>NC_073733.1:18430100-19055100 GCF_023634155.1 Falco peregrinus
GACTAAGGTAACTCAATAAACTAAGGTAACTCAGGGCAACCTGAGTATTTTAGACCTGAGGGGTATTAGACTGAGGAAGGATGAAAATTGAATCTATCCTTCATCCAAGTTAAATTGTCAGTGAAACTCACCATTTCACTACAGCTTTTTAAGATTACATTTGTGTTTAATCAACTTTATTATGAGAACAGGGATAAACAACTTCAGAAAAGACCAAAACCCAAAATATTCTAGTTAAAAAAATGTTTGAGAAGTATTTAGGGGGAGATGAATCTCCTCTGCAAAGCATCATACAAATCATTGGAATAAAAATCCCTCTTTCCACTTTCATTACTAAGGCAGAAAAGAAAAGCAAATGGAAATGGCTCTGTAACCATAGCAACATTTGCCTTTTTTTTCCCCCAAGAATTTCTGAGGCACTACAATCTGGATTCTGCGTTCTGAGTATAAAGTTTGTATGAAGGAAAAGAATAACTTTATTTTGTTGTGTGTCCTTATGATAACTTTTTAAAAGATTTTTTTTCAGAACAGAAGTAGGTTAACAAAGAGGTCACATGCAAACAGTAAGAAATTTAAGTAAAAAAGAAACACTGTCAGGAGATGCTATTTGGAAATTATTAGTATGTCTGCAAACATACTAATTCAGAATGGTCAATTTAAGAAATCTGCAATAATGACAGGAAGTGTGGAAAAAATAATTATTGTTTCCATGTAGCATCAGCTTAATCAGGAAATGTTTTTCATAATCATGAATATAAATTTCCTAGATACTGCTGCTTAGGTCAAATATGAAAAGCTTTCTTTCTGCCTCCCTTCCCCTTACTGGGCACATATAATCTCAGTTTACATTTATTACAAAGAAATGTAGTCACAGTAGCTTACAAGCCAGTTCTTTTACCAGACAACCCCTGCCCCACCTTAACTCTTCCATCTTACACTTAATAGTCATTGTTTATGAAAATCCATGCTCAGAAATAAAGATACAGTCAAAAAAGAAATACACAAACTACTTAAAAATGTTTAGGATTTGAATGTATTTAACCTTCAATATTTTTACCTGAGGCAATCTGAACTTATTCTTTCAATATTCCAATATAACCAAAGAGCTCAGATAAGCCAAGGTCACTGTTCAAGGGTTCTAGGAGGTGCATTGGGTCTCTTTACAGTATCTTGACAGGTAGCAGCAGAGAGAGAAGGGCACAGAAGGAAACTTTAAAATAGGTTATAGTCATCAGGAGAAAGAGTAGTGGAAGGAAAAGGACAGTAGCCAGCAACTGGAAGACATGTTCAACAGCTTACACAACTGCAAATACAGAAGTCCTTACTCAAGTTACTTTATCTACATATTTCATTTCTATTTGAAGAGTGAAATAGTACAATAATGACACCTACATTACAGTCAGTAAGGCACTCGAGTACCACCAAAATGGCAATCATAAAGCCATGATAAATGCTGTCTAGAGATCCGTACATCTTGGGTCAGCATGTTGATAAAATCTTGCATCTAGTTTGCTTTTTTTTTTTTATTTTATTTAATATTTCTTGTTAGAGCTCTCAATTAGGAATATTTTTCAAGGCTTAAGGTGGTCAAATTTATGTGATTTATTACCTAATAAAAGCAAAGCATTAGGATGTTATGTAAATGGTATATAGCTCCCCTGAGGCAGCTGTTCAGGCAAAACCATGTTACTAGTTTTTCTTTTGGATATATGAGAAGTTATATATCCTTTAAGGACTAATCTGTGCTATACGTAGCTAGATTTATTTGTATTTACATGAAGGTGACACTGACAACAAGAGAACTAGAATTCCTGAGATGAAACATGTTTTAATGCATCACACCAAATGGGGAAAGCATCCTTTCAAATTGTTATGAGAATATATCAGAAAAGAATACATGATAAAACTGCATGTAGCTGATATAATTAATTTATCCTGGCCATTTCAAATGAACTGAATATTTGACTTCAAACGAGCACAATCACACATGCTGCAGCCACGCACGGAAGCAAAGAGAACGTATTTCCCTTTGGGATCTCGAGCTGGGTAAAGTGGATGTTGTAAGGATTGGCCAAATACGCCCATTGACTATATCAAGGCTTCAACTACATCAGTAAAAGGAAGTTATTATCCCTTTTGATCTACACTAGTATGTTTCAATTCAAAGCTCACTAATTCACTTCAGGCAAAAAGTGACTATTTAAACTGTTCAGCCTGATTCTGCCCCAGACACATGAGATAGGATTTGCATGTGCTGCTTAATCAGCAGATTGCTGCTGCATGACAGTATAATCCCCAAAAAGAGGGCAGAGACAAGCAGCTGCAGCTGATAACGTTTTGCCTGCACAATTACCTCTGGAAGATACTCATCCGCTGCTTTGCTCCCTGTGAGCACCCACTAGAATCAGAACAAAGACGAAACGAAGTTTTGGAAGAATGTCTGTGGAAAATCAAGGTATCTGGCCTTCTGGCAAATCTTCTGCCATGTCATCTTATGTAAACCCTACTTCACATTGCAATCTCATCCTCATGATAAGTAACAGCCAGGTTACAGCAACTACTTGAACTAGAAAATAACAGATGTACTGACTGAAATCACTGTCCATGTTCACTTGTGTGCATGTTAACAACAGGATTTGGTTTCAGCAGGGAGGCAACACGTGTAGAAACACTCCTGATGGCAAATGCAAATGGTCCTGCCTTGTGTGCCAGTAATTTACTGTGATTTTGCCATCACAGTTTTCACCAAACTCCCACCTCTTCCAGTACCTTTCCCAATAGCATAATCTCTGCACTGCTCTGACGGGACAGACAAAGAATAATACTTTGCTACTGCAACAGAATGGACTGTGCATAGAATTTTTTTTCCAAGACAGAAAGAATGCTGATGGCCGCTGACTCGGCTTTGCTCGCTTGCTTATAACAGAAAACTTTGTGCAATCCCTTGCAACTGCTGGCTGTTTCCTCTCAGCCAACAAATTCTGTTTGCATAACGTCCTTGAGGTGATAAGCAGCCGCTCTTTCAATTATGCAACAATGGCAACTTCCATCAAATACTCATCACATACCAGCTCATTCGTATCAGATCTTCCTTTTCTAAGGCTTATGATTCTTAACCCATTCTGGTAGTTTCTAATAACAATTTTCTCCCTTTTCCTACTCCATTGATTTTCCATAATGGTAAGCTCTCTTTTTCAAACTCATAAGACAGCTTCTCGTGAGGAATGTTAGGAAAGGGAATTCCAAGGTTTTAATCAAGAAGAGATAAACTCACAATATCATTATCACTGAACACTTTCAACGTATGAATATATTGCAGCTTCACAAATGTAAGTTACATTTTATTTATATTATAGTTGTAAGCAAATGGTAACATGCATACAACTCACTTATTTTCTTGCCTTTCTAACATTTGAAACTTTAAATTAATTTTAGGCTATGTAGGAAGCCAGGTATATGTATCTGACTTTTTTTTTAAATAAATCAAGGCTAACTATGAAGGCAGTTGTTTTGCAATGATGGCAAATTTCAGAAACATCTGAATAACTCAGGGATATCGCAAACTTCAAAATCTTAATCTGACTGAAAAAAAAATAGTCCAAGACCAGCTTATGCATAAGCTTCTGGAAGTAATTATTTACACTTGCAAAACATTTTAAAATTATAAACTGTCAGATTGCATAAGAAAACAAAAGTAGCCAACACTCAAGTAAGACTTTAGCAAAAAAGCATCTTTCAAATACAGTTTACAGGCATATCATATAACTAAACTTGTCTGAACCAAGTGATGTATGTTTACCAGTGAGGACTAAATAGACTACATGCCAAAACCTGCCAAGATATCAGTTCCACAAGACATGACATTTTCAGAATCATCCCCTCACTTTTTTTCAAGAGGAACTTTTTATACAAATCACCCAAGTAAATCTTAAGTGATGTCTATTTAGCCTGAATGTTGTAATACGTAGAACACTGACTGCATTCAAAAATACAATAATTTTTGTTTCTTTGTTTGTTTTAACTTTATCATTCTTTTTAAATTAAAAGAGAGACACTAGGTGAGGAAAAATATCACTGTTATTTGTGAAGGAGCTGGCATAAGTGTAAAAATAATCATTTGTAAAATGGTATAGAGGGACAGCAATGGCAAAAAAACCCCAAACACCACTCCTAAAACCCACCATGAATAACATTCAGGATATAAACTTAGAAGAATTAGAAAAAAACCCACAGTTGGAATATGACTTATTCATTATATTTTATTATATGGCAAATGTCAGCTAGCAGGAAAGTAACAAAGAAAGCACAGAGGACAAAGTAAGGGTGCCTTCCTTCCCTGCAACAACAGCTCCTAAACTTGTACCAACAGTTACTATGCTCAATTTTAGATGTGAAAGTTGACATAAATCTATTTCTATCAAATCACAATTGATTTAGTAAGCATTAATCAGATGCAGAAGACTTTGCCAAAATATTAAATTGTTAATTGAAATAACTAATTGCGTGTAGAAAAGCCACCTACTGTCTTCAAGCAACCTGTTATAAAAATACTGCTGACCAGGGAATTAAGTCTGTACATGAAACAAAATGTGCTGACTCAACAGAACCTAATGGACTATAAGGGGAACAATGCATCAGGTAGTAATGTCTCTACCTTGAATCTCTTTTTTTTTTTTTTTATTTTATTTTTTTTTCCTTTTTTGTGCATGACCCAAACATAAATGACTCTATGACAGGTAGACACAACAAGCTATTAAGCCTATTGTGCTAATCATCCGCAAATTACACTGTAGTAAACCCAAAGTAAGTCTCCATGCTAAAGTTGTTAAGACCTTCTCTGTCAATAACCTGCATAAAATGAATTATACAATTATACCTCAGCACAAACTGTAATGACTACAAATTACAGCAGTAATTGTATTACACAGCAAAGCGATTTGATTAATTGCTTACAAGGCCTAATTACTAAGGTGAAATAAGATTATCTCTATATTCTATCTTTAGAATCTATTTTTCTGAAGAATAGTTTGTTGGATTTTTTACCCAATGTCCCATTGCCCTGACTGCCAGAAATATTTAATGCATTTTTTGGGGTTTAAGTCATAAGCATCATCTTAAATTACTGACGGAAGTCTGGTAAGGTCTGTAAAGAATCAGGAGGCATCAATACTCCCAGAAGATGAAATAAAGAGAAAATCAGAGATAAACAGAAGGCAACCTTATATGGCAGAGAGCTCTTTGTGGGTATCTTGATCAGCAAGGACAGGGAACTGACCAAAACATATTACATTCACATTTCTATTAGGTGACAGTTCATTTTAATTTCATTGATTGTTGTTAAGTAAGGTTAACAAAATAGCCTTTACTACTTCCCAGGGGAAAAAGAACTAGGACAAGCCAGGCTAGGGTGATACCTCATGGTCTCAGCTTCCCATCCCAAACAAGAAGCAGTTAGGTTTGGCAGAAGAGCCACTCTAGGCAGTCCCTCGCGTGTGAGGAGTGCAAGGGCTGAGATAACAGCTGAAGACTTGGTGGAATGGGCAAAGAGAAGCATCTTGAAGTCAGCCAACACTGCTTGGCATAAAGTTCACAAGAATGGCATTCTATCCTAAGCATAAGCATATGCTTAAGACATAAGTAAGGGCTCCCCTATCTAATATCAAGTCATTTGTGCTAAGCTACACAGTTGGCAGAACAGCACAGACATTTTTTTGCAAAGGACTGATTTGTCAAATTTGGAAGCAATATTGCACAAGACAGTGTAAAAC
Organism: Falco peregrinus; assembly: GCF_023634155.1. NCBI lineage: Eukaryota > Metazoa > Chordata > Aves > Falconiformes > Falconidae > Falco > Falco peregrinus. Next base: position 18,435,869 of record NC_073733.1, read on the forward strand.
AGAGAAAAATATCTTGCTTGTAGATAACTTGTTAAAGGTTCTTGATAATGAGAGAATGAGTGGAGATGACCATTAATAGCATGCCCCTAAATCCATCCTATTGTTGCCAATAGTTTTCGTAAAGCCTGCTTTACTCTGTTAAGATATTTTTTACATACCAAGAGGTGATCAGCTATGAATAACAGAGAAAGAGGGTAACATACACAATACTTCCAGTTTGTGTCCTAGTGTGCATCTCTATTCATTTCAATCAGAGATTTTGTTGGGGGTTTCTTGTTGCTTTTGGTTTTGTTAAATAGAGGTCTTCATTTTATAAGCCTACCCTATTCTCCTCATTACAGAAGTTTTTTCAGTGACTTCCAGCTAGACCTTTCTGTTCTTTAAGGGCACTATTAGATAACTCAGCTGCCATAGAATTCAGTTATCCTCATCCTGCAGTAAAATTATTGAAATCTGTGAAATTTGGTATTTGGAAAGATAGGGCTCATAGGAAAAAAAGCTTTAAAAGTTCTTTGGTTGTTATTTTTGCTTAATAGAAAAAACTATTAATTTATTATTAGAACAATCTCCTTAATCAAAATACTGATTCAGGTTGCTCTTTAGTAGTTGATTATAATGCACATCATGAAAATCAGGAAAGAAGCCAGAACAGCTATTGACTTTATTTTGGAATAAGCTAAAGATCACCTGAGAGCTTTAAAATTCTGTCCTTCAGTATGATCTGGAAAAACAATTTTCATCATCCTCAAACAAGGATGTTGGTCACCAGAAGAAGCTATGTTATTTTACCTTTACTTTTCTTTAAAATGTGCTTTGATAATGTTAGCAATACTATTTTAAAATGCTAATATGAAATTCCAACGAAAACCCTGAATTTCTGAATGCATGTATTTTTCCATAATAATCTCTGCAGTTGCACTCAAACAGGGGGAATAATATGGATGTCAAATATTTGACAGTCAGTTTGAGCAGTACATAACTGTGGAGCCAGGAATCATCTTTAATAATTGAAAGCACTTATTCATGCAAACTGCATATAAGAAACATACGTTTTAGAATACTTTTTATTCCAAGAATAAGGCAAATAAACCCTTAATTTTATAAGGGTTCTTTCTTTTCCCCTCACATAATTATCTTTGAAGTGTATTACAGCTGTAGGTCATATTTTTATGCAAATGAAAGGCTTTGGTTTTTGACTTTTTTTAAAAATAAAGGCACTTCCTATTTAGAGATATGGTACCATCAATTATGATTTAATTGATCTCTCTGACAGAAGTTCCTTATGCATGTACAGTTCAGGGAAAAAAAATCTGTCTATTGAATTTTCATTACAGCTGCGCAGTAGCAGGAGACATGCATATTCACAGAGCAGTTATTTTCTCATTTCAATAAAAAAAATAGATAAAGAAGAATATTGTTTGAATATTATTGCAGCTCTTCCCACTTCCACCCCAAGAAATACAGCTTTTTTCCTTCCATTCAGTAAGCCAAAACCATAATATGCATTCATACATACACACACAAAAAAAAGTGAAACTGGAACATTCTGATGAAAAAAATGAAGGCTTTCAAGTCATGAAAATAAGGATTATAAAAGTTGGTATTAAAAGGCATTATATGAGTGTTAGACTCATTTTATTTAATACCATCCAAAACTCACTTATCTTGGAATATATTTTATCATTAATACAGAAAGCATACTCTTGGGGTTTTCTACTTGAAAGTTTAGATGAAGCATTTGATATGACTGTGTTCAAAGTTTTTCATTTATTCTCCCAAACACATATAGCCATGTTAACTTCCAGACACCAAACGCAAAAGACTGAAAATGTGGAACTAATTTTAGTTATGAACATACTTAGCGCTTACCTTGGTGATATAGAAGAGGGAGTCCCACTATCTTATGGTAAATCAAGCATGTGTTCACCTTAAAAAAAGCTTGTAAGTTCAGAAAATGTTTACATGTGAATTTCTTTTATGTTTTATTAAACTTATCAACTATATAAATGTAGGGGAAATGGAATGTGTTCACAACATGAAAACTACACCACAAATGTCAGTAAGTAGTCTGGCAAAGCAAGATCCAGAAAGTATATGGATTTCCCTTACTCCTGAACAGGGACAGGCAGTCTACCTGATTTCATCAATCCTAAGTCTATTTATATAGAGACAGCAACAAATGCTTAGCCATGCCGTGGTAGTGAATACACACTGGTTACTCCAGAAAGCAGAAAAATGTATTTCCATTCACTGTACGGTGTTTGCTATACAAGGTACTAATTTTTTAAAAGGGCATAGCTGAAAATTTAAACAGGAACCACAGAAAAAACCTTGTAAGCTCTCTACGCACAATTTTTCTTCTCCCACTTAAAAGCAGCATCATTATTTTCTAAATTTTTTACACTGTTTTCAGGACTACATTCAAATGTATAGGCTGAACTCAATGCCCTTTTTTTCCCCTAATGTAATGTTTTAATACATAAGAATACTTACAGTAATGTAAGATACCAATCAAACCTCACCACCGCAACCCTGACTTAAATTGCCCCTTCTTCTCAGCAGCTCTCCTTAGTAGTAATTGGCATATGAACAGTTCTTCCCCATTAAAGTTTCTTCTTTCATAAAACAGAGATGAGAATCCCTCTGAACATAATTCAAATAATTGACTGTCTGCATCCATTTTTGTTGATATATGTCAGCACTGCAAAACTAATGGAGCTGTTAGTTAGCTAAAGCAATTGTGTAGTACCAAAAAAGGCTACCCAAAGCAGTACAGAACATGGTATACTTGCTTTTATGCTCATTACCAAAAAAGTATTTTTGTCTATTTCAAAACAATGCAGTTACCCTACAATACTAGAAAGAAAATCTACCTGCAAGTAAGGGTAGATTTTAGACACTGTGACATACAATTCTGTATGTTACTACTTTTCAGCTTCCAATTTTAGAGTAATGAAAAATCGAAGTTCATTGGATTACACCATACAGACTTCTGGGCTGAAATTCAATTAAAGAATCCATGAACTACTGTTTTTTCAGAGCTGCCAAAAAAGAAGTCTAATCAACAGGGTGGAGAACTATTGAAATAATGAAGCTATGTTTAACAGTTCTGAACCACAGTACTGGATCCCTGTACACTGTCAGCCTGTATTTTTGTGCGCACAAGCATATGTTCTAAAGTGCAGTACAAATGTTTTTCAGTATGAAAACCTTAATATTCTTTCACTTTTTACAATGAAATCAGCAACAGTTCTGATATACTCATCAACACAAAGAGATGCTATTTTTGTTTTTAACACCCCATGATGGATATACTGCAACTATTTCCCATTCACTGCTTCTTACTTTCCAGGTTTTGCATTGAATTTTATAACCCTTAGATAACTATAGCTTATTCTAATGCATTTCATTTATAATACTTGAACCCACACTGGTTGTCCTTTGACTGGAAGGAATATTTCTAAATCTTGGTTAAAGCTCACTTGTTCTGATATTAGCTGGTACCTATCAAAAATAAGAATGACTAAAAATACAACACAGTGAAGTCATCACAACTATACATCCCTCTCTAAAGGCAGATAAGTAGGTCCGTATTTTCTGCTGTCTTCCATGTGAATGCACTACCCCTTGAGCAAGGGTTGGACCCCACAAAGTTAATGTGCTTCCTAAGGCACCATCCCCACCTTCCTCATATGCTTCTGTGTCTTTCAGAGCAAATACCTGTACAAGTCTCAGCATAATAAACCCCCTCATCAAGATGAGGCTGCTGCACAAGCTAGAATTATTACATTCTCAGCCATGCTGAGATCAACATGAAGAACAAGATAGTACACTGCATGAGTAAACAATCTGCATTCGACTTCACAGATCACAGCATCTCCTAAGATACTGTTACTTTCCTTCCAATACCAGGAAGAAATTTCCCAGTGAGTGAAGATACAATAGCTAGCCCTTTTGTCCAACTCAGACTTGCACCAATGTCTTTTGCTGCCCACTCCATCAGACTATGCCAGCAATAATCCAAACTGCCAACACAAGGTTCTGTTGTCCATTTTTCTGCACCAAGCTAACAATTCTGACACCACCTCATGTCTTACAAAGTAACCATTGTGTTGAAGATATGTGGGTAGTGATGATTATCTCTGCCTTTTGCCAGCATTTTTTCTCCTTCATTTTCTTTCTTTTTTTTTATCGTTTTAATGACAATTGAAAAGACTGAATAAATCAATACAAAAACATATTAAACTAGCACTAAACACTGGCCATCTAGTTGCACTGGTTAGACAAAACTGATTTATTTGAATTTGAATTTCACTAGGAATCCAAAACATAAATGTATTCAAAATTGTGGTGATGCATGCTTTATTTTTACTTGTTTGCAAAAAAAGCCATAACTTTATCAAACATTATAAACACTTTCACTGCTGACAACCCTCTTCAAACATCAACTACTGTAATTTTCCACACATTTGCATAATACTGGCTGATTAAGCTGTCAGAATTTTCATTGCTGCTTGCTGCAGAAATCAAAAATAAAAACACAGCATTTGCAGCAGTTTGCCCTCATAAGATTTTGACACTAGAGCATAAGAAACAGTAAAATGGCTAATCTGAAGCGTATGGGGGGGAGTACTCCCTTCAATTACTAATTCCCTCATCCACACAGAATTTAGCTTCTTTTCCTCAGTGTAAGATCTGTTCCAGCTGGCAGAAACCCACTTAAAAACAACCCAACCCATGGATCTACAGTCCTGCCTGAAGAGGATCACTGAACTGGACACCCTCTTCCTTCACAACTCCTACGAAATTACAGGGTCTCTTACCCTGAAAATTTAATCCCTGCAGGAACTACAAAGCCTCTAAGGCCTGAACCATCTGGAACCTGGAGAGCTGATACAAGAACTTAGCCCATCTCTCCCCTATGTTATTTTATTGTAAGATAATGCCCTTCCAGTTTATCAGACACATCTGTTCTGGTTTATATTGAAGTAGCATTGACATTCATCTCAAGATGCATATGGCAAGATAGAAGTTATCATGTGAACGTACCAGATTTATAACAAAAATTACCATGTAATTATCTTTGCTGCCTTTACGTTGCCATGCAGTTTCCTCTCAAAATAATACGCTGTCTCACAGCTTATAATTAAATCATAATCTCTGTAACTTCCACAGAAAGACCAAAGTTTTGAAGTTGCAAGGGAGTTCTACAGTGAACTACCAATAATACAGAGCATCTATAAAGCCAAAGAAATACCCTGTTGTAGGTAAAAGACTTTTTAGAATTCCTTTTCTTTCTGTAGAAAATTGTAAGTACAAGAACTTTTGCTGATGAACGCTTTTTAAAATATAATTTTAAAATATCACAGAATGATAGAAATGATGAATCCATCCTGCTGTGAAATCATCCCATCTTGTTCCAATACACATTTAATTAATCCAGGCGAAATAAATAAAAAAACAGATATACCAGTCTAAGACTATTCCAAAAAGGAGTTTAACAATCCACAACAATCAACCTTAAAAACAGCTGCACCAAAGCTTCCTAAGCCTCTCAGGCTATGAATCACTCTTCCTAGCATCAGCAACCAGTTTAAGACATAAATCAACTTTAGAAACACAATTCTAAAACAAGAACAAATAAAAGTTGTCTAGAACGCTTGTATAATCACACAGAAAGAATTCTGGTGTTTTTCTTAATAGCTTAAATTGCCTCCAAACTTCCATTTGAGAACATTCATTTTCTCTGTTGTCATCTTCATACTAATTTACAATAATTTTCATGGTTTTGAAAAAAAATCTGGTAAACAAGAATATGGATTTTATTTTTCTTCTGAAAAAGGTACAGAATGGTCAGCTGCACTGTGACACAGTGGTGTGCTTTTACCCTGATTTGCAACTGATCTGCTTTCCTCTTGAAAGTTGTCTTTTTACCTTAGTCTGACTTTTCACAGGGGAGTTAATGATACCCTTATTATGCTTATTGTGAAGTGTTACTCTCTATTCTGCGAAGAGAAAAGACACTGTTATAATTTACTGTCCCTTGAAGTATTTTATCTTCATCCAAGCTATACCTGTTTCTTTCCTTATACTTCAGATGAGCATTCCAAAAGTCAAAAAATAGTAAATACTTGTCATCCTTTACAGATTTGGTCTAACGTCACTGCAGTTAATGCAAAGTCTTAACTCTCAATTGAAATCTAAGTAAAAGTGTATATTGTTATGTAACTACCTCCTTTGAGCTGAAAATAATTAATAGGTCATTACCTGTAATTCTATATCTGCCTGGTAAAGGCAGCCTAGGCCGTTTGAGCTTTTTGGTTATTTTTGTTGTTGTGTTAGTGGTGGGGATGAGATAACTGGAAGCTGGAAAGAAAGCGGGGATCATACGGGTCCATCTAGTGAATGCAACTGTGTATCAACTTACTCTTCATAAAGCTGAAATTAGTTACACCATTTCAGAAATAAAACACAAATTGAAATACCGTTGAATGACAAATTACACCGATTTACATTCTGGTGAAGGTTTTGGTGGACCTTCTCATCTCTAAAATTATAAAAAGGAAGCTAAAATCACTTTTTTGTGACCAGAAGAAAACGGATGCATATTTCCAAGAAAGGATTTCAGAAACAATACCATACTTTTGCTCCTATTACTCAACAAATTTTGTGAGTCATTGAAAGTCTATAAAAAATTCTTTCAGTGGAAACAGAAAAGGTCACATGATGTGATTAGTTTTAGTTGTAGCAAATTCTATTTACTCCTTCTAGGATCTGCAAGAAGCGGAGGTTGCAAATGAATGACAGAACGTCCCCTTCAAAATAAAAGAGATATCAGTTGTGTAATAAGGGCTCAGGGAGCCTAAGCAATTATGTAAAATTCAAAAGTACCTGAAGAATGTCAACAGTTAGTATAGGGTATGAGTTGGGGCAGTTAATGATATTCCATGAGTGAGGAGGCTTGGACAGTATGGAATTTCAGGCAATAATGGTGGATGGTAGATAGGGGACAGAGGCAGAAAGGAGTTCCAATGAGCTTCTATTAAATAAGAGTCCATCAGGCTCAGAGTATGTATTCTCAGAATACGAGAAACTTCAGATGATTATGATTGGTTTAGTGGTCTACACTTCTCTCTTCCACAGCCTTCCTATTGATCTCTTTTCTAACACCTCCTCCTCCTCCCCCATTTCAATGAAAAAAATACTCTTATTCCCTCCCAGACCTTGCAAGACTGCTCCCAACATGTTCTCCAAGCAGCTTTGTTACCTTCATCCTTTTCTAGGATCCAGATCATCCTTTCCTAATGCCATCCAGCAAAAAGCAGTCCCCTCTGTCCTCCAACAGTAATTCAGAAAAACCCAGGCTTTTCCTTTCTTCTAGATTCTGGGAAACAATGGACAAGGAAGAGGATGGAGCAAGAACTGTCCTAAGAAACAGGAGGGATATCCATTAAGAGGACTTTGCTACTTCTTTTAACTGGGAACAGCATCTGCTTTACAGCAAAGTGCTGCCTCATGCAACAACAGACTTCAGCAAACTGTACGGCTTTGTCCATCTAGATCTGCAAAAAACATGCCTGTGTTGCACAGGGACTTTCTGGTTGTCATTAAGAGATGCTAAACAGTTTTTTATGAATTTGAGGACATATCAACATATCCAGTTCTTGCTTCATTTGCCTCGATATATTAATTCTTTCCAAGTTGTAAAAGACTAAAGTAAGAAATGATGAATTATTTCTAAAAATATTACTGATGCAGATAGTCAATCTTGCAGTTTGGGGCAAAGAAATAAGCCCCCGCCACCAAGATATTGATTGCTTACAGTAGGACCGTGTTTAAGAATGATAAAAGGCACTTCATCAACACAAACTGTGGCCACAGATACCTTGAGACTCATGCAACAAAAAGTTGGTTGGAGTTTTTTTATTATTTTGATATATTTACATCTCTTTCTCCTTTAAGTGCTGCCATTTACTAATCTCCCACAGTAATTGCTATTCTACTTATTTCTCTGGTTACAGTTTGTGGTTATCTTTTAAAATAACAAATAAAAGTTTGGTTTTGCAACAGCAGCACATCACAAGCAAGTACGTAGACAAAAAAAGGGAGAAAAGAGAGAATGATGGGCATGCTATCAAATAAGTGATTTTTTTCTGCTGGTTCTAACACTGATATGATGGCTGTATTATAAAGAAAGCAGATAATATTCCTTTATATTAATTATATGCTGTCATTTAAAAGTTAAGTATCATTACATATCAGAAGGTGACTTCAACAGTATTCATAGAAAATGCCAGCAATGTCGTGCCAAAAGTATGACAAGCATTGATGCTAGCATCTTTGAGTCTCACAATGTATCCACTGAGAACCCAAATACTTGAACAGTACAACTAGCACTTACCTACAACGGAGGCAGTGACTGCTTCACTGGTAGAGAAATTCAAAAGCTCAAATAAAACTGTGTATCCAGTTTCTTATTCAACCCAAATTGGACTTAGAGGGCAGCTATCAAGGTTGACATAATGTAATGTGTTTTCTCTTTATAGGCAGAATCTTTGTAGATTTTGCATGTATGCTTTTCTTAATAATGCTATAAATGCCTTCATGCCCATTTAAAAAAACCAACAAAACAAAGGCAGATTCACTACAACAGTAAATCTATGCATATACGTGAGATGAGAGAAATAATTTCTGAAATGACAAAAAATAATATTCAGCACTCCCAAACCCTGCACCTTCAACCTTCCACACTTACATTATAAAGAAGAAAGAATACAAGTTTAGAAGAAATTTTTTCATCATTTTATTATTAATATTAATGGCATCTATAAGATATAGGTAAGATGTATATAAGCTGTATTTTATACAGTGTTCAAATTACACAAATGTTTTAGCATATCTGTGATACTGCATGCCCCAGAAGAATCTTTTGTAATTCCTTTTATTTGTTTCTTAGATGCTAAACAAAATGAAAGGAATGGCAATGGAGGATAAAGTTCCACATACTGTTTCCTCTCCTCTGAAACATGACCGCCTGTTGAGATATTTCTGATCATTACTCAAAAACCTTAGCAGTATGGTGATCCCAGGGGCAAGGGTGAGCTCTGCATATGGTTTGGCAAACTATAAGACCCATTACTACCATTTAATTTAATACAAAAGTACTTAGAACAACATATGACTTCAAAGCAAGCTGAACATCTCTTCTAAAAAGAATTAGATCATACATGAGCTGTAACACTCAGCTTAAAATATAGTCTGGTAATAGATCTGTGTCTGAAGCACAATAACAATTATTGTGGGCTCACACTCATGTTTTCCAAATAGACCCATCTGTTCTCCCTTCTGTGACAAGTAAAATATCTAAGAATTAGGAAAACTCAACAAAACTAGAATAACATATTTTGCCACCCTTTTCCTGGTGAACATCAGTTCATATCAATTGGAACTAAATCATGAGTATGCAACATGCTGACTGAGTCTCTCACCTGACGTCAATAGGAGGTTATAATTCTTGTTTGTACCTATTAACTGCTTAAACCTACTCTTTGCATGATGGCTGCAACGGACTTTGAATCTCCTGGATTTCCCAGGTGTGTAATCTAACCATTACACAATAACCAAAAAGGCAGACAGCTTTCTGCTTTGGTCAGTTTGTATTCCAGTTTGTATTTCTGCGGTGGTTTTTAATTGTGTGCCTAAAGGGAAGGCTAAAACATGTTGGCTGACAGAAGCATTTGAGTCTTAAGAATCCAGACACACAGTGACACCAATTATAAGCTGAAGGCCATCCCCAGTCAAGATACAAGTGGTATTTCAAATACATCTCCCTTCATTTGCCCATCATCAGCTGCCTTAGGTGTCCCATTTACAAATCTTTCATTTGCATTCTTGAATTTCTGGTTTATTCAGGGCCATAACTCTTCCTGCTGGACTGTGTGACATAATTATATCCTGGTATCTGTTTAATTTGCATGTGAAATTTTGTGTTCACAGCACACAACACCTTTTCCTAAGTAGTATTTAAAAGTTGCTCAGGAGGTGAAGACTATTACAAAAAAATGGATTAATTAACACAATACTAGTAATATGTTAGTAACTGCGAGGCAACAACAGGGTACTAATCATCATGTAACAATTTCAAATGTATTGAAAAAAAGTATTATTGAAAAGGACAGTGCAATTCTGAGCTAAATAATTATTCCTCTTATAACATCATTCTATCTTATTCAAGATTTTAAAGTGTGCAGAATACAGAACTATACTGCTCTTATACTGTGAAAACAGAGACTTTAAAAATGATTCATTGTCCTGTCAGAGTATCTGCCTAATGCCAGACAAATTCTGTTAACATCTTTCAGCTTTCCTTTCCCCTCCAAAATATTAATAATAAAAATACTTTTCCCTCTCCTAAATTCTCTCACATTCTATTGGAAAGAAAAACACAGGAAGAGGGACTATAACTACTACAGTGATTTTACAGTGTGTATCTGTGATATATAGTAAAACAGGGCTCAACATTTATTTTCTTTTTTAATTAAAAAAAAGAAGAATGCTCCCACGCTGTAATAGAAATACTGTCAATAGTAACAGGTATATTTTGTCCTGGACTGCACAGATAACTCCCACACTACTTTCACAGATGTCAGGCTTCCATCTGAAGCCAGGCCTGCACTGCACATTCCTTTAGATCACTTCCAAACATTTCAGCCCCTGTGAATGGTACTTTCTAGAATCTCATTATGATAGATTATGCATGTTTTATATGTTGCCTCAGAGAACTGCATATTTTAATACACTCACATCTCATCAAGAAATACTAGATCTGCCAGTTTTACTTTATCTACCCTTCATAGATAATTTGCTTTCTGAACAGAACTGAAAAGAGATTTTAAGTGATTTTAATACAGGAAGAAATTCAGCAGCTGGAGCCAACTGTTAAAAAAATTTTGAAGTCCTATTAATTTTTTAGCACATGTCCAAAAGGACACTGCTCTGTGTAGATTATACAGGCATATTCAAATAAGTTTAGCAAAGAAGCTTCAGACATTGTTCTCAGAATAATCTTAAGTAACGGGTAATGATGCCCATAAAAAGATGAGTGAGAGAGAAATGCTAAGAAAAATCTATTTTGATCAACCAACCAACCACACAAGCGTGTCAAACACATGCATTTTCATTTCTCTAAGAACAGGTTCAACGAAGCATTAAAGAACATATTACCACAGAGACAGCTGTATTCCAGCATACCAAATCAGGAGACATACAGGTTACTTTCCTGATTTATGTATCCCATAGCATCTTCCTGACGAGGCTGAGTCCCATGACAGAGAGAGCAGACTAATTCTAAGGACATATGCTATACTTCATCTTTTCTCAAAATCGCAAGCCATTGTGATCATGGTGGAATCTGACACAGAAACAAAAAGATTTATAGCACTAAGCCTTGCACAGCTTGCAAAGATTTGCAAAGATGACCAAAGCAGCACTTATTTCATACACTTGCTAATTGTATCATAAAAGCCAAATCAGTCTGTTTACAATGATGAAACCTCATAAAAGTTAAATGGCAAAAGATCTTTGTTCTAGGTTTTTGACCTTTCTCTTTAAATTCTCAACACATAGGACATAAATTGTTTATATTCCCACTGCAGCTGGGATCTTTTTTTCCCCTCTTTCAAAGGTTTCCCTGCCAAAAAACCCCCTCATATTACTAACTTGCTGCATGCTTTTATTCAGTGTTCACCCAGAAAACATCATTGCTAAATATAAAAAATTTGTAATAGTATCCCCCATCATCTTGTTAAAAACCCTTGAAATGGCAAATGAAAGCTCCAGATCCCTTGAAACATTGAACAAAGAGCACTTCTGGTGTAGAAATGAAAGAAAATAAAGTCATGTTAAAAGATTTCAAGCAACAATAATCACAATCAAGCTAAAAGAAAACAAATTTTCAATAGTCTAGTGTATCACTAAGGATCACCACAGACCTAGATAAAAAAGCAACAGGCTGTGGCTTATCTTGAAGATGTTTAGTGGCATGACCTCTCATAAAGCAAAAGTCCTTTAGCCTCCCAAAAATTCATAAAAGATAATGTGTGGTCCAAGTCATAACTCACAAAGAACATGGCTGAATCCACCCAAGACATACATGGATGTTAAAGGCAGAGATGGTGATCTGTAGTAGCAAACAGGTGAAAATACTGTTTATTACTTCACACCAAATTACTTATTACTCCTTATTAAATCAAGTAGAGCAGATCATTATCAATGGTATGGCAGAACAAGTTAGAGGAGTTCAAAACAGAAAAGAAGACTACTTCCTTGGAATGACCTAGGTTCTGACAGCATCTTTCTCTAAGCATATTGTCACCTTACTGAAAGTCAGAGATATTTTGAGAAAAAACAGCAGTGGACCAAGCTGCCACAGGAAGTTGTACAGTTATTTTCTCTAGGAACACTCCTATTTCTACTAAACTACCTATTAAAGGGAAGCCTGCCATGATGCAGAGCAATAGAAGAAGTGATGTGCTAGAAATACTTTTCAGTCTAGATAACATTAAGAACAAAAAATCTGTTGCAGTTCTCAGTGTAAATAGGATCACTTTCAATGCTGAACCAGAAACCGTATTTTCATCCCAAATTAGCTTTTATAAAGCTGAAATCACATTTTTTTCCACTTATGTTGAACTATCATTAAATGTAGCCAATCTATAAAGAGTCTGGGAAAGCCATCAAGAGTTATTTTCCTCACTGCAACTAAAATAAACAAAATATACTATTCACGGGCACATAGGGCTTTATCCTGTTTTCACGGTCCACTTACATACACAGTTAACAAAAGAAAAAATTTAATACAGGTCCTTGGCTGTCTTGTGATTGTCCATACTTTTACAGCCCACACACAAGATCAGGGAAGAAACATACAAGACCTACCTACCGTTCATGTACATGTTTAGATCCTTTAGGGAACAGAAATGATTTTATAAGCCTTTAGCATGGACTCACGTGAAGTTCAATATTCTGTGTTTTCATGCTGTAACACGGTTGCTAATTCAAGCCAGAGCACTGGATGTAATCAGTACCCTAGATACTGCATGTTTTCTGTTCCCATTAAGTACATTATAACAAACTGATACAAGAATTTTCTTCCCTCTCTATTCAGCACTTCCAAGACTACATCTTGAGCACTCAGACCAGTTTTAGATCCCCTTATGACAAGAGAGCGCAAGTTCAGTGCAGGGCAACAAAAATCACTAGGGGACTGAAGCATATGAGGTATGAAGAGGGGCTGAACGGCATTGTTGTGTTTAGTCTGGAGAAAAGAAGAGCTGGCAAAAGAAGCAGCTACTTTCAGTCTTCCATTAGCGAATGGGAGTTATAGAAATGACAGACTCTTCTCTAAACTGAGAAAAGGTAATAGGTTAAGAGTCAGTGGACAGACAGAAACTGCAACAATGAAAATTTCCTGCTCATAAGAAAATGATTGACAACAAGAGTGGTCACCTACTTCAACAGGCTACGGAATATCCACCCGTGAAGATACTTGAAACTCGACTGTAAACAGCCCTGAGCAACCTGGATCAGCTTTGATGGTAACCCTGCTTTGAGCAGAGGGTTTCACCAGGCAATTTTCAGAGGTCCTTGCGTTCTGAAGTACTCCATCATTATCCCCATTGCACACTATGTCCTGAAGTCATTTCTGAGCACTTCAGGACTTGCATAATGTTATTTAATGCATAGGGCAATGGGATTTAATTTCCAAGTTATCTGAAATTAAGTTCAAATAAATGGAAAGGGTTTTTAAAGCAATACTGTGAAAAAAACCTAAAGAAAACACCTGAATGTGATGATCAATCAGCAGATCAGTTCCTCTTTCAGGTAGTTCTCTCTGATATCTTACTACAGTTTTTGAGGGGTTGTTTGGGTTTTTTGGGGGTTTAGTGTTTGTTTGGTTGGTTTGTTTGTTTGGGTTTTTTTAGTTAAAAACTTAAATATGAAAAGGAATTGACAAATTGATCGTTGTCTGCTCAGGCTGCATACATTTGCCATAGCTAAGTCATTGGTTTTAAAAAGCACTTGTAATTCTAAGTGTATTACAAGACAAGCAAATAGTACAAAATTATAATTGGGTTTTGTGAGGTTTAAAATCTTAAACAAAAGAGATAACTGTGCAGAATACCATACATTGCATGACAAATGCTACCATGAATCCCTAAGAAAAACAGAAAACTGGTCCGAAGTATCATTGTTTTCATGGGCATACTGTTATTCTTTGTCACTCTTGTACAGAAAAGCTTTGCAACCTTTTGCTTATACAACTAACAGAAACTACTCACCAACAGCAGAAACCACTGTAGAAAGATTTTATTGGGAAAATCTTCAACCAAATACAAAGTCACATACACCAGACTGTGAACGCTGGTTACAAAGAGCAGTATAGAATTCATCACATGTATTGACTGTTAACTAACTTAGATATAATTTATTTTTAATAAATGCACTGCATGTATTCCTTCTTTAGGTAGGTGTTTCTAGTAACACCTCTATCTCTTAAAACACAGGCTATGAAAACCCTTTTAGAATACTACCCAGTCACCTCAGGGCAAAATGAAATTAAATAGGAAGTCTCATGTCACAGGAACATCAATTATAAAAAACCCCAAAATAACAACAAGAAGAAAACCCCACACACAATAAAAACCTCAACCAGTCTTTCAGTACTTCATCATGTTCTGTTATCAGTCTTCAGCTGTGATTCTCACAAATGCAAAGATAACATTGAGAAACCAATGATAAATTGAAAGAAACACTTGGTATGTAAAAAAAAATACACTGCATGTTATCCTAAGCATACTGTAGATGGAGTACAATGGAATGCTTCTGAAGGCTGATCTATATAACCATGCATTATTATAACAGTTATCTTACCGCCACAGATATGGGTCCTTTTTTTTTTTTTTTTTTTTCAATCTTCCAAGAGTAGGTGAACTCTATTCTATGTACATTTGTCAAATTCAGGTTAGAGATTTTTATAATTGGCATTCCCTCAGCCTGTCATTTTCTTCACTTGCAGTCAATTGACATTGAGAAAGGGACTGGAATACTTTCATATGTTTGAAAGCATTAGAAACTCTTGTTTTCACTGTAATCCTTGTAAGTGTGTGCCAGCTTTATTGAGAACAAGCAACAGTGAGTGCTGCTGCCTCTTCTGAAGTATGCTTTGGTCTGTACATTGGAGGTAATAATCATTAAGCAGTAATCAGTAAAAACAGAAACACAACCTATATGGCACCATTCCTTCTGAAATTTCCTAATGCTGAAAAACCTCTAAAACAGAGACAGAAATAGTCATTGTGTTATTTTTCCACTTACAGCTACCTCAGTGGCTGATAAAACCTGCTCCCCTGCTAGCTGCCTGTGGTAATAACCTGGGAAAACAAAACTTCAGAAGGATTTCAGTTGTGCAAAACCAAATCACAAGAATATGATGCATGGGAGACTGTGATTTAGTGGAATAAAGAGAAGACCTTGAACATAGCTGTAATAATCTCTCAAAACAACAAACAAAATCGTCTTAAATAGCTTTTACTGAAAGCTCTACAAGGCTTCTCCACACATGCACATACATACGATTCATATGTTAGTTGCATGAAAAATTGCATTAAAATAAAAAGGAATTGATTTACTCATGTAGAAAGGTGGTGGGGGTTTTTGTGTAATAACCACCTGAAGAGTGAACAAATGAATTTACAGATGGAGATTGCATCTACTTGAATTCTGAAAGTGTCTGGACAAATAGATGGTTGGGTACAAAAGCAAAAATACGCCATAAGAGAAAATACCAGATAGCCTGATTTCACATCACAACCATTATGGTAGGGAGGACTAGCAACTGAAAAGAGAGAAATACCACCATTTACCTTGACATTAGCTGGTTTTGTTTTGTTTTTAAATCAAGGAACTATGTTGAAGGAGCTCTATGAGAGGATGAAATCTAAGCAAATAGATAATTGGAATATTTTCTCCACAGTTCTGGAAATGGTATCTTTTACTTATTTTGTAAAAAGAATTACATGAGCTGAGGATGTCCTTGAAACAAAATAACATAGTTTTGACTTCGTAATTTATCAGATGTTAAGCTAATGCCAACTTGCACTGCACTGAAAATCTGACCTGGAAAATAAGAGTATTCTGTTCATTTCTATACCTTTATTTCATTTTGATTTGCCCTAGGGTTAGATGTTCCAGTATTCTGTGGATTTTCTTTGCTATATGTGGATAGCATTAAAAATTGAATTGCATGTTTTAAAACTTCCCACAAGGTTTAATTGCTAGTGAAACCCATTTGATTGCTTCACTGTCTTACCCTGAAGTGTTTACTCTCAATTTTCATTATCTGAAACATTTTACAATTTGTGTTTTTCCTGGTGACAGGCAAGAAATACAAGTTGTAGAAGCATTCCACTAAAGCATGTTAGACATCAGAAATATTACATGATCAAGTACATCTTAGAAAGGATCATAGAAATAGGTGAAGAAAAGATAGGAGTCATTGTGCTTCAGAGATTAAAACGTCCACAGGGATTAGGGAGAAGTTCACCACTGCTGCAATTGGACATATTCTCTTATCTGATCTCAAGTTGTTTTGACAAAGCAAACAAGACATAGCAATGAACTAAACTGACCATGTGTCAACCATAAACAGTCCTACCAGGAAGTACAGAAAGCAAAGTTTCCATTGACAGCAGTATAGTTATTTGGATGACAGGACCCACACCTAATTCTGCTTTAAAGAAAAACTGTAATTATTTCTGGCCTTTTAATCTGGCCTTGAAGTTACACAAGATGAGTGTGGATATCCCTCTCTCTTTGCTTGCCCCACCCCGGCTCCCCCCCCCCCCCCCCAAGTTATAATAAAATAATGGAGGAAGAAGAACAAACTAGAAGTCCCAAAGAGTATAGTTATAAATTTTATGTGTAAAGGCATGTCTACAGTGTCTGCATGAAAAATGTAATTATAGTTCAGAACTAGCAGATTTTCTTTAGTTACTGAAAGTAACAAAAGGAGCCAGTGGTAAAGCACAGTGTGGAAAAGAAATACTATGTACTTCATTTTTTAAATAGTTTCAATATATTTCAGTTTCTATACCTATATCTAACAAACACATGGAATCATACCCTCAGAATATCCTTTCTTGGAGTATTTTCATTAAAGAATCTATCTTAGTGCCCTTCTCGTTCCTGCACTATTTTAGTGAAGTGAGTAGTAAAGTCTTTATTTCTAATTTTTATTTTCACTACCCTTCAGTTCCATCAGCAAAACTATTGCTTAGAGGCTTTTCTTCTCAGCTTTATCAGACAACTTTACTTAAGACATCATTTTTGTTATAGCCACCGAGCTTAAATCTGCACCAGTGTTTGTTCTCACTTCCCCAACTCTGTAAGCGCTTCTGTGACTATTTAACGGAATCATTATTTCAAAAGGCAGAATACTTACTGGTAGACTCATCCTTGTCTTGAACACCTGTCAGCTGTCTTGAACACACTAATGTTAGAAAAATATAGAATAATCTAGACTTTCCCCATCCTTTGGCTAGGATAAAAATGAGTGATTTTCGATAAGATTATGAAATATATGTTCTTTAACTCCATGGTAGTGAAGCCATAATGTGCATAGAACAAAGTAATTCAGCAGAGCCCTTTGGCTTTCAAGACAATTTAACATCTGAAATTACTTATATTAAAGAGCTTGTGCCTAATAATAAAGTAACTCAAATGCCATCCTTATCCTTAAAAGTTACCTCCCCTTCTTTAGAGGAAAGTTTAAAATCCTCATCTTTTTTAAAAAAACACCCTACAGTATTATTTTAATTATTAGTTCCAATAAAATAGTTTTATTGTGAATCTGCTAATAACCTATTTTTTTATGCAACTCCTGAAAGTACATTTTTTGTATTATCTTGTCAGAAAGTTATGGTTAGCATTATATACTTTGTGTTTTTTATAAATACCTCATTTTCGACTGAAGTTGAAACATTACATAACTATTCCAATGACAGCAGTAAAGTCGCATTCAGTCATGTACACAGAGATAACAAATCTCAATTAAATTCATATCTATGATTGATGGAAATCTTACAGAAATAAGACAAATCAAAACCTTGATGCTTCTAACACCCGAAACTTCCAAATCCATACTCACAGTAATTACAGAAAGTCAAAGAAAACCAGCCTTGAATTTGGATTTAGATCAACTCAGAGAAAAGGAATTCAGCAGCATACTGAAGAGCAGTTGTTAAATCACTTTCCTTCCTTCCCCAATTTATTTCAGTTCAAGTGGAATGAGTTGTGTGTATCTATGCATTACTTTCCATCATCCTTATTAAAGAACTGTCTCCACTTCAACATGTAGTTCCCTTTCCCATCATTCCTATGACATTTTAAACAACAGAGTAAAACATTATTTCTGCCAAGGACTGCTTCTTGGAAAAGGAAGGATGCTGCAAGTCCTGAGTGACAATGAATTGTACAGTGAAAACTTGCATTGTGCCCTTACCATAAAGCAATCACCGAATTCTTGTGAAAATGTACGGTTAGGTTAGTCTGTCTTTATGCAAAGTAACTAAACCAGGATTTATTTAAAAAGCAAGACAGTAGAATATACTCTGCCTAACTAAATGGTGTTACTGGATGTTATTAGTTCCAATCCTGTCAGTTATGTAACAATCTTAGATATTTGTGGCATAAACATTTTAATATCCTTACTGTATCACACAAAGCATCTTCAGAGTTAGTGCTCAGCCTCCCTACTTCATTAAATGCCTAAAATGTACTTTGAACTGTAAGAAATTGCTTTCATATTACTTGGTAATGGCAGTCTACTCTGTTCCTTGTTGTTTTTTTAAGCTCTAAGTTGCATAAGGCAGATCTTATACTGTAGCCTCCATGCTGCCTAGAATTCAACATAAATTTCCTTTTCTATTTAGAGTAGAATGGAATATTTTTTTTACTCTTGTTGAATTTTTCAGCTGCAATGATGCACAAAGAATATAGGGGAGCAGGGCGGAAGAATGCATTTTCCCAGTTAGTTTCTTAACATAATGTAGTACACGATGATTTATACACACCTTTCTCACCGTAATCTTACTAGATTGTCTCACATGATTCGGAATCACCTGTGCTTGCCTTCTGATTTCTAACACTTTGATCCTTACCTGTCTTCTGACAAGCAATTAATCTAAGTGAGATCCTGTACATGAGTACAGTAAGATTTTCTAAGACATGAAAATTCCTTGTTTTACGTTCCAGTCATCTGTACTTCTTCAGCTCGGTTTGCTTTTGTTTATACACCTTTTCAGCAATTGTCTAGGTCATTTGCCTGAGGCAAAAGCATTATTACAGTCCAGACTTGGGAGGTATCCCACACCCATCTTGCTTGACAATGACTGTGTTTCAACTTTAATCTGAAATGAAAGCTTCATCAAACTTCTGCTGTAAACACTGGGTTTATCATGATCCAGGACAGATACTTTAAGATGTTATCAATTAACTAGATAAAATTTCTATTGGCCGGTCCGTAGTCATATTGTATTAGTCTAAACCAGACAAGCCAAAATATGATTGAAAGCTATTCAGGCTCGTATCTCGGATCCTCTTTATTGGTTTATAGGCTGACATTAACCTCAGCTCATGCATAACCAGTCTGCTGCTTTTTCACTACATTTAATTTGTAGCCCTAGTTTGTCTTTAGAATGTGTTAATGCCCTTTATGCTCAAGTTTTAAAACTTGCATGCTCAGTTTTCATGGCATAACCATTCTGAAGGCTTTCCTTGACAGCTCTATATGATGATTGTGTAAAAAACCCCTGTAAGCTCTGCTTTAGAAACTTCTCTTCAGATTATTTCAGTCAGTATTTCTGTACACTGCTCTTACCAGCACCAGAGATTGTCTCAGAAAGTATGGATTTTGCTTTCTGCTCTAATTTGTTCATAATACTCTGTAACTCTTCTTACAGCCAGTGTCCCTGAAGCTACTAGTATCAGGACCTCTCCTGATGTCAGTAGTGGGTATGGATGGTTCCCCTCAGAAAAATTATGAGAGAAATGATGCAACTGGTTGTACTCTTGGTCAATTATTTTAACCAGGTGGATAGAACAGATGGGTTATTTGTATAGGGATATTTCATTTTGTTCATTAAATGTTTCTGACATTTTCAGAATCCTTATTGAACAACAAAAATCAAAGCATAAAAAGAATATGAAAAACTTCCGCGCTTCTTAGACAGTTTTTGTCTTACCCTAAATAAACTGTCAAATCAATGAGATTTTTTCTTACGCTGCAATGTTATCTATATTTAGCTAGGTAAATTTATACTTTATCTAGAAAATAATTTTTAAAAGTCACAAAGATCCCTACTATTCCCATTTGTGAAAAACATGGAGAAAATATTTCAAGTGTCCTTCACATTTTATTTTACTATTTAATACTCTGCTAATGACTTAATAACTAGCAAAAATACAGGTAATGAGGCCATTTCAATTAAAAAAAAATTAAAAAAAGACAGCAGAAGTTTTCTTTAAGAAAAACTCTTTTTTCTTTGCACGAATGAAATTAAAATCACCTTGTAAACAAGACAATAGCTGTCTTTTTTACTGCTGTGCTAGGCATACTCCAGTATCTACATTCACTCACTCACTTGTAACAAAATATGTCAATAAACAACCGATTATTTCTAATTACCAGTTGTAACATTTCAAGGTATAAGCATAACACTTCCATTTTGTTGTAGCGTTTATAATGATCAAAGAGCAATGACTTGCAGACAAGCACACCCTGACACGAGCATGCCCATGCCGGCCCGGGCTAAGCAACTGTGCACCACAGCGAAGGTCAGACAGACGCTACTCACCAGTAGCACCACAGCGAAGGTCAGACAGATGCTACTCACCACTCTCCAGCTGTTTGGAGCGGTGCTGCCATTCTGCCTTGCGCTGCCGTCTCTTGACACCTTCACCAGCATTTAGCCCAGCATGTAGCTGCACAAATAGTTATTGCCAATTCAGCATAAGTTTTTCATCCTAAGAATGAAAAATGTAACAGTTATTACTGCTTCTGACCATGTAGGGGTTACAGGAACACAGCTGGAAAGGCGGAGGGGCAGCTGCAGGGACTGGGGAGCACAGCGCTGGCGGCGTAACTGAGGCAGCAGACAGCTCCTCGTTTGGGACGCCGGTGCCCAGCTCC
The DNA here is from genome assembly GCF_023634155.1 of Falco peregrinus. Lineage (NCBI taxonomy): Eukaryota > Metazoa > Chordata > Aves > Falconiformes > Falconidae > Falco > Falco peregrinus. The sequence continues at coordinate 18,457,116 of NC_073733.1, forward strand.
TGGTGCTTCCACAATAAATGTAAAAGGAAAGGGACTGAAATCTGAAAGCTACAAAACTTCCTATACCTCAGTGCAAATGACATTCACAGAAGGACATCACATCCTCGCTGGACTGTTGTACGTGAACCTTCCTCCCCGAACAGTTCAGCCAGCAAACAAACCCAACCCCGCTGTACCCGCAGACTGATCTGGAACTGGCCCTCCACGTAAATCCCTGCAGGTAGCTGAGGGCAGGGGCCGGCTGGGGTACGGCGGTGCCGTGCCGTGCCGGGTCAGTCAGCAAGGCGGGGGACGCGCAGGGCACACATGGCGGGAAAAAGCACGCGGGCGCACGCGGGCAGCCGGGCGGGAGGCGCCGGTGAGGGAGCGCGAGGCGGGCGGGGGCACCCGCGCATGGCGGGCGGGGGCTGAGGTGACACGCTGCCCTCCATGGCCGGAGCGTTATTTCTGCGGCTTTTGAGGGGAAGCGCTCGGGCCGCGGCGGCTGCCCTCTGCTGGCGGGGCGGGGCGGGGCCGGGCCGCGGGTTAGTCGCGGAGCAGCGCTGGGGGTGGGGGGCGCAGCCCAGCGCCTGCCTTCGGCCCCCCTCAGGGGAGGCGAAGTACCAGGTGCCTGCCCTGCTTTTCCGAGACGTGTGGAGACGCCTGAAGGCATCTTGAGAGCAGCAAATTGTACGTAAATACCTTGTCTGGATGTTAAAGATAGTGTTTCTTTTGTAACTCGGCAGTGGATTGGGGTTGGTTTGTTTCTTGCATTGGGTTTTTGTTGGTTGAAACTGCAGAGTAAGCAGGAGGAGCCGGGTGGAGCCTTCACCATGTGCCGAGGGATGGCACAGTGTTTGCTGCAGAGAACAGACACCTCTCCTGTCCTGTTTTGAGAGGAATGGTTTAAAGAAGCTGTTTTGTTTGTAGTCTATGTGGTGAAGTAAGGTAAAAATCATAAACAGACCTATAATTTTGCATTGTTTTCAGTAGGGGTTGTTTTGTTTGGTTTTGTAAAAGATTTTTGTTCCGTCTTACTTGGTTCTGGATGTTTGATTACCTCCTAAACACACTGTGCACTTTCTATCTGTCACTTTAGCATTTTCCACTGAGCAGTATATGCTTTTGCAACTTTCATTAGAAACCTCTAAAAGCCTCATTTATTTCCCAGAGGATGAGGTAATTTTCCGGTTATCAGCTTTTCCCAACCACCAATAATATCAGTCTTCCCTTTCCAAAACTCCAGCACAGCGAAGAGCGTAGCTGCCATACTGAATTCTGTGCATGACGAATTTTCTAGCAGTGGTGCCGCTTACAGGGGCAACTGCGCACCTGGCACTCGGTATCAGCACTAACCCTGAGCAAGTGCTCGAGGCTAGATTTACAATTCATTCTTGATGTTCTGTTTGATTGGCGTTTGAAAGTGTGGTAAACTCTAATCCTGAACCCTGACATGTCTCATTTTCACAGATGTTCTAGATTTCATTGTATTTTTTCCAGTTCTTGATGTATCAAAATGGCTGTTAAATGTTTGGGCTAGTGTTCCTCGGTCTTGTGGTGTTGGAAGGTATTAATTCTACGTGCAGAAATATCCTGTCTTTTCATGCCAAATACCAGTAATGTATGTTTTTGCCCTCCAGCTGGGGAAGTGTTGAGAATTGAACTTGCTGTTACCACATACCATTATTTAAGGTTGCAGTAAAGAAACTGACTAGTGTTCCCTGTGTTACTGGCGAAGCATTTTTGTTTGCCTTGGAAAACAGAGTGGTAGTTAAACCAGGTTTTTTCCTCTCCATTGAAGTGTAAGGGAGCACACGCATATGTGTGTATGCACATGTGTAAACACACAAAAAATTCAAAGTCCAGTTTTAATAGCTACTATTTATATTTTAACAAATCCTGTCTAGCTGTATAGACAGTGGAAAGAAGAGGCTGACAACTGTTTGTGAGTAGTTGCCATCCAGAAGTTGCCAAAAGTCAGCTGTAGAAGAAATCATGCTTGTGTTACACCTTTAACAAAAAAAAAAAAATATACAGAAGTATGTTGAACATGGAAATACGTAGCTAGGAGCAGAACATTAAAACTGCAGCACTTATTGATGAGAATTTGTTGTTCAGGATGTAGGTCTGATTTTGGAGTGCAACTGAATTTGAACTTAGAATTTTGACAGCTTCGCTAACCAGCAGTAGCAGAAACAGATAGATGGCTTTTTTTGAATGGTAGCATATCATACTTACTCCTAGACAGAGAAATTTGAAACTACATGCAGAATAAAGGAGGATGAAGTGCTTTGAAGATAATTTAAAGCAGGCCAGAATCCATGCTTCTGTATCCAAAATGAACACTTATTAATCTTCATGTAGAAACTTGGATCCCTCTCGGCTCCTTCTCTCTCTCTCTTTTTGGTGGTTGTTGTTGTTGTTGCTTTTCCTTCCAGCATCACGCTTGTTTGCACTTCCATTAGTGGAACATAAGCAACGATCACAGGCTGCCACATGGCTGGCTTTCCTAAGGATATACTTGTTTTCTGAGGACATACCACTACCTCAGGAATGATTTGCAAATTCTTTGTAATTCAAGAACACTGATAAACCAGCTTGCTAGTGTAAAGATGGTGTAGGGCTAAGCTAGATACTTTATAATATCAATTTAGTCACAGTAACCATATATACTTTTATAATTCTGAAAACATAAATCAACAGCTCTTTCTATAACTAAATGAGAAAGAAATTGTCTTCGCTCATGCTTCCCTGAAGTTAGTGCTAGCTGTTAGTAATAACCAGTAGTATCCTGGACTAGGAAGGAAGATATATGCTGATCATCAAGTTGCCAGGCATCAGGTCACAGAAAGTGAGACTTCTGAACTTGATTCAGGCAAATACATAAGCTTTGTTAAATCTGTCCAAAAATTATTTTATTTCAAAGTTTGTTTGGTTTTTTTTTTTTTTTTTGTGGTCTTCCAGTCTAGGAACCAAATTTAAAGACAGCCTAGGAATTTATGAATGCATGCCAGGCTGCAAATAGGCTAGAGCTCTGAATCCTCTTGATGGTGTATAAAATCTAAGCAATTTGAAATATCCATGCTGCATTTTTTATCCTGGGTTGGCTTCTGGTTGGCTTTGGTTTCTTCCAGAGTTTGTCTTGGTTCTCCAGCTTGTTTTTTTCTCTTTTTTAATCTTGATAAAACAGTGCATTCATTTATGAACAAATTATTTTGTTAACCTTACAACTGTTGTTTAACTGGAAAATTTGCTTTTGAAAGTGCAAATCTAAGTGTTTTGGTGATATGAAAATTTTGTTGGAGTTGAGGGACAACATTTGCACTGATCATAAAAAGTTACTTGGAGAATTATGGCACTTTGTAATATCAGCAATTGTTGAGAGCAGCTTCGAAGGTTCTGTCTCCATTGCTTTGTTTCAGGAACAATTCTGCCCTTAACTTTTTGTGTCTTAAAGCTTATGACATAAACATGGTCTTTATAGAAAATTATGGGGAAATTTCTACTTTAGGATCATTAACTATGATAAAACTTTTGTCAGTCAACAGAACTCTTTATTTCTGAGGACAGAACAATCATACCAACCCAGAATATGCTGAATGTAATAATAATAAAAAATCCTTTTTGCTTCTCTGGTAGTATGCTTATAGCCAAAGATTCACCACATAAGCTGAAGTTTGCTTTTCCCCACTTAAAATGATGACATCATACCACCCCAGAATGCTATTACAATACTTAAGTGTTCCCATGACCTATTCACAAATTAGAGTCTTAAATTGGATTCTCAAGCCCATAACTTGCATCAGTGTTACTTCTGTTTGTGGAGTGACCTTGTTTGAGAAGTTGTTTCTTTTGTAATGAGTTTATATTTGAAAATGCAGTTGCAGTACACATTGCACCTGTCAGATGACTCACTTTAATACGATGTACTTCTACATCTGAGTATCATTAAACACAGCACTGAAAGGTTTCTTCTACATGACCTGAAACCTGCATTTCATTTCCTGCTCCCTTTAGATAAAACATATGTTAGCTACAGAAGTTTTTCTGGTGCATTGTCATACTCTGTGATTGAAATACTGTGAAAATGAATATGATGTGCCCTTCGCTTCCCTACATTGGGAATGGCTGGGAGCTCTCTGGCTTCAGTGAGTTTCCAACTGTTCCTTCTTAAGATAAACAGCATTTTACGTTGTTCTTTATGTACCTCTTATTTTTCATTCCAGGTGCTCAATTAACTTTCTGTTAAATCACAGCTTTCCAGCTTTGGTCTGGAGCAATTTACTGATGTCTAATCTACATCATAATTATTCTGGGCATCTAAGTGAAAAACTTTAGTACAAATAAAAGGAACCTAGAAATTTCTTGGTAAGAATGTGTGAGGTGAACTGCTTGAGAAAATTTGCTGTATTGTCTGGATGCCTCACGCTAAGGCAATTTGTTAGGACTGAAACGTGAATTTTAGAAGCTAATCAATACACTAGTCAATGCTAAAAAACCTTCTGTGCATCTTATAATAAATGGAAGAAGAGTTAGATTCTCAACTGAGCAATGCTTTTAAATTCAAATTTTCTTTTTCCAAAGTCATTGAGCTGACATGTTTCCTGTGTCAATTTTTCACATGCTGAAGTCTACTGCAACTTGCCTTTTCAAGACTTACCATAAAATCCATCATCAGCCTGTACTATGTGTAAATGCAGTTAACGTGTTAATCTCAATAATGAAGATTAGTCCTAAAGTTTTGTAAACAACAAAATCTGCTCTGACTTGGGGTTTCTCTTTTATTTGTATAGTATTCAAGAAACATCTTCCAATCAACATTTTATTGACAAGTACATTTGCAAGAATAGCTTCCTCAATAAATACTTCTATTTGCCATTTGTAAGAAAAACTCTTAGCCTGCTACATCTTTACTTAGGCAAGAAGCTATAAAGCAGAAACTATGTAACTTGGTGATGTTAAAATGAACAACACAAGTACAGTATCTCTATAGGCAATAAACTGGAATATAGTCTAACATTTAACAGTATGTCAGTACTACAAGGATGTGATGTGCTGTGTCAAATATGAGTTCAAATAAAGTATCTTCCAGAGGATGACTACCCTTCAGCTACATTTACTAGCGGTCATTTGGTTATGCAGTATATCAGGATGTGCATAATAGGCTTAAAGTAACTGAATAAATAAGAAATAACCCTGTCTAGTACAGTTAACTATTACACAGTCAGTAGGTCGCTGGACTCCATGTTAGGTTTCCTCTTCTCTGTCATAGTGAGTCATCCAAGTGAGGTTTGACAGAAACTGTCAGTAACCCCATAGCTAAGCTAGTAACAAAATTAACTCCAACTATAAGTTTAGAAATCATTACAGACAATGTATTCTTAATATAAATGGCTGTGCTTGATTTCATATGTCTTACTTCCAGGTTCCAAGCTTTTTAAACATTTGTGAACAGGTATTTACAAAACAGAACTGCTTCAGGTCAAACAGTTTCAAAACTGAATTTCCTGAGAGGCTTTTCTGACAGCTGGTCACCAGTACTCAAACTGTATGTATTGAAAGCATTCAGCAGGCAAATACTATAATAAAATCCTATTCTACTGTGTAGTTTCCCACTCATACTAGGATTTTGAAATTAAATGTTCCTATATAAATAATCTTCTCAATTTATAGACAAATTCCTACCTTTCCAAGTGTGTTTCATTTCAAAAAGATGTAATGGCAGTAAGAATGTCCTGTCTAATAGTAATGCTGCTGAATATACTCCTTGCCTTCTCATATTAAGTGGAAGCTTTCATGTCCTGTATAACTTTATTTTCCTGCAAATACACTAAATAGAACAGTGTTTAATGTGCTCTGCCTTTTTATAAAAAAAACAGAAAACACCTCTTCCTCCACTTACACATATTTTCCTTCAGTTATTTAGGACTATATTTAACACAGTTAAAAGCATGGGACCTTATATTTTCTTAGGTTCATGGAGATTGGGAAGGGTTACTGGAAATTAAATGTGAAGACAGGATGAAGATCCCTTTTGTAGGACCTATACATTATGATGACAATATACTTGTTAATATTTTTTAAAAGGAATTAAAGTTTTAAGGAATGCTACATCTTTCTTCAAAATACATTTGACATAAATTAAAAAAAAAAAACCAACCTTTTGTCATAATAAATACAGATTCTTTGTCTTTAGAATTGTATTCTGAAAGGCAAAGAATTCTTGCTTATACCAAGGTGATTTATATTTATGGATCTCTATTTGAATATATCTCCAGTAAGTCTTAAAAACTTTTTTAGCCTTAGTTCTGGTATTTCCTTCTTACTGCAAGTTATGAAGTCAGATTTTCCAATTATTTTTAAAATTTGTGTAATAGTATATAACGAAATATATATTTTGTAGCATATGAGGAATAGAAAAGCAAACATTAATTAACGTCATAAAATCTGTCTGTATTCAATCTTCTTTTCCCTAGAACAGAAAAGTCCTAGCTAAAACTGATTTTTATGAGCTCAGTTAAATGCTGATTATTCTTTTCCTGGTACCCAAGGCATCAACAGCACACTCATCTGACTCTCTCAGCACCATTAAGTCAAGTCCCTATTGCTACTATGGAGTGTTACTAGTGCACATAATTATATCTGGTCTGTGTTTATCAGCAGGGTTCACTCTCAAAATGGCTATGTTCAAAAGTGATGTTTCCTGTGGGCTACCTTGTGAAGATACAGTACTGTGTCAGTAAAGCTCCTCTCCATCTGTTAGAGGGTGCTCTTAACTGCAGATCTTGTTTCACTCTGGAGAGGTACTGTATTTTAATTCACATGCCATTTAAAAATGTAACATTCCAAGCAGCAAGAAATAAACCATTGACTTTGAGCTGAGCAGTAGAGTAATAAAGAGGACGATGTAATATGGTAGTATGTAAATATTCGCAAAGGAGAAAATAAATTTTAATTGCTGAATTTGCCTGGCAGCTTCTGTTCTGATTGAGATCCTAAAAAATACTTCTTTCCTGTGAGAAGTTGTGAATGATGCGTAAAAATAACAGCTAATGCACGTAATTAGTCTGTTTTGATACTGTCCTGATTTACAAATCTCATTGACTTTTGGCATTTCATTTATTTCTACTAAGCTCTAAGAATCTGTATCACCTTTTCTGAAGTTGATGTTTATTTCATTCTGGTAAGTTTGAGGTGTATTACATGTGTATTGCATTACACTGTGGGCTATAGAGGCAAGATAATGAAAGCAGTTAATCTCTGAAAATGATATGAAGCACTCAACATTTTTGTAACAAAATTAATTATTTGAGATCAATTTACTGCTCTATCATTACTGTTTTCTCTGAAGCCCAAATCAGAGTAGATATTAAGCCAAGCAAGACTTACATAACTTATGTTGGCCACAGGCTAAGAGAGGTGCAAGATACGGCAGCTCTTCAGAGCACAAAAGCTATTTTACATTAAACCTCTTGAGAACCGAGGTAATACCTAGATTCCTGTTGGGTAACAGCCAAATTATATTATAATATTTTTTTCTAATTATCTTGGTTGAATTACCTGATAAGGTAACAAGACTTTAACAGCAGTTTTAATTCTGTAATGCATTTCACTGTGTATACAGCTTTACGTGGAACAGTTTCTTCCAGGTCTAATTATGGACCAAGTTTTGGGTAGTGCCTATGGGCAATAGGAAGTTAATACGGGCAACTGTCATTAGTTAATTTTCAAGAAGGGTTGAAAATTACATTTGTATTTAAAGTTATAAGTATATTTGATCTCTGCTGTCTAACTGTGAAAGAAATGGTAAAGTTTCATAGAAGAATTTGCTATCCTTTGCAGATTTTCCATTTGATAATCGTTAGTCAATATCAAGTTAATGAAGAGTGCTTGAAGATAACTATGTAGAACAAAGATTCCTACTTCCAGCATTCAGAACTTACTAGGACGAAAAACTGCATCCCAACCAACACAGTCTAATAGGTTTTTTTCCCCTGCAGTTTTCTCTTTTTACATTATAACTTTTTACCAAAAATTTGTTTTGTACAACACTAAACTATTGTGAAGTACAAATCACGTGCTCATTGAGGCTCCCGGAGAGTTTCCCTGAAGACCACTGCGCTCTCAACTTGTTTTCGGTTAGCAGGTTGGATTGCCTGAATCGCCACTGTTTAAGTGCACAGAGAGGAGCCTAGAGTCACTTCAAGATCCTTAAGGTCAGAGTCAGGTATAGAACTGAAGAGATGTAACATGCAAATAGCAGAGTTCATTCCCTTTTATCAGCAGCTATATCAGTTGTTAAGCAGCGCATGTAACTGGTCTTACAAATTAATAATACCAGGGGACCCAGCTCTCATCTCAGTCTCTGTAAAGATAACTGAAATCCTCTGACATGATACAGGGAATGCTAGTGATATGTGCCCTCTGCTGTCCCCCAACATCTTTTCCTGACTTTCAGTGACTTAAACTTGCTTGCCTGCAATGATTGAGTAAGCAGAAATAAATGCTGTGATATGTGAGTAGGTTGCAAAGCTGAAGCTCCCGTGCACAATTATGTTATGCTTTATACCTAAAATAGTTGCATATGCACTGCAGTGTGTACAAAGCTAACTCTAGATAAAACTGATTTGGATTGGAAGACCAGAAGTGTTTTCAGTGGAAATTGGATTATTTGAATAACACTGAAACTAACAGTTCACAGAACTGGGGAGCTATGTCCCTCAGAGAGGGTCTTCCATGAAGTTTGATGTGTGGGCATGTAAATTTGTGTGTGGTTCTGATGAGGAATTTTCCAGTGCAAGGGAAATTCTAGCTATTAACAGTTCTTCCTCTGTATGTTTTTATTCTTTTTAAATAATGAGAGTAGAGAAAGCAATTTCAGTTTTATTCTGTTGACTGGGCTGTGCAGGGTCTTTTGGCAGAATAAAGGTCTGTGTGTAGTAGTGGTGGAGTTTTTCTTTTATTTAAACAAAGGACTCTGAGGTCAAATAGTGACAACAGTTGTTTGGACTATTTCATAGCTGAAACTAACAAAAGTGTCTGCTATATTTTTACATGTGTTTTAAATTTGGCGTAGTTGAAAAGGAAAATTAAGGTTTTCCATCTAGCACCGGTTTTAACTAAACTTGTGTTACTGTGTGGTCTTGGCCTCTAAATTCCAAATGATACAGATCAATTGTGGCTAGGAAGACAAAGTGGTGGTGCAGAGCTGGGTTTCCCTAACCCTCTTACTTTGTATTGTTAGCTTTGATTTCAACAGCTGGCTTGAATGAGCTGCATAAGGAAACAAACATATCCCACATCGTAAGCCTTTGCAACAAATGTCTTTCTACTATGCCTAGAGAAGAACTAAATATTGCAGACTGTACTGCCATATTTCTTAAGTACTTAATAAGTAAGGCTTGCTGCTTCAGCATCCATTTCAGTATTGTCACAAACTTCCTACACAGGTTGACAAATTTGAAATAAGCACTCATCCCCTCCATCTGTTTAACTGAAAACAAAGGAAAACCCAAAAAGTATTTACGTGGTGTTTCTGTGTGACAGAAGCCCTTCCCTCCATGATTTTGAGTTATAGACTTCTTTTCCATGCCTGCAGTAATGAGCATCTCCAGTTAAACTGAAAGTGCTGAATTACTCTGAGAGGTACAAGCTGTTTTCTGTTTAGGACTGGAGCACCTGCTTTCTCAAAAAAAGTGAGAACTACCCCTAACTGATTAGGGCTTTTCTGTTTTGGTGAAGGAAAAACTTCTATGAAGAGTTTAATTTCCTACACATAAACTAGTATAGCTATTTCTTTCACTCTCATTTTTGAAGATTTTAAAATACTATTGTAAAGAATCTATGATTAAAGATTGCTATATGCAGAATTTTATTGCTGTGGGAAGAAAGACATGTTAATTTCCACAGATTCTATTAATTTGGTTGCTTGGTGCTTATCTGCATTATAAATCAATTAAACTCATCAAATAGTACTAAACCACCAGCTATTATAATTCAATTATTTAGTCTCCTGTAATGTTGCAGCTGCTGCACTGCTGACCTGTAAATCTCTAAATTGAATATGTAAGTGTAGAAACAGACTTAAGAGAAATATGCTTAGCTGGTTGGAGTAACCACACATATGCGTGCACAGACACTTTCCACAAGGGAAGGGTTGTAATTTTGAAGAAATAGAATTTACCTGAGCACAGGTTTTTAATTTCATAACATGCAGTTTCCAGTTTGTTCTTATACTTTAATCTCAGTTTGGATGCTGAATTGCTTTGGAATTGATGGGAAAATTACTTTTGGAATTTAGTGGAGTTTGTTTGTTCTGCAGTCACCTTAACAGCATGTTGGACTACCTTATCTTTGCAGTCATGTAGCAAACTCCGAATCAGCAAAAGTTGTTGTGTTTGTAATGCTGTAGACTTTAAGCTTACAGACTGTTATGGAAGTAGTAACATAAGTCTAAAATTATCCCTCTGTAATCTTCAATAGTTCTCCAATGTGAATGGTTTTCGCAAGAAGTTCATGTTAGTGTATGGTCATAAGTCCGGTGTTTTCAAGAAATGTGGTGAAAAAGGGAATGGCAAATCAGTGGTCTCCATAGGATCAACAAGTGACATTGCTTTGAAATGCTGTATAAGTCTCAAGGAGATGCCCAGGCCACACTTATTGGAGAACATGAGACCTTTTACCCTCAAGCCAGTCTGCACCATTCTTTCCATAGGAAGCTGAGATGATAGCTCCTCTTGTTTGGAGGGGAATTTCTGAGCCTGACACTTAAAGGTACAATTCCCATTTCTAACTTATTTTCTGGAATTGGGTGCATTTCAGCTTCAGCTCCTACTGCAAGATTTTCAGGACTGTGCCTAACCATTGAAGTAGTACTTAATGATGCCTTGTTTTTGCTTCACGGTGCTTAGCGTACAGCTGCTTTGGAAAAGGCAATGCTGTTAAACACCCAAGTCCTTTGAGGTTCTTGAGAGCATCGGTGAAATGTATTCTCCTTCTCTTAAAATGCAGCTCCTAAATTGTAGTTCTTAAGAGTTGCATAGGGTAAGTATTTCCTAGCCTGAAGTAATGCCACATACTCTTCAGTGATAAGTCTGAAGATCACTTCCAGGACTTCTTCTAGTTAGCTGAGTGTCCATGTCTGGAAACAGCAGCACCTCTGCTCTGCTGCAGAAGTCATGTCTCTTTGTCTTGCACATTTACTGTCCTGTTGGTTCTGCCAAGCCCAAAGGAAAAAGAATTCCCCTAATATGTTAGACTTTTATAAGTCATCTTAGAATGTAAACCTGGTGGTGATAAAACAGAACTTGGCTGTTTGTTGCCCGTTGAACTTCTAAGAACTGCTGGTGTATTTTTCTATGAAAATGTGCATTGTGAACAGACTGAGACTTGAACTTGGGCTATGACTGTGAAAGTATTGAATGTATATTGTTTCTGATTTGTATTAAGCAAGCTGTATTTGTAAACTGGGTGCTGCAGGAATGCCCAGCATATTTGCATATAATAAATAGCTCTTTTTATACAGAAGGCTGAATATTGCAGGATGGCAGAAGCAGGGGGACCTGCCAACTGAAATGGGAACTGGTCAGAGAAAACTAAAAATCGTTTGCTAGCTTTGCCAGGCCTACATCCTTTATATTTGATACCTGTGTGCTGCAGCATGTGCCTTAAGTATGTTTTGTTAGGCGGAAGGAACAGGATAAATAAAGTTTACTGGGCTGAAAAACAACTTTTCTTATGCAGTATAAGTAGGTAACTCACAACAAGAGCTGGGGAAAATTCAATGAGGATTTGAAGTTGGAATTTGATTCAGAGGCTTACGATACCTGATAGCTTATTTCTTAACTCTTTTTCCTGGGAGACTAGATTTTTTTTCTTACTCAAAAAAATGTTACTTCCTATTTTTTTTATTGCAAATAAATATCAAATGTTCCCATTAATTTTAATGACTTTTGCAGAAGCAAAGTTTCATCAATTTTCTTTTCCTTCAGAACTAGTAAGTTCCAAGGGAATGGAGTTTTAAAAGAATTGATAGTGATTTTTTTTTTTCTGCCTCTTTTCTATTGTAGTAATTTAGAATGTCTACTTACTTTCATCACCACTTTTTATTTTTACAGATGATTTGGATGTTGCAGGAAGTGCATCTTTTATTGCAGAAATGTTTGTTTCTTTTCATCCAATCTAGCATAGCTTATGCATCATCAGAAGGATCAGTTCTAAGTACTTAGTTTTGGAAGTGATGGAATATCAAGACCACTGTGTATTTTCATATTTATATTGTTCTGGTACCCAATAATCTTCCTAATGAATGCTGACTTATTCCTGGTATCCAAAATGCTGGTTTTAATTACAATTCATAAATGTACTCCAGCTTTCTTCTTTCTGATACGCTACAAAAACTTGAAGAAACTGATGTACCCTAGGGCTAATTTTCCTTATTGTCTTTTGCATTTTACTATTTTGAGGATTTAAAGCATGGTGTTACTGAGTGAGTTAAAGCACTGTCTAAAACTATTCATTAGTTTGCTCCTATATGGTAGAAATCTCCCAACCTTCTTAGCAAAAGGGGCTTTGGCCAGACGTGCTACCTTTCAGTAAATTGCACTTAACGTTATTGTGCTTAATTTTTTTAACTGTTTAGAGCACACATCTGTTCAATACAATCTGTTGATTTTAATTGCTAAAATCTAGTATATGGAAGAAACTAAGTGTGTGTAAAGTGTATGTGGGGGGAAATCTCACCTTTACGGGTAGAGGTGGAATAAAGGGGCAAATAAGTGACACTTTTAGGTTTATTTGCATCTCCCAAGATTATAGTATTAGATTTCTTTGGCCTGATGAATAGGGCTGTGAAGTTGATACTGGGAGACCCGTGTTCTTGTTCTGTTTCTGACCTAGATAGCTGATCTTAGGTAGATAATTTATTGGTAATTTCCTCAAGTTATCTCATAATTTTCATGGTATTGTTTCAGGTAGGGATTGTCTTGTACAATTAATATATATTACTTTTAAATTTCTTAGCTTGAGGCTTGGGTGTTCCCCATTTTGCTTCCTCATCTCAACTAACAGTCTTGAAGGTGGTTAAGCAGCTCTCACTGAAAGCAGAAACCCCTCTGTTGTACTTTGGAGTGACAGAGGTTGAACCTTTGGTAGAAAACATAACCGAATAAAATCACTGAAGGACTGGAAATGTTGGGAAGGATTGCAACTTAGCAGATGTTGCTTCTGGCTCTTAGTATAGTATTGTAGTTGCTGCCCTTGTGTAAAGAGAAGTTAAGAGGCCTTTTCAGAATGTGGGATCAGTAATATCTATGTTTTTACATGGAATGGAATGTTTGTGAGATGATTGTTTTTAAGATGACAGCAAAAGTTCAAACCTTTATCACTGCTAAGCAGGCTGAAGTGCTTGAAGGCTTGAATACTGTACTTGGAGAAATGCAAGATTTCTGAGAGTTTCTCCGCTAAGAGTCTGCTGTAGATGTATTTTGCTTGTAGCTCTAACCATTTGTGACCTTTTTGCCTGTAAACTGATAATTAATGTTTCCAGATTTTATTTGTATAGTAAATTAAAATTTGAGTGTATCATACTCTGTAGGTAATGATGTGAGGAAATTGCTGGATTTTTAAGAGAAGACATTGCCAGGTGAATTTCAAGACGAGGAAATTCAAGATATAACTGCTCAGCAGTGATAATTTGTGACCAAGGAATGATCTGGCATGGAGGGCAAGAGGGCCCAGGTGTAGAACAGATTGAACTGGCTGGAAGCAGGAATGCCAGAGACAGAGCAACTCCTTCTGAGCGATTGAATTTTCCTGTGGTGATGAGGTATAAAACAGCTGCAGCTTTGTCTTGTAGCTGTCCTGGAATTCCAGGGCTTGAGGGCTACCTTTGGGCAGCAGAGCTGGGCTGGGGTATGGACCCAACTCCAAGCTCAGGTGCCCCATACTGATGCTTACAGGAGTGGTGCTGCTGCAAATATATATATAAGGAATCTGCTTGTGATGCATCTTTGCAGACTTCTTGTAGAACTGCTTATGGTCATAGGACTCTACCCAATGCATTGCCTTTTTTCTTTTTTTTCTTTTTTTAATGTTCAAGCACAAACATGTTTAATTTAATGTGCCTCAAGGGGTACACTAAAAAATTGCCAACAAAATAAACATCTGGAAACTGCTGAATTGGTTGGTCTTTTAGTCAGGGTATACCCCAAAGACTTGTTTGCATAATGCAAATCAGGGGACTCTAGTTTGGACAAATTAAAATTCATCTGGCTCTAGCAGTGTACTTTCCAACCTGTCTCCAAGAATAACGTATTTTTGTTACACCATTGAGAAAAGGTGAAGCTTTGCTATAGAACAGGCCATACGAGCTCATGGGTCAGAATCAGAGAGGCCAGCAAGAGGGATGCGATGGTAACCACCACCTACAGGTTATCCAGTCAAGAAGAGGAAGTGGAGGAGGCCTTTTGGGTTGTGGTTATTTCTGACAGCAGCTGGAAGAAGCTTCATGATCATTGGCGCTGGTTTTCTGTGGGGGCTTTAATTACTTGATACCTTTTGGAAGGGCAATGTGGTGGAGCACAGGCAGTTCAGAAACTTTGAGTGCACTGAGGTTATGTTTTGTTGTAGGGCTTGAACAGCCTGTCTAGGGGAGGTGCTCTGTGGCAAGGAAGGTTCTGATTGTGTAGTGGAGAAAAAAGCTTCACAATGAGGGTTAGTCAAACATTAGGGCAGAGACTGAGAAAAGTTGATAAATCTCCATTCTTGGCTACACTAAAGACTTGCCTGAATAAGTCTCTGAGAAACCTAAGTTAAATCTGAAATTGGCCCTCCTTAGCTTGGGATTGGACTAGATGAAGTCAATATGGTCCTTCCAACCCAAACTGCTGTATGACTTTTGTTATATTTGCATATCTGGGAAGTTCGTGTGATATAGTTAACAGGGAGCTGAAAGAAGTTACCTGATCTTCTTTCAGCTTCTGGGATGATCTTAAACAAAATGTGGACTGTGTTTTGAATTCTGTATGGTGTTTGCTTTTCAAGGTTGCAAACGTTACCCTTTGTGTACATGGGAAGATGGGTGAGTGACTTCTTTAGGGAGTCCTGTACAGTTTCTCAAGATTACTGCAAATAAAATGGATACTGTTGAATAATACACCTGCTTTTATGGAGCTGTTGCTATGCTTAATTAAATATTTAAGGCTGAAACATTAAAAGCTGTATTTGTTTTATGGTTAGCATAATCTCAACAATTTCCATTGCACTTGAGTTTATTTATGGATAAATGCATTTTTTGTGTGTGATCCATAAGAACTGTTTAAAAAACAAAAAGCCAGCAAAACATCAGTACAAGAGCTTGTGCATGCTCTAGTCTTAGTCATACTAGCTCAGGCATTGACACTTCCATTTCCAGTTAATCAGCTACAGATTTCTTGCTGTTATTCAAGTACCTTAATGTTGCTGGTCTATGGAAATAGTCTCAGCTGTGTGTTGTATGAGAGAGCTGGAGCTTGGTCTCATCTTTGGCAAAATGTGTCAGTGCCATTCGAGAGCTTGAGTTTTTTTGTTGGTTTGTTTTTTTTTTTTCTCCAAGAAATGCTCTCAGATGGGTTATCCAAGAGTTGCTACCTGGCTGCTGTAAACTTTGCTGCAGAATTGGGCAGTGTAATTAATTGGGGGGGGGGGGGGGGGGGGAAGCTTATTGATGTCTTTGTTTTGTCATCTAGCAAGACTGATCTACAATGCTTGCAGCTATGATACAAAAGGCTGATCAGCATCTTCTGGCCTTCAAACTGGCTTTGGTGCCAGCATGCTTGTAAGAAGTGAACCTGAAGACAGGTTGTGTAGCAAATCTGCAGAATTTTTGACTTTCAGGTTAGAGCTGCTGCAAAATATGAAGGTTTTATTTAAAAAACTGCAGACTGTAACACCTGGGTTTTCAGCGTGTGCTCAGTTACAATAATGACAGCTTATACTTTGAAGTGTCACAGTTCACAAATTTGAGGAGAGGGGAACTGTTTTCAGTTCTCCTTAGTTTTACTTAAATTTGCTAGCTCTGTAGCTGTGTTAACCTCTCCAGATGTGAAAGCCTCTTAAAGAGCAGGAAAACACACCTGGTGTTCCTAACTGATATATAAATGCATACAGCATGTATGAGTAGGAGGAGTTAAAGGTCCAGTCTGTTCTGCTAGAAAATACCCTCTCTTAGGACGTGACTGAACTAGCCGTGAACAAAAAGTGGACTTTCTGCCACCCCTTTGAAGTTGTTAACAGGTCTGAATGTATGTCTTTTGCTTTCGATTTGACCAGAGATTCTGTCCTGTGCCTGAGGAAATTTTTTTTGAAGAACATTCCTTAATAAAATCCCAGGCAGCTCTTGTAACATCTCATCTGAAGTCATGGCATCTGAAACTGTTACGAAATTTCACTTGATTTTGGTCTGACTTAAACCAAGATACACCAGTAGTTAGGAACTAATGGCTAAAAACAAAAAAACACCCAATCAACCCCCAAAACAGTATTCAGACATACTGTGCTAGTCCCGATATTTTTCTTTCCTATGTATTTTTTTAAAGCTTAGTGCTTTTTCATCAGAATGCTCTTTTTGTTTCTCTTCTCAGTGTTATTACTTGTTTTATGTTAATGTGCATTTATTTAAGGCTGACTACTAAACTGTTTGGACTTCTCAGCTTTGAATTCTGGTTTTATGAATACTATAATTATACAAACACATAATGCTAGATTCAGTATGGCAAAGCCACCAATGGAGAGAATTGTGTTGCTCTGGAGACAGGCTTCCTGTCTTTTCCCTTTTATATTACCTTTTTAAATGGGATGTTGCATTTCAGAGGATGAATGTGGTAAAATGTTTCGTTGTGTATTCCCCCAGTTGTTAATAAAATAAATAAGATGGAGGAAGTCAATGCATTTTGCAATGAGGACTCATCTTTTTTCTTTCTTTTTTTTTTCTTTTTTTCCTAGTGTATTATTGGGAGTGTGGTTTTGGTTTTAATACTGCATCAGACTGCAGTTATATCTGTGTTTTCTATCTTTTACCTATCTTTTAATAAAGCAAGACAAGGTTGTGGTTATCATGAGGATATACTTCTGGAATAGTGTAATAAATGAGGTCTTAATGGAAAGTTGGAAACGCTGTTGATTTATGGCTTTCTACAACACTCATTAGGCATACACATCAATGTGTAACATCCCATAAATTATATTACATGCTGTAAAAAGCCATAAATTGTCATTTTTAGTGTGAGTTATTACCATTAAAGACTTTTATTCCCTGCTGCTAGTGTGAGTTTCCATGGCTTCCTCACCAATTCCCTGACTAATGATTTCAGCAACTGCAGGAAGGAGACCAAGAGATGCAGTGGCTGATTAGGTAGCACAATTGCCTTAAAGCTGTTAAGTCAGAGGTTAAACTACTTTATAGAGAAAATATGATCTACTCACCTGGTAACATACTTAACATTGAGCATTTCCGAATATCATTTAGACCAACTGTATTATTTTCCTTCACTGTTGTTAATATCTGTCTACTGAAAACCAGAAGTGCTTTTAAAATAATGATACCAGTTTGTACTGAACAGTCAGCTGCAGTAGAAAGAAGATGAGCTAAATCCTGTGGAGCAATTCAGTCTCTTTCTTTCATCTGCTCATTGCAGAATTTGCAACAGTACCTCAGAGGAGATATTGCTAATATGACTACAGTATATTGTAGTAAATTATAATATTTTTAAGTGATGCACCATCAAAACACTGGGTTCTGTGTCTTACTCAGCATTACAAGTCAACTTGAACAGAGCTAAATAAGGTGAGGGAATTGCAGGTGGTACTATCTGCCTGACTTTTTTTTTTTTTTTTACTTTTTTTTTAATGCAGCACTGCTCTGCTATTTGGCTTCAGGGAAGGTACTGCATTCCTCAAGTTGTGATTATGATTTCCAACTCTATGTAGGGGTTCATGCAGGAGGAAGACAAAAAATGATGTATCAAAATTTACTTAATGTCTAATTTCAGACAGCTTTCAGATACTTCTGTTTGAAAAGTGAGTACTATCTCTCAGGCTGCTGGCTTATAAAGTATCATTATGAAAATTAGACGCCGCAGCTTGCAAAAACAATGCAAACCCAAAATAATTTATCATGTTTTTTTCCAAAAACCTTCTCCCAATAAGTCTGTTCTTTTCCCTGGAACACTTGTGTGTACCATAGCTTTTAGGGAGATTTTTCTTGGCCATGCCTTCATTAAACCTTAGTTTAGCTATTTTTCCTCATCCAACCCCTTCCAGTTTAGGGTATTGAAGAGAGAAAGATATATTCTAAAAAGCATCTTGGTAATCTTGTTTTAGGCATGATGAAAAGGATAATTCTGATAAAAATAAATTTTAACATTTTGCTAGCCATTTTTGTTGCATTATAAAAGAAGAGGGGTTTGTATTTCTCCATCCCCCCGCCTCGACCTGTCGACTGGAGCGCATTTCTGGCTAAATCTTGCCCTCTAGTGAGTCAGTTTGGTGGGATTACAATTACAAAGTTGTTTTATAACTGAGGTGGATTTTCGTGTCCCCCCCCCCCCCCCTTTTTTTTTTTCTTATGTACCTTGGAGAATTAATCAAGTGTGGTTCAGATGAATAGCTAAGTTATACTTTTTACTAGGTGAGAGAAAGGTCAATGTTTTAGTATTTGTAATGTATTCCTAAAGCTGCCACACTTTAATATGATACCATGCAGGGAAAGGAAGCAGGGATATGGGATATTTGTACTTTGTAATCCTTAGGTAGCAGTCATGTAAGAGCTGTCAGTTGCATGGATGACCTTGATAGCAATACTAAGCTGGAAAGGAGGAGGCCAATCATAACTGAACTCTTGTTTATGTTTTAAAATAGATCTATAGTGCATCTGATTGATTTACATGGAAAAGAGCCCGAGACTATCAAGAAATTTTTAAAAAATGTTTAAGTAAATACATAAGCTGAATAAGGTAACTGTTGACTTAAATTCACCAATACTTTTTAAAGTAAGGGGTGATGAGCTGCTTTTTCTTGTCTATTGATTCCAACCATTGTTTGAATTCAGCTTGAGGACTGCAATATGTTGCGGTTTGGTAATGTCAGGACAGATCATCAGATGTTTTAAAATGTTAATACAATTTATATAATCTGTTATGTTTTGAATGTTATAATAATGGAAACAGTATTAGTAAAATGTATGTTTGGCATTGTCCAGTTAATTCTGATTCATTGCAAAAGCGGATGTTGTGCCATAATGTTACCTTTCGCCTTTAGATTGTATCGACAAGACTGTCATGATCAAATACTGTGTGACACATCCAGATAGGAATTGTGAGTGAATGGAAGGTGCTTTGTGTTCAATTTGTCTTTCATGAAATGGGCATGTTTTATGAAGAAGTTTGAAGGTCTAGTCCGATTGAATTATTTAGCCACTGTTAAGAAACAGAATTTACTCACATGCTGATTTTTTTTTTATGTTTCCATACCCAGCTGTCATGATATTCCTCAACTTGTAAATTTAAAAGTTATTTAAGAAAATGGTTTCATTGTTATGGAAACTAGATCTCAAATGACTTTTGGTGCTGTACTTGATTTGCATTGAGTAATTTGTTTTCATTTGTTCTGTTTTTAAATGAAAAACTACAATTTTGAAATTTTTATGAATGAAATATCTGATCAGTTCAGTTTGGCTGAGAAACTTCACTTTTCATGTACTTCAATGTTGTTTCAAAAGAGTATTTTATCTAATTTTTTTCAAAATGTCAAAGCACTGATTTTTTTTAAAAGTAAAACGTTTTGAATTCTTTGTGGTGTTTTTTTTTTAATTTATTTTTTAATGGGTGGTAAGGAGGGATCATACCCTGCAAAACACTTATGTTTTTAGAATATTTTTTTAGTTCAAGAACAAATCTTTTTCTCTTCTCATTAACATATCTTTTAATATCATTTCATATGTGAATTCCTATGTATAATGATTTTGCTGCTGCCAGCTGGATCTCATTGAGTTCAGGTTTTGGTGTGATCTTTTCACACAGCATTACTAAAAGGTTTCTCATGGAAAGCTTTGTTTTATTGGTGGTGTAGAAAGTAGTGTTCTTGGGTAAAGTAAAACCTTACAAAGCTTTGAACAAAGCCTTTTTTCTACAGAACAGGCTAAGCAGCATCTCCTGTGGTTACATATACATGTCTCAAGGTGCTGTGATCAGTGTGGCTGACCTGCCTGCGGAACTAGTAAAGCTGTATTAACATGTTGCTGTAGCTGTTCAGTGAAGTTGTTGAGATCAAGGCAGTTATTTCTGTAGCCAGAGTTATATTGTGTGCAACCTTAGAGCCATGTTGTTTGGATGTGCTAGACTGTCTGGTGGTACCTGGTGTGGTGACCTGTGACTCTGTTGTGTAGGGCAAATGTTGAATTCTTAAATTTTTAAACAGAAGGTGTGTCTGCATTACAGAGAAATGGAGATGAATGGATGGAGAAATACAGTGATTTTTATTTATCTATTTATTTATTTGTTTTCTTTTTTACTCCCCTTAGGCTGCGTGCCTGAACGCCAGTGTAAGCTCTGACTTCAATCTTTCATTCATACCGAGAGAGAAGAAAATGTTCTGGAAACATCTTAGCATCTGCTATTATATAAGAATTTGGGGCTTGTGATCTGCAGCTTGTGTATTGACTTTGGCTGCCATTGGGGCTCTTTTTAGCTAAGGATCTTGTGCTGAAAGACGTTACTTGTTTGGTCTGGCTATCGGGTTTGGTTTGTGGAATGGAGAAGATAGAGTTTTGTTTTAAGACAACTGTAAAAAAAATTTGGACATGAAAATTCAGTGTGTTGTTTATCTACTGACTGAGCTGATCGTTACCTGAGTTACATCAACAACATGATTGCATGCTTTGTGCAAAACAGATTATTTTTTTTTTACCTTTCTCCTGAGGTTACTGGAGAAGCAGAATTAAAAATATAGAATATGTAATCTAATAGTTGAATGTAAGTATACTATAATGATATCTGACTGCAATTAGGATTTGAAGACAAGCAGCTATGGAACTTAGTCTTCTCCGATAAAGCCTTTATATATCCTAGATGAGTTGCTACATCATGTCACGCAAACGTTGTAGCCAGTGCAACATGAAAACTAACAGTTTATAAGACAATCTGTAGACAGTAAACATGTGATGACTGAAAGAGTCATGTGGGTAATGTGCACAAGATTATTCCAAGTTAATGTTAGGCCAGGTTTAAGAACCAAAAGGATACATCATTAAAGCTTAAGCAGTTTATACTGGGAAGCTTTAAATGCAAGCAAAGGACAGTACTGTTAGGTAGGTTATTTTGGATGATAGTTTCTGTTTTGGGTACCACGATCAAGGGACTTTATTATAGTCCTAGGCAGAACTTCTCTCGTACTTCCCATTCACAGATTGCAACTGTGTCAGCATGCTCAAGGTCTGTTTTTCACTAACAGATGTGTTCTTCCACTTTTGCACAAAGTAACTGCAGCTGACACTTCATAGTAAAAGTCTTTAAGAAGATATTTTTAAATTTAAGTGATATAAATTACTTCAAAATTATCACATGCTTGAAATATATACACTGCATTTATTTGTTTTGAATTGATGAATTGTTTATGGAGCACATACATACGTATCCTTTTGTTTCAAAATGAATGTGTAGGAAAATTTGGAAACATTGGCTGAAAAAGTTCTTTCCATTTCTAGCTTGCCTCTCTCTAGCTATTAGTCAGCTGTGCATATAAAAGCTCTGTCTGAATGAAAATAAACCAGTTGTGCTAGTTGTTAAAACTAGCTTGATTGTTGTCTTCCAGTCACAAGGATATTACAAAGCTTTCTCCTTCCTTTGGTTAAAAAAACTTTTTCATTTCTCATCTAAATTTACTTATGGCCACTGTTTGTCTGTCTGACTTAAGACTCTGTAAGGTCTCTTATTGAAATACCCAAAACTAAAGTACATAATAAAACCTAGTATTTGCTCTTCAGAAGAATTTTTAAGAGTCCAGTGAGAAACTGTCTATGGCAGGAAGCGTGGCAATATCTTCAGTTGAAGGAGAGCAGCTCTGTCTCAGTAACAAATCCTTTTTTTATTTTCTCTTCCCTCTTGAATGTTTAACAGTAATTACCAATCACTAGAAGGAGAATTTTAAATTATTTTTCAGTGTCTTTTTGTGTTAGTTGCTAATCCAGTATTGCAGAACAGGCTGTGTCATATGTCAGGATTAGAATACTGTTGACCCATGCTAACAATCTCACCAGGGTAATAATAGCTACTTCTGTGGAACATTTTATTGGAAAAGGTCTGGTAGTGTATACACATAATGGATTCCTTAACACAGTCTTTAATCACAGTCTCCTTAACTAAAATCTTATGGTGTCTGTAACAGGGTCAGTAATCATTCAACCAAAGCAAATAAAATGGTGTTTTTGCAGGAATAACTTAGAATTAACATAAATGACAAGACTATGTTGTATGAAAGTTGATTAATTTTCTTGTGCCGTAAAAGAAATTGCTGCCTTATTAGCTTTTAAATCATACTCAACTTACATAGGTCTTCTTGAACTCTGACAATGGCAAGTAAACATTTTTTATTGAAAATACTACAATGTCCAAATTTTTTTGCTGACTAAAAGCGCTAGTTACATCAAAATGAGATTTGGTCCAGATTTGGTGTCAATTTTTGTACATACATTGTATGGTAGATAGATGAAAGTAATCAGTTGTGCAGTGTAACAGTATGTGAAAGTAGGAACATGGAGAAGGAAATTCCATTGATGGCCAGTTGCAAATAAAGTCATGAAGCAATTCTGGCTTTGTCTTTGCCAATTGGTTTTTAATTTGCTTCTGTATGAAAAGTAGTTGATACCAGGTTTTCAAATAGGAATTCATAGATTTTGAATGCCTGAATTGAAGAATTAAATCTTATTTAATGTTTAAACTTTGCTCTCATTCTGCCTTCAAGCTCAGAAGTTGATTATGGATATATATTTTGTCCTTTTGTCCTTCCTTGAGTGGAAACCCTGCAAAGGATTCTTGCATGTTTGAGTTATTCCAGTTGTCATTCTGCTTCTCCAGAAGAGACTGCATTAAGGACAGTGTGTCATTACTACTTGCTGTGGAACAAGTATTTTCATCTGGTAGCTCAGTGGAAACTAGAAACTGATGATCTTGTGCAGGTGTAGATTCTTTCAGGTTACATGACAAAAAATGCAGCCTGGTGTGAAAACTCAGCTGCTAAATTTATGAAACACTTACTGGTATCCTCAAGGGTCTTCTGAAGCTCTTAGTGCTGAACACTATCAAGGATACTCAAAATAACATTTTACTAGAAATTCTTGAAATTTCTCTGGCTCTGCAGCAGCAAGTAGAAGTTAAAAATGAGAACCACATAGTGCAAATTCATTGCTACTACAGCATGTAATAAAATTTTGTGCTGAGAAAATGAATTATCTTTAGAAAAGTGTGAGTGGAATATTGTTTTCTAAGGAAACCTTTTAAAGAAAGGGTACTGTTGGGGGGGAGCAACAGTACTTTAATGTTATATCCTTTTCCTGTGTAATAATTCATGTGTGTCTTCAAGTAGACAATTAAGTGAGTACAGTGAGTTGTTTCATTTATACATTAACTCTGTGGCCCTTTGTCAGACCACTCTTTATTGCTCCTAGTCATTTTTTCTTCCACCAGTTAGGATCCTAACAACTCCTGCTGAAATCCATTGTCTTTCTCTCTCCGCTCCTAGCTGTTAAAGCCATGCTGCTTCATGAATGCAGGCAAGCTACCTGTGATAGCTTTGTGTAATCAAAGTAGGGAGCAGTGGTGGGGGGGGAAAAAAGATTGTCTATAGTAGCCTACTCTTCCTGTTTTCTTTTTATTCTCCACTATACCCCCACCCCCAGAGACCATGAAAGTTAAAATGCCATGGGGTATAGGTATAACTAAATTGGTATATATTTTGTGAACTAGCATGTGTGGATTCTGAAATAAAATGCAGCGGAGGAAAGTTACTGCTGCCATGTGCTCCCAAATGTGGTCACACTGAAACTGTAAAATGTCTATGAGACATCTTTATTTTTCCTGGCATCTTCTTAATAAAAGTACCTTTTTTTGGTTGGTTTATGGTATGTATGTTGATGATGAAGACTTCTTGTTAATTTTCTTTTAATATATTGTTATTATTAGAAAAAATCATGCAAAACCACCTGAATTATAGCTGACATTTTCTAAATACCCATGTCTGTAATAATTTCTAGGCAATGTGTTAGTATGATTTTTAATAACACATGTGGCTAGTATGACTTCAAGGATTAACACTGTGCACAGAAAACCCTGTGAAGCTGTGCAGTTACTAGAGCAGTTTATGACTCTTCCAACAGCAAGTAGTTTAAAAAAAAAAAAAAAAGTTCGTGGACATGCTTCAAGGGAGTAACAAGGTTGACAAGACTGCATTGTTTGCCTTTAGCAAGGTAATTTGCCAACAAAACACTGCATGTCAGACCTTTGACTCTTCTTTTGACCTCAGTGTAGAAGGTTTGAGAGAATCAAAGTAAGTATCAGAACAGCAGTTAAATTAAAAAAAAGGAGATAGTTCATTTGAGCAAATAAGCCAGATGTTCAGAGTAGTAATGGTTACTGGGAAGAGAAGGGAAAAAAAAAAAAAAAAAAGAAAAAAAGATGGACATGCTTCAGACATTCTGAAAATAACTATTGATAGAATAGTTCCCACTGGCCAATGGGAAGCCCATCAGCTTTTTTTAATATGGTAAGGGAAAAAAAGTGGTGAAACTTACTGAGTTACTCTGAATAAATACTTCAGAGCGGATAATACATTCAGTGAAAGTAATTTTTTCTTGAAAGTGGTTAATGGCATATTACAGTTACCGCAAATGTATTATTTTAAATGATTAGGAGAATAATATTGAAGAATGATTTTCAGATTATGCGCCTGTAAGTATGTAATAATGAGATTTCAATTTTTACATACCAGTAGTGTGACATTGTCTGTAGAATTTGCATAACAAACTTCTGGGTTACCTACTTTAGCAAAAGTGAAAAATAGGTTAGCGATAGTGCTAAGAAAGGGATTAAAAACCCCCTACCTGTTTCCATCAGTGTTCCAGCCAGGCCAGCACAACTTTATGCACAAATGTTCTGAAGAGTGGGAGCAGATGTAGAAAGTAGATCAGCCAGAATCAAATCTTATTAGTGAACATGTAAAAATCACCCCATTGGCAAACTGAGTGAAACATTTTATAGCTCTCACTTCTCCAGGCTGTAACCTGTAAAGCAGCCTCTATCTGAAAAGTAGATTGAATTTTCCCCCCTTCCTCTCCCTTTGTATTCTGTGTGCATATTCTTTTTGTTGCCGTATTAAAAGAATCAGTAAATTTTCAGTTATTATCAAGATGCCTGTTTATTAATTCACTGAAAATCTACTCTGTTTATCTTTAAACACCCTGATCTGAGTCTGGTAGTCATAGTCTTGGGCTTTGCACACACAGATCTGATGCTTAACACTCCAGCCTTTTCTAGTGCTGCTGCAGTGCTTCAGGAGACAAAGTGATACTTTAAGTAAAGCACAAATGTTTTTACTGACACTACTCAGACTAATTCTAGGCAAATGTAAATTGATTGTCATCTGTTGCATGTTTAGTTCTGCAGTGAGTTTGATTTACTTGGAGAAAGCTTAGATTAGTAAACTGAGTAGAATACAATAAAGTGTTGTAGAATTAGATGTCTTGCTGCTTGTCTTTCTCCCTTGGTTGTTCCTTTGTCAGCATTATCTGTGGTTTTCTGTATCAAACCAGTTTTATTAATGCAAGTTTGTAATCAATAATGATTTCAATACTTGATAGGCACCTAGGTGCTGTGGCACCAATCACCATTTTGTTTTAGAATTGCCAGGCAGTAGTTGGTTGTCAACAGCTGTAGTGCTGAAAATGGAAACAGCTAGTGATTTTGGTTATGGGTTTGTTTTTGTTTGGTTAGTTTGTGGCTGGTGGGTGGCTGGGTTTTTTTGGTTGTTATTTATTTTTGTTTGTTTGTAAGACAAAAGAACGGTAATCATAGCTATGTCACTGAGGGTGATGTGAATAGCTGGGGCTGTGGCAGGCTGTGTACTGATGAGGATCTCTGGCCATGGCAGATGGAGTACTGTAGAGGAGCTGGCAGTTTGGCAGTTGCACTGTCAAACAACTGGTAGAGACAAGAGCTTTATTTCTGACAATACTAATTGGAATATTTATAGGATAGACAAACCATCCTTGAGCCACGTACCCTTATAAATAACAATAACAAATAGCACGAAGGAATGAATGATACTGAATGCACATGCACCATTAAGTGTAACACAGTTCTGTCCTTGGCCTTTTGGTTTGCGCTGTTCTGTACTAATAAACAGATTATATGTAGGTTTGACCTTACAAAGAATGTTGTAAGTCAGACCAAATCGGCTCATGCTGCAGCCAGTCCAATGACTGACAAAGCTCTGTGCAATTTGGAGGAAAAATATGTGATTTTTAACAAGTATGTCAGAGTGACACAGGTTGTTTTGTGCTCCTGTGAGTACACTGTAAGTGACTTTGCCTTCCAGCTTTTTCTTGCACCTTCTTAGACATGTATTAAGGGGTTTATCTAATAACACTCTCACTGAGTTTGAGTTAAAAAATTAATATTTACTGTAAAACCCACCAAATTCTGAAACAGTTTTCACTTTTAGATGGGTTATTAACCTAAAAGTCAGTTTCTTAGATTTCTGCTAGTGAACAGAATATTATAAATTTTGTAGGTAGCATGGTAATTCTTACAGTTTATGATATTATCCACCTTCAACCACATCTTCAGTAACCATTTTACATTGGTTGTTGGTTTTTATTTCGGTGGGGTGGGGTGGTGTTGTTTGTAGAATGGGTGTGTTTTGGTTTTTTTCCTTTACAGTTTTTAATCAATTCCCTGAATTTCACTGAACAATTGAGTTTACTAGATAATTTTTTTATGGAATAGAAGCAAGTTGCAGCTGGGATACAAATTTGTATATGAATATTTTTTTTTTCTCCTGTCAAAGAATAAGGTATATTTGCATAAAGAAAGTCTTGAAATAACATAAAATCAATACTTTGCTGTCCATTGTAAAGTTGGGGGAAGTGTAAATAAAACAAAACAAAATAAACCCACCCCCCAAAAAACCCAAGAAAACCAAAACAACCACAAGCAAAAGTCCATCATATGCCAGACTGAAAATACAGCTGTCCTAAACAGCTCGGGGGAGGAAGGAGGAACAGTAGGTCTTATTGGACAGTGATGCTATGGGAGTAGCTGTCAAAATATATTGATTGTTTCTGTACAGCTGCTTTAAAGGATTTCTGCTCCACAAAATCGATAACAACCGTTCATCAATCTTAATGAATTAAAATGACAAGTAAGTTTTAAGAGTTGATGATTTATGCTTTAAAATTATAGCCAAATTAGTCTTCTGTGTTCCTACATAATAGAAAGATATATATATAAAAGGAAACTCCCTTTCTTTAAGAAAAGTCAGCTTACTCAGTTTTATCTCATCAGCTTTACCTGATTCAGTTTTGTAAATTTGTAAATATTACTGCATTTCACGTTTGCTAATTTGTTCAGTGTAGACTTTTATCACCTGTTTATCTCTTGTGGTTTTTCTCTGCATCGATGTCTAGCTGCACTTTGAACTATTGAGTTAATATGTGGTAAACTGTTAAATTTTATACTGCTTTGCAATAATTAAAATGACTTAATTGAGCTGCTCTAGTGTTTGTGCTAACTACAACAGTGTGTTCATTCTGAATAGCTTTACCACTTGGTTTTCATGATTCTACAGCTGTAATTGGACTTCTACATACACAGTTAAAGTATTTCTTTTAATTATTTTTCCTTTTAATAGCTTAACATTTTAGCAATGTTTTCAGTTGAGTTCAATATTTCCTGCTCCCTGGCACCCGTTAATGGCACACAAGCAGGAAGTAAACATGTATATGCTTTATACATATGAAATCCCTATGTTTTTTGCTTGTGAAAGAGCAGTGTCATACTTCCATTTTTGGTACTGGTGTAAGTGTGGTTGTGGTTTACTCTGTATTTTCCTTGGCTGACTCCTTTACATCTAGTTTTTTTGATAGGAGCTAGCTTAGTGAAGAGATGCAGGTTTAACTCGGCATTACATCTGGTTATGACTTTTTTCCAGTTTTTCTCTCCTTTGCTCTTGTGTCCCAGCCCCCTGATTACCTTTGTGGCCTCTACTGAACACACTGCAGTATGTCCATGTCTGTCCTAAACTGGCCACAATACTCCAGATGTGATCTCATGGGGCTGAACAGGGAGTGTAATCGCTTCTTTCTACTTGGTAGCTACAATTCTGCTAATACAGTCTGATTTACATTTGGCTGCCTTGACTGCAAGGGCACTGGTGACTCATGTTCTTGTCTACCAGGAGTGTCAAGTCTCTTTAAAGCTGTTCTTCAGCCAGTTACTGCCTAGTCTGTACTGCTGCCTGGGGCTTTGCCATGCCAAATGTAGGACTGCATTTGCCTTTTTTTGAACTTCATGAGGTCCTTGTCAGCCCATTTCTCCAGCCTGTCAACTTTGCTCTGAAGAACAGTTCTGCCCTTCAGTCTAAGGGCCACTGCCATGAATTTGAAAGTGAAGTCTTATCGTATTGTCCAGGTTGTTATCAAAGCTGCTGAACCGGTTCAACCCTGGTATTGATCCCTGAGGGATGCCGGTAGTATTAGATTGGCAGTTGGACTGTGTACTACTGGTTACAGCCTTTGGATTCTACCAGTCTGGACAATTTTCCACCCCTGTAATAGTCTACTTCTCCAGTCCATATCTCACAAATTTGGCTATAGGGATACTGTGGGTAATTCTGTCAGAAGTCTTTCTGACACATTGTTACCAAAATGGTGTGACAGTATCTTTCACTGTTTAACAAAAATAATTGTATTTTGCAGATAAATAGTTAGAATTTTAGAACATAGGTATTTTTACCCTGAAAAAGCAGCAAAAGTTCCTATGCAGAAAGCTCAGCTTTCTCAGCAAATAAAAAGTTTTTTCTATAATTGTATCTCTGTAAGGGGTGGGGTGGGGGGAGTCTTTGAAGTCTCTGCAGAAATCAATCTCAATACAAATTTCATAAGTATACCACCTTGCTGTTAAGATCTGTAGGATCAAATGAAAAAATGCAGAATGCTTGGTAGCTCAACAAGTTCTAAGGTATATCTTCATCTATTAATGAACTTTTTGAAGCTGTTCATCATATTTGGGAAGAAAAGAAAAAATGAAATGTTAAATGTTTTTGAGGACCCAGCTGCAGTTTATAAGCTATTTGTGAACTTTTGAATTGAACATGGAAATTAAGCAGTGGAGTAATTTTTGAAAGTGTTAAACAAGGCAGTGACATGGCTCTAGTTTTATGCCAAAGGTTTTCCAGATTTTAAGTAACAAGTGAAGCAGCAGGAGATTTTAATGCTATGACCAAAAGTGTTTACCTTTCTCCTATGAACTCAGGTAGCTACAGTTAGGAAAATACATAGTGTTAATTTTTTTTTGTTATTATTTCAATCAGTTGAAAACATTTTCTTAGTAATCAGTTTAAAAATTATTTGCAGGCATGTTTGTTTAGTAAAATACTCAGTTATGTAAAAAGGATGCTATGTAGTAAAGCATGGTGAATCAATACTTCACAGAAGAAGAAGAAAAAAGTGTAGCAAGGAGTGCGTAAGAGAATTTAGTAGGGTAGAAAGGAAAAAAGCAGGAAAACAGATGTGATGTTAGTCAAGTGTAAGTAAGCGTTATAGACAATACAGCAATGCGTTGTTAATATTTAATCCTTTTCTCTAATAGGTGCTAAAAGGATTGAGTTCCTTATCTCCTTAGTATGTCGGTCTTTCTGCAAGCCAGCTCTTCATTGTAGCTGGACATGCAGCCTTTCTTTTTTTTCCAGCATAGTCCTCTGAACTCAGCTGTTTGATTTTGCATAGAGTTTCAAGTCTTGAGGATACCAAAAGTTACTGCTTCTAGCAGTAATGTCCCTCAAAGTTATTTAACTGCTGGGTGTGATTTCCAGAATTTTCCCTTTTACTGTTCCTGGAGTTTAGTTCATAAACAGTTGCTTATCTGTTTTCAAGTCTTTGCCTTGCATCAGTTTAGTACTTGTGCAAGTGAGAGATAATTACTGGAAATGCTTAGTGTGCACTTAGTCCAAGAAGGCTTTGCACTGGTACCAGCTTGATTAGAACTTGGTTCATGAAAGTTAAAAAGAAATTTGCAGATTAATAGTGGGAGTTTCTGATGTATAGTGGCAGTCTATCAGATGTAATCTTTTCTCATAATTCAAAAGATCTCATTTACTTTCTGACCTTGCAAGAGGAAAAAGTCAAGATGTTGCTGGTTTATATGTAGTGTACCAATATTGCTGAACTGAAAGACAGCCGAAATGAAGTCATATCTTGGCTGAAATAATCTTGACCTTATTCCTGTATTCCATTACCTGTAAGTCTTGCAAGTGTATGTCATCCTTTGTGGTTTTGTCTTTTTTTTTCCTAACTGCAAGGAAATTTTCACACCCCATTCTTTATAGCATATTTGAAAAGTAAGGCTTTTTCATTAAAAAAATAAAAAGGTGTGTGTATATTAAAACTTTAAAAAGTTGCGTATTCCATAGACCTATATGTCTGCGTCATTCTTGTTATCCTCCAGTTCAGGCTGAGCTCTGGAGTTTATCTTGTCCTGTTTTCATTAGCTGGCATTTTTTGACAGGTCTCTGACATAATTGTTACTAGTAATAAGTTCTGCTGAGCACTTTTTTTTAAACTAGGGTAGTATTTTCAAAAAAGTATTTTTGCAATAGCATGTTGTGAAGAAGAGTATCTTAGCAAAGGTTTTTTTTCATCAAGAGATAGTGCTTTTAGCCAAGAAAACGCACACAGTATTTTCTTCCTGAAATATATTCATGAAGTTACAGTAATGGTGGTCTAATGTGTGCAGTAAGAGTCTAATAGCAAGCTGTCAGAAATTCATCCCAGTAAAATATTTGTTCCTTGTTTAGGAAGTTATTGGGAATCAACAGTGATAGAGGAAGGTAAGTCTAATCAGTGACCATGATGAAAATTTGTCTAGGAAATAAGATTTTCTCTGTATTGTTAATTCTTTTTAAGCATACTGACTCAGAGGCTAGGAGCAACACTTGTTTTTCTTGCACAGTTTCTGATTTTGTTCTAGTCAATGGCCTTAGATAGAGTAGTGTTTCTCTAATAAATATTTTACTTTTTTCACTTACTACATAAAATATGATAGGAGAACCACTATCTGAAAAGTTTATCTGGGGACTTTAATAATTTACTGTAATTCATTATTTCAAAAACTGTGTTCCAAAACTGTAATTTTTAATATTGTGATGTTATAAATAGAGGTGTACAGTTTTGAAGATGAATGACTAAATGAACATATCAAGTTTTTAGACTCAATGTTTAGGAATTTTTTTATGATTGTTTTTGCTTCTTACTCTTCGTGGTTGTCATGCCCCCTCCCCGCCCCCCGCCCCCCCCCCCCCTTCCCCGTCTGTTACTGACACACAGGTGTGAGAACTCACTACATCAAAATGCACATTTCTTCTTATTTGTTGGGTTGTCTTTTTTCCCAGAATATACCCTAGTGAAAATAAATCTCATTACACTGAACAAGTGACAAATGCAAACTCTTCTGAAAGGAAGAGCATATTTAAGCATCAAATCTTTTTATATGCCTATCAATGTGAGTAACATCTGTTTAAATGTTTGAAGCACATCAGAAGCTTTCATTAGTGCTTCAGGTCTCACGGTATAATCTTTTTCTGATTAGTAAGATTAAATGCCCATTGTCTAATGCTGATGAAGTCATAAGAAAGCCACAGAAACATCACCTGAATGTAGTGAATTCCTCATCAGGTACTAAATCCGTGTCCATAGGGTATGAAGTAATGGTTTCTCCACAGCTCACACCACTTCAGGTACATTCTAACCATCTGCCTGTGCCATAGATACTGCTGAAAAATGGTTGAAAGTCCAGTGGACTTAAGTATAGAGCCCTCATGTATAACTCAGTAGTCCGCTCCAGCACCACTCAAACATTCAGCGTACTGCTTCTATCGATACATGCTTCTACTGACGCCCTGAAGCAAGTCTTTTAACTGGTGTGCTACAGCGTTGTCCTGCAGGGCTAAAGTTAAATGTCAGCATTCAGTTCAATGTGCGTGCTATGTATTTACAAAAACATGATTTCTCATTGGTAAATAACTCCCGTTTTCTCATTATAATTTTTCTGAATGAAAAGCCTTTTCTCTGAAAGACAGCAGTAGTGGGGACTGAGCTCTTATTCACATCAAAGTCTTTATTTAAATTTAAAGCATGTATATGAAGAAAAACACTTTGTAGGACTGCTGTCTTTATTTGAAAAATAATTTTGTATATTTTGTGATTAACTAAGGTTGCAAAGATAATAGGCAACTCTCATCTTCTTGCTGAAGATGAAGCCACAACTCACCTTACAAGGCTGAAAAGGCTACAAAATATTTTACTCAAGACAGGATTTGGCATAATATCTGAAAGAATGGCATTTGGTAGAGTTCTGTTAAACTTGGTGTAGGTCCTTCAGTATTGTGGATGGTGGAGGGCCTAAGCATTCCTCTGGAGTATGAATTGGAGCACAGGCTTTTATGGCCAGGTGATCCTAGAGGGAAGAGAAGAGGCATTTTACTAACTTTCATACTTGCCAATTTTTTAAGGGGTTCCTTAATTGGTACGTACTTCTTTTCTCAGACATATATCCACTCTATTAAATGCCAGTGAAAATCATACCTGTTCATAACATGGAAATGAATCACCTGTCTTTTTGCAAAGAGCAGTCAGAAGTGTTCAAAATTAATTCCTCAGCTCACTAGTTCTTTTGCAGGTCTATTGGAACCTCTTGGAAAGAAATGCAAAGACTTTAATGATCAGTTTCTCTGCCAGTGTCTGCATTTTCCTTGCCTTTCAGCAAGATACGGGGTTGGTGGCTGCGCTTCAAAGTGTCGAAAAATCTGTGACCCTTTTCTCATCTTCCTTTAGTAGGAAGGAGAGGAGGTTAACTGTTGATCTGGTTATAAAATTCATGTTAGGCTTGACAGCTTCAAGCTGCCCAAAAATGGATGTTTGTACTTGTTGGCTTGCAGTTCTGAAAGCTTTGCTGCCTTTGTAGTTTCACTGTGTATCCATGTATGCTAAAATTAAAAATTGTCAGTGTCACTCTTCCCATAGACCATTGTAACAGTGTGTCCCTTAATTGTTGCAAAATCAGTGTGTTCCTTTATGTGTGATAGATGCCATCTTTTATTTGAAACAGCTTTTCAGCCAAGTTTATGGAAGATCTAGGATCCTTTGAACTAAAACTGATGAGAAACTAAAAAACAGAAATGAAAATATGCAAGGAAATGTAGAAAACTTCCTGTGGATCTGAGAAACTACTTGCAATAAAATTCTTGCTATTACTTTTTTCATAGCGGGGGGCCAAATTGCCAAATTGCTAATGTAGAAAGACAGAATGCAGTTTTCTTAAACATGAGATGCATTGCTCTTTTAGCATAGTTCTTGTAGGAACAAGGTCTGCCTTAGATTAGTGTGATCTCTGTGCTGTCATTCTTCCTTCTCTGTGATACTTCCGTTCAGGTGCTTTTAAGGTTTCAGCAGCTGTCTGCATGATGGTGAAGGGAAACAGCCCTTGCTCTGATCTAATTAACATGCTTTATTGTTTGTGGTGCTTTAAGAATATTTCCAGTTCTATTGTTGCAAGCTTTTTAACATGATCAAATCATAAAATTAAACCTCAGTTATCAACAAACTGTTTTTTGGATGATGTGACACAACTTAAAACTCCACAAAATCAGTGAAGAAACCCTGCTTTTAGAAAGATTACTGATTAAGTTACTTTAGACTCATTCTTTGTCTTTCAGAAAGGATTTGTGAATAGTTTCTGCTTTTTTATTTTTTGTACTTCCTGACCTTTGAATTAAGTAATGTCTAGCAGTAGCAAAAAAGCTGAATAAATACTGATTAAAATACCCACTGTGTCCCTTACCTCAAAGAGATTACTTTGAGCTAAGACTGTAGCATCCCATGTACAATCTTCATGTGAGTGGAACAAAGACTATTCTTTCATACCTTCTTGTGATGACTGCATCCATCAGGTGCATTAATAGGAATCAAATACATTTCTTGGAATATTTCTCGACTGTGGCTCTGTTAGTTACGATCTTGCTTTCTTTTTGGTTGTCATTGTCAACAGATTTAACCATCATCTGTTCTTTTCTCCCTTTTGGATGTTTATGGTCGTTTGGAAAAGTTTAGAAAACTTAATTTAGAGAAGGTGGAAGTACAGCTAATCTACAACCCAATGTTCAGACACCTTTGATCATCTGGACCTATGGATGCCATTTAAGTTGTTAATATACTCTGACTTGGATCTAGGAAAACAGATGTCAGTTTTCTGTTTTGATATGTAATACAGACAAAAAAGACTTTTATGCTAGCATCTCAGGTAGACAGATGTATCCACATCAGTGTAATGGCATAAAGATCACTCATGTTTATTATTACTTTTTTAATTATGCGAACATTATCATGTGAAGGGTTAGTCATTTGAAACTATCTCGTTGATCTTCCAGCTTTTACAAGTACTAAACTGAAATATCTAAAATAAACCAGAATCAATAATTTTTCTGTCCTGAAAATCAGAGAAATGAAAGATTACATGTATTGCTCCAATTTTCAAAAGATAATTGGCAAGAACTAGATTAAAATTAGGAGGACATATGCTTTAATACATGAAAAGTGCCTTTGAAACCACGGATAGCAGTCAGAAGTCTTCTAATGATTAATGTGTAGACTTTTGTGATGTACACATACACTTGAGTATTCATATTGGCATCTGTCTTAGATATAAAAAAACCCACTGTATAAGATTCCAAATATGAATTTGACTGCACAACCCACAGGACTTTAAGGTATTCCGCATGAATTGTGGAAGGATTCTAAAATAATTTAAAAGACCTTTCTTGTTTGATTCTTTTGGGTTTTGTTTTGTTTTGGTATATGAATATTAGAAAAGATCAAATTTTTTTATAGCCTGGATTGAGTGCCATAATACCATAAAAATGATGTGCATTTGCTATCTGGTATATGAAAGCCAATGATACTATACTGCAGCAAGATAGAAAAATAATGCAGGCTTTCCTATTTATCTTTCAGACAAACAGATAAAATAAAGCAAAAATAAAGAGTGACATTGGGAGACAGAAGATAAGTTTTGCCAGATGTATGTGAGTAGATATTGTTCTGTCATGATACTAATTTGAATTCTGAAAGCCTTGTAAAAAAAAAAGGACTAGCCTGTTAACCAGCACTGATTAACTATTACCGTCCTTTCTAAACAAATTTCTAATAGATTTCTGAAATACCTCTTAGCATACTTTTAATATCATCAATGAAGGTGGATTATAGAAAAATCAGTTAAGTAAATCTACTAAATTACTGCTCTACAATTTGATACTTCATTGCAGAGACTGGAAAGAAAATAAATGTATTATGAAGGGAGAGAACTGGAAAAACTGGTGCAGAATGTGGGATGAGAATTAGGGAAAAACAAGCTGTTTACTTGTGTAAGGGGCTGTGTTTGTAATGTGGGAAAGGTTGATGAAGGTGGAAGGCAATGTCACAGAGACGAGTTAGATTTGAAAAATATAATATGGTCTTTAGTATGCAGAAGGTAAATGTTCTTTCAGTTGTACTGACTGTTGGTTGCTATAGTAATAAAAAGGGTTGACCAGTAAGTTGAAATTGAGTAGCTTTAAATATATAGCTGTTTATTAAGCTGTACACTGTAAGATGATTTCAGAACAGCAG
Organism: Falco peregrinus; assembly: GCF_023634155.1. NCBI lineage: Eukaryota > Metazoa > Chordata > Aves > Falconiformes > Falconidae > Falco > Falco peregrinus. The sequence goes on from NC_073733.1 coordinate 18,493,054, forward strand.
GGACATCTATTTTGTTAATACTTGTCAATTTTGTGTGCATTTTTTATCTTCTACAGCCATATTTTCAAGCCCCTAGAATGTTGATAACATCTTTCTCTCACTGTCTCCTTTACCTTTGTTTCCAGATTTTGTTGTTCAGGTGTAGAAATTGTTTTCTTTTCCTCTGGATGTTAGGGATGTTTCAGTTTTAACTGCTTTTAAAAGTTCCTGTTAGTGAAGTTTGTCTTTTTTAAAATGTGCAGACTGTATAAAACTAAATTACAAACATGTCTTTCACGAGGAGCTTTTAATGAAGGCCTCTTCATTAAGATGAGAATATGTGAAAAATGATTTATATACAGCTGTGCTGTATAGCTGAATGTATTATTGGCAAATAATATTGGCAAAGACTAGGTAGGTCATTTTTATTTCATGTACTTGTCATTTTTGGAGTGGTATTTTAAAACAAATTTTAATGAGAAACTTACCTGAGTTTATTAGTTAAAATCAATTATGTTAATACAATGCAGTTACTTCAATTTATTATATTGCTGTCATGTACTATAACTATAGCTTAAAAGCAGTGGTATTTTGTACTGATAGTAAGAATTACTTGATGTCAAGTCCAGAGTTAAGGCCTATGTTTCTCGTGAACTCTGCAAAAGTAAAATGTAATTCTGACTTCAATTTGAAAGATATGCACGTGTGTTTCTGAAGTAAGATATCTCCTATACAATATCTATGTTGTTTTCCCAAATTCAGGGTGAACAGCATTGCAATTTTATGTTAATGGTCAGTCATTCAAAATGATGTAAAAAATGAAAATCACAAGATTGAAGACTACACTGAAACTTTGAAAGGATACTACATTTTGGACTCTATTCACTTTCAAGTTTTTGACCTCCTTAATTTATCTTTACATGATGCTTCCATGTTTTTCTTTGTTAACCTAAGAGCTGAAACTGTTCTTGTATTTGGGGTTTTGCATCCCATCTCCTGATACCAGGAATAGGGTTTTAGGAGAAACAGAAATCACAAGGGTCGATCGTCGTGGTAGTGCTTCATGCAACTGAAGGAAGATAGTGCCTATGCTTCGCAAGCCTGCTACGCTTTTCTGTCATTCTTAAAGCCTTAAACAAGTTGGTAGAAAAGTAATTCAAATATCAGATAGATTTAGATACTAGAGGTATGTATTATTGTTTTGAATAGAGTTGTCACTGTTCAGCACAAATAATAAATGGAAGGTATTTTTCTAAATTTATTTAAGGAAAACCAAAATGTATATAGTATATTCTGAATTCTGGACAGAAATGTATTGCTTGTAAATGAAGTCTGCAATGTTGGTGGCTTGGCGTGGGTTGGTTTTGTTTTTCTGTGTGAGTGTTGGCTTGGCTTTGTTTTTTGTGGAGTGTTGGTTTGTTTGGGGTTTTTTTGGGAGGAGTTGTTTCTGTGGTGAGGTTTAGGTTTTGTTTTGTTTTAAAGGTGTCAGTCTTATAGGAAAGGTAACATTGTTCTGTAGGGTTTTACTGGGATGGGTTACGTTAGCACTCGGTTCCAGTGTCAGTGAAACAACTGTGTTCTCTGAATAGAACTTGTAAGATCAACTACAATTCATTCGTGTCCTGTGTAAGAAGGGTGATGGTGAAGCCAACTACTCTGATCTTCCATTAGTGCTCATTTCTGCCTTGGGTGACCACACTGCAGCAGCTATTTAATGAATTAATCTCTTGGTAAGAAAATACTACAAGAAAAGATGTTGCTTTTCAGCTTGGGTGGAAGAATTGCTGGGAGTGCAGAGTGCTTCAGTAATGGAACAGATGTAATGCGGTGTGTCTTGTGTGAGCCTGTCACATTCACCTTGCTTGTTGGGGAAGGAACTCAATACAGCTACTGTTTAAATTCAGAAACAACCCCAAGGCACTTGCAAACAGTGGGGTGTCAAGCATAACGGAGAATGGGTGCTCCACAAAGAGTTTTCCATTAGCAACACAGAACTTTGGTTTTGGTTTTAGTGCTTTTAAACTAGTTAATGCATGGGAAGAATAAATGGAAACTGGGATAGGCAAAGCGTAACTGTTTTAACCTTTCACTCTAATTGAACAGTATCTCTACCAAAAGAGGGACATAGATTGTTTGCAACAGCAAACTTCATCGAAAGTTTCTGGTCTCTAAATACCAAACCTGTCTAGAGTGAGACTGCCATTTCACTTTTGTGTGTGTGTGTGTAATATTCATTATTATAATAGATTCTATACAATTACTATGTCATTTTCTGAAATAGTACTGTATTATATGTAACTATATGAGTGTACTTGGGAGTACTCCTTATTGCAACTTACTATGTTTGATAGCCAATTTTTTTAAGTCACAGTGCATTCATTAATCTAGTGATCGATATGCAGTTGTTTCATTTTTCCAATAGCAGGTGATTTACGTAACAACTGAAGTTAACAATATCAATGAATTTCTTAGGCAAAGTTTCAGTAATTTTCCAAATGTAAAAAAAAACCCAAAAGCTACACTTTGGACAGTATTTTAAAAACCAAATACAGTAGAAATCTTTTAAAGTGTGTTGATTTGGAATTCCTGATTAATTAAGGAAAGAGGAAAAAAAAAAAAAAGTGAAATAATGAGATCTTAGTGACTTGTGAGCAGCAATTACCAGTAGCTAACTCAAGTTTCACATCGTTATTGTCAGCTATGTATCTTTATACAATAGTGAATTATGCTTACATTGTGCACTACTAATTTCAGCCCTGTAATGACTTCTGAGCTTATTGTTTCACATTACATGAGCAGGCTAAATGCCCAAGTTCATTCAAGACAGTTGGATAAAGAAAAACAGAGGCTGATGACACATCAGGTTTCCTTGTACAAAATACACAAAGGAGCTGTCCTCATTCTTGCCTCAGTCATCTTCAGGTTTCTGTGGAAAAGCTTAGGTGGTGATCTGCCATCCTTCTGAGAATGTTCTAAACAAGTAAAGGATGTACTTTTATTTCTATAAGACTTTGATCAGTCTAACTCTAAGATGTTTCTGTGCAAATTTTTTGAGAGTGGTAATTTATAGGAGCACCTGTATGTGTAAAATAGTGTGGGAAGGGTAACTGGTTTCTATCCTAAATTGTGACGTGGTCTTAAACATTGAAAGGTCTATTAGAAGCACAGAAAAGACAAAAATCGTAACACACACACACCCCCACACCCATTACAGTGGTGAGTGATTACGGGGCAGATGAATTAGTCTTGCATAGTTATTTGTGGATGAGGCATATTCCTGACTTAATGCCAACAATTAATAAAGCCTATCTGGTGTTCCTACAAGATGCCACATTGAGGCACATAGTCCATATGCACTACCCATGAGAATTACGTCTTTCATTTGAACTTCATATGAGAGCTGCAGAAGTGAATCTGGCATGTTTCAGACCCTTAGCTGTTTTCCCAGTGATCTTTTTCACACCGGTTTACTGGGGTTTTTTTGTTTGTTTGTTTTTTTGGGTTTGGGTTTTTTTTTTTTGTTAATTGCCATGCTTTTAAAGCGGACCAGGTGGTACACAGAAGTATTGTCAGTATCTCTTTTTGTTGTTGTCCAGTGTTGCTTCACCTGTTAGTGGTAAACTATATCTGTGTTTATACAGTAATTGTTTTAATGTTTATGTGTAGATGATAGAATATTTACAACAATGTATCCCCTTTTCAAAATGTTTGTTTTGTTGGGGGGCTTTGTGTTTGGGGTTTTTGTTTTGGTTTTTTTAATGCTCTTAGAGTCAGCTAGCTTAAGCTACAGTGTTCTTAATTTGTTGAAAAAGATTTATACATCCGACATGAATGTAAAAATGTTTTAAGGGCAAAAACATGCATAAGATACTGGAAAGCCTAACAAATATGGTAATGCTGCTTAATGACTCTTAGTAATTGTTAAATTAACAAGAGGATTTTGAAATTGACAGACAGAAAACCTTTGTGGGTTTTCCACGTTGGGATAAGAATTGTCAGGCTGTAGTCTATTCACTGTGTTATGCTGATTGTATATGTGTGCTGTAGACATACATCTGGCTCTGAAATAAGAAACTCTCTCTTCTTCTCTCTCCCTTTCTTGTCTGTTGTTTGAAATACTTTAAGTAAACAGTCTATATTCTGACCTTACTGCTGGTATTACAGTTGGTTACCATAGGCTATACACAGCATAGGAGGAGTTCCAGTCACCAAAGAGTTAAATGCATTGCTGAAGTTACACTGTGGAGTAATAGCAATGCCAGTATTGGCATCATGATATTCAGAGTTGAATGGACTCACAAACACTAGAAATGGGCTGTGAATATGATCACTGGCACAAAGAAAAGCTAAAAGCTTTTGCAGCAAAAGGTCACTCCTGTCTCCCCCCCTTCCCCCCACCCTTTACTTTTCTGTCCTAGAGGCCTGCCTTTCTGTTCTGGTGGCAAGATAAGGTGTTTGAAGAAGTTCTTATCTTAAACTGATCACAGTTCTTCTGCTATGATCTGGGTTGAGTTACTTTGCTATGAAATGCTGTACTTCTGTGCTTTGCAGATGATTTTCAGTTCTGAGAAATCACTGGAAACCTTCGTCTGTGAAAGATCTAGTGTTTAAAATCCTGAAGTATGCAGTTAGAAATAGGCTGTGTTGAAAATTAGCAAAATAAATACAGCAGTGGTCTTTGAGTGGAAAGCTCATGGTATCTTCTTTCCTTTACGCACTTTCTCTTTTCACTTGGGGAACCCTGCATCTTCCTTTGCACAGGTATTACTGGATGGCATAAGGAACAAGAGTAATGAGAAAAAAATATTTAGAACTTAAACATGCTTAATAAACACATCAGTTATAAATTTTCTGGTTTACAACTTCAGAAGTAAGTTCTGGAACCATAATTATCTATTTCAGATTATTATTTTAGATTATAAATATGGAGAATGGAAGTCTTCAGGTCTAAGGCTTCATGTAACTCCTAAGAATGCAGAGGGGGCTAGGACTGCCCTTTACTACCATTGACAGAATAAATATATTCGTCTATTGACAGGAGTTTTGTGGTATTACTGTTTAATGTTATTGTTTGCACCTTGTGGGCATCGGAAGATCAGACAAGGAACTGAAAACCTGGAATTAGCTGAATTGGGTAAAATTGAAGGTTCATCCTGTTTCACTCCTGTCATTTGAAGTCAATCAATAGTGAAAGTCTGTGGGGAGTTCAACAACAGTAGAAGAGCATGGGGAGGCATTTCCAGGACACTCTTATCAGACGTAAGTCCATATAACAAAATAGTATACATTTCCTGGTGCAAGGTTTGTATGTATACTATGGACCTGCAAATTTGTGCCAGCTTTTGGAGCTTGAAAGCAAGGCATAAAATGTTTTCTGAACCTTTGGGAAGCTCCTGAAGCTTGTGGTGTTCTTTTGGGTTACAGATTGAGGACAGTGTTCCCTCACCCTTTGGCAGCAGGAAAAGACTGCAGAGCAAATTGTGCTCTGTGGGGAGTTCTGGTGTCAGTTTTGCACTTCAGTGAGAAGTGTCGCTGGTGAACATGGTTGACATAGGAATGTCTTCTGGGGACATCTTGACCAAGAGTTGGGAAGTGCTGCATGCAGTTTTGATGTTGTCTCTCTTCACTTAAAAACAACAAAAACGGTGTTTTTTGCACTCCATTTACTGTTCTTTCTCTTTTAGGCAACTTGATGGCAAATGTTCTTTGATTTATTTTTTGTAATTAATTTCTGTTTTTTCTTTTCAGAATGCTGAAGTTGAAAGTTGATACTTCTCAGTTCCTAGGTATTTTGGTTTAGGTTTTTTGGTTTTTGGCTTTTCTTTTTCTTAATGGCATGATTATTTGTTGGGAATCATCTCCTGATGATGAATCTATTCAGCTTCATATCTAGCTTTCTGTAAACTTTTTACTGTGTCAACAGCCCTCAGCTGCTGATACACTGCCCATGTTAAGAAGAAAAAATTGGGCAATCTGAAGTCCGTCCTTTCATCATATTACCTCTTTCTGACTCTACAACTGCTAGCAGTTATTTCAGTTTACGACTGTGAGACAAACTGTTAATGCAGCCTTTGTCATTTCAGCTTTTTACATTTTTTTTCTTTGTAACAGCGTTTTGCCATTTCATTTTTTTACACTTTTTTGTGTGTGTGCACTTGTCTTCGTTAGGTACATGTGCTGTAACTCACTGAAGATTCATGTCGGCAGACAGCTGCCATGGGCAACTGATTTGTAAGAACATACTAGTTTAAAACCAAAAAAAAAGAAAGAAAAAAAAAAGGCCCACCTTCAGCCCTGGGGTTGGGAAAAAGAAGCCAGCTGCAGCACATGAAGAGATGGGATGTAGCTTGATGCAAGCAAGATGTCGATTTATTAGTGATTCTTTTACATTAATATACGTTTCTACCTTCTACATGTTAGACACTGATTGGTTAAATCTTAAGCATGAACTACACAGATTGGCTATCTTCTAAGACACATAATTTAAACAATAGGTACTGATTAGTCTATCTTATCTTAGCATCAAATTCTAAGATTAGGGGTTTTCTTTCTACTTGACTTTCGTGAATAACAAAGTTCCTTATCAGCACTATCCGTTCCCTTATCTTGCTGTATGTCCCTCTTTTGTCTGTAGGGTTGGCATCTCAAGTGCTGTGGCTCAAGAGTCTGCTGTTAACTTGTCCCTTTGTTCCCAGGGCTTATGCCCTACAAGTCCTAACAGGTCTCCATCAGGCTAACAGTGCTCAGACTCTCCTCCTTGAGGCCTTGCCCTACAGCCAACAAAAACTGGCTGCAGTCTGTGCTGTAGTTTGGTTGAAGAAGTTGTAGAACTAGGTTGGTACAGTTCATCAACCAAACTGAAGTTGGAGAACACTCCTCACTGGGGGTCATCAGTTGAAAGACTGATTTTGTTGCCTGTTAAAGAATAGTAATTATATCAGTGACCTTTAAGTGTATTTGGAGGAGGTATACAAGGGATGTAGGATGTATGGTAAAGGTAATGAAAAGAGAACTTGTAGGTGTTGCATGAATATGTTCTCCCAACATTTATTGTACCACCTGTGACAATTTTGCAGCAGCCAGAACAATCACCTATTGCCAAAAAATCGAACAAGAACTAGTGAGAATGTTTTAGTTAGATTTGGAGATTGGAATATCAACCTTAAAACTGTCAGGGAAGAGTGATGAAGAATAATGTTATCCTGTCTGCTGGCACAACTGTAATAGGTGATCTCTAAGAGATAACACCTTCTGTAGGAGAGATATGAAATTAAACAGCTGTGCTCCAGATGTATTGACCTGTGTGGGTGTTAGAGCTGACTTGAAATGGCAGATTATGGGGGGTGTGAATGTTGGAGTAAATGACTACAGTGCAGTACAAAATGTCCTAATTTTCCTTTAAATCTGAGAGAAACTTAATCAAGAATTATCAAATAAAAAATTTTGCTTGAGCTTAATCCATTTCTCAAATAAAAAGCCAAACACAAAACCTTAAATTGTGTTTTGAGATTGAGCAGCTATTGCTGTTAGTGGAGAGAAATGAATTATATTTTTCAGTTCTGAAAGATCTTTCTCTCTTTAGGAAACCTAAGCCACAAATAAACACTTTCGAACACCTACCACTTTTGATAATGTCATAGTGGCAGTATAATCCAGAAGTAGATTTGTGTTAGGACATATAAAACCCCCACTTCTCAAGTTTCTGATTAGAGGCATCTACCTGGAAAGTCTAGATAAAAAGAAGACCTGCAAGAGGAACACTTCAGAGAATATCCAGATAACTTTGGCAGTAGCTTCTGTTTAATCTGTTGCTTCATTTTTTGGCTTCTGAATTGATGACATATGTGTGCAGCTATGTGTTTTGAGTTTAAAAGCTTTGTCTGGAACGTCGAGAGAGGACACTTTTTTTAATGTTCAAATGGAAGGTATCAGAACAGTTCAGCTTCTCATATTTGCTCATTACAAAGCCCAGTGCTTCCAGCACTAAACATTGTACCCTATGCATAAGCCCTTTTGCCGGTATTCCTATTGAAGTATTTATTGACAGGTGGGTCAGAGGCAGTCAGAGAAATGTTTTTTCCTTGATTCACAAAGTGCAACTACTGCTTCTGCCGTTTTCTGTGGCCCTTGCTGGTCCTCTTTGAGCAAGCAGCCTCCTTCAGGAACTGTCAGGCTTTGTCTTAGGCTCCTGCCTAGCTCCAGTAATTACAATAAATTATTTTAAAGTTTTGGATTCAGAAAATAAGATCTTCAGTCATTGAGCAGTAGTTGAGATGGAACAAATGACTAACACAAATGGGTTGGTTTTTTATTCCAGTGGTTCTACTCTGAAGCCGTGTATCATGGTGTTCAACAATGAATAATGAATCTGTATCCTCAAGTATTTTTCTTGCATAGAAGACATGTTATATTGGAATTTGAGAGGAACTGCATTTCAGTTCAGCCCCCTCTGGAGATATCTGAGAGTGACTAAAAGCTAAGTACCATACAGCAAAACAGTGATTGATGGGTTATCAATATAAATGTTCTTGGTTCCTTTGGGAAGGAGCATCTCAACTTCAAGTAAGGATCGGAAAATGGGCCAAGCAAGAGTCACTGAACAACATGGGCATTAGGTGTAGGTTCACTGACGCAATGCTTGGTTGGGGGAAAATTCAGTTAAACAAAGGAAAGGGACAGGAGAAGCCTAGATGAGTCCTTGCAACTCCTGGAACTTGGGAGATAATGCAAACTAACGGAATCCTGAAAGTTCATCTGTTTCCTGTGTAAGAGAAAATTAAGACAGTCTGAATATATCTGTAAGCTGTACACGTTCTGTTATATTTTTAAATTCTTAAGAAGGTTGTTTGCTTTCTTATTTTCTAGTTAAAAAATGAATCAAGTTAAGATTATTAAATGCTGGTAGTGAGCTCTTATAAACTGATGGGCTGTTCCAACCTAAGCATAGTAGCTGCACTTTGAAAGAGATGTGGATGATTTAAAACGGGGAACAGATGAAATCATCCCTATGGTTTTGATGTTGACTTCTGAATGTACAAGATTTATTTTACTGGGTCTTTTAATTTTGAAAGCTTTCTGTTGTGTCTCCAAAGTTAATCATACTACAGAAAGGTACTCAGTGGGTACGTGTGAGTGCCAAGCGAAATTCCTAAATAAATAAAAAAGCACCTGCTGAAACCTTGTGTGTTTATTCGGTGGTGTTTGGTTTGGTTTTTTTTTTTGGGGTGGTGGTGGTGGGTGGTGTTTATAGTACTGCTTGGGCTCTCCCGCCTCTGTGTCTGGCTGATTGTGAAATCCTGTGGTGCCCTCTGGTGGGTAAATCCTAAGTAAAGATGTTGGCCTGTTCGCAATAGGGGTCATGAAACCCACTCAGAAAACCAGGAAAAGTTCTCTTTCTATGGGGATGGGGGGGGGGGGGAGGTTGTGAATTTTGGTAGCGTATAAGTGTGCATTATTACTGAATTATTTCTATGTAGGGAGCAGTCTGAGTTCATCTTGTGTTTTAATGTCCTTCTTAAATTCCCTATTGACTGCTCGGAAATCAATTTTACGTTGCTTCCTAAAGACTTGAGGGTTTCCTATCTTGATAACGTGTACCTATCATTATTTCACTTCTGAGTTAATATGTATTGTGCCGCTTTTACAGAAATAACATCAGCTGTTTTCTATTCCCAGACTTTTAATGCACAGTTCAAACTGAGATGCTAAGTGTGTGTTTAAAAAAACGCAACAAAACAAAAGCTGGAAAGACAGTAGCTTGGATACCAGAATAGTTTCATAAATAAAACTAAGAAACCCTCATAGGATTAAAATCTGAGCAAAGACTACTGTGCTCTAGGAGAGTTCTATAGAAGCTATAGAGCACATGACAAGGTGATCTGAACTAGTAACTCTTCCTCCCACCTTCTTTAACACTACTAGAAACTGCTACAAATCTCAACTTATTTGTCTTTTCTCTCTATCATTTTTTTTTCTATGAAGGATATTAGTTATGATGTCTTACTGAAGTGACTGCAGCATTCTACTGTGCTTTAAGATTAGTGTGTGGTAGTATAATTCTTAGGACATCTACATAAATAATTGATTTACATGGGTTGGTTTTTTTTTCTAGAATGGACAGAAGGGGAGGAGATGACTCAAGACAATATTGACAATTGGTAGAAATTACTGAGAGCAAAGTTCAGAATTAGTCTTGAGTCTACTTGTGTGCCCGGATAACCTTAAAAGATTGCACAGTAACCAGCAATATGTCAAAAGCAAAATTGTTAAGATTAGAGGAGTCCTCTCTCTAGAGAGATCAAGACGGATTTTTTTATACATGTTTTTATTTGGTTTTAGTTGGTGATGACCAGAGAAATGTGCTAAGTTGTAGAAACAGAAGATTTTATAACTTTAAGCAGGTGATACAGGTTTCTAGTCTGTCTGAAGTCCAGAAATGCAGTGTTCTTACTGTTACATGAATGCTATTTTTGTATTCAGAAGGTAGTTCCAAGAATGTCTGTATGGAGCAATTCAGTATAATGTGAGAGGCATTGTAGGCTGTAAGTTATGTGATAGCCTAATTTAAAAAAAATGTAATGGCTTTAATGAAGTCTTTGTAGAAATACATGACACACTTAAGATAGCCTTTATATTGCTTATTATAATAAACTTATTTGCTTTTACCACATTTACTTCTAGTAATCACTGGTGTTGGTGTTTGTATGCGTGTGTCAAAAGTTTTATGCATGAAATGATTTCAGCACAGAACTTGTCACTGTAAATGGGCTGTAATGTCTGTAGGGAGTAGGGTGGGGCAATGTCTTTGTTGGTAAATAACTAATTTTGCTTGGTATCACCATGGAAGCCCATTTTCTAGCACTTCACTTCAAAAAATGACTCCTTTTTTTTTTTTTTAGTTTTATTAAGCAGCTGGGGAAAAGGTAACATTGCAATGTAGAAGGAATATTAAAAAAGGGGGTGGCATTTGGCATCTTTAGAAGGGTGAAATGAAGGTTCTGACTTAATCTGCCCTTACCATATATGCTGCTAGTGCAGGTAAGTAATGTGACAGAATTGCTGTTAGACAAGACAGTGCTCCACAGATGGTGTTCTAGCCTCCGTCTCAAGGTTGTGATCATAACTACTTCACAGTTTGCCTTTAATAATAATACGTATAACTAAAGATACTTTTTGACTGCTAAAAGACTGTAGAATGAAGGACTAGAATGTCAAAGTTTTACAACTTCTGTTCACTACCCCGTATCCTCCCGCTTCACCATTACTGGAGGCTCAGATAGTGATTTTAGGTAGTTGCTTGTAGTCAAAGCTAAGTATGAGAAACAGTCAAGTAATTAGTCTCTTACTTACATGGGAGCCTGAGTAACCTAAGCAAAGGAACTTCACCTACAAGTGATTATTTAATTAACGTACTGTATTTTAAGCATCTAGTTGCATCTAAATTAAGCACTTGAGACACTAATTTAAAATGCTGTTAGGTCACCAGTCTGATCAGTTTACAGCTGTAGTATAGCAGAAAAGTAGGATTTTCAGTTTTATTTTTATGTATGTACTTTGATAGGTGTGGGCTAAGCAGGACAGATGATAAATCATTGTTATGAATAGTTTAAATTAAAAAAAAAAAAGAAATTCCAGGTGGTAATGGGAAATAAATTAATAGCCTGCTTCCATACTTCAACTCTCCTTTGAGATGTGGCTGTATCTCATTTCTATTAACATTTAAATAAATAAATAAAAATTGGTATTCAGTTCTGGCAGCTCTGAAATAGATAGTATATCAAAAAAAAAAAAGCTGAATTTTTTATATTTTTCAGGTCCTTTAAAGAAACTAAAAGCCACAAATATTATGTGTGTAAAGAAACAACAGGCCAAGTGCTGGTAACTTTAAACTACTAAGAGGTTAGTTCTTTGATTAGGACGATTGATGCAGTTTATGAAATGCTGTTATTAATATTTGCAGTTAACTGTTATGATGGAGCCAGCTATGGTGGAGATGGTGAGTCACTTAAGATTTGATATGATTTGAGAATGTACCTGTTGGTTATAAGAGTTCATTTGCTGATAATGTATTGGGGCAGTTTTTGTCATGTACTACAGTTTGACTTCTTCTGTAATATAACTTTAGACTGATCCTCGATTTTCCCCCCATCATTTTCCTTTCTCATATAATTCTTGGAAGCCTTTGTGTTCTAGATGTATATAATGTTTTTTATACTTGAGGGTGAGATTAGCTCTTCCTTTCCTGTAAGGCTATAGTATCAGGAGCATAAATGTGTGTGTGGGGGGGTGTTTACCTATCTGCCCACAGAAATTCTTAAAAAATATATTATTTATGACTGTGTTAAAGGAACAAGAGAAGTGTAGATGAGGTTAGGCTGTTGAGTCCCCACTGTTCAAGCACATCTCTCAGGATTACTGCTAAACACAGATCAGAAAATCCTCATGTCTCTGTGTCTGTGATGTTCAGGTGTCTATTTTCCTTTTAAACTTTGTGGTGTCTGTTTTAAAGAAACACCATGGTGGTGTTACACTAGTGCCACCAAACAGCCATTTGAGCATCTGTGCTTGTAGCTCTTGTAAAAAGAAGATCCTAGATAGTTGTTTTTATTAGGACAGTGTTGTATTGTTTTGTAATATTTATGACTATGAGAATTTACAATGCAGTTTAAAAGGGGCAATATGACATTCATTTACCTCCTTTCCTTCCAAAACTGAGTACAAAGTGTGATTATTTGTATCTGGAAGATAGCAACTTTTTCCATGTGAAATAACCTAGTTATGAAGCAGAATAATACAAAATTTTCTACTGGGAGTGAGCTTTAGGTTGTGCATAAGAAGCCTTCAAACTCTAGGTGATTTATTCAGGAGAAAGATAATTTGATTCAGAGATACTACTACACAGTCTTAAACTCCCCCTGCTGCTTTTTTTCTTTTTTTCCTTTTTTCTTTTTTTCCTTTTTTCTTTTTTTCTTTTTTCTTTTTTTCTTTTTTTCTTTTTTCTTTTTTCTTTTTTCTTTTTTCTTTTTTCTTTTTTCTTTTTTCTTTTTTCTTTTTTCTTTTTTCTTTTTTCTTTTTTCTTTTTTCTTTTTTCTTTTTTCTTTTTTCTTTTTTCTTTTTTCTTTTTTCTTTTTTCTTTTTTCTTTTTTCTTTTTTCTTTTTTCTTTTTTCTTTTTTCCTTTTTCCTTTCTTCTTTTTTTCTTTTTTTCCTTTCTTCTTTTTTCTTTTTTTCCTTTCTTCTTTTTTCTTTTTTTCCTTTCTTCTTTTTTCTTTTTTTTCCTTTCTTCTTTTTTCTTTTTTTTCCTTTCTTCTTTTTTTCTCTTCTTTTCCTTTCTTCTTTTTTTCTCTTCTTTTCTCTCTTTTCTCGGTTTTGTTTTTTTTTTTTTAAAGCTGACTTCCACACATCAGATTACCACTGTTGTCTCAGGGAAGAGAGCTTATCTAGAGACACTCAGAACAAAACACAAAGCACAAACTGCTACCCACAAAGGAATGAGGACTGCAATGAGGCACCTCAGCACTCTGCTTGGACCAAACATGACTTTGTTTTCTTAAACGGTCAAGCCCCATGTGTAACTGCATACAGCCCCTTCATCAGGATGCTGTAATGAAACAATTTAGGCTGCAATGATGGTGCAGTCTGTGTGCAGGTAGAAATTTCTGTTGCATTAAATGCAGGTGTATGCTGCTCTGGTCTGTGGTCCTATACCTAATATCAGGATGATTTCGTTTAGTATTCTGAGCCTCTGACTGGTATTTGATTTGGGATTTTCATGCTATAAGTGACTTTCCTTAATGACAAATTAAGCTTTCTATGAATATATTATGATATGGATTAGAATGACTGGAAGGAGCCCAGACACTAATTTAGAAGCCTTTTCATTTTCCAGCATGTATTTTAATAGTAAAATGTACCATTTAATGACTGAAATAGCACAAAATAGCAAACTATTTCTGCAGTTTACTTGAATTTGAAAATAATTATTGTTAGAGAATAAAGATTATTTACCAGTGTTAGTTTTATTCTACGTGATCTTCAATAAATTTTTTGGTAGTGGAAAGAAATTTAGATGATGCATTTGCTCCAGTTTTAAAAATTGATAATCTGTGGACAGGACATAAACAAGAAAATGATAATTTTTATTTTTTTAATAGTTCGATGAGGTGAATATATGCCTACTTGCATATTTTTCATTTTTATTTTGTCAGTTTGCCTGAAAGAGAGCACATACTGCCCATTAGGATCACTGTACAGAGAATTTAAAACTCCAGAGGGTCCTGTTGAATTCAACTTTATGTTGGCATAAGTATCTCAATTGTGTCAGTAATTTACATTTAGGAAGAATTGAAGTCCTTGCCCCCTTTTTCCCCTTCTGTCCTTGAATTGATAAATCTGCTTAGCCAGTGTAGAAAATTCAGCAGAGGTAATGCTTTTTGATTTCATGTCATCATTTGCTTTTTTCTGCTGATCAGATCAAAAAAGCAGTCTCAGTCATAAACTACTTGATATAGGGAACAGTTTTAATATTTTACTGGGGGAGGTGGAATTCTTTAGTTCGTGGCACTAGTGGTTGTGTGTAAATCTTGAGGCAGCTGTGGTCAGCAAATTAATTATACAAGTCTCTGAATTTGGACTTGTCTGTGGAGGAATAAAAGTTAAAAGTTGAGTAGAAAAACATTGACTTTCTAAAGAGAAATGCACTTTTTCTGGAGACAACACATAACTGGTAAATTAGAAAATAGAATATGCTAAAATAAAATTTTTGATTTATTTATCTGATATTTTAAGAGTTGTAATTTTCATGTCATTAGTAGATAAGAAAATTACACAACAATGGAGTTATTCTTTAATGTCATATTTTGAAATAGCTGATTTAAGACACTTTGAGGGGGGGGACACATTGGTTTTTTTGAAATAAACTTTCTCCCATGGTTTTAAATTTCCTAAGTGACATGTTACGTCTTACATTTTGTCAAATTACACCTATCAAATCATACTAGGTAATGTGACAGTACATGAAATCTGAAGCAACATGACATGATGTATCAAATATAACGCTTCTTGTAGAAAGTGATAAACAAGAGGCTGGATTTTACCAAGAGTGTTGATGTACTTTTCTTTACCCATAGCAAGGCCTATTAATAGTGCTTTCTTTGAAGTTATGTGAGTGGTATGTATATTGATGCTGTGGGAAAACTCTTGTATGGTTACTTGAAGAATTTAATAAGGATTTTGAGAAGCTTTATGCAAGTTCACTGAAAGTATTTCTGCTGATGTTCTCTTTGTGTTTTCTTCTTTATTCTGGAGTTCTGACCTGTCTGGATGAAATTGCAGTGATGTGGGTATGTAATCTGTGTCATATGACAGGGTTTTAGGGTATGGACCGCTGAAACCAAATCACTTTCATATAAGCAAAAGTATCAAGTGTGTAAACCTATCAGTAGGCTCTGAATCTCAAGCAAAATGCTGTAAAAGGAGGTACAATGGTTTCTTGCTGATTCCTGTTACTCTTCCATACCTTGCTGTGTGTGGTAGAGAATACAGTATCCAGTCAGTATGTCTGGTACATACCTGGGGTCCTCAATTGATGGAAGGTAGGTGGATGGTACCATGTGTGTTCTCAGAAACGCCTAGCTTCATGTAATAGTTCACATCGTTAATCTTCACCGAGTTTCTTATATATTCATTGGAACTCAACTCTAGGGTTTTTTCAATGATTTCCTGTAAAACAGAAAATGATGAGTTTTTAAATGTTAGCTGATTTTAAATTACTTGTTCTAATGCTGTCCGACATATAGTCAGATAACATATGGTCAGATATGTTTCTATATTACAAAGGAAAAATACTTAACGCTAGAATTTTGCTGCAAATTGATTGTTTTAATGAAGTCATGATGTAAATTTCCAGGTAAGTCAGTATTAAGGTCAGGTTTTTTTCCTCTTCAGCAAGTATGTAAAATTGATACTAGGTCTGTAATTAAAATGCCAGGTGGAACAATAAAACCTCATAGAAAGAGAAGTAGTCAATAATAAAATGCTGCAGAGCTCTGAAAAAAGGCTAGTAATCATAAAATGTGGGTACTGCTGCAGAAATAAACAAGACCTTCATATGAAGAAAAAAAAAAGGGGATGCAATTCCTTCAAAAAAAACAACCAGTAGAAATCTTTGAGCTACTGCTAGAAAAATATTTATTTTATATTTGAAATATTTATTGTAATATATTAAATTTACTATTAAAAATACAGGATATGCATTTTTATATTTAGGTAGATGTAAATAATGTTTGTGAATACATGGGGTTTTTCCCATTACAGGATTATTATAATGTTTCTGAGGCACCTTAAATTGGGGCGTTTGGAAATAAACTATCTCCTATGGTTTTAAATCTCCTGCATGACGTGTTACATCTTACATTTTGTCAAATTACACCTCCCATAAGACCAAATGGCAATATGGAAACTGGAATGCATTCACATACCAGAACACTTTAATCACAGATAGATGCAATTTTACAAATTACATGACCTCTCCATTCTGTAGGAGACACAATGGAGTGCCATCTGCTATCTCAATACACGTCTGGATGCACTTGCATTTCTTGATGATCGGTAGGTTGTGTCATTTGGCTTTATTTCTTTGAGCACAGAAATTTTGTCGGAAGAGAAGTACTGAACTAAGGCCAAGCTTTGGACATTAGTGCAATAGAAATACAAATTGCAGGTCAATAGCTTTAGGGGTTTTTCTGCTTTTGAGTGACTACTCAGAAGATAAAATGTGGGTAGTTTCCTCTGTTTGTGTGGCTTTTCAATTGCCTGTTGTGAAAGAAAATTAATATGGAGGAGAATTCTGTTAAACATGCCTTAGTGTGTGCTGCCTTTGAAGCCATTGAAATATTAGTTCATTGAAGGAGTTTGCAACATGAACTCAATTACTACATTTTACTTCCACTGTAATTTTTCTCAATTTAGAGGCTGCTTAGTCTGTTAAAAGAGAAGACTTGAACTAATGGTGATTGGTGATCAGCCCTACTGAGGTTTTTTACTGATTTAAATCAAATTTAGTTGTGCCATTTAGGATATTATTTAATATCTATCAGTTCATTTATCCAATTTGGTCACAGGAAAAAAATTAGAATGCACATTTTCAATAACACAGAGATAACAGGACAAAACAGGTGAATTGCAAATAAGGAATGAATATATACTTGGTTCAAATGTGCCTAGGAAACATTCTGGGTGCTGATACCCAACTCTGTGTGCTGGCAGACTGTTAGGAAGGTCCCTGATACATTTTTGGCGTGTTCCAACTGGTGAA
The DNA here is from genome assembly GCF_023634155.1 of Falco peregrinus. Lineage (NCBI taxonomy): Eukaryota > Metazoa > Chordata > Aves > Falconiformes > Falconidae > Falco > Falco peregrinus. Next base: position 18,510,345 of record NC_073733.1, read on the forward strand.
CTATGAAAACAAGTCCCAGCCGTGGTTTGGCAGCTAAATGTTCCAGAGGGTGCCTGTAAATGAGGCTATGTGGTGTTCTCTGCTCGTGTCCCAGTACATTTTTGCAACTTCAGCTGTATGCTAAATCACTGGAAATTGTTTAATCTCTTTTTCCATCCCTGGTGTATTTAGGATTTTAAGTGTTAGAGCATCTTTAATTACCATTATTGAAGGTCTTTCATCTTTGAAAATTGGAAATATATTTCACCAGAGACTACACCATGGTAATTGGCATGTTGTTGCAATGTCTGCACAATGTTGTTCCTATTTCAGTCTGTTACATAAAAGACTGTTTGCTGATTTTCCCAGAAGTAAAAAATTAATTCAATCCAGGCTTTATCAAGTGATCTTTGTGGAAGTGAAATTGTGATTTTTCAAACTGTGAATTACTGGAGTCTGCTTTACTCAGAAAGATAGATTTTGAGATACAGAGCAGTGTTATTTCCTTTTATTTATGTTAATCAGAACAATATAGTCATCACCTATTAGTTTCTAATATGATGGGAAAGTATATAATTACAAGGGTTAGAGTGCTAATAAGTTTTTATAAAATACATGTGACATTTTTTCAGTAAATCATTACTTGGTGTTTTCACCCAACCCTACTATATTCAGCCAGTATTTTGGCATAAGAATATGAAAACAAAGTAATACAGAAAATACAAGCAAGACAATACTGAAAAGACTGACTCAGAGCTCGTTCGGGCTTCTCAGCAACATTTCATGAGGTATGATGGAGAGATTATTCCATGTGAGCAATTAAAAGCACATGTGTGGGCTCATAACTAGTCTTCTGCATTGAAAAATCATGCTTTCTGAGGATGGTTAACAATAAGCACAGGTTGCCTAGAGAGATTGTGGACTTGATTTCTTTGGAGGATTTTGGTAAAAAACCCAGGACAAATACCTGCTTTGGGTCAGGAGGTTGGGCTACAGAGCTCCTGAGGTCCTTTTCAGTTTGAGTTAACATTTAGTTGAATCTATTTTTTTATAGGGATTTTTTTTTTTTTAGTGTGTAACTACAACACAAAATTTAAAACATTGTGTGCTTGCAAAGGTTAATACCCATTCAAGTTATGTTACGAGGAATATTTTTCCTAATTTAATGCTGGAAGAACCTGTTGTTTGCAGGCTGAGATTACCTTAAAAAAAAAAACCAATTAAATCTTCTTTTGTTTCAACAAAAAAAGTCTTTCAAACTGAATCAAAAAAGTTTGTCAGAATCTTTTGTAGATAGTATTATAGATTAAAATACCTCTGGGAAAAATAAGGCATTATTATAGTAATTATTATCTGTAATTTATTCAACTCTCCATAGATCTGTAAGAGCAGAGACATGCAGATCTTGTAATGTGAGCAATAATATCACTTCACAGGAAGTTCAGAAAAATAACTGACATAAAAAACTGACCTGCATTGATGTATTGGAGATGATAACTTTGAGAAAAATCCCACCCCCACCCCCCCCACCCCCCCATTTCTGTAACAGAGTATCAGACAACCACATACAGCTTGTGAACCATTAGTCATAACTTCAACGCACGCCAAATTGCTCCAAGTACCCTGAAGGTCTGATGCTGTTTCTGGGGTATTCCAATAGATGTCATTTCCAGCACCTTGGATACTCTGATAAATTCTTTACCTGCCCTTGCCTCCCAATGCAGAGAGGACCCTCGGTGCACAGCACGTGGGCAGTAGCATTAGGTGTTTCTTGCCTTTTTGTTGCACACTAAGGGAGCTCATGTTATGTGGCAGAACTGAGAAGTCTCATACACAGGGTACTGTAGGTCTTTCCTTCTGAACTTTTTTGAGTTCTTATTCTGTTCTGCTAGTACTTCATTTGTTTTAAAGAAAACATTGTAATACTGTTGAATATTTAGGCTATTAATGTCTCTTAGGAAAATATTAGAAAGTTCCTCAGGTAGTAATGTCTTGGGTCCCTGGGACCAATTTTGTGAATGCAACCAGAAGTCATATTGTGTGTAGTTTAAAAGAAACAAGTACTGTGACAACACAAAACAGTAGGTATGAAAATGTTTTTCTTAATTTTAGCAAGTCACATTTTTTTTCATCCTTGATGATTCAATAGATTTTTTTTTTTCCAGGTGACATTGGGGGGGGGGGGGGGGGCGGGGCTGTGACCCAACCATGGAACAGTGTTCACTTCCTAGTCTCCATTACAGACATGTAGTTTGCAGATAATGACAGCTAAATCTGAGGAACTTAACTCTTTTCCCTGTGTGCTGGTATCTTCCCCTCAGAGGATTGCTGAACTGCTGCTGATTGTCATTTATTATTAGTTTTTCGAGCTCTCGAGGCCAGCTTTATACATTTGAAGCAAGCGGGAGGTTTTATAGACTGTGTAATTGAAGTACTGTGCAGTGTTTTTCTGAAGCATAGTTGGAAACAAAAGAACTGTTGTACATAAACAAAATACAGAAGTCTTTTTCCGGTCATTGCTGTGTAGGAAAACGGATGAAAACAAACAGAAAAGTCAAAGTGAAATAGAAGCATGTTATTTAAGAATTGTAAATACAAACTTGTTACGTACAATATAGCTTTTATGTAATGAATTGAGGCAAAAGTGGTGAACTCTGAGTTGACAATAATGTCTGGAAACATTTTATGTTTTAATGTATGCTTTCCCATTATTGCAGTATCTGTGTGGATGATACCTCCTTGCCTGTTTTCCAGTCAAGATTATCTAATGGGGAGTGGTTTGTATTGTTGTATCATATTTGCTTCCTTGGTATTGGATCTAGAGCAAATCGGTGTCTGTGTCTGTTACTCGGATCTCAGACCTTTACAAATTGCTCTAGTCTGTGCTGCACTTAGTAATTTGTATTCTTTGAAGTGTTCATTTGGAACAAAAGGTTTGCTGTAAGCAGAAGTTCTTCTTGCCTTTCACTATTAAGAGGGAACACTCACTTTTGTCTTTGGAGATATCTCGGGCTTGATCAGTACAATTAGTTTCAGGTTCTGCTCTGATGCTACTTGAAAGCAGATACTTAGACCACATATGCATGGAATTTCCCCCAGCAAGGCTTGACAGCTCTTGTTAGAACTTCCAGAATGAATCTTCCTTCTTCTTACTTCCACGTAAGCTGTTGAAGATGGCAGCACAGTATGCAGTGATTCTGAGAACCACAAACTGACCAGCTGGCCTGTGCAATTTCTAGGAGTGTCTAGGAGCAAAGCAACCCTTACCCCAAAAGGAGGGGGGCCAAGACAGTTTTTAATTTATATGCAAAAAATGCACTCATTCAACTATCAACATATGTGCTTTACTGTGTGTGTTCAGCAATTTGTTCTCATTCATTATGAGTGTGGGTTTTTTATGTGTTTGAAGACATAAATGCAAAGAAGACACAAATATGAAGCAGTCCCATATTACCAATTAAACTAAAAGCCTTTTTATATTGAATTGAATCCTGTGAAGTAACAAGTATTAAAATGTTGCACATGATCCATATCTATTCATATGGATCTCCCTGGACTGGTCCAGTATTTTGAGAAATTTTCATATGTTAAAGGAAATGTTTGGTATATAATCTGTAACACAAACTTAGTTTAAATTTTTAGATTTTTTTTTTTAAGTAATGAATATCTAGAATGACAAAGCAGGAAAAATTAAATTTGCTTGAAAAAGCTACTGTTTTAGACATACCCTTCAGAGGAAAGAGTCTACTGACAAAACATAAGCTAGTATGTTATTCCCACAGGATTCCTTAAGGGAAGAAACACAACCCAACACCTAGTAGTGTCATGGACTTAATTTAAATGAGAAATGGGCTATTGTAGCATTCTTCTAAAACAGGTAATATTATCTCTATGTTTTGGTGTATGTGTAATACTGAAATTCTGTTCTAGGAGCTCTGTGTTCTAACAATGCAAATGAAGTCTGGGTGCTTTTCTTTCAGGCAGATGTAGATGGTATCATTTTACAAATGGTAAATTCATGGCAAGTGAGTTCCTATGAGTTTTCAGAAAATCACAATTATCTACTGGTAGAGAGAGAGAATTGATTTTGTTATAAGTTGCTGTTTCTGTATCCTTTCCTATGTCTTTTCATCACCTTTTCCAAGGTTTTTGTTAAATTTATTTTCCTTTCTGTTCAATAGGTTAATAGAGAATCTAGAGAACATACTTCTCCTCTCCATGTTCCTCTCTGCTGCTATTACACTCTTAAATTAAGTACTGTTTTCTTTTTCTTCCTAAGGAAGTGTGTATGTGTACGTACCTACAAAATACGAGACTACTAGAAGTTCAGTTTATTCCTTATAATTTACAAGACTGTAGTATTTCTTTTTTTCAGGTTATGGTTGATAAATCAACTGTTTTATTACTTTGTGAAATCCTCAGACAGGATTAGTTAGGATCAGCAGTACATGGCCAGTGTGGCAGTGGGTAAGGCCGTGCTGGAGCAGGTCTGTGGTCATGGCCCGTGGATAAGGCCACGCTGGAACAGGTGCACCTCCAAGGGGCTGGGGCTGAGTCTATGCCACAGCCTGTTACCTCTGGAGAGACTGTGGCTCACAGCTGAGGCTCCACTTGGAGCAGATACAGCCCAAAGGGACTGCAGTCTGTGGACAAGTCCAAGCCCCAGAGCAGGGGCAAGGGGAAGAGTTCCTTGCACTGTTAAATCCTGCGAGCTGATCTGAAGGGGCCGGAGGTGAAGATTGCAGTGGGTATACCTTTAAATTGTTGTAACATGTGATCTGAATTGCATGTTATAGGAATTACTATAGCAGGAACCACCTGAACCAGTGGAGGACAAGCCTTACAAGCAGCAGTGCAAGTGCAGCAGTGACCTGGCCTGAGCTGGCTTTGGTGCCCAATAGCCCCTTACAACACACAACCTCTCCTCTCCCGAGTGAGCTCCATAGCAGATGGAGCCCAAAGTTACAGACTAAATGAACTCAATGGACATTTTGTGGACATTTTTACAGCAGTGGTCCGTAGACCAGGGGAATGATATCTGTGTATTGTATCAAAGGATGGGAAGGGCAGATGTGGTTAATGAGATTTGATTGGAAAGTGTGGCTCAAAGCTTCATCCAGCCTGGCCTTGAACACTTCCAGGGATGTGGCATCCAGTATAAACTACTTATAAATGACTTCCTAAGAATTTTAAAAGACTTTGGTATTGACCATCAGTCATTTTAATTACCAGATCTCTGAATACACTGGAATCAATTTGTTAATTTAGAAATTAATGTAGGTATCTAGTCAGGGTATACTGTTAGTTTTGAAATTCTTAAAATGGTGGTATTAGCAGATGCTAAAGACAATAATAATTGTAGCAGCTGGAGTAGAAATGGGATACTGTTAAATATGCTCCTGGTTTGTCATCATCTCTTTAACAAACATTTTCTTTGAAGTGAGTTGACAATGAATTTGATCAAATGGATTTGTCTTGATCATTTGTTTCTGCTGAATAATTAAACAGTTAACTTTTATGACAAAAACTGGTAATCCAGGACATAATTCATGAAGTTTCTATTCACTGATTTTAAATTGTTCATTCACTGATGTAATTAATAATTGAATTTACTTCCTAGAGTCTTCAGTGTTACCACTAAAGACACTGATTCTTTGCTTTCAGAACTGACAACACAAAGGCTGTCAAGGCTGTCTGCTGTCTCATTCCTCTGGTGGAGCAGAACCTCTCCCTATAGGTTTGTTTAATGTCCAGTGGTTTTAGTCTTTTGTCTTTTCTGAGACAACAAATAGCAGTAATTGTAACAAAGGTTCTTATGAGGAAAAAAAAATATTTGGCTAGGCAGAATCATCCACAGTTCTAAGCCAAAGATGAAAATCTCCTTAATTTAAAAGCAATCAAAAAAACCCCAAACCCAACCCAAAAAAGCAAAACAAACAAAAAAATCAGATTTAATTTGGGTCAAGACTTGTGACTTAAGGTGAAATAACTCTCCATTATTAGTTTGACTGGTTTATTCGCATCTCATGGGATACTTTACGTAGAAGAACAAGAAAAAAAACCCCTGCCTTGTCTCTGAGATCACTCTTCCTGTTGACTACCTTTCTTCTAGTTCCATTTGTTTCAAAATTCATAAGATGCAAACTAAAGAGTGGCAGAATATTTTGCTTGTAGGTGTGGTTTGCAGTAAGACTTGTGATCACTGAACTTGCTGTATTTGAGGCTGTTGTGTAGATTACTTCAGTCCTGAGGCTGGCTTGGAGCTGTCAGTGCATATATGTCTGTGCCGCATAGAGCTGCCATCACCTCTGCTAAAATGCATTTTTAATTCCACACACACCCCTCCCCCATGTGTTTTGCAATTGAGAATCAAAGTTATCCCAGCTGTATTCCCTGAACTATTTGCTATCGTGGAAATTAGGGAGACAGGAGAGAATTGTTTTATGCCTCCCAAGGACTCCTGATTGTACCTTTTGTGCAGTTTGCTGTCTGCTTTGTGAGGTTTGATCAGTTGGAACTGACTGTTGATCCTCAGTTCCTGCATGGGAAGTTTTTAAGATAAATACCTTAGAAATCATGACTGGAAAAGCAGAAATCTCTAGGTGTTGAGCTGAAGTGTGTTTTATGCAAGCATCTCTGCTAAATATATAGTCTGTTTACAACTGGTTGGGTTTTTTGGTGGAGAGCAGTATAACCTGGTGTTCATTGCTGTCATTTTTTTCCTGCATACTGACTAGTGAGCTAGTAATGCAGTTGTCATCAGTGCAGTTTCTATGACATTTCTGTCAGCACTTTCTTTCACCCAGGTCTACTCTTCTTCTCTAGCTAAGAAAGATCTTCTTAACTCTGCTTATGAATCCTTCTTGCACACTTTGTAATTTGTTACTAATAATACTGACTTGAAGTGCTTCATCTCATTCTGGAAAGGTATGACAGCTGTTAAATTTCCCAGAATTGTGTCTCATAACTAACGGATTTCTTAATTTAGAGTGTTCAAGGTTTTCCTTAGTGATAGAATGACAAATTCTGAGTGTGATGGGTAAATAAAGGAGATAGTAAGATAATGCCATATTAATTCAGTAATTTCAATTAGACTAAGCTCAGGCAATTGAATACTTTCTATAATACACTGGTTTTGCTCAAGAAAGAGAGAAAAGAGTATTCTTTCATTTCCAATCTCAGTCTCTCTTCAGAATATACATTTATATGATTGGCAGTTGAGTATTTGAATGTTGAGCAGTTGCTGTATTCTGTAATCCAGTGAGAAGAAGCTAGATAGTGCAAGTATCTCTCTTTCCTGAGTCATTAAAAATGGCATAGAAATCAAATTGCAGTTATCCTTTCATATTTTTCTCATCTTTACTTCAGGTCAATCACTGATGAACTTCCTTCTTTCTGTCTTTGAGTGAATTTATGTTGATGGGGGTTTTTACCAACTGACTTCTTCCCTCCTGAAACTTGTACTTCATGCTCTGTGTAGTTCTTCTAATGGAAATAAATTAATAAGAATTGCAGACTGACTCTGTGGAAGGCAGGCCTACAGGAAGGAGCAGGTTTATAATGAGAAGGAGGTTCATATTATGACACAGACATATACAGTGATCTCCCAAATGATGATGGGAAGGAAGAGTTCCCATTTAAATGGAATAGCACATCAGCTGGATTAGTTTATTTTCCTAAAATATTCTGTTTCTGCATATTTCAACGTCTAAATGTTGTGATTTTTCTGCCTTTGTCAAAGCTGATATATTTGATGATACTGGTCATCAAATTTTTGGAGTAAATGTACTTTTTCTTTTTGAAAAATGAAGCGCTTGGGAGATTGTTATGAAAAAGCTTGATCTGAGAATAATTGAGTCCCCAGGCTATGCCAGCCATTGCTACAGTTGAGTTCAGCAACACCTACGTTATATAGCCATACCTAAATAAACTTTGTCCATTGTTCCATAGCATTACAGCAAAAGCAGATATTCTTTTGTTACTGCTGTGTCAGGCTAGAACAGAATCATATTACTGGCATTAAAATATCTTTTAATAGAATAATTAGTTAAAGTCATGGTGAGTTTCTATACTGTTCTCTGCTACTGTTGCCCCTGTTTCCTAGAAGCCTGCTTGGTTTGATGGAGGGATGGATCCCCACCTTAATCCCTACTGCAAGAATAGTCTGTATGCTAGCAGGTCAGAGAGTACTGGAGAGCGCATCAAGAGCTGTGATGAAAAAAGGGCAGACACAGAATGCAAGATTTTTGAGATGAATATTTTAAATTTTGAATGTTAGAAACCTTTACAGAATTTTCAGTCAGGAGAGAAATCATGCAGTAACTTCACAGAATGGAAGAGAACAGGCAATTTGCATGCTTAGTTTGCTTCCAGGATTCAAGTACACTTGAAGAAAGAAGAGGTATTGCATTGTCATTGTCCTACAACTGTGGTTTGGATTGTCAACATGAAGTTTTCTATCAGCTTCATGTTTATTTAAAATATTTGCAGTACTGAATCAACTCACATGATGTAAACACCTTAGATTCTGGTCATAGCTGAGTAAAATGAAGGAAAGATTTTCATACGCTGCATTAAAGTTTTATTTAGTATCTAGTAAGTAAGACAATGGCAGCTTCAAAAATAGCAGGTTTTCTCATTCCCAGAAGAGTTCAATACTAAGAAACTTATTGAAGTGGGCGGCGCTGGTATGGGGGAGTGAGACAGAAGCTACTCGGAGAAGGTGTATTGATTAGTTACAACAATCAAATGTGTAACATATAATAGTAAAACTTGCTTGCATTTAGAGTCACTACTTTTGGTGGGTTTTTTGTTTGTGGGGTTTTTGTTTGTTTGTTTGTTTTTTTAATCACTTGTTTTAGGGGAAGCATCAAACTGTAAGTCTACAAAGGATAAAAAGTGATATGACTGCCCCAGACGGTGAGTATACAATATGCAGTCTTGAGATATCTGCTCTAATCATACCACATCATCTTGAAGCAAGAGATTCAAGACAAACTATTGCTGAGTTTTACAGGCAGCAGCAGTGTACAGTAAAGAAGATTTCTTTAAGATTGGCTCATTCTGTCTGCTTTTGCAGTGCCAAAACTGGAGTATTTTTTAACTTGACTTCATTGCAAACAGTGTTGAGAAATAATCATGAGATTTACCTGCTTAGGCAGTCTTATTTGCTCATATTTCACCTAATGGTAATGAAAAACGAGTGCTATTTTCCTTGCTTGTCAAAACCAAGTTATTTAACCCTGATGAATGGAGAGTATGATAATGTAGGTAGTATTTTTTTACAGCTGGTTATAGAGTTGTAGAAACTCTAATTTACTGTGCAACTCCAGGACACACGTATGATAAAGGGACACCTTTTCTTTAATAGAAGAGCTACTTGCACAGAGTTTGACATCTACAAGTAAATCCTGAAGCTATTAATGTTAGCATGAGTTTTGAAACTGTTTGAGGTGTGGATTGACCCTGATTGTAAACAGTACAATGAGTCCTCTCTCATTATGGGACTGAACTCTTACTTCATAGGAATCTAGCTGTAAATGAGCAGTGCCTACCATGCTGTGAGTAGTCTGTTTGAGCTTGATGATTGTTCTCAGATGGTTAGCTTCAAAGTATATTCACGACTACCTGCATGAACTTGCTTTGAACTGAAAATGTGTTTATGTATTGGTTTGCCAAATGGTACTGTCACATAACACGAAGATGCAAACTATGTAAGTGAGCTGGTGTAGACATAATCTAAGGCTTCTGTAGTCTTTCATCCGTAAATCTAGCTTCAATCTTTTTATTTTTTCCTGATCAGCAAGAAAAATATGCTCATTGAACATCTACTGAAAATATCCTTTTGATTTTGCACAGTGTACAAATAAATGTAATGAAATCTGTCACGATTGGCATTCCTACCAAGGATGGAGGGTGATGAAAGCTTTGATGTTTGGGAATTAGGTATATTAGTAGTCCTGGATGCAAAGCTTACTTTATGTCTGTTTCTAGGTGGTTTTATTTTACTATCAGCCAGGGCTAAATTCTCTACCAATGCAAACTAAACACTTGTTCATCTAGAATTATGACCTTCTCAGGTAATTTTAATAAAGACCATTTTGAGTGAGAACAAAATTATACTGTTTAGAGACCAGTAAAACTTGTCTATTCGCAAGTTTCCTACTTAATGAATTCCTGAGAAACCTGAAGAAGAAAGACATAAGAGAAGCGTACCTCTTGTGCAGATCTTTGAAAGACTTAACAGATACAAAAGGGATTAAATAAAAATAATAATTAAAAAAAAAAGATAAAAACTGCAAAGCAATTAGGAAAAAGTCTGAAGCAATAATGTGGATTTGGGAATAAAAATGATACAAAATTACAAGAGAAGAGGATGAAGGGTTTGGGGAATGAGATCAATTTAACAAAAACAATGAGAGCTGACAGGGAAAGGAAGGGAAGGCTAAAAGGAAAAATAAAAACTGGAGATAAAGATGTACTAAACAAAGGAGGAAAAGGAAGTCCAAGATCCATTAACAAATAAAAGCACCACTACTTAAAAAGATGTGTTATTGTGGGTGTGATGTTGTTTTCACAGGCGATTAGTTTTGTGTCTTGGGTAGTATTTAAGTTTTTTATGTGTATTAAATAGAAGTAGCCTTAGGGAAAGTATCTATACTTTTATGCTTTTGGAAATCAATATGTTGACAGCCTAGTAGCTACGAAGTGATAATTAAACCTTAGTGCATCTCCTTCAGTCATGCTGCATATGGGATGAATCAAACATAAGAGACAAACTTGGCAGAGGTTACTTCTTTATGGCTTCACTGAGCAAAAAAGTCTCAGGAAAAGTGAGATGAGACTGTTGACTTCAGCTGTTTTTCGTGATGTTAGTATCTGGTCCTTTCTAGATAAATATTTCTCAGTTGACAAGTATATTGATAAATACCTCCCTGGATGTAAATGTTATATTGGTAGTCTGTCCTTTTCTTCTACTGTTAGTAGTAGTAGTGTGAGTATTGTTCTGAAGTAGTCAGGCAGTTGGACTAGATGATGTTGTAGGTCCCTTCCAGCTGAACTACCCTATTCTATCGAACATGTGTGCCCAGTGTGGATGAGTCACTGTCAGCACTTCTAAAGTGTCCTCCTGGATTTTTTTGGTTGCTTGTTTCTGAACTTTTCCTGTCTCTTGTCACCTTTTCATTATGTCTTAAATCTGATTTGTGAATCTTGCTCTACCTGTTTAAATTAGGCTGATTATTTTTATAATGGCAGTAAGTTAATTATTCCTTTCTTTGTTCACCTGGAAAAAATGTATATAGGGGAACTTTAAACCCTCCAACATGAATTGGAAAAGTTTATGAGGATTACTTACCTCTTTCTACACGCCTTATAGTTTTTAATTACAACTCCATTGCAGTGCCATTTTGGTAATATCAACAGGTAGGAAGACTGATGACGTGTTTCTGTGTTTTACCAATACGATATAAAGCCATTGCTCTTTTGAGCTGCTGTGTGAGTAACCATGCGTGTCAGGTTTCAGCCATTCAGCAGGTAGTGATATAGAGCTTATTTTTAATATAAGGCATGTATCTGCCAAATGGAAGAACACCCACCATGTGTAAGTGGCTTTTGACTGAACAAATTGATGTACTCTCAAGCATTGGCCTTGCATTTTTGAAAATGAAAGAAAGGTCTATAATTGCTAAAGAAGAATAATAAAAAAACCCACAAACCAAAACAAAAGAAATTCCACACAAAATGACAACAACCGAAAAAGGAAATCTGAGAAGCTTAATGTTCCAGGCAGTCAAGTATTTTCTCAGATGCTTTAGTTGCGGCTGTGGCATAAATTTGTTTACACTTGTGCTAAGCTTTTCTCAGAGTTGCTTACTAGACTGAGTTTCTTAGCACAGAGTAATGTGACAACTGTGGCTTGTAATGGTAAAAGATTTTTAATATGCTATTAGGTTGATTTTTTTAAAAAAAATATGACTCTTTAGAACTAAATCCCTTAAAATTGTCTCACATTGTTAAAATATAGTGTCTTTGAGTTTATAAAGATGGTAGGAATCTTTTGTACTGGCTGTCGTTATGCAGCGCAGGCACAGAATTCTGGCCTTTAAGTGTTTCTAGAGTATATTTGCATTATACTGGACACAACTTCAGGAGAGTAAAAGCTATGTCATAGAATCATAGAATCATTTGGGCTGGAAAAGACCTTTGAGATCATCAAGTCCATCCGTTAACCCAGTACTGCTAAGTCCATCACTAAACCATGTCCCTAAACACCACATCTACACTATAAAAGCTACTTAAAACTTCACGTATGCAGCTGCTCGGGGAACTCACATGGGAGGCTGTGGTTTCATTAATGTGGCTTTTTAAAAGGAAAGAGCAGCCTTACAAGGGCCACTAAGAATCTAGTGTCACTAAAAAAAAGTGTTAATAGATCGGTATTTTTCACACCCATTCAAAACATTATCAAAATTGGAATGCACTTTAGAAATAAATGTTGAGAGAAGAAACTAGAAAGAGCAAGATTTTTTTTTTTCCCCCGAAGTGTAGCACTAAAATGAGCTATTACCAGAAGATGAAAAAGATGTATAGGTAACGGCAGTTCAGCTTGCACATGAAAATGGCAACAATCAGAGTAATGTGGGATTTTGCTTGGTGTTCATAAAGATGCTAACTGAAATAAATGACTCAATTTGTATGCATAAAGAAGCGGTTACTGGGTGGAAATGGCTCTTGATTACAATAGACCTGAATGCAGGAACCAAACAGTTGGCCTCTTGTAAGTAGTGGATAGTATTGGCATGCAATACAGCCATCATTAAAAGTGGGGCAAAGTTTCTGAGATGTGCAAGCTTTTAAAAGCCATTTGAACAGCTAAGAGAACCTTCCATTTGAAGTTGCCAGTTGTATTTGCAGTTAATACAAAACTTGTGTCAGCTTACATGCAGCTCACAACAGCTGGTGAAGCATTTATTACTCACTTATACGAATAGGCAGAGGGAGTCCAGCGTCCTAGCTTTTAGTGAGTGTTTTCTGTAAACAAACATTTCGGACATTTTGAAATGCTTTTTTCATCGTGCTGCTATTGCTTTATGTGTTTGCTGTATTTTTTTTTCCTGTATCGTTTCTGTGAATGTGTGCATTTTCCCCCATTTGCTCTTTACTCTGCTTGTGGTATTTACCTTCTTCCTTAACTGTCTTTTGCCCTGTCTCTCCTTTGTTGAAGTCATGATTACAATGGCTTAAATCTTAGGTGGAGCAGTAGATGCACATATCAAAAGGCACTCGTAATTCCACCCCACCCCGATTGTTTAATTTTTACCTTGTCCTCCTATATATCTTTTATGCTTATTCTCTTCTGTGTCTAACTGCAAAAGCTCTCATTAAGTACCCTGACCTCTACTCATGCTCCTTTGGAGATGGTTACTTCTCCAGAGAGTGTACAGATAACTTGCATATCTCAAGTCCTCCATCTCTTTCTGGCAGATTATTGGAATTTTTTTGAGAAGGCTTTTTTGGCCTATACAGTCTGTCTTTATGCAGTTCAGTCACTTTTTTTTTTTTTTTTGTGTCACTGTCAGTTTTACACACCTGTGAGTGTATGCACAAGATCACTATTTCATTGGGTTGTGTGTCATGGTAGAAATAGTGGGTAACTGTATTGTTGAGCAAGTCTCAGAGAAGCAGACACAGCAGAACCTTTCTGGCCTGGTGCAGAAAAGATGCCTGCAGGAGTTGCCCTGAGAGATTAAAGCAACCAGTTACTTAAGCGTTGGAAGGGAGTGTACTTAGAAGCTGGTAGCTCATCGCGTAGGGGATGGTCCAAGTGATGTAGCAGGTCCAAAGAACTAAAAGCCTGTAACTTAAACTTGTTTTTTTGTGACTGAATTGGTAAGAGGGGAAGGCTTAATATCATTATTATTTTGTAAATTTTGTGAAAGAAAAAGCCCCATGAAATAAATTTTCAGCAACCAAAATATGTTGGAGGAAGAAAGTAAGAACATATGAAAGCAAGAGAGAAATGGTTAGAATCATGGGAAATCATTTCTTGGGTGTTCTGTAAGAGCTGTGTCACTGATGTCACAGTGGGTTGGTACTGCAATATTTTCCTGTTGTCTCCTCACACAATTGCTTAGGAAGTCTGTTGAGAGGAAATTATTTCTAATTACACAGAGATATAAAACTTTAGAGTGGGGCATAGGGATTTAGCCGTGTGACACCCATTAATGTTAATGGAACTCATGCAGCTAAATCACTCTTCACTTTTATGAAAAAGGTGTCCTAGAGATTGTACATAAAGACATAGTTGTCTGTCACACAGCTGGACAATAAATCATTGCTACTATGTGTACAAGTAACATAGCAGGAGAGATGAACAATTTAGTATAGTGACTTTTTTTCTGAGTTTGGTGGAAGGCCACTTTTTATGTACTTGGAGGCTGTAACTTTTTAAAATTATTTTGGGTAATTAGCAATTTGAGGATATTAATAATTTGGAGTAGTCATGCTGTGGTTCCTTATGGCAGCAAATGATGCACTCACTCAGCATGTCTCTGGTGGTTGTGATTCTAAGGTAAGCTGTAAGGTTAAACAGTATTCTGCTTGATACATTCTTCTCAGTTACTTGCCTAACCCAGTTCCCCTATTCACATTATCTGCCTTTAATGGTTTTTCTTCCTCTAGTGCTACGGAAAATAGGAGAAATTGAAGCCCAGCGGCTGTTATAGGATAGAATAGGGTAGATCTTGGTCTCAGATACCCTATAGCACAGCAGTTAGAGACGTCTTAATTTGAGAGTGCCTAGTGCAAATATTATCTACAAAACTCTGCAAGTTTCTCAATGAGTTGCCGCTTTTTGTCAGCTTTGTGTGTTTCCTGTCGGTTAAATCATCAGGCTTTAGAAAGGTTTGTTAAGTAAATTACTGTTACATTAAGCCATGTCTAGAGACATTTTCCAAGAGAAAATATGGTCAGAAGATCAGTCACCTGCCTCTAAGGTTCTTATGTTACGCATAGGTGTGCAATGAAATACTTGGAACATGAGTCCATATTATATGGGTTCAGTCATGTTCTATGTCAAAGAGTACATGTTGTGTCTCATGAATGTACTACTTCATCCTCCAACCTGCCAGTCAATTTACTTCAGAAATTCCAAGATACCCATGTTTTGGATGTCCAAAGCTTCCTTAGAGCTAAGGCAGGAGTATGTATGCTGTCTAGCGTGAAGCATAAATCCATGTAGCTTCAACAGAAATTGGGTCAAGCTTTCAACTGTTGTTTGGAGACCTTTGATCACAGGATCAGCTGCTGCTTTTTCTTAATAGGAAATTTCCAAACAAAACTTTTGTTAAAGAAATTATTTTTCTTCTATTGTTTGGGGGGTGGGGAAACCAAACCAACACTCAAAACCCACCAAAAAGTAACTAAAAACCCAGCAGCAACACAACCAGGTCTGATTGAAGAATTACGTCAACTTAATTGCTGGTTGACACATAAATTCTTTACATTTTGTTTTTCTAGTGGAATATCTTACTAAGTGGCATTATAGATCAAACTCTATTAAAAAAAAACAACACACAAACAAAAAACTAACCCAACAACCAAACATAAAAAGCCCAACACCCCCAAAAACCCAAACCACCATAAGAACCTAATGGTGACCCTAACCTGGTTTATCTTTTACAGATTTTAGGATCTGTTTGGTGCCATGAGCTTAAAACTGTTAGCTAAGCAGGAAGACGTCTGGCTGGTTTTCTGGTGTGCTGTTCTGTTACCATGAGTTGGAAAGATAGTCCTGTTAATCACATCCTCTGGTACGTGTAAATACATTGATTTACATCATATGATTTAATATCCATGAGAACAAGACTTACAGAGCTTTATAAGAGTTCATTTAACAGTAATAATGTTGATAGCATATTAGGTGTGCTGAGCTCAGGATGTTTGAACTCAGCAAGGTTTTGTCATCTGGTGATTCCGTGATCTCTAAGCCTCTACCAGTTTACGCAGTGTGCTGTAATCCCTACTCCTGCTCTGGGCCATGGTAAGGTCCCAAATGCCAGTAGAACAATATCTGTGTTCAACCTGAAATCTTTGGCTTCCTGCTATTTCCTGTATTCAGTGTACTGCAACATTATCAGTTTGGGAATATGTCCCTCTGACATACAGGATTATTCTGGCCAATGCTTCGTTGAGAAGTGTTTTCCGTATCCAAACTATAATATTTCTTTAATTTTATTATAAATACAATCTTAAAAACTTATTTAAAACTGATGTCAAGATAGGTTTTACGTTGAAAATACTCCTGTTGCCTCTCCTATTTAGCAAGTTAAAAAGTCAGTCACTGATAGGTGTTTATTACTCCATTTCCAGTCTTCCATTGTGATTTTGTTGTTGTTGCTGTTGCTATACTTGTTTAAATAAATTGTTTGTATCTTGGTTTTGCACTAGAAACCTTGTGGAAGTGAATTATGTAGCAAATGGGGAAAGGGGAATTAAATAGGGATGTAGAATTTCTGACTGTGCTCAACCAGCATCCATCACTAACTCTTACTGCAGATCACAAAACCGGTAAGGAAGTTTGTTTCATATGTGACATCCAGCAAACTTAAACTGTTGAGTACTGTAGTATAAAAAAAGAGATATTAAAAATACAAATTTCAGTGTAATAAAACCTCTTCCCTTCTCTTTCCTTGGGAGGTAATTCATTGCAAAAAGCCAATGAAGGTAGTTCTTTAACATCTTATTAGAATTCTCCCTATTCATGCTAAGTCTGAATATCTAAAATCATTCCTTGAAATGCCTTTTGCTTTTTATTCCTTTTAATTTTATTGTTACTTTATTACTGTCGCTGTATTGCTGTTATTAATTTTAACTTTTTTATTATTTAAAATTGCATTTACAAAAGAGAATTTTCCTGATTTTAAGGAACTAAGATTTTCTTTTACTCTCTGAATATAGGAAGCTGGAGATAGAAAATTAGAGAGGATGAAGAAGTAGGTGATTAAAACAATAAATAAGTTCTACAGGTTTTGTAACTTGGATCGAGGCCAATATTCCAGTGGTTGTATTCATTCTTGACTGAGCAAGCTGCAAGAGGGAGAGCACATGCTGAGAACAGTGGCATATACAGCAGAAGCAGTAATGCAGAAGCATAGCTAATTAGAATTCCTGTAGGCTTTATCAACAGGTCTGCAAAATACAATAATTAAGATTTGACTGTGAAAACATGTCACTTTGATGTTTTTGAGACAAGACAAACTAGCTTAAAATTACCCAGTTGAAAATTATCACTTGAAATCTTTTTTTATAGTTGTATATATAGTGCATCTGCTGCTACAGTGATTTTTGCAATTACTGCAATCAAAGCTAGCACTAATTTAATTTCTCAATAAACTGTACAATACATACATTTCTGCAGGCTGATGCTAAAATGAAGCTAAGTTTGTAGAAAAGTACTTCATCTTGGTACAGCAAAAATGTATTTACCTGAGAAGTATGCTTTGAGTTAGGAAAATGCCTGTATGCAGTAGATTTGCATAAAGACTGCTTGATATTTATGTCTGGTAAATGTTCTGGGAAGATGCAGTTAATTGAGTCAGCTGTTTAAAATTAAGTTGGTAGTGTGAGCAAAGTCGTAGTAACAGCTGAAGATCTACTTTAGAAGGAGGAAATGGATGCTTAGGCTTGACATTCCACCTGTAAATTATCCTGTTGAAAAGAAAAATGGAAAAAAATACACCAGTTGATAGGTTGGTGTGTCAACGCCTTTATTAAAATCTTCCTTGTAGGTAAGGATGGGGGTCTGTTTTAAACCTGCAAAGCATTTTTAAAAAGTTCTGCCATGCTATCCCTTTAAATGTTTGCAGTGGAATAATGTAGCTAGATGCTTTCTTGTTGGATGCTTATGTGGCTGGCTGAACTGTGGTGATAGAAAAGCCGATAGAACACGCAGGCATTGTTACAGGAGTGTTGTCACCGTAAGTGTCTAGTGGTAGCGATGGTCTGAGGACGAGGGAGGGGTAAGATGCGGAGGGAGAAGTGGTGTCTCTTCACAGATTGATTCCTCCCCACCCCGGGAGAGGAAAGGTGAAGGGAGAAAAAAAGCAAATATCTAGAATTTTTATGAGAGAATCTGCATTTGGTTTGCTCATTTTGTTTTTGCTGGGCTCCTTCCTGCTTTTTTTTTTTTTTTTTTTTTTGGTTTATCAGCAGCTTGAGTGAGAATACAGCTTCTGTAGGCTCACTGACTGCTTCCAGCCACCTTTACACTGTGATATTTAACTGCAGCACTAACTGCTTAGGCTGCTGCTGCTGTAGTTTCCTTTCTGTGGAATACCAGATACAATACTGACCTCAAATAATGTGTTCCTGGTTTGAGTTTTGTTTTAGCTGAATTAATACATGACAGTGCTGGGAACTCTGTAAGAAACTGTTTCCTTGTCTTTGCGGGTTTTTTTGGTAGTTACGGGTAAAAGAGAAGGGCAAGTGTCACTTGGCAGCGCTTTCCAAAGTAGCGATACAGTGGTGGTAATAATAGAAATATTACGTATTTTTGAGTGTTCATATTAGTTCTCCTGATAAAAAAAAAAAAACACACCACAAAAAAAACCCCCAAAAACCAACAAAAAAACCCCAACCTTAACTTATTTTTGAGAAGAATAAGAAAAAAAAGGGTTTAAAAAGATTGCCTTACCTACAGGCTGTTACAGAAATATATGCATGCGGCTGGGTTTATGGATGTGAATGCAGGCATGTAGAAAATGAAGTGACTTTGAAGGCATATTCCTTGCAGCACAGCATGTTTAGTCTGATATGTGTAAGAACCCTCTGGATTTTTTTTATTACTTCTGGTAGTTCTTGCTGTACTTCAGATGAAGCAGGCCTAATTAGAAAAGATATTAAGAAAAGCCTTCTCTCAGGGAATCGTTTCTTCCTCAGCTGCTCCACGGCCCTTTCAGGAGCGCTGCGGAGCTGTGCCCCGCTCACCGGCGGGGGCGGCGGCCGCTGCGGGCCCCCCCCGCCCGGTGCGGCAGCGGGGCGCGGAGCTCCGGTGCTGCGGCGCCATCTGCTGGCCGCAGGCCGCAGCTGCAGAGGCGCGCCGGTAGCTCTCGCCGCAGCCGGCAGTGGATTCCTTTTATCTGTAACGATATTAAAAATGTAAATAGGGTGTTTCATAGCGCGGGTGCAGGCTGGCTCTCCAATACAGCTTAACTACAACATCAGGAGATAAGTTAATGAACACATGATCTTCAGACCTTTTTAAATACTTGAATTTTTCTCCTTAGGGTAGAATTTAGAATCATAGAATCACTTTGGTTGGAGAAGACCTTTAAGAACATCAAGTCCAACCATTAACCCAGCACTGCCAAGCCCACCACTAAACCATGTCCCTAAGCACCGTATCTATGTGTTTTTTAAACACCCCCAGGGATGGTGATTCCACCCCTTCCCTGGGCAGCCTGTCCCAATGCTTGACCACCCTTTCAGGGAAGAAATTTTTTTCTAATATCCAATCTAACCCTCCCCTGCTGCAAGTCGAGGCCATTTCGTTTTGTCCTGTGGCTTGTTACCTGGGAGAAGAGATCGACCCCAACCTGCCCAAAGCCCCTGGCAGGCAGTTGTAGGGAGCAATATCGTCCCCCTGAGCCTCCTCCAGGCTAAACAACCCCAGTTCCCTCAGCTGCTCCTCATAAGACTTAATAACAAATTTAACTGGATCTTAGAGTGGTTTTATATTTAGTCATAAATTACAGAAGAACTGACTTTACACTGTACTTCTCCTTGATGTTATCTTCCCTAGTAATATAAAGTTCAGCCAAAATTTTAGGAAAACTATATCTTGAAATAAAGGTAACTAAATACTAAGTCCCAACATGACTTTCCATTAAGTTGTTTGAGGTATGTCTAGCAGCCTATCTTTAAGTGAGTTCTTTTATTCCATATGCACTGGAAGCAGCAGATGTTCAGAATAGCTTCTGTATGGACTTCTGTGAAAGGCAGCCATAAAAATATTAAGGAAAATAATCACTAGTGTTGTGGTCTTATCACTGAAGAAAAAAAATTATAGAAAGAAATGACTTTTTTTGTCAGTATGTCTTTTCTTTCTGTTACTGAGAAATTAGTGTATGAGGGGCTTCTACCTCATGATCTCTTTTTTCTTTTTATTTCCCCCTCTCTCCTTAATAAATGGCAAATCCTGATACTTTGTCTTTAACATTCATCTTTGTTCTCCTAATCTTATGAATATGTAATTTACAAAGAAAGTTTAATTTAATAACTGCATATCATGCTCCAGGAAAATATGACTGATTGTTTTTTCTTCTAAAGTAAACAGCAAAATATCATTTAACTTCCTTTGAACAAGTACACATGGAGAAAGATGAGGTAGACTTTTTGGAATTGATGGTCCTTTATTATTTCCTGCTGCATTCTTTTTCCTATGTAATTATGTAAAATCAAGACTAACACCATGGAATAAATATACATATATATATGTGTGTCTGTATATGGGGGGTGTGTGTGAGGGAACTATTATATCACAGAAAAACTGTCAGATGCTGAAGCAGAGTTTGCCGCATTCTTGAATTATTTAATGGTACCTCTAGAAAAGGATGAGTAAAACTCATGGTGTTTCACAGCAGCTTAGTATTTCACAGGATCACAGATTGTTCAGGCTGGAAGGAGCCTTGGTGTCTAGTCTAACCCCTGCCTCAATGCAGAATTCAAACTGGGTGATAGCTTTGGGCTTGGTCCAGTTGGGCCCTGAAAAACTCCAGGGGTGGAGGTCTCGCCAACCTCCCTGAGCAACCTGTTCCAGTGCTTAACTATCTCCAGAGTGAAATGAGGAAATTTCTTTCTTCTATTCATTCCGAGTCTTTTCAGTTTTAGGAAGAAGGAAGGTTTGGAGCTGGAATATTGTTTGAGGGTTTTTTACTAATCTATGGGGTGGCTGTAACAGGTTTTCTACACACAGTCAGTTAAGTTCTTTGGCACCTTAAAGAAACAGATGTGACACTGGAAAATAAGTATTTGTGTTTCCTGAGGGCAAAAGCATTGTATTAACTGATGCTTGGGAATCAGTGTAGATGAGCTGCACTCATAGTTTCTAAGAATGAAATTTAGTTATTTTTTGAAGTTATTTGGATATGCTTGTTTCACCCTGTGGTGAAAAAAACTGTTTTAAAGTGATTTCACTTTTTGTTATCTTTTAACGGGAGACATAATATAAACATGGGCTTCCTTAGTTACTTTTTTAAATTATATGTTTAATGAGGATTTTGTATACTGTGATGTCAGTGGTAATGTATTTCAGTTATTTAGGGTATAGTTAATTTTAATTTTACCTTTGAGCTAGTGGAAAGTGCAACAGTTTGTCTGGTAATTAATGAACACCTGTATAGTTTCAAAAATCATTATCCTTTATCCTTCATTTGTGCATGTGTGTATATGTCCTGTGAGGTGATGCATTGGTCCAGTTCACTGACTGCTATTTGTTAGTAGGAATGACTACACTTGTACTTAAGTCCGTTGGTTATCATTGCTTCAAATTGATGAACTTCCGTTGAAAACACTGTTTTCAGCATATGCAAATGACTGTCAAACATCTACTATTGCTGAGAAACAGTTCTGTCTGTTTGAGTTTCTGATTCATGAGAGAGAAAGGAGATAGCTTTTTCCAAAGAAGAAAAGGTAGTCTCATTTCAGAGTTCTTGAAATACCATAGAAGTTGCTTGTAGAGAATGCTTTTGGACTGATGGAGGACCATATATAACCATATATAAACCTGAGGACCATATAAAGAAAGAGGTCTGTATCTGTTATAGCTTTCGTATATGTAACCAGGCTTTTCTGATCCTGAAGTTCTTTGAACTGTACGTTTTTGAAGACTGTAAGTAAAAAATGTATGAAAGCATATACTTGAGGTATGTTTGGCAGGTAAAAATGCCACTTACAAAAGGTGTATTTTACTTGAAGTTGTAAGAAATGATATTTTGTGCTGAGGAAAGAGAATCAACTGTTATAAGGTATTGCACAACTTTGATGTTAGTCTTCCATTCTCAGTACCCCACTACTTCTCGGCACTTTCTTTTACCTCTAACGAGCTTCAGCCTTTACTGGAAAAGAAAGTTCTGAGGATGTTTATTTAGCTTTAAAATCCTTTCTGTTTGCTTAACATAGCAAACATCAGACCCTGCTTGTGTTCTGAAGTATTAATAGATGAGTGAGTTGTTTTTTTGAAGTAAGTTTACAGTAAAATTTCAAGCACAAAAAGCTTTATAAATCGCTTCAGAGTTCTCACTGGCAGATATGCAGACTCCTTAGCTCATTCCACTCCTATAATACTAGAGTAAGAATAATTTAGGGAATTTCTGATGAAGTGCTCTTTCCTTAAGGCATCATTCTCATGCATTCCAAAATTCAAAGAATACAGCACTGTTTAATGTTTGTTACAAAAATAGCTTTAATCAAGCCACTGAGATTTTCCCATTCCTTATGCTGCTGGTAAAGTCATGTTTCACTGATATCTTTAAGTTTAACAAAGATTTCTGTCAATGTTTCTTCATAACTCTGCAGTGGGTCCTCAATATATTGCATTTGATCTAGGCAGGATGTTGCCAATCTTGCAATACTGTGATGTTAAAGATAAAGCTACTGTACCAATTACGTGTGTAGAGAATGCCCTTGCTGGCTGAATAGTATATAAAAAAAATAATCGTGAAAACTTTCCCAAACTGAAAACTTGTTATATTTTAGAAAAATACAGATGAAGTCCTGTCATTACTGGCTCCATTTGAAAATTGGATTGGATGAAGGAAGTATTGAGAGCCATCAGTTGACATTATAAGCACCACACTGTTTCCAACAGCATTAAGTAATTAGTAGTGTTTGGCTAATGTAGTAAACTTAGAACAGTAGCTCTTGGACAGCATGCCAGAGGTTAAGAGTTAAATATATTAGCACAGTGTTCAGTGAGAAATAACTCCCCCAAATTAGTGTTTCCTTAAAACAAACAAAAAGTACCACACAGAAATCCGGGGTGAGTGGGATGGGTAGTGGTGGTGTTATTTTTTTAAGGCTTTTAATTCCCATGGTGTGATGCATTCTGGATGCCTAGGTGATACTGTTAGGGAAGACTAACAAAACAAAAGCAAAATAACTTCTTTAAATCGTGTACTTCATGATTTATGCTTGACGTTCAGTGTAAGAAAAGTCAAGTTCTTATTAAATATTTTGAGTTACTGGTAAGTAAATAGCATATTTCTAACTAATGTGTGGCATGAAAAAATATCAGAGGCAAAAAATATTCTGTATAATGACAATTCTTATACAGAATATATTATACATGTCTCCCACAAAGACAGCTTTTCAGCTGCAGTCAAAACAGTTCTACAACAGAAAAAAACAAACAAAAAAAACCCCTCACCAAATTAATCTCATTCGTCATGTGGTGGTTTCATGGAAATGGGTTATCAAGGGCTACTTAAAATACAATAATCTCTTTGGTAAGATTTTTTTTTTTTTTCCTTCAGAACTTTCGATAAAACTAGGAAATGTCAGCTGTCCTGTGGTTTCAGAATGAAGCAGTCATTTCAGGTTCTTGACTACTCACAGACATGCTGTTTTTATCAGATTTTTTCATGAACTCGGATCTACTCCAGTGGTTTTTTAGAACAGAAGTCCAAACTCTTTGAAGTACTTGTGAAAATTTTCCCAGAGGTTCCCGTTATAATCTTAATAGAGATTGTTGTTATGATAAAGATACCAAACATCTAGAAGTTTCCAAAAAACAACCCAGAATGTCTTTGTCCCTTCTATGTAGGTAAAGGTGATATCCCTTTTTTCTTACAACAATATTTCTAACCCAGAAAGTGTTAATCCATTTATGGAGTTAAATCCCCTGCTAACGTGTTACATTGGTGCTATGTTGTCAAAGTACTGGAACGTATCTGTTTTTCATGTTTGATTTTTACGCTTTCAGTCTTTAAATGCCTTTACGCTTTCAGTGTGTCTTTAAATGCCTCCTAAAGCCTTACTATAGGATGGTACACTTACATATAATCTGTACCTAGATGAAACTGTAGCTACTGCAAGCTTAATTTCTTTCAGCACTGACAACATAAAAATAGTATAAAACTTGGTTTATGTTTTAAATGCAGTTCTTTTTACCCTGACCACCAAGCTGAAATTTTAACTATTATACAGGTATTTTCCTCCAAAGACTAAAAATACAGAGCTAATGGTATGTGCTTAGGAAGCCAAGAATGCTATGAATTGCACTTCTGAGTCCTTTTTTTTTCTTTTTTTTTTTTTTTCTGTAAGTTAAGTACCACTTTGCAAGGAAATATACACATACCTTGGATGGTTGTAATACTGCTTAATTTCATGGTGTGTTTAAAATATTTTTTTTCAATGAATTCTTCAGAGACTGATTTACTTCAAGAGCTGAATATATGTTAATTTCCTGCTTTCCACTATGAATGGAAATAAAGCTGTCCAGTGACATGGAGTTATGGTATTGGTTATTAGTCTTCTTCCTTTTGAGGACCAAGAAAGGTTAAATTAGGTTTAGAACATGTTGAATTGTCAATAATTTGTATCTGCTTCAGTGACAAAAATTAAAAATACCGCACATTTTTTTGGGAAATAATGTTAACTTTCATGTTGGAAACATGTTCTTTCTGTTGGCATTATAAAACCACATATAAAATCAGTGATTAGAATTGATGTACAGTTACTGTAGATGTTTTTGTCTATGACTGACATTATGTCTGATTCCCTGGTGAAGACTGGATACTTCAAAATAGTTTTTCCTTAGGCAGTTTTCTTGAGGTGGAGTGTATGACAGTGCATGAGATACTGTATAACTATAGGTCTTTGTTCTTTGCCATTTTGAAACTTAACTGCTGTGTGATCTTGAGGTATCAATACAAGAGTTAAGTACAGAGTCTGGAAAGCGCGTTGTCTGCATCTGCAACCTAATGAAACAGGTCTTTGTGTGTTGCTGTGGGACATAATGGCAATCAAAGACAGAAAAGTGAGACTTTCAAACCTTCCTGAAACAATGCAGACTGTCATAAAATAAAAGCTGATGTTAAATGATTCAAAATGAAAATATTGAGCACAGCAACATCAAATGAAATAATCCAATTTGAGAGTATCAGAACATTGTTACTATGAAACACTTTCCTGTTGTCAATTTGAGTTTTCTTCTGCTTTTACCTTCTGTTCCATTAAGTATATTAGTGTTTCAGTAGGAGGAAAATGAAACTTTGATGTGAAATTTCTGACAGCATAAAATGGTGGTTTTTATTCTTCCTTAACTTTGTCATGGATGCTATTTATGAAAGTTACTAGTTGAGGCTTTTAGGACTTCTAGAGTCCTTCTGCAGCGTTAGCTTCAAACCTGACTTATTTGCAGTGACCAGTGAACCACTGTTCTTCCTGTACATATGTGGGGCTCTTGCCAGGGCAGTGACTTTTGTTTAGTAAAGTCAATTCAGAGTACAATAAGATGTGAAATGACTGGTATAGGGGAAAAGGACACCACTAGCTTGCTTGTGAAAGAAATAAAGCATGGACAAAAATAGTGCTAGTTTGCTCTTTAATGGTGAGCTGAAGTGTGTGTTTGTGGTAGGAAATTTGAAGGCCTCTGCTATACAAGGCACTGAAAGCTGTATCAAGAGTAATAACTAAATGTGCAAAATTTTGATGTGTGGATTCTTTGTCTGTGGAAGTTTGGCTATCAAATTGGTTTTTCTGATGATTTTTTTTCATGAACTATTTAAAAACTGAAGTTGTATAATTAGTCTTAAGACAGAAATTGTATGACAGCTTGTTTAGCTGATAAATGATTCTCTGCAACATACAGTCACAGTTTATGGAAATTTAATATTAGCAGTGTGAGAGACTGATTTATCAGAGTTGTCACTGATACTTAAAGACTTGTGGTTAATTTTTGTTTGGTGGAGAACAGGAGAGGGGAGAAGGGAGGGAGGAAGGGATATAAGGTCAACAGGACAACAGTTGCAACATCTCTTCACTGTTCTTGTGGTAGCTAAACTTTGATGAGACACACTATCATCAAATCTGTATGAGTCTCAGGGAAGTAAGAAAGGAAGAAAGCAGGAAAAGTGTGACTAGGGAAAATGTGGGTCCGCTGCTGAATGAGGTGAGTGCCCTGGTGACAAAAGACACAGAGAAGATGGAGTTACTGAATGCCTTCTTTGTTTCAGCCTTTAGTGCTAAGACTACCCCTCAGGAATGCCAGACCTTGGAGGCAAGAGAGAAAGTCTGGAGAAAGGAGTATTTTCCTTTGGTTGAGGAGGAACACATAAGAGATCATTTAGGCCACACTTGTCACCCACAAATCCATGGGCCCAGATGGGATGCGCCCCCAAGTGCTGACAGAGCTGGCAGATATTATTGCCAAGCCATCAATGTTGAAAGGTCATAGAGGCAGGAGAGGTGCCTGAGGGCTGTAGGAAAGCTGGTGTCACTCCAGTCTTCCAAAAGGACAAGAAGGAGGACCCGGGAAACTACAGGCTGGTCAGCCTCACCTCCATCCCTGGGAAGGTGATAGAATAGCTGATCCTGGAGGTCATCTCTGAGCATGTGCAGGAAAAGAAGGTTATCAGGAGTAGGCAACATGGATTCACCAAGGGAAAATCATGCCTGACCAACCTGATAGCCTTCTGTGATGGAATGACTGGCTGGGTAGATGAGGGGAGAGCAATGGTTGTTGCCTGCCTTGACCTCAGCAAGGCTTTTGATACTCCTTCCCATGAAATCCTCATAGATGAACTCAGGAAACATGAGTTAGATGAGTGGGCAGTGAGGTAGGTTGAGAACTAGCTGAATGGCAGAGCTCAGAGGGCTGCGATCTATCTGGAGGCCTGTGGTTTGTGGTGTTCCCCAGGGATCAGTGCTGGGTCTGGTTTTATTCAGTTTATTCAGTGACCTGGATGAGGGACAGAGAGCACCCTGGGCAGGTTTGCTGATGGTACAGAGCTGGGAGGAGCGGCTGATACCCCAGAGGCTGCACTGCCATTCAGCGAGACCTGGGCAGGCTGGAGGGTTGGGCAGGGAGGAACCTCATCAAGTTCCATAAAGGCCAGTGCAGGGTCCTGCTCCTGGGGGAGACAGCCCCACGCACCAGCACAGGCTGGGGTTGACCTGCTGGGAGCCAGCTCTGCAGAGAGGGGCCTGGGAGCTCTGGTGGGCAGCAAGTTGCCCATGGGCCAGCAGTGTGCCCGGGTGGCCAAGGCGGCCAGTGGGACCCTGGGGGGCATCGAGAGGAGCGTGGCCAGCAGGTCGAGGGAGGTGACCCTGCCCTCTGCTCTGCCCTGGTGAGGCACATCTGGGGTGCTGGGTCCAGTGCTGGGCTCCCCAGTTCAAGAGAGACAGGGAGCTGCTGGGAGGGGCCAGCACGGGGCTATGAAGATGATGTGGGGACTGGAGCATCTCCCTGGTGAGGGAGGGCTGGGAGAGCTGGGCCTGTCCAGCCTGGAGAGGAGGCGGCTGAGGGGGGATCCCATCGTGTCTGCAAGTATCTTAAGGGCCAGTGCCAGGAGGACGGGGCCAGGCTCCTGTCAGTGGTGCCCAGCGACAGGACAAGGGGCAAAGGGCACAAACTGCAGCACAAGAAGTTCCTTCTGAAGATGAGGAAGAACTTTTTTACCATGAGGGTGGCAGATCCTGGGACAGGCTGCCCAGAGAGGCTGTGCAGTCTCCTCTGGGGACATTCACACCCGCCTGGACGTGACTCTGTGCAGCCTGCCCCAGGTGACCCTGCTTTAGCAGGGGCTGGACTCAATGATCTGCAGAGGTCCCTTCCAACCCTGACTATTTTGTCATTCTGTGAAGCCGGGTCGTAAAGTTTACTCTGACGTAAGAAGCCAGGTAGTCTGTAAGGCAATTAAATGTGCCAGCTGAGGATAAAGGTGGTAAAGACAAGGTTAATTGCTGTGTAATCTTATCTCGTGGTAGACTATTTAAAAAAGTATTTAGTAGTTAAACAAAGGTTGGCAAGTTTTCTTTGCTTCAGAGGTAGATTTCTGAAAGACTGGTATAATGCACATACAGAGTTTCTGCAGTTGTGTGCAATCATGACATTTGTGAAGAGGCAAGGAAAAAATTGCAGGGAAGCTTTTTGGCTATTCTATTTTCCTTGAAACAATTCCCATGTAAAACCTGAAGGAAGACCAAAGTTGACCAGTTTCTTACTTGTCCTTAGTTATTTGCTGTTTCATAAGTGGAAAAAGCCATCTTTGTAGTATTTTATAGTCTTAGAAGAAGTGGAGAAGAATGTGTGACTCATCAGCAGTGATAGGTAACCACTAGTTCTCCAACAGATGATGTGACAGCTGGTTGTAGCTACTAACTTGACAGTGGGTTTACATTGATGGCATTTGTGAAGAGTATTCATGTTAACAATTTTCAACCCCTCATGTTCTGACACTTGGGTTCCTTAGAGCTGATTAAATGGAAATAGGATTACTGTTTTATAGTGTGTCAGTAAGTTCATCATATTTTTAGAAGTGGATGTGGTTTCTAAGAGGCATTCCCTGACTCAAGAGTATACTGAATTTCATAGCTGTGTAACAGAAAGGGCAGCAAGACACCATAATTCCCAAGCCATAATATTGAAGAAGAGATGAAAAGGAGTTATGCTGGCTTTAAATAGGTAGATTTTTTTGTGTGATGTAAGTCGGAGCTTTCCTTGTTGAATGATTCTTCTGCAGTAACTCATCCCATGGCTCCTACTCTGTTCTGGGGTCAGAAATTTAGTGTAAGTGACAGGACAGTACTGGGAAAATGGGTTGTCTTGTGTCTTTTATGAGATAAGTACCAATTTTACAGACTTATCTTACCAGCTAATTTCCTTCCAAACCCCACGGTGTTTCTAGAAATGATAGTTATCTTGCTGTATTGAAAATTGAAGGGTCTTGGTTTTAGGCTCACTGGTAATGAGTAAAGAAAATAGCAATGACAAAATGGTTAATGTACTTACATTCATACTTAGAACAAAACACATTTAAAAACAGAGAAAGCCTGTCAGAATTCAAAACCCAAGACCACAGTAGTTGATAGTAGCCCTGTAGCTGTGGTAATAGCAGACACACTTTATTTTGGCATTTGTAAATGCCATAGGTTAAGTATCTGAAGTAGATCATTACCTCAGCTACAAAGAAGTTAAATTAGTTTGATCAAACAGCTGACCTTGTGGCTTAGCAAGCAAACTTGAACGTGTGGGGAGGCACTTTCATTTCATTTTTAGAAGTAAGCTTTGGGTTT
Organism: Falco peregrinus; assembly: GCF_023634155.1. Classification (NCBI taxonomy): domain Eukaryota; kingdom Metazoa; phylum Chordata; class Aves; order Falconiformes; family Falconidae; genus Falco; species Falco peregrinus. The sequence goes on from NC_073733.1 coordinate 18,539,619, forward strand.
TTTTTCTACATTGTTCTGAGTGATGATATTCAATAAATCCAAGCTTGGGTTTGGTGTATCCAGCCTAAAATCTCCACAATGATTTGAAGTACAGTTTGGAACCAATTAAAAGTGAAATGACAGTTTGCTGCACAGAGCAGAATGGTTGCCTGTATTATATATAAAAATATAAAAAATCAAGCTTGAATGAACAACATTAGTACCATTAGAAACGTTAGGTTTTTGATCCTGTATGTCTGAACAGCTATGTTTATTATTTAATTAAACCTTTTAGTTTGTGTTGTTATATGATTAATGCTGATGTCATTGATGAATATGAAGATTATAATTTTCCTTTTATCACTTAGCAATTGAGTTTTGTGTGTAATTTACTGCTCCACCTTTTATTGTAAAATAGATCAAGGGAAGTTTCCATTAATTTTGTTCTTTTGGCTGTAGTCAACTTTAGAGTGAATAGCCATCAGTGGAGGCAGTGCATTAAAAAGAATGATGACAAAGAAAATTTAATTTGCCTAATAGCTTGGTGCAAAATGTGTTTGGAATGGCGAAAAGATCAGTTCTGTGTTACAAGTCTAACACTGAAAAATTTGTCAGATATGTAATTACAGTGTGACTGGTAATATATATAATCTTGATTCTGCTACTTTATTTGCTATTTCCTGTCTCTTCAGTTACTGTTTAATAAACAGGAGTGGCTTGGTCTTGTTTATTAAGCAAATGGTGTGCTGTTTGGATCGCATCATAACTGAAGAGTAACTTCACCCATTCTTTGTATAAACAGAGGTCTTTTAATGACTTAAAGCTAAATAACAAAAACATATGGTACTGCCCACTGCAGTAGTGATGTCTAAAGCCTTCTTCACCCCCTGCCTAGTGCAGATGACTCTCAAGTCCATAGGCTTAATTTTAATTACAAACTTCAAAGCTTTCTACAGTCATAAATGTCTCCTTTCCATTTCCTAGCATAATTAACAAACTATTTAAACTGTGTTTCTACGTTGATTTATTTGCTTGCTTTGTTTAAAGAGTATTTGCTGTACATTTGAGACCCAAAATGAAATTTCATGGTTTTGGGATAAGCAATATCTGGTTAAATAAGTTTGAACATAACATATATTTATAAATTTAATTAAGATTTTGTATATTTAGCTGATATTAATGCTAAATCTCCAGCCTCTGGTATTTGAAGTAGTTTCAGCTGCTGGTGGTGGCTTTTGCTGCCTCCCAGGCATATATAAAACTTGGGCAGAAATAAAATTTCATATATATGCTATTATATTGCCAAAAGTCAGAAGATGAAGGTTAATGGTTTGATAGAAAGTTTCATTCAAAGACAGAAGTTTTAAGCTCAAGGCATTAACTTACTGGAGTGATCATCATCTTCCTCTGAGCCCCTTAAGCCAGCTTGCTTTCCTTTGCCCATAAAATGAAAATCGATTGTGTATATTTCTATGGAATTCCAGTGGAGGATTGAGTCTAGCATAGTCGGTTTGGCAGGCGCATGCAGACTTAAAGGTGAACTGATTAGTTTATACTTTACAAAGTTGTTGATGTTCTTAGGGTTGTGCCATTGGAAAGTCAGTGCTGTAGAAAAGAGAAAACAGCAATCCTCACTATTTATTCTTGTAATGTAGCCATGGTGTCTTTCTCTTTTATTTATCCCAGAAGGTAGATTAAGCAATAATGTGTTATATTACATGTTCATATTTTTTTCCCCTTGACTGATTCCTAAACAAAACCTAGTAAACCAGGGAATAATTCAAGCCAGGTTTCTCCCTGTTGCTTTCTCAGGTTTCGTGATTAAATACATAAACCTTAGGTGAATGAAGGACATTAATCCTATCTGTTATTTTCAACGTGATTTTGTAGGGAGCTAATGCCTTTTGGATTTGGCTTTCCTTTATCAAGTGAACTGTATTGGATCAGGTAGAATTTCATACTGTTTAAGTAATCCTCAGCGACCATTTTTTTTCTTTTTACCCGAGTAAAACATTGGAAATATTCATGGGTTTTTCTGGTGGCTGGAGCAGTATTATTTTGCTGCTGTTGTGGAGAAATTTATCTAAATAATGTCAAGGTGCAATGTGGGGATAATTTTGCACTGGAGTCAGTGATCTGTCTGCAGATGGAAAACACTTATTTAAGCAATATTTAAAGTCATCTCCAAAGTACTGTTTGAGGTGTGATCAGGACTAACTTTGCATAGTTGGTATACTTTGAAAATAATGTTTGAGTATGTTTCAGAGACCTGGAGGTGCTTCAGTGGCACATGGTAAGATGCACTGTGTAAGAGATGTTTTTTCTTCTTTATAAAGGGAGAGAAATTATATCTAATGATTACATCCTAGCTTCCTTTTCAAGTATTTTGATTCTGTAATGATGATTGGCTCTTCACTTGTGATAGAGGGAAAAGTAATGATTTACACATCTCTTTAAGGATTCAGTTTTTAAGTAGAGGTGGTACTTACATTTGACATGTAGCCAGGGATTGATCAAGTGCCTAGACAGCAGTTAAGAGTAAGATGATACATTTAGGAGGTGTTTAATTCCTCTGTCTTGGTGTATAGTTTCTCAAGGGATGATGCCTTTTGTTAAGATTCCACTTTCCTGAAGTACCACTTCTGTTCTGCTGCTGTAATGTAGATATTCAAGGTAATGAAAAGTTAGTCTCTAATTTTTGGTGAGTGCAGAAGCTACCAACTTTTACTTGAAGCTCTGAAGGGGGCAGGGTGTGGAGCTACAGACTTACAATGCACACAATGTAATTCTGATGTTTCCTGTTGCCTTATAAGTAAGAGGACAAGGGAATATGAGTCCGTATATTGATTATGAATCAGTGTGCAGATTGAGCCAACTGCATGTAGAATATTTTGAGACACTCCAAAGAAAATATTTAATGTTTGTAAAGTTTCTGAGGAGAAGAGACATCCTGAACTCAAATAAAGGATTTGGTAGGAGACTTTAATTCTGGTGTATGAATGTTTTATGCAGACTGTGTGCACAGTATGCTAGCTGTTCACTGGAGTTGAATAGTCTATAAAAATCAAGGTTCCTTAACTCACTGTGGTACCAGCAGGAGACCTAAAGAAGGAATAAGAAAGTGAAGCATGAATCTACTGGCAAAGCCTGAATTAATCAATTTTTCTGTAGAAGCAAATCTGTTCCGGTTTCCAAAAGAGAAGCAAGCTGTTTAAAGATCTTAAGATAATGTGATCTCTGGAATGGATAATAAATTCATAGGGGAATAATCTGTTAATAGAAATTTGATACAGATCTTGATATCAGGTGAAAATTGGTCATCTGAGTTGACTGCTACCTTTGAACTAAGAAAGACTAAACCAGTGTTTATACGCTTCTATGACAGTTCTTATTACAATTACGTTGACCAACTGTAGTGCTCATTATATGCAGAGTATAAATCTTCCTGGCTGATGCTCGGCACCTTAACTTACCAATTTATCAATTTTTTAGGTGATGTACATTATCCAAACCGCATATTGCATATGTCCTGTGTCAGGCTTGTTTGCAGGAGGGAAGCAATTCCGGATGATCTTTCTTTCTTTGCCAACTAACTGTAACATTTAGCTCTCCATCAGCCTGATGCTTACACAAGTGGAAAATTACTGCCTCAAAGCAGTTGAATTGCATTTTTTGTTAGAATATTAAGGATCTTGCAATTTGTTAGTGATCTAACTCACAGATTTTAGTAGTTTTTTGGGGTTGTTTAAGAATAGACCATGTAGTAACAAGTGTTGTACAAACATTTTTTAGGTGGCTATTTGAAGAGAAATAATTGTCTTAAAAATTAAGTTCAAAAAACAACATACAATATTTTTATTCAAAGCAGGGCACAGACCCTTTAATTTGATATGTTTAGGTTTAATGCGAGCAGCCCTAATAAAATGTCTTATGAGATATATTTTTTTTAATATTGTTTCGGCAGTAGCAATAGGATGTATTGAAATACCATAGGAGATGATGCGATTTAAAAATGTGACTGAAGAGGGGTGAAATGCATGCAGGCAATACATAGCTGTATGTGGGATGAGACTGTGAACCTGGATTAAACAAGTAAGAGCTGTTTACTTTTACTGTTTCTTAATTAGCTACACCAGTTTTATTCCTATAATTTTAATAATACTTCTAATTGTATGTAGTGTCATACCTGATATAAACCTCTGTTGTTCACAGTCTTTTCCTTCTAAAATAAAAAAATACCTATCTTTTAAAAGTTTGGGGTTTTTTTATTATTTTCTTCTACAAAAAAATTAAGAGCATTAGAACACATTACTGGTTTTTGGTTTATAAAGCTCTAAAATATGTATGGCTTTTTATTCATAAAGCTTTACATGGCTTAGGACTTACTCTTAAGACTACTGGATTACATGGCACCCTGTTGAGGTAGCTGGGAAATTAAACTGTGGACTTCAGTGAGTTGGGAGAAAAAATAATATTTGGGAAGAAGTTATTTGTAATGTTACGATTTGGCTTGGCCCAGAATGAGGGATGATGAAGGAAGTAGGAAACTAGTACTCCCTCCTGGAGGACTGGTTTTAGGTTAACAAGCACTGGCTGTTGCACTCATCGACTCATCTCAGTAGTCATGGCAAAAAGGCCTTTGCGAACCTAAAATATGTTCCTGTAAAATGTGAAATACATTGTACTGGGAAAGGGATGTGATAGAGGAAGCTTTTCTGAAGGGGCCAGTCTTGAAGTTTCTTTCTTCTGGTTGACCTACAAGACTGGAACAGATTCCAGCTGTTACCTGTGAGGAGTGCCATCCTCTGGGGAGGCTATCCAAGGTTTCCAGCTGAAGCAGAGGCATTAAAGTGAGGAGCTGCACTCCTGTGCACTTGCTTGTGAGCCTGGCTGGGGCTTAATCATACTAGGTTTGGGGATATACAAGCAGGACATGGAGCCACAGCTCCCAGTTCTGATGGGTCAGACAAACTGTGAAATCTAAAGAAAATTAAAGGTGTGGAGGGAGAGTGGAAACTTTATTTAAGCTACCATGATTTCTGTTATTGCTAGTATGGCATGGAGATTTTTTCCTGCCCCTGATACAAGAAAAACCTCAGCTCAGGCTTTAAACTGTGACCATAGCTACTAATGTTTTTGCATGTTGATGAGCAGTAACAGAAGCGAGCACAGCAGTCTCTGGAAAAACTCTCTAGGGTACACTGTCTCAGAAGGGCTTGTTTTCTAAAGGATTGTTTTAAACACAGTAATCTGACAGAAGAATGCTTTTACGTATTTTATTTCGTTATAATTGTATTTATTGGAAAATCTTTGTGAAGCATCTTCATCAATTCTGATCCTTCTTCCCCCATGCCAATTCTTGGTTTTTGGGCTGGATTTTCTGCCATTGTGTTAAATTTAGAGCTAAAGTGCTTCTTACATTTAACAGTTAATACAAAAGAGAATTGGCATTTATTGGCCACCTACACTGATTGCTGCAGAACAGCGGTGAAAAGGCAGAACAGAGAGGGGCACAAAGCATATGTACAGACTTGTTACCAACGTGGTAGGATTACAGTTTGGCTTTGTCTTGTATTTGGAAAACAAGTGGAAGCTAATAAAACTCCCACTTCTCATAGTACTTGCTTTTGCTGTATTCATACTCCCACCGACCAGCAGCAAGGTTGCAGTGAAAAGCAGAGATGGATAGTGCTATCATTGATAAAACAGAAGCTTCCAGAACTGGTCTCAGCCATTGTGTGGTAGATACAGAAAAGATTAAATCAGATTGACAAACTGTTCTACTTCCATTGTCCGTGTCCCTCTTGCATTACCCATTACATCAAGTTATAGATTCTGTATAATGCAAAGTTAGGCTGGCCGTGTTAGCTCCTTGCAGAGGATTATTCAGTCACAAGCATTGTATAGAACTGTTACTGAAGGTATTGAGTCTTGTGCAAAAAAAGAGGTGAACCAGGTGGGGTTTTCTTTGTTGTGTTTTTGTTTGTTTGTTTGTTTGTTTTGGGGTTTTTTTTTGTTTGTTTGTTTGGGGGTTGTTTGTTGTGTTTTGGGGTTTTTTTTCTTTTTTTTAGGGGTCAAAAAAAGAGCCAGTGATAGCTGGTGTAAAAACCCATTTGATTTATGTGGATAAATTCTGCAATCTGAAAGTAAAATTGTTGATACTGTTTAGTCAAATCAGTGGTCTGTTATGTTTTGTTTGTTGGTATTTTTGAAACAGGTATTTTGGTCATGTGTAAAGCTTTTGATGAGGATTTAGCTGCTAGGTGTCCTATTCCTAACCCTACTCTGTTAGCTGGAGTGCTGCTGTTAGTTGGAGACAGAGCATGGGATTATGTGGGCGATTGGTCTGACCCAGCAGGGCAGTTCTGTTGCTAGATAATAGGAACAGGTTAGTCTAGTCCTTGAGGGGAGTCCAGTAGAGACAGGCCTGGTGCTGCTTCCCTTCATTCATAGATCAGAAACTGAAGAAAATTCTGAAAAAAAACCCCAACCTTAAAGCCCTAAATTTTAGTGTTTGCTTAGGAAAAATAATAAATAAATCTGTGACTTATTTTGGTTGAATTCTTTTTTTTGTTGTACAAATTTTTAGTTACATGTGTTGAAGTACTGTCACCTAAAGAGTGCTACTACTAATAGCAATTAATTTACATGTCTGAAGAGAGACTGTTTCCTTAGGGTGATACAATGTCATTTCTGGTTTTCTTCCTGGACTTATAAATGCACATCAGTAAGTTTGTAACTAAAATTCTGTTTAAAACCGTGACAGTGCTGCAGGTGGATGTGGTAAAAACAGGGAGTGGCTGTATGTACCTCTTTGCCTCTCTGAAATAGTCCAAAGTGATGTGCAGGAGGTATCTTCTGAATGCACTGGGTGCTCTTGCAAGGATTACTGGCTTGTTCACTGTGTCTGGTTTGGTACTGGTCCCACTGCACTCTTCTAGATGCCTCTGGGTGCTGCTATTTTCCTTATTATGGTTAATCAATACAAAAGTTACACTGTGAATAGTCTTCATTAGATGTAGAATTTTGGTCTATGTTACAAAGAAAGCCAGCTATCTGCCCAAGGAGAAGAAATGAAAAAATACTGTGAAGTTTGGTGCGTAGGATCAGATTGTAAGTATCTGATGTGATACAAGATAAATAGGATGAATAGCATGTATGCTACGAATTTAGGACCAAAAAAAAACCCCCAACAAAACCAAAAAACCCCAACCCCAAACAAACAAACAAGCAAAAAACATGAAAAAGAAAAAAACCCAACAGCTCAGACTGCTAACTTGGTAGCATAGATGCTCACTCCCTAAATGATTTGGTTTGTAGTCTTTTTCATCCCATGCAATCAAGGAAATGTCCAGTAGAACTTGCAGTATTGTCTGCGTTATTTCTCAGTTTACTGTTTTCTAAATTATGTTGAATAAGTTATAGAAAGTACATATATTTTGTCAACATTATAGAAATTATAGACTAAAATGTACTGGAATACGGCAGAAGCATATCCAAAGCAGTCCTGTGTTGAATATAGGTAAATCCCACCTCGGAGTTAGAATTTGTACTGCTGAATTTGCTTTGAGAGTAACTGTATCTACTCAGAATACTTTGCGACCCGGAATATAACCAGATTTTTTCTCTCTGGTTCCTAATGCTCTATCTAGATTAAGAATAGCACTTCAATAAACACTGCATGGTAATAATGAATGCTTCTTGATTTCTGCTTGGGAAAGCTTGGGTTTTGTCATCTTTATTAATGTAATGCCAATTGTGATTGTAATTACAGCTGCAGTTTCCAAGTACTTCATCCTTGCTAAATGCCTTTATTAAAACACTGCTGTTGCTTTGACAGTGTGCACAAATTGTGCTCAGGATTACACAGACATGAAAGCCTAGAAAGAATTTAGAAACCTTTAATCAGAATATTCTTAAAGTTACATAAAATACTTTCCTATTTCATTCTTAGCTGTGGCTAACTCACTGTACTGTGAAATGAAGACTAAAAAGTAACTTTCCAGGTTTAATGTTGGAAAATGCAGTTATACTGTCTTGAGAATGAACTTCGTGGTACCATTATAAGGATGAGTAAAAAGCTGTTGGCTGGTGAAGGCAGCATACTCTTAAACTATGTGTTTATGAAGATCAGCATCACTGCAGCTTGCAATGTGTTTCTGAAAGCTGTTCAAATTTGTTTTGTAATGCTTTCCAATACCAATTATCAGATATTTGCAAGTAAAAGGTCTCTTTCTGAGATGTACTTCCCTTCAAGTCAATACATTTTAAGAGGGATAAGAAGCTTCTGGGTGGCTTTAAAAGACAGGACACTTAGAAGTGATTTTTTGGGTTCTTGTTTCCATGACAAAACCGATTCAAAACTGAAGACTGTTGTTTGTATGTGATGTTGGATCTTAAGCTACAAAACAATAGTCATTTATTACATCAGGGACCATGAAAACATAGGTAAACTGGGAAGATGAACGTGTATGAGGTTATTCAAAGGAAGAAAAAAAAATGTTGATGGATCTTCTGGTCTCAAGTTTCTGTTGTTGTAGGGAAATCATCTTCCCCCCAGCTTTAGGGCATTGCTTTCCAATCTATGTCCTTCACTAACTTTTATAAGCATACTACTGCTACTGATGTTTATTATGCTTGTGACATAGCTGATGTAAAAAAGGAAAACACAAGGCAGGAGAATATGCAGCCAATTAACCTTTAGATGGAGCTGTTTCTCCTCGGATGGTGTGCAGGTTGCAAGTACTTAGCTTAGTGTACCTATTAAATAAAGTAAGAATGGACTGATTTGTGCTGTAGTTCAGTAATAGATTTAAAAACCCCCAACAAACAAACTACATGTTCATCACTGCCTGAAAGAGGAAACTGTATCCTGTTCATATAGCTCTTAAAATAACTAAATATTGATAAGGAAAATAAAATGTATAATAATATTTTGGAAAATACATAAGTATATTCTGTGTAACTCCAGCTGGGGACAGCTTTGTGGTATGAAAAAAAAATAATTTGAAAACTACATGTAAGGTAGTGTTATGCAGTTAGTGAGCTGAGCTTCTGGGCATTTAAATATTTCCTTTAGAGACGAGGAGAAGTTGCATTTTTGTGGGTGTATTTGTGGGAGTATGCTCAAAAGGATAAGAGTTGTTTGCTTGTTTCCTATCATGATTAACGCAGAATTCTTTCACTAACAAGGCTTTCATGGTTCGTCAGTATTACCTCCAGCAAACCCAAGGCAATTCTGTTAGGTCCTTGGAAAGTTGTCTAATCTACCTTTGAATTAAGTGTTGCTTTAGAGTGATATGTCCTCTGGCATGCATAGTTCTAGGTGTCTGCCCTTATGCACAATAAACCTGTTCAAGTGGTCTACAGATTCAGTGGTACCCACCAACAGCTCATCAGCTGCTCCAGAGTGTGCAGTTAATCTAGCCTGCAGTTTTTTTGCTGTCAAGAAATCTGGGTTTGGCTATGGGCTATATTAATTGTTCTGGCAGCAGCAGCAGCTTGCTTCTGCCTTTGCTGCACCACTTCTATGAGGCAGGGGTGCATTCAAGATTTGATGAGAAAGCAGAATCATCCCACAGGGAAGAAGTGTCTGGAATTGACCTGGTGGCAAATGAATAATATATTTAGCCCAAGGACATCTCCCTTTTTTCTTACACAGCTTGAATTGTTAAGAACAGTACTGGCCTGCTGGGTGCATTAGTCCATGTAGGCCAATAGCTGATCTCCAGCAGTGGCATTTTAGACTAATACCGTTTAGGGCAACTGTGTGAACCTAGTCACTTTTGGTTATCCATTCTCCTCATAGCCCTCCTGCATCCACACTTAATGTATTAGGAATGTTAGCTGCATCTCTACCTATTCCTTTTACTGTGTGTTTTGGTAGTGTACGGTTATACAAATAACAGCTCTGTATTCAGATGGATATATCACCTTCATGATTCTGAAAATGTTCATTGTTTATCCACTTCAACCTCTTCCTTTACAGATGGAAGAGATCTAGCCTTTCAGCCATCCTTTGTAAAAGCAGCTGTATTCTCTCCCCTTGGATCAATTTAGTTGTCCTTGTCTCCCATCACTGTATCCTCTTGGGATAGAGGCCAAAACTGTATTTGTGATATGGTGTAGCCTGGTAAGTATGTTTTTGGCATTACTAGCAGGCAGCAATATGCCTTGCAGTGACCTGCAAATGCAGGTTCTTGGGACTTTTCTGGGCTTGGTCTGGGTTTGAGCTACTTCTGGTTTATTCTCAACAGTTACCTGGTGGGCAAGTGATTGTTGCTTGGCCGAGTGTACTTTTGAGATGAGCATTTCTGGTAAAGGCTTGAGACTGGATGCTCACTGCCTAGCACTACCAGCAGTCCTCTATGGCAGATGGGGCTACAGGACAGAGTTCGTGCCACTGCAAACACACAACCCAACTGACCCAAGCCAACCCCAAAACCCAACCAACCAACCAAAAACCCCAAAGCAAACAAAAAACCCAAACCATGTGTGGGAAGTGCACTAATATGTGGTCCAGTGGTTTTCATTTTTCATCTTCACTGAGATAGCATTATCCTTCAATGAAGATAGGATAATCTCAAAGCAGTAAGAAACCAACAGTCTTTGGCCTAGTGACAGACACTGTGGAATGCAATACAAACATTTAAAATGACTTCTTAATTATTTGCTTAAGTATTTAACAATTTTAAATAAATTATATTATTTAAACTGTAAAGGTGTTACAAAATTATTTGTTTTCAGTGCACTGAAACTGTGACTGTGACGTTCTTACAGGGAACTTTCCTGCTCAGTACTGGTTGCTGCACCAACTCTGTCTGGCCAGTGTAGATAAAACAGGACCTGTTTTGTTGCCCTTAGGATATGGAAGGAAACAAGCTACACAAGTGAAACATTTGTCAAGGTGCCCAATGCTCTGACTTTGCAAGCTTGATGGTTAAGGCTCAGAGTTAACATTTATTTAAGCTATATTGAAATAAAAGCCCTGCCCAACCAACCAAACTGCAAAACCCAGTAACAAAAAAGCCCAGACTTGCAATTAAGGTCTATGAAAGATACAGGTGATGAAAGGAAGGGAACCATGCTAGAACTACTTACACTGATGTTGCATCAGAAGTGGACTTACTGACAAAGCAGCAGCTAGGCTTTCAGTCTTTGCATACATCAATCTGTTGGACAGATGCTATTCAGAAGCCTTTCTAAGGAATTCACACATAGGGCAGTTTCCTTTGAGCTGCTGTCATCACAGGTTGGCTTTTGGAGACTGCTTGAAGACTTGCACACCACCTTTCTAGATTTTCTTTCTTCACAGAGGATTTGAACACTTACAGGTGGTTTTCTACTTGTTTTTCAGAGTCTGGACAGGTTTGGTGTTTTATCCTGAAATATGATCTTCCCTGTCCAGGGGAGCACCTAGCCGCTCTTGGTGAAAGTAAGGTTTACTTCATCTCTTCAGATACATAGATACCATTTGATAGCTTCAGGCAATATCTTTTTCAACATGAGTTAAAATGTTTCACTTGCTTTCTGTAGATTCAGATGAAAATGAGTATCTTATCGAATCTTAGATTTTAATCCATCTATTTGTGTTGAAAATGATTATTAATAATTTAAATAGACTAAATGCATGTAGCTCATTACTGGATCTTCATTGAGACAAGTCACAAGGGACAGTTAACAAATTTAAGATGATTAATTCCCTGCTGCTTTCTACTAAACATGTCAGAATACCTGTATCTTTAAACAGCATGCGTCAGCAGCATGCAAAGGAAGAAATAAAGCTATTATTATTAAAACCTTGTTGTTTAAAGTTTTGTACAGTGACTTTTCTGGATAGCTTTGATGTGGTTCTTCAGTGTGACAGACACTAAGTGTGTTTATTAGCCTTTGTAAGCTTCTTTGGGAATTTCAGTTGTGGGTAAACAGCCTGGTTGGGTATGTTGTTTTTCTCCGTTGGTGACACCAACTGAAATTTGAAGTGGGAAGTGTTTATAAGTAGATCAGAGCCAAAATTGAGTAAGCTCATGCTGTAGCAGCTTCAAGAGTAGCAAGTGTGCTCTAAGTACTGTGTTATAGAGAAGCAACTTGCTTGTTGTTTTAGTACGGCAACTCCCCTGGCCCTGCAGGGAGGGAGCAGAACAGATGAAGGCAGTACCACGTGGCAGAATTTGAGGTAAGCTAGGAGACCACTGGCTGTTTATACAGGCTTTCAAAGAGAGTGGCTTGATGGGTTTCCTCCGAAACCAGTGTCAATTCTGTAAGGAAGGAATCCAGCAATGACATTTGCATAAATTTTGTATGCATTCATAAACACCAATCTTTCCTTTGTGAATAAAGTTTTTAACAGTAGTGGACTTTCACAGTTGTTTCGGGAGTTACAGGTAAGATGCTGACTGTCCGTAGACCTGAAACCAAGAAGTGTTCTTCTGTTTCACGGTAAAAAATGTGAGGTGTAAGAGAGCGAAAGAAATATAATGTTATCATGAAATCAGTTTGAATCTCTCAGAAGACACTTTATGGTATCATCTTGAGAACGCTTGAATGCTAAATAATAGCTTTTTAATGACTGGACAATGAAAAGCATATTTGTAGTACTGTTCTGTATGTATTGCTGGGTTTTCCATAGTTGAAAAGGTTGGTCTGTGCTGCTCACAGAGGTGGACAGAATCCAGAACAGATTAATAGAAAAGATATGGTGAAGAACAGAAATTATGGGCAAATTGGAGACATCAGATTCATGTATTCATTAATACCAATGCAATAAATGTGAATCTTTAATAGGAATTAAAAATCTTAAGCTGTTTTACCTGTTAATATCAAACTCTTAAGAAGAAATTATATTGTCCAAAGCCAACAATACAGAGTAGTTGGCAAATTAATCTGAAACTTCTCAGTGCTGTTTGGAAACTTATGCATGGGAGATATTTCTAGGTATGTATGGCAGATATTTCTAGCAACTCAAGATAGCCTGCACCAAAAGACACCGACAAAAATGCTGTTTTCTGCTTCACTGCCAATGCTGCCTGTCATTACATATCCTTGCCTCTATGTTACTAAGTCTGTCTTGTTTAGCACTTGCTCCTCTCTCGACTTTCTGAAGACCTCCCACAACCTAATTGAAGTATTCTGTCTGACTTCTGGTAAGATCCCTGCAGGTTGTGATAAAGCTTTATTAGTTTCATTAGACTTTCATTACAGAATAATTAGAATCACGCTAACAAATTCTGTCATTATTGTTGTATAAATCTTGCATAGTAGCTGCTTGTTTCTTAGTAGTGAGTAGCTGAATGTTCTGCAAGTGCAAGAGGTAAATAAATCTTTGCTGGGCAAAGGCTTGTCAGGCTTCTGTTTACTTCCAGACAGTCCTGAAACTTTTCCTCAAGTCTTTGCTCATACTTATCTTCCATGAATGAGGTAACTCAGTAGCTGTTACACCTTCCGTCTGGCAGCATCCTAGAAGGTACCCAGCAACTGTTTAGAACAGGATATAACGGGAAGCAGTGCTGCCCTATAAAGCCCAACCTTTACGTAATTGACAGAACTTTATTTCTCTTACATTTGCCTTTGTATGTGCTACGAACAGAATATCCAAGAACTTCTTTAACAGAGGTATCTTACACAGATATTTCAGATTCTGTTTTCCTACACAGTGTTGTAGTAAAAGAAATTACAATGTGACAAGATGACTTCTTCTAAAATAATTTGTCTTTTGATATGATAGCAATTTAAAACCACTTTAGAGGTGTCATCATTTGGAGAAAAGGCAGAGAATCAGGCTCAGACTTGTGATACAAAGGCAATCTAAGCTTCAGTTAGAAGTATTCAATACGGCTTTTGTGATTTTTTTTTTTTTTCCATTTTTTTTTTTTTTTTAAATACATGATATCAGCAACAGTATCTTCTATATACTGGTGATCTCCATGTGACGCATAAACTTGCATAGTGTTAACTGCTGTAGAATTCCTTGTATTTTGTACCGTGCTTACACATTCTTGTCCTCTAATCAGCATTCCTGCAGATTTTTTTCTAATGTTGGATCATTTTCAGCAGGCATTTTCAAAATATTTATGATTCTAAAGGTGCTTCCCTGCTAATTTATTACTTTGATTGTCAAATGTGAATATGAATTTAGATTGTGCTTGTGCTCAAATTTTGATTGCGTGTTGCTGAAACATTGACCTGGACAACAAGTTATGTTTTTCCTTACTATGGTGCATTACTACATCTCTACATTAATAAAACATAAAGGCTCTACAGATCAAAGATTACATGTCAGGAGTCATTTTTGCTTATTCTGAGAAAGAACTCAGCTGCTCAGGAACACTGGAATTACCTAATCTAGGATGCTTTTATCTAATCTTACAAACAGATGTGTGTGGTTTTCTTTTTTTTAAAAAAAAAAACCCAAAAAACCATACATTTGGGATTATGTCTGTATTGCTAATTAGTTAATACAGATCTGCTTATGGCACTTAAGGAGCTGTGAGTGGAGTCCTGACCTTTACGTTCAAGGTCATATTTTGGAAGCAAAGTCCTGCCTTGGGGGCTAGGGGTTTTATTGATTTAAGTTTAGGTCTGTCACAACAGTTGTTCATAGCTGTTTTCTGTACTCCATCTTAGTGATTCTGTTACAGAAATAATGTAATGTGCATATGTTGCTCTGTGTGCTTCACACTGCCTTCCCATATTCGATTACGAAGCAACTCATGCTGTACTCTCTGCCAGTTCAGTTTGCCTTTTTGCTTTTTGCAGTCAAGGAACATTATTCACTGTATTTTAATACTGCTGTGGCTGAACCTGTTTCTGTCTGTTAAAAAGGATCAATTGTCTGTTGCCTTAAGAGATTTCATTATGAAGATTTCTGGAATGTTTTTCATTAGCAAAGCTTTTTAGCTGAATAGCATTCAGACCTGCTGCATATACAGTCCAGGGCTCAACGGCTTTATTTAAGAAAACCCGATGCATTCAAACATACTTGTTCTGCATCTTCTGTGCAGGCATAAAATGGTTGGGGTCTTTTCATTAGTGATAAATGAGACACTGAACATTCTAGGCCTCCTGTTCAGACAATACACTTGACAGAATTTTTGCTATAGTAATCTGTTGTGGTTTAACCCTGGCCAGCAACTAAACCCCACACAACCACTTGCTCCCTCCCCCCATGGCAGGACTGGGGGGAGAATTGGAGCAGTAACAGTGAGAAAACTCATGGGCTGAGATAAAGACAGTTTAACAGATGAAGCAAAAGCTGCGTACCCAAGCAAAGTAAAGCAAGGAATCCATTCACCACATCCCCTGGGCAGGCAGGGCTTCAGCCATCCCCAGGAGAGCAGGGCTCCATCAGGTGTAACTGCTACTTGGGAAGATAAATGCCATCACTTCAAATGTCCCCCTCCTTCCTCCTCCCCCTCCCAGGTTTCTATACTGAGCATTATGTGGTGTGGGACATCCCTTTGGCTAGTTGGGGTCAGCTGTTCTGGCTCTGCTCCCTCCCAGCTCCTTGTGCACCTCCTCACTGGCAGAGCATGGAGAACTGCAAAGTCCTTGACTTAAGAGTAAGCACTACTTAGCAACAACTTAAAACATCAGTGTGATATCAACATTACTCTTATAGCAAATCCAAAACACAGCATTGTACCAGCTAGTGATAAGAAAATTGATTCTATCCCAGCTGAAACCAGGACATAATCTTTTGGGAATTGTAGCTTATTTCTCTTAAATATCTTTCCTAGAGTGGTGTATTTCTGTTTATAAATCTTCCTCCTTTGAACACATTCATAGTTTAATACTCCCGTAATTCAGATATTGACCTACTCAAATATTTTTTTCTATGGGAAATAAAAGCTTTAATGGACTGACTGTTGTGTCTTCAGGTTTTGATACATTTTTGAAGTCTCAGTTTGCATTGAAAGGCACATACTCTATTTCATAGTGATATCTATGTCTTAGAACTGGAGAGTAGGGTGGGGATGCAGAGTAATTTGATATTATAAACAGACTTTTGCTCAGAATCTTTGGAAGGAAACTAATTTACATCCAAAATAAAAATGAAAAAAAATCGAACGTATAGAACAGTGTAAGGTGATTACTTTTTTAATGATGTGAATAGATACCTACTTGCATTTCTAGCTTTAGTGTTTGTGGGTTTTTTATAGTTACATATCTTCTACCCACATTCTTTTTCCAGTCCAATTAAAAATTTTTAGTAGCGTAAATATTTAGAAAGTTCAAAAGCTAGGCAAATACATCTGCTCTGTTATATTACTTTGAAATTTAGTTAAATTGTTTTCTGCTTTCTTGAAAAAAAGAGGTGAAGTAATAAGGGGGAGGGAGGAACTCTACTTTGCCCAGAGGCCTCTGAAGGGCTCATGGGATACTTCTGAAGTGTCCCTCAGCGTGTGTTTTGGTCATGTAAAACTGACTGCTAAGGAAAGAGTATGAAACAGCTCCCACAATCTAGATACTAGGTGTTTGGTAGAAATCAGATTAATCCTACTGACTTAACACCACAGAGTTACAGAACATGTCTCTCCAGGCATGGAGGAGTGCTGGCTACTCTTGCCGTTTTGCTGTGATGGCTTCGGAGTAGAATCTGTGTTACTCATAGAAACACATTTGCAATTCCACATACCCTTCTACTTATATCCAATAAATTGAGGATTTATGGCTTTCTCTTGCTGCACCCTGCAGAAGATTAAGTAAAATGTTTTTGAGAAAAGGAATGAAGATAAAATAGGGAGGTTTCAGCCTGAAGAGAATCCTCTTTTCCTTTCAGACCTGCAGTTTGGTTTCTTGGAAGGTAAAACCACATCCTAAATTGTGTCATTTGTCAGTGATTCCATCATTTCTTATTGCTCAACACTTCTGAAAACCTGGACAAAAGGAATCAAAAAAAAGAAATCAAATGACTGAGTGTTACAACTGATGGTTCATTGACCAGTCAGTTATATTAACCAGCCATTTTCTCTAATGAATATATGCATTTTCTGTGAAACAGAAATTGTATTAATTGCTGGGAAGTAAAAAATAAAATAAAATAAAATTGGTCTATTTACTAAAAACACCTTGTTGATGGACACTGATCATCAACAAAAACAAACATTTGTGTCAACTCATTTGGACAAGAAAAACTGAGAAGTGCTCTTAAACCCTGAGCTAATCTTAAGGCCAATTACTAGTTTGACTACTATTATAGTGAAAGAAATTGGTTTGGTTTGTGCTCTGTGTGTTGGGATTTTTGTTGTTTCTTTTTAAAGCTTCAGAACCTATAGCTGGCTTTTAATACGTAAGAGCATTTCAGCATCTCATGAAATCCAATTTTAAATCCTATAATATTAATAATGCCTTCTTTTACACTTTTCTTCTTTCTAATATGTAAGAAAGCCTTGGCTTTCTGAACTTCTGAAAGGTTATCTATTTTGTTATTTAATGAAGAAACAACTGCTGTGTGACACTTAAAATAATTTTGCTAAGAAAAAATTCAAGTTAAAATGTGGAAAAGGAGTGTCTTATTTTAGTAGATGCCAAAAAATAATTGTTGTAAATAGTCTTACTAAATTTTCCTAGGGTTTACGTGTGTAGGTGATGAGTGCTTCTCCTTTTTCAGCCACACTATTGAAGGACTTAGAATTTTCTTAGCAGTCCGTTCTAGGTAATATGGAGAGCACAAAGTCTGTAATAGAAAATGTTAAAACTTATCAACTATATAGAGTTCCAATAGTCCATATTTGGTATATTGAAATACCTTGAAATTATCATTATCTAATTCTAAAAGACTGAGATATCTAAACAGAAATAAACATTTGTAAGTCCAAAAGACATAGACTGAAATATCTTGAAATACCATAATGTAAAGGCTTTCTTCATATTCTCACTATTATCCTGTATATTCTAAGGCTCTTTACAGCATCTGGTTTTGTTTGTATTTTTAAATCTCTTTGCTCACTTTCTGGTGTTCTAAAACATCAAGGTAATGTCTTAAAATGTCAGCATCTCCTTTTCGGATAGAGAAAGAACATTCATACAGAAAGAAGGGATTGCAATAATTCAGCAATTGGTACATTCCCCTTAGCATTACAAAGTGTTTTGAGAACGTTCTGGTTAACCTGATGTAGTGACAATTTCATGGGTTTGGAGGCTCTCTACGAGAATTGGAATTGCCCTACGCTTGGTTCCTGAAACAGCAGTTGAACACCTTCCCACTTTGCTCCCTGCAGCCTCTGCATCACCGCGCCTGAAGCTGCCAGGCTGCCTTGTCGTACATGACAGCCTCACATCTGCTTGCCAGCCTTTTGCCTGAATGCTCCCAGGTGGCTGGGATACCACGAGGTTGCCAGTGTGTGAAACTGCGCCAACCGCTGTGAATGCATAGGCCTAAAATTACAAATGATTTCCTAAGAATTTCAAAAGCAGTCTGGCACAACAATAACATTTACCAGACCTTGTGTCAGTGGAGGCTTCAACATATGTAATATGCCAGAACTTTGATTTACAGCAGGTATTGCAGGTCCTGTTTATATGCATATATATGTATATATATTTACACACACATTTATATATAATCTACATATACACCCCCACTCATCTATATATAGTCTCTTAGCTTGAAGTTTATTCTTGGCTGCAGACCTCTTACCTGAGGGTGGCACAGAGCAGTGATACTGCTTTCTCTTTTGAGTATGTAAACAACCTTTTTCCACACTATAGAGTGAAAAAAATGTGCTTTGAACCTACACCTAGAGGCTTGAGAAAATTAAAAACCAATGTCAAAATAGCCTTCTGTTGGCAGTACAGGACACACAGTATTGCTGACTACTAGAAATTGTATAAAAGTGCTGTCTGTAAGTGTTAATTTCTGAGGATGTTTTCTTGGCCTGTGGCAGCAGAAAAAGAGAAAGTGAAGTACAAGGGCAGAAAATACTGTTGTGTTTTGAAGCAGGTATTGAGAAAGTTTCATAGTCCGTTTTTCCTGCCTTTCTTATGGAAGAAGCGGAACTACAGTAAATAGTTGATAAATGTCTTCATGAGTATCTTGTGTAGAGCGAACCGTTGTACAGAAATACTCGCTGTGGCGAAGGGAAGTAGCTGAGGGACCCGGGCCCGCTAGTGCAGCGCTGTGGCAGTCTGAGCTGGGTGGAAAAATGCTGCGAAGCTGGTTGTGAGGAGGATCTGTTGCCAGGCCTTCTAATTTCTCCTCAGGAAAACAGGTCGGCCTTGTTCCTGGTTAGGGGTGTATAGCTCTGTCCTGACAGAGCTTTGGGAGGATGCAGCACGTTCTGGTTTCTAGGCACGGGCTGTCGAATGTATAATTGAAAATAATGTCCCACTGAGCAGTGCTGGTCACAGATTGCAGTGCCCTGCTGCTGGGCTTCACCTGCAAAGAGTCCAGACAACTTACCTGCCTGCGCAGCAGTGTTCATGTCTCTTAGCAGTTACCAAGAAGAGAAAAGAAATCCCTATCGTGACAAAACCTTGTCATTACTTCTGTTATTATCTGAATACCTTTAAAGGGAAAGTCGTCATCACTTAAAAGAGGCTACTGCATCTGCTGAGGTGGATTTTTAGATGATAACATTAGTATACCCTTTATATCAATTACTAACATCAGTTAACCTTTCTTGATGACTTAAAAAAATCATTAGGTAATAAGGATTTATTTAAATTTTTAAATTATAATTTAAATTAAAGAATAGTTTTTAGTGTGTTTCTTTGCTTCACACAGTACAACTATTCTTTCATGTTTTACCATTTGTAGCTGCAGTGTTCCATCTTACTGTTAAAAAATACACTGGTAGAAAGACAAACAATTTTTGCAGGATCTCAGTGTTAATAATTTGTTCTTTTTTGTCATGAGAATAAATCTTATTTCGTTGAGTTTTGTGAACAGCTAAGTATAGCACAGGAGATGGAGAATTTGGGGGCAGGTAACAGTAGAGTGCTTTTCTCTGAAAAAGATTATTTCTGTAGAAGATGATGTACCTATTTTAATGAATTTGTGTAAACTTTTTTTAACTATTAGACATTCTTGAAGTTTCTGAAATTTTCTTGCTTTTATGGATACATGCATAGTGCGAGAAATCTAATTTTCCAGAAAAAACAAGATAATAATTGAAGTGCAGAGTGTTCCTTCTTGTAAACAGATAATTTTATTTATTTTTGGATAAGTGTTTCTTTGACCAATAGTATTTGTTTTAAATTTCATTGAAAAGTTTTGAGGAAAAATGGTTAATTCTCCTTCATGTTTCATTAGTCTTTACTGTAGTTCAGAACTGAACAGTGACTCAGCCCTTTAGAAACTAGTGTTTTAATAAAACTTAAATCTTTTGAAATTCTTGTTTAAAATGAGATTCAGGTAGAGAAAACCTTCTCTAACAGTAGAAATAAGTATTTATTATATTTAGGGATGTTGCCTCACCATATTCTCGCTGCATAATCTTTCATGGCTCCCCTATAGGAGACCCATGCGTAAGGGTTAGGGTGGTTTGCCAAGTGCTTCAAAAGTTTGCACATTATGTTTTAGTAATGATGGAACAATTTGTGATGCAGTTAGGAGAAGAAAATCTGGATTTCAAAGAGGAGAGGGATCTCTTCTTTCTATCCTTATTTGGGAAGTTACTTGTCTTGCTGTCTTCAGGGGGATTCTATTGGGGTTTTTTCTCCTATTTTCTTTATCTTTTTTTCTTTCCTTCTGGGGTTCAACATCAGATGCATTAAGAACCCGGGCAGTTCTCTGAATGTCTGCCAAATCCACTAAATTATTCTGGCGCTCACAAGAGAAGATGTTATGGCAGCTTTTGGAAAATCAGCTGGAGAAGAGTCTGTTGCTGCAATTTTTTCCTGTGGGATGCCAGGACGATGGAGTGTTCTGTGCTACCACATAGAGCTATAAGCAGTTAGTAGTCTAATAATTACAGTGCAGGATACTGAATACACAAAGACATGTCATTTTACAAAGTCGAATTAAAGCATGTACAGCTGGGAAAATTTCATTGCATCTTCTGTATTTTGAACTTATATTAAACAAAGTATAGAATGATGTACTTGTCTATAAATTTTCATACACTGCTAAAGACATATGAAAACCAGTAATGTTTTGGGGTGGGTTTTTTTGTTTGAGTTTTTGTTTTTAAAATTGGCAGAGCAGACTGAAAGTATTTGAAGAAATAAATGATCCTTGGTTTGATCAAACCTTCCCACATAATGCATGAGAAATTGCTTACTTTATTGTTTCTGTCTGAACTTTTTCTAATCCCATCTTTGCTTTGTGCTGATTCCTGTGACAGACCATTAGTAGTATCTTCTTGAAGCAGAGAATGGCTTGTCTGATTACATTTAAGGCTTGCCTACGCTTACAGATGTCAGGAAGCTGTGTGGCTTCCTCTATGTCATAAACTTTTTTTTCTTCTGGAATCCCGAGATTTCTTGTGTGTTACAGGCAGAAAAGAACCTTTTGGAAGTGGATATTGCTGGTGATTCGCTCGACTGTTTATGTTTCATTAGTGGTGGGAACAGTTCATGTGGCTCTGTTGTTCCAGCATGCTGCTCAGCTTCTGCAATTGGCCATTTTGGGTGGAGGCTCCGGCAACCTCTTGCTTTCTGCTGTTTCCTATGTTCTTATCGCTGCAATGAGTGCCAGCAGCTGCCAGTTTAACGTGCTTGCTGTTGAACACGTTAGTGGTGGGCTTTACTGTAACTTAAGGGGTATTGGACTTCATGATACGGTAAGATTCTCTTGCTATCTAAGTTGATGGCCACAGTTTCTCAGTTTGGTGTCTGTACTGGCCTGCTGCTCTGCTGAGTGGATGTCAGGAGTCAGAGCTGCACTGGCTGACAATCACGAACTGTGTTGAACTCAGAATCACTTGCTTCGGGTAATAATCTTTTATGTGTAGAGGACATGTAGAATAATTGTGTAGCTGTGGATTCTCGGTGATGGTTGGCACAGTGGCCAACAGGACTCTGCTCTTGTGTACCTTTGCATTCTTGTTGTGCTGCCTGAGTAAGGGAAGCTTGTGGGGATGGTTCCGAGATATGATTTTGCCTAGAAAGCAAAAGAGAGACTGTAAAGGACAAACAAAACCAAGAATGGCTTTTTAAAATAGATGGCCAAATAGCAATTTTTTGAACTGTTTTATGGCTTTTTTTTGAGGTGGGTGCATTTTTACATTTTCTGGATGTATAAATTGTTTACGTGTATGTTAGCCTATGTGTACTTAATCTGCAGACATGTAGTTACAAAAAGGCAAAAGCTAGGTAAGGGAAAAGATCAGAAATATGTAAAAGCTGTATTCACCCTGTAATAGGACAACAGTATAAAGTTTACCTCCAGTAAATACTTGTGATAATAGTACTGTGCTAGTGCCAGTTAAAAGCAGTGATAAGCGAGTCTTGCAAAGTGTCTTCACTTTTTATTTTGCTAAACTGTTCTTGTGGGATTATTACTATTTTTTTTTTTCTGCTTTGTTTAGTAGCATGCCAGTAGTGAGTGTGAATGTGCAACAGGAATCTGCATCAGTGTGAGTTCCACTGCTGTATAACCCTAGCAATTGCAATTCTATTGAAGAGACTGCTATGCTAGTCCAGCACAAATACATATGGTCTCAACAATGAATTCGATCAAATTAACTTGTTACTGTTCTTAAAGTTAGATCACTTGCTGTTTCAATTCATCACATGTGTGAATGCTTGCATTGATACCAGAAAGGAGGTGGCTCTGGGTTATGAATAAGCAACTGAATGATGGAATTGCTTGTTGTAAGTAGCAGATTGATTAAAATGGTTGTTGATATTCCACTGTTTTTAAACTGTGCCAAAGATCATAAGCTTTTTCTGCAGCTGAAGATGGTATTTTGGAAGGAACATACCAGAACTTATGATGCTGCCTCCAAGCACAGTTAGTTCTAGTTGCATGTCTTTCACATGTTGATATCTCTGTGCCTGGAAACTGTTAGGGATTTAAGTTGCACAAACCTACTATTTATGTTTTGAGTTTTAGCTTGGACTTTTAATTGAAGAATGGCATTTTAGTATTGAAAAGTCAAAATGGGTTGTCAAAGAAGCTTATGCCTCTTTCCATCTCCAACAATTGGATGTATTGGTATATTTTGTATCTAGTCAGACAGATACGTGTATAGGGAGATTTATTTTAATCTTTGTTTACTTTTTTAAAGATGATAAATCTCATGAGCCTTTCCTGCCTCTTATTGCAGATCAAATTTTGAAGTTTTTTGGTGGGTATTTTTTGGCAGGGGAGGAGAGAACATGGTTTGTAGAGCCATGTTTTGCTTAAATGCAGGTATATCTACATTAACAAATTAAAAACAAAAACAAACCCAAACCCAAACAAAACAAAAAAAACGAAACCAGAAACAAAACCAAAACCAAACATATCAGAAGAACAAGAAGCAATTCAGAGATCAAACTTAAAATGAAACATGTGCTTGGGCTCATTTGGAAAGAGAGGTATTTTCCTCAACCACATGGTAGGATTTAGATCTTGGAATAACCTTTAGTTGCTATTACTTACTTAAATTATATGGTAGGAAGTGTGCTTAAGGGCTTCAGGATAGCTTAGCTCTCAGCTTAAGACTTCTTTCACACCTGTATATTTCCTTCCTTTCATGCTAAAATATATAGTACAGACTCTTGGGTACAATATTTCCCTCAGCAAAAGTACTTTGTGTGCAATGTAAAAAATGAATAATGGTTGAAATATTTTTCCAGTTTTCCCTTACATCATAGCCTGAATTCTGCAATGCTGCATAGCCTTATGTTTTGCCTTCTTGATCAATACTCAAGTGTCCTGTATTTGTCTGTCTTAGGACAGAAAATACGTGCTTTTGTTTTGTTTTTTGGGGTTTTTTGTTTTTGTTTTTGTGGGTTGGGGGGTGTGTGTTTATTTTTTTTTTTTCCCCTCAGCTGCTACTTGGGCTGTCTGCTTTTCTCTAAGAATGAAGGTTGTTACCTAGAATATATTATTCATGTACAATAGCCTAATTTGTCCCTAAACCTCTTCCTTTCCTAAATGAAGTTATATTAGCAAAATTCTACAATATGAACATGAGTTTGTCATAAAATTGCAGACGTCTTAGGTATTTTCTCAGAATTATTAATTTGGTTGGTTTGGCCATCCGTATTAACGCAATGTTTCTTGTACAGATTTTCTTCTGTGTATATACATATATATACACACACATACATACGCACACACTTTCTCTCTGGCTTTCTTGTACCTGTTCCAGTGTTTGAAATCAATTAATCTTGAATACAGAGCAGCCTACAAAAATTTCTCTAATCACCTCACAATGCTTTTACTGCTTTTTACTTGCTTTATAGGCATCCATGTTAAAGTATTTTGGCAAATCATGGTATGGTTTTAATAATGTTTATCAAAATAATCGCAAAATAATTTGACCATACTTGTAAGATGTATTTGATTCACATTTTATATGTCTGTGACTCACGAGGTTATAGCTTCTGAACAACAAAACAGTTTCTCAAAGAGAAGAAAAAAAAAAGCTCTTTTGAAAAATCAATGTTTTGAGTTCTCTTGAGGCTTATGCTCTGAAGCGTGTATTTAATTTACTACTTGTCTAGTGGTTAAGTTCCATTCTGGCTCTTCTGAGTTAAGTGAGCTTAGTCTTCTGACTCAGCAAGCACCTGCTCACATAGAGGCAGAGGCTATTGGTAGTTTAATGAGATATTTATTGTGGGTTTTTTTCCTACCTTTGTTCCTTTTTCCACATTTCTTTCATTTCATGCTAAGAAAAATGCATTTTTTCTTGACCCTTCAGCATCTTCAGAAATGTATCATTATGACCTTTTCATACATTTTTGAGAGTAGACACTGAACATATAATATGCAGCATCAAGTCAAGGATGCTGTACTACATCTCAAGATGAATAGGCACATTCTATTGCAAAGTTAATGGGGAAGAGTTTTAAGTTGTTTTAAAAAACAGCTGTAGTTTAGATCAACTGCAAACAGATGAGATCCTCTAAGAAGAGTTAAGATCTGGGAGGTCAAGGTTCTGTCTCTCTTAAAAATTGAACTCCGTGACTTGATGCTGTTTCCAGGCTGATAGCGCTCTGTTAATAGGTAATGAATTTGCTTCTCTGAATGACTCCAGAAGTACATTCTAAATAATATCCAAAACAAGAGTGTTTCTCTGTTTACCTCCTTCTGCCTTAACTTTCTCTTGAACACTTGCTACTTCTGCTTTTTTAGGATTGTACAGAAGTCATGGTATGTCTTTGTTGGAAATCTTTGTAGATCATTAAAGTTAGTGACATCAAAGATGCACACTCAAAAAAGCCCTTCCAGAAGTAAATAATAGTATTGACAGTCAATTTTTGTAACTTAATACCTCCTCTTATCTAGCAAAAAAAAATAAAATGGTTCGTGTCTGTGAAGATGAAGAGGGTTCTTTAGTCTCAGGTGTGTAAGACTGTTTTTTCCACTGCATACTTGATATAAAGCAGAATTCATTCTAGTTTGAAACAATTTTCAAAATGTGAAGCAGCTAGTCAGTATTCACATTTGGGGTTATAAAGCCCACTATATTAAAAGAAAAAACAAGATAAAGGAGGTAGCTATGAGAGGATTTTTGTGCTCAGTTAAGAAAACTAAAGCATTTTGCAAGGCAATATTCCAAAATTTTCTGACTTGGGAAAATGCTGAGAAGCAGCAATTAAAAAGTTGGCATTATCAGATGCTTAATTTCTAACAAGCTTCCTTTTCTGTTTTGGATTACTTGGAGGATGTTATTGTGTGTCTGGGAAGATTGGAGGGGTTGGACGGATGGGGGAAGGGAGCAGTTCTAAGTTTTGTCCTTAATTAGTTTTTAAAATACGGAAATATTTGGAACAACTTCTACATATGCATTATGCATGCAGATATGAAGATTTAAGGTTGTTTAAAACTTCAGATAATCCCTATTCAGAAAAAAATAAATCTTGGATTGGTGGAATTCATCCTGGGTTTATGACTTAGAATAGGGTGAACTACATTCCCATTTAATCAAACATTTCAGAACAAAGTATTTGTACTGCATTAAATTCCTGGAAATCCATTTCATTTTTCTTTGAGAAGGTAAATGCTATTACATTTTATTATTTTTTTTAATTTCTATATTTCATCTTCTGCTTAATACCAATTGAGTCTTAAGTCTCTTTTACCATGCTTCTGTCATCTGTGGTTTATGACAGAAACTGAATGTAGCTCTTGTCTAATCAAACTGGACCAGATTATTATGATGGGGACCTCTTAACAAAGTTGCAATTTTAGGGATGATCAAGTAGCATAATAGAAATATTCATGTAGCCATGAAGCCTAAAGTAATTATTTCAACCTTTAATGTAAAGTTACTAAATCTCCATGAATAGTCAGGTTGTCTGTATATCCAATACTTAGGAATATTTTTTTTGCTCGCTTGTTTTATGACGCTGGGCATTACTAAACTCATGTTTTCTAGGAAGAGGTTTCAAATATTTCCAAATGACAGAGTCAGCGAGCTTAATCAGATACTGAGAGTGAAGGTGAAATGAGTCAACTCCTTTAGAAGCAATGTCAATTCAATTTATTTTCATTAGAAAACACTACAGAGATTTATAATCCTGAAGTATCAGTAATTTATAATGCTTGCACTTGAAATTTTAATTATATCCTTGTTGAACCAAACACTGTGTTATTAATTATTGGACAGCAAAGGTTAGCATTTCATCACTAAAATTAGCTTTATGTTTGGACTGTGTCTTTCTGTGTCAATTGTATGGCATAGGCATAAGGGAGTATTTGTACCCAACAAACAAATGTATGTTGAACTCAGGTTTTTTGAACCTGGTAAATAACATGGTTTAGTATGTACATGCATGGTGGGTAGCAACTGAAGCAATCTCCCTATAGTCCTGCCTGTGTAAGTCTTAACAACAGAGATGAGCCAAACTCTTAATTCAGAACTATTTTAGGAACTTGAAAGGTTCCACACAAATTTTCATACTGGCACAGACAAATGTAACCCATTGGATTTACTCCAAATTTGATTTGAATGTTAACAGTTACAGACTTCAGGGTGTTTTAGTTTGTACGATTAAACCTTGATTTCTTCTCTTTCCAAATAGTTTGTTGAATTAAGTTGTAAATACCCCAAAATTAGTCTCAAATCTATCAACTGTTCGTGGCTCTGTTTCTCTATAGTCGTGTATGCTGTGTGAATGCTGAATGACAAAAAAACTTCATCAACCTTTTATCTTTTTCTTGAAAACTTTAAGAAAAATATTTGTCTGACAGGAATTTTAGTTATTTTTTACACTGTGAGAATTGTCACTCAAAACAGATACTCTACATGGTCATATATAATTTTATACATAAATAATACCAAATGCCATAAGGACGTCTTGTTTTGTTCTTGCCAGTAATAACAAAATGGAAAAAAAATGCAGTTCTAAGCCATCTTGTTAATAACCAGTTTGGTTCTTTATTATTTTAGATGTGCGTAATTTTTGTATAATACTATAAACTTGATTTCCACCCCTCTCCTTGAATTTGAATGTTGTGCTGCATACAGAACATGTGTTCTGTTTGGAAAGTACATCTTTCTTAAACTTTATAAATAAACTAGCAGTAGTTTTGTTTTTTTTTTTTTAAACTCTTCTGGTACACCTGATGGTCTAGGTTCTCACCAGAAGGAAACATCTGGCTTCTGAATTGTTTCTAAAAGGGGTGTGTGTGTGTGTATACATATATATATATAAAAATAAACAATCCCTGTTTATATAATAACCTTGCTACACATTCATGTACATCTGGCCTATAGGAAAATAATTCAATGCATGCGTTTTGGATAGCATCATACTTGTTTTGCTAACAAAAGCTGGAAAAGCCAACACTGTTAATAGAATGATGGTTCTGTAGCACTGAACTTGGGCCAAAACTCGTTAACGTTCAGGCTGTGCACTGTGGGATCTCCAGGCAGCACATATTCGATCCAGACTATATATCAATGCATGGTACGACTTCTGTTCAGCTAGCTAGAACATACCATTAGCATTTGTGATGACTTACCACTGTTGTGTTGGATGGAGAAGAGTAGTTAAATGGGCATCGAATTAGAGTAGAGCTGACAGACTGTGGTACAAAAGCTGAAGTAATAAAGCTAGTCTTACAAATTTTGAAAAAAATTGAAATGGTCTTAGGCTAGTGCTTGGAGTCATTTAGTTAGCATAATCTGTCCCTAAATCTTTATTTACTGTGTCTTTATACTATGGTGTGGATTATTTTCAGGTGTATATATTCAGTGTGGCCTTTACAGTACCCGAGATGGATAGTCGATACAAACAGGCATTTTCTCATGACTTTAAGTCACATCTTTGCAGCAAAGGCAGATGTATTATACAGTGTGTCTCGTTCCAGCTGCCTTCATTCTTCACCTCTGTGATATCCATCGCTGTTTGTTCCACTTCGTCTGAGTTTCACCTCATTGCCCTTGAGCTTCTCCCCTCCTTCGTTGCAATTTTTTCCTGCTAGACTTCTAAGGGATTGTCTCGCTGTTATGCCTGTGGTTTGTTCTTCTTTCATGACCTCCGTTTCTTCTTCTGCTGGAGCTAATGTTTCCCTTTGCTACTCACCGATGGGGTTGGTGCCCCTATCTCCCTGTTTCTCCTCTGACTCCATTCTTTCCCTGCTGCTGAGCACAAAAAAATTTGGTAGATTAGATTAGAAAGGTAGATTAGCAAATAAACTGATCAATGATAATTGTATAGCCTTCCTCCCAACCTAGAACTCCCCAACTCTGAATTTTGCTCCAATGTGTCAGCCAAAAGTGAATTCTATAGAAAGATTTAAAAAAGAATGTAGTAAAAAGAGCAAAGAAAGTAACCACCACAGGGAGCTTCTACTGTTGTATCTATTTCAACAGAACATTAGGTCTTGGAAGCTGTACTTCTAAAGCTTTCCTTGGAAAATACCCTTCTTTTTTTCTCTCAAGAACTTTATGCCCTCAGGATAGAAACCAACACTGCTTAACACACTCCATGCAACAATCCCATCCCACGGAGAGGTGTTATACTTTGCTGAATTCTTCATGTATGTGTAGCAATACCTGTTTGCTGGACCAAAATGAAATAGAGATTTATGCAGCTGCTGCCTTTACAAAAATGGAACTTCATTGTGTTCAAAAAGCATGTTTTGTAGGCAGTGGCAATAAAATGGTATTTTTAGACCTTAAAAATAATGTACAGAGCAAGCACAGTGATTAAATAAAATATTTTGTTAGGGAACAGTAAGATGTATTGGGAGCAGCGTGACATCTGTTGTGTGAGGGGGTGTGTTTTCAGAGCAAGGCTTATGTAAACTCCCTGCTGCTGTGATTTCCAAGTGGATCAGTGCTGCTGCTGGTGTATTCATGGAAGCTGGCTTGTCTCTAGCTTGGGTTTTTTTGTGGGGGAGTTTCTAGGTATGGCCAGAAGTGTTCCAGAGCAGACAGACAATCAGTTATGTTGGTTGATAAGATATGATTAGAGCCAGTCTAACGGTGAGACTATAAATCAGGATTTTAAGGAGCAGTGCGGAGGAGCACTGAGCTCTGTAGAAAGGTCTGCCATTTCTCCTGAGAAAGTGTGATGAGGTCTCACAGTGAAAAGCTCCGTGATTACAGTAGTACCACTGTTCTCTCAGCCCCTCCTCTTGGAGGGGGTCCAAAATTATGTAGCTGTCCAGCAAAAACATGGTAGAATTGGTTTGGCTTTCCTTTACATTCTGGCAGAGAGACAGAGTTTGACCTTAACATTCCTACTTAGTAAGGGCATAGAAACTGAATTGGGATAACCCTTGTGAAAAAAACATTCCAAACCCTGTTTGAATCGAGAGTTAGAGAACAAAATACAGTAACCTTAAAAAATAAAATAAAATCTCAGCCAGCAGTATTAGTCTGTAAGATTTAAACATCAAACTTTTAGACTGAGTTACTTGATTCCTCAATGTAAATTTTCTGAAGGATTTCTTACAGTGTTAAGGAACAGTATTCTCTCACCAGCTGACACATACTAAATTAATTAGAATCTATTTTCCATGTTGCACTGCTGGCCACTGACAGATGTGGAAGATGCACTTTTGGGGCCTCTGGAACCTAAGAGTGCAATTGTTAGGGGGAGCAAAGGATCAAGAGAGTGTTCATCGGTATCTTTGAAACTTGAGGGCTCAGTACCTTACACTGTGTCCAGCTGAAGGATGTCTGTCTGTCTGTCTGTCTCAGGAGTTGCCTCAGGAGCTGAGCAGATTGTGATAGACATGATACTTTTTTTATTAGCTATTTTAATTTTTTTAAACTGGATTAATGAGAAACAAAGGATAGACTTTGTTATCAGTCCCAGGAAGACTATCTAGTTCATTAGCATCTCTCACATCTCTTTATAGTGTGGATAAAAGCAACCATTGGATAGAACACTATTGGAAGACTATAATTGTCATCTATCCTTGGTTCTCTTAAAAGAAATGTAATAAGGGAAAAAGATTTATGCACATTCCCACTGTGAATATTTTCGCTTGTCTCCTGCCATGCATATAGATAGCTAATGTTTCTGAGATTTCCTAGTCTTCTAGATACATAAAAGATAACTGATACCTATTCGAGAAATGTGTAAATGAGTTTGACTTCATACATTATTTTTGAATACTAGAAGAGTAGTTTATACCAGTACATGTGCTTTCACAACTTTTAGTTAAGCAGTGTTGCACAGGTAAGTCCTTTCATGCCTAAAGTCCCAATGTTTATTGCATGGGGAAAACACTTGCTTAGTCGGATAAAGGACATATGTTAGCTATCACATCTTTGCTACCATATAAATATCAGTTGGATTTTATTGTGTGGTTGAGGTTTTTTTTGTTGTTATTGGATATTTTTTTTAATGTCTTCTATAAGGACACTTAAACCTAGGTGTTTTACTTGAACGCACTGAAATTCCAGTCACATGAACATAGGTTCTTCACAAGCTTATTAATTCCTGTGTCAAAATTGGTAGGGAAAGTTCTCAAGGTGACTACTCCTGCAGTTTGCGTTTGCACAAAACAACACTTCTTGATCTGAGCAGCCTTTGGTAATGTTTATTTATTTTGTTTGGACTGGAACTAATCCTTAATAGAAGATTCAAGTTGAATCCAAAATTAAGACACTTTTATAAAATCCTTATGCTGAAGCCACACATGGCTTTATTAAATACATTTCATTTTTCACATATTAAAAGCACTGGGTTCTAGCAAAAGCACAATTAGTGTGGATGGTTATAGAGAATTAAAAATCAAGGCAAAAGATAAGAAGCTCTTTTGTTTCAAAACCACTGTGTCTTTTTCTGCTGATGGACAAGTGTGTGTCTGCTGGACTGGAATGCATTTGGGATGAAACTAATCAACAAAAACCTATTTTCCTAATGTGCAATATCTGACACTTCAGATAAGGATGTTCTAAAACCAACCTGCAGTAATAAGCATAAATGATAATTTCCCACTAGATATTAATTATAATATAAATACTGAATCCCATTAATATGTAAGTGGTCTTTTTCAAAGGTTTCTGTACTGTATTTCTTTTTTTGCAGAGCATATATGTGAAATTCTGCTGCTCTTCCTTTGCATTTTTAAATTACTATAGTGAATGACACAAAAATACATATTGACGGTTTGATTTAACAGCAAAAAGGAATATTAGGCAACCAGAATGTTAAAAATCTCTGTATCCTAGTTCTTTTTATTGTAAATTGTATTTACTTTTAAAATTACCATATTAAATTATAAGAATGGCAAGGTTATGAAGATAATGTGGTGTTACTCTAGCTTCCACGGTATTCCTTCCCACAGTCATACCTGAAGACACTACAAGATGGTTTGATTCTCTTATTTCAAGAAACTTGGATTTCTGGTAAGCTGTGCTTCTGATAAGCTAGTCTTCACAATGCATTTTTAATATCCTGAAGCTTTGTCATTCAGTGTATGTGTTCAAAAACTTTCAGTCTTTATGACATATTATTCTTTCAACAAGTTTTGTCAGGGATGGACTTCAAAGACCATGAAGTGTTGGCACCAAGAATAAAGCTTATATTTTTTTAAATGGAGGAAGGCAGAGCTAATCTTTTCTGACATACATGCTGTTAGTTAAGCAGAGTAGATCATCTGTATCTCCATCTTCCTTGACTCTCAGTTAGTTTGTTCATCTTTTATTGTTAAATCATCCCTTTAAGAGATATTTTATGCATCTGGTAATTTCCAATGATGTGTTCTACTTCACATCTTGCATCATGATTAAACATGATCATGTATAAACTGTGTTTTAATCACTGATGCAGTAAGTTGGATAGATTTTTTATTATTATTACCCTTTTTGCTTGAAAAATGACAGAGGACGTAGTGTTTATATCTGTAGTTCTTTAAGAAACT
Organism: Falco peregrinus; assembly: GCF_023634155.1. Lineage (NCBI taxonomy): Eukaryota > Metazoa > Chordata > Aves > Falconiformes > Falconidae > Falco > Falco peregrinus. Next base: position 18,572,023 of record NC_073733.1, read on the forward strand.
TACTACCATAATTTTCTAAAGTAGAAGAGTGATTGTGAGCTAGATTTAGACAGCTGGTTAATAATGTTCATATGGTGTAGAACAATCCCATTCAGAATTCATGTTGGGTTTAGTTTTTCAAATTCCTTGTTTGGAAATTCCAAGCAGAGTGGTGAGAGAGATAGAGTTGTAGGAGGTAAGAATGAAGGATGTGCATAGAAAAATAAAAACGAGGAAAAAACCCCCCATAATAGTGAAGCTAGTATATAAACATAGAGTATTTAATCAATTACAGCTATTAAAATAGTACAATACATCAGTACTCAATACTGAATGCTAAAAAGTGCTTTAAAATGAACATTTTAATCAACAGATCTTCTGCATGCTAGAAACATGTACAGTCTTTCCTAGAATTTTTTCTTTTTATGGATGAAAGAACTGCTTATTTCGGGAATTTTTTTCTCCTCATGTGGTGGGCAGTTGCTATGGTATGTAGTTGCTGGAGAAGGAAAGAATACTGTAAATTTATTTCTATAATCAGGCTGGAATATCCCTTGACTTTTTTCAGATTATGTTCTAGGAGAACTCCTTTGCTAATGTTCTTTTCCTGATACTGTTTTTGCTATATGACATAATGCATAGTCTTTAGGAATGGCAAGAGAAAAGAAAAAACCAGGAGGAGGTAAACTGGAGAGAGACATTTTTATGTTTTTGCATGAATGCTGCTTTGTTCGAGTATTAAAGCCCAAGGCCATGTTTTTGAAGTGCATAGTACTTTTGAATGTCCATTTAAATATAATGTAGCACCTAATTCTTCAGACATATTCTGCACATACTAATGCGTGACTCTTAATGTGTTTCAAATCAGCTATCTGCAATCAGTAATAATTTCTGAAAACTGATTAATCCTTCTGTGATGAATACATGCTGTCCTTCTTTAGCAAGCCTGTTCTGGCTAACACTTGAGAATCTACATTGTAAAGAAACAAATCCAAATGTTGAAAATGAAAGTATTTTTCTTATTCTTTATCCCACTTTCTTATTCATTATTTTCCTTGCTTTATCTTGGTAAAAAATGGGGAATGATTGGAACACCCAGAGGGATGAAGTAATGATCTCAATAGGAAGTTTGTGAGCTTGGAAACACCGCTGTTATATAAATGTGTATCGTGGGCCTGTATAAATCTCTACGCCAGTAGAAACTAAGCACTGCAGTAGGCTGTGCCTGGTACTAGTTCAATTTACAGATGTGGAGTAACCACAGTAGAAAGAGAAAATGATGAAATAATGTGATTTTTAAGCAAATGTTTATTCATGAAGTTCCCATTTTTCTGCTGGTCCTATCTGGCTGACTGGTCTCTCAGCAGGTTGTGTAACGAAAACCGCATGGTGGAGTGGCAGGCACAAAGCAGTGATGGGGAGGCATCTGTTACACAGTCACACAAAAAATTTAAAACACAACTCGGCTCAAAAAAAATATATTTTGTAGACTAAAGACTTAATTATTCCTTTACCAGTTCTAATATAACAGGGAATAAACTTGTTTACTGATGACAATAAGTTATGTCTGATTGGTGCTCCAGGAGGTTTTTTGATCGTGAAAGGATTATAGGAAGATGTTGTCCATAAAAGAAGTGAACTCGGTCTAGTATTCTGTCCTACAGGAATAATTTGGGACATAAGATATATGCAGTACAATGAGAACAGAATAGCTTCCCATGCTAGTGCTCCTTGAAAACGTGCTGGAGTTGTATCTTTTTAACTACTTACATGTTGCCTGCATAACTATTTTTAAGATTAATTTGGACATTCTGAATTATTGACTTTTGTGACTCAGGAAAACTATTCTTAGGTTGGGATAAAATTAGAAGGTAATTAAGGACATTAGAGAGAGTGAAGGTATATCTAATGGTTTGTCAGCTTTCATAGTGGGCGTTTTGTTGTTTCTCCTACACAATCTTGAGGTCTTTATATTTGTTTGAACTGGACTATGGTATTTATAAGCAGAAAGAAAGATTATTTGTGATACCTTAATGGGATAATTATTTACATGACTTTTTCTAATATTCTAGAGATGCGAGATAGATATCTATATGCTGGGTGATATAAAGATAACATTACAATGCTACTATTAAAGTCACGTAAATGCACTTGAAATTACATAAATTCAATAAAGCATGGTACCATGAGTTTATCTGGAGTCACAAATATTGGAGGGTAAATTTGTAACTTAACTTGGTAAAAGAGAAAAAGAATTTTAATAACTTTTGGCACTGTTCCTCAAGAAAGGTTGGTTTAAATTTCTTTGTACAGTGTATCATATAGCTGCATAAACCATATTTATTTCATTTGGAAACACATCCTTCCACATATTATTTACCTTTCTTGAGGGACAAACATGTTAAGGCAGTGAAAATGGATTTACAGGTGAACGCTTTCGGAGATAGCAGTGTTGTAAAGGCAGTTTATCCTTTGCAGTGAAGCCAGCATTCTCTTTCACATTGTTCATGGAGAGATGAAGTCTTTGATACTAAGATAATCACAATCTTATTTTCTGTAAGAAATTACAGGTCAACCACTTAGCACGGTAGCAACACAATAATTTGGTTGGATCCTGCAGAAAATGTGTGTGTTCAGATGGCTGAAACCAACCTGCTACACCAGCCAGAGTGAACTGCGTGCCAGCCTCTGCTGATCTGGGTTATTAAGGGTTTGGTTGCTGGGAGCGCCTGTATTGGGCCAACATGTGTGTCACCAGCATCCTGCTTTTCCCTTACTGTGTTTATCCATTGAAAATAACTGAGCATGTTGCAAACAGCCGTGTGCATCTTGTTCTTTGCTTGGACAGGTGTTCTGCTTAAATTGTACCTTGTCAGGTTCTTCCATGCAAACCAATTGCCCACCTGTGTTAATGCACATACTTAATTCTTTCTCTCTTGCTCTGTAGTAAAATCTGTTTAGTCTTATTAGTGCTTCTGTATATTTTGGTGTGTTCTCAATCCTGTGACAATTATGAATGACCATATGGCATCACACACATTTTTAGCTTGAATGATAAAAACTTAAAAAGTCATAGTAGCATGGGTAGCCAGGCAGCATAGCTACCTCCTCAGCAGGAAAGACAGTAATTTTGGCTTGTAATGAAGCTGAAGTCAAACTGTAACTGTAAAGCGTATTAGTATTTGAAGGAATTTCAAAGCCCTTGTGTGATGTTTACCTATGTAAAACTTTTGGTAGTTTTCTACAGTTTTGCCCATTAAAACCAGTTAATTGGCTTTTCTGTGCTGCTTACTCATTCTGAAAGACTTAAAATGTTTTAATGATGTCCCTTAAACCCCCCTCCCCCCATAACAACAGAAGCAACAAAAAACCCCAAACAAAACGAACAAACAAACCAAGGAAAACCCCTGCCCCATCTTTTAACTCTACTCCAGGCTATGCAAGATGTAAAAAAAAAAAAAAAAAAAAAAATTAAAAAAAAAATTAAGTTCTGTAATTCTGGATTTGAACACAGATATTCGGAATGGCCCGAACAAGTTCATTTTGTGAATATTCAGTCTTTCATAACAGTATAAATTTAGGAGATAATGTCAGTGGAACAGAAAATTATCCCAGGTTAATAAGTGCCTCCTGCTGCTTAAATGTCAGGGCAGAGATGAAGATTTTATGCATAATAAAAAGTGAGGATATTTCATATCCATTGAGTAGTGAGAAACAGTGGTCATTTCTGACAATTACTCTAACCATTTGTCTAGCCACTTTGCAACAAACTGATAACCTGAACTTATTTAAATCCTTACAGTAAGGGACTAGAACAATTTGTCCCTATCATTTTATAATTGAAGGTTAAATGTGAAATAACATGTCAGAGACCTATTTCAAAAAGACTTCAGTACACTTGATGTCTTCACTTAAATAGTGGCCGCTTATTGGGATCAGCCTGCAATAAAGCAGTTTATGTGCTCTGGGGAAAAAAGTGGGGGTAGGAAGAGCAACAGTGGCAGAAAAGGCCCCCACCTAGAGTCACTGGTATTACAATGTCAAACAGAGCTCTTAATCAGCACCTACTAAGCATCCAGAAAAATTATAAAGGTAACGGGAAGAAGGAATGATCACATCAAGAGAATTTATATCTGAAAATGAATGCTTGCTCATTGTTTCATTTGCAAAACCCCGTCTCCCAGAAAAAAAAAAAAAAAAAACCAAAAAACCCAAAAAAACCCAACAAACTAAAATCTGATGTGACTATCCTGCTGAAGGATAGTCTTTGTATTTTGAGTTAAGTCCTGGAAAAAAAAAAAAAGCAGATTTTAACTTGGCATAATTGCAGCAGGTCACTTAATGGGTACCTGGCTTGTCTGTTCTTCACTCTTCCACCAAAAAAGAATGCAGTGAAATACTGTATAAAAAGAAACAGGTAAAATACCATTTCCTAGAGAAAAGTTTGGTAAAACTAGCATCATAAATATTTTGCCTTTAGGGCATCTCAGCTGTTCTTACTGAACTGGGACATCTCTTCACACAGCCTGAAAGGCATATATAGGATTTGGTTAGTTCAGTAAGTGAACATTCTTCAAAAACTGCAGACACTCAGAGTAGTTTCCAGGGGTCAGACACGAGCACAACACATTGGTACTTCTGCGTGTACATGGCCATGCAGTTTAATTAGAAGCACAAATACAATAAATTCTCAGAGTTTCAGAAATTTGACTAGACTCCTGTTGCATTTGGAAGAGAAGTTTTGCTACTACTTTGCCACCTTAATAATTTTCTGCATTTTTTGGATTAGCTCTTTATTCATCTCCAATAGTAATGTGACCTTCTCTGACCACTAAAGGCTACAGTATGTGATTTTGAGAGGTACCCAGATGTTCCTGTTTTACAGAGCCAAGATGACTGTGGTCCTGGAAGAATACTGAACATGACACTAGCTGAGATACTTGACTCGTTCCATAAGTCAAGTTATTTTCAGTACTTTCAAGAAAAATGCAACTGTAAAAAGCACAAGGAGATTTGCAGATAACTTACAGTAGCTGCAGAGAAGAATTAACTATGCTTTTGTATCCATTTAGTTTCAGGGCTTTTTAAAAGAACTGATTCTTTTTTCTTGCAGTATAGCGCTCTCTTTTGTACTCTGACTCATGGGTATTAGTTAACACATTCACCCTACTAAAAGGACTGTGTGAAGAATATAGTGTTACACCTTTTGTTTCCACAAAATACCTATTAGATGAGGAAAAAATTAAAGGGAAGAATCTGATTTCTTTACTGATCATTACTTGGCTTCCATTCTCTGTTCTTCCATTTCCCAGACCAGGAAATATTATTTTTGTCTCCAGACTTTTCTTTTGGGAACATATTTGCTTTTTGAACCTTTGCAGGCTTAAAATATCCCCAGCATGCTAACAATAGATGGGTGGGAAGGAAAAAAACTGGTCTTTTTTTGTTTCCCATCTGCACACTGTGTTATTCCCTGTGACAACAAGATTTTATATTCGTACTTCCTAATTCTTTGTATTTCTTTTATGATTCAGAAATGCTAATGGGAATGTTTAGCATACCTAGTGATTTACCAGTATACTATGTTAGTTGCATACTGTTAGACTTCTCACAGTGACAGTGATGCATGTTTTAAGTTGATCAGTGATGCTCACCATGTTAAACAGGCGTATCTCGGAGAAGTTATACAGTCACACCAAATTCTAATGTAATTAAGCAGATCGTATGTCATATTTTGAAATGACGTTAAAGGGCAAACTGAATGACAATGTTTTGTTTATGACCTTTTAAACTTGTCTACCACAAATTAAGTTTGGTCTACAGAAAATAAATTTATAAAGAAAATGAAGTGTCTTATGGCAAGAAAATCCATTAGGAAGTCTTGAGTGTGTCTTGATAAACGTAGCTTCACAGCCATTTGGTACTATATCTAGTGAATTCATTTGTGTTTGTATGTTTTGAGAAGTGGAGGATGAATAAAAGGCACTTCATTTGATCTCCTTGTGAAAAAAAAAAAATGGATTGTGTGATTTCAGCCACCTCAGAGGATAAAAATTGTGTATGCAAACTTAATTAAAAAAACAATAAGCCATTTTCAATTCATGTCACAATCTCCATTTAGAAGTAGCTGGAAAACGCTGTTTTGCAAAGCAAGTTATAAAGTCGTAGATATTTGATTTTATTAAAAATAAGGCACTTGTTTTCTGGGATTGTGTTGGAATATCAGTGCTAATAGAAATCTCTCCTATTTCAGTTCACTGCAATTATCATAGACAATATCGTCATGTAACCCTTTCAGTAAATTTTCAGATTCCATCACAAAGTCATCACCTTCACAAGGAAATTCTTCTAAAACTTCATTTCTAGGTTGAATATGCCTTTTAAATTTCCAACTTAAAGTAGTTCAAGGTCCATCAAAACCCACTGAACCTTATTGCAAACATTGCTCTAACACTGTACTCAAAAGTACAGAGTAAATAGTAAGCAAAAAAGAGCTGAAAGTGTCTTGGCAAGGGCAGAAGCATGAGTTCAATCAGAGAAAACCCCCAAAGTATATAATAGAGATTAGTAGGATTAAAAGATTAAAGTAAAAAAGAAATGGGCAATGTTTCTTACAAAGGTAGCCACATTGAGATAGCCTCTATTTAATTTCCAGTTCCAACTGCTCTGTGAAAGGTTCAGAAAAAGATGAGATGGATGTTTTCTGGTGCCTTCAAGTTATAGGCAACTTGAACAATTACTACAATATAGGTTTTATTTATCAAATGACAATACTGAAAACTGAGGCAGTTTGGGTGGTTCCCTGGATAAGCCAGCTTGTCATGCAAACAAACATGAAATAGTTGTGGTACAAGTTCTAATGCAGAGCACCAACAGCGTACTTGCATCCTTACATTTTCTATGGTGTAAACACTGCAGACATATTTAACCGAAAGTTCATTTAAAGTGAAAGATGGCTTTCAAAATTGGGGAATCAGAGACCTCATTTCACTACAAAATTACAGGCTGAATAGTAAAGATATCTTTAAAAACCAGAAATTTATGTGAGACAATATCATTAGAAGTATAAGTATTAGGACTGGTACTGTTTTTATGTGAAGTTATTGTGTGAAAGCTTACTTCTTGGATAAAGAGAGACTAAAGAACTAGAACTTCAAGAAATAAAAGAAGATTTAGTGCTAAGATATTTTGAGCAAGTACTTAAAATCCAAGTCATTGAGAACCTGATTTATCTAAAGAGAAACTAACCATTTCATTGGCCTCACTGCAACTCAGTCTTTCACCATTCATATAACAAGATAGAAATTAAAAAGTGACCTGAAATATTAGCTGTAGTTTCACGAGTATGGTTTCTTTCTTTAGTCTCTCCTTTAATAACCCTAGAAGTGAAATAGGAAATGGCAGCTGTGTTGATCTGTTTTCTTACTTGAACACAGCGTATGCTTTTTTGTAAGAACTGTATTTCCTATGACATTTGAAACAGAGCATTCAGTATGAATCAAGTGACCATTACAAATGATCCTCCTTTATCCTTATTACGTAGACGTAAAGTTAAAACCAGTATTTTCTGCGTAATTCAAGTCGGCTTTGACTTAAAGGACATAGAAGTTAAGTTTTCAAAAAGGACACAAAACCCGTAACTACCTTTGTCTTTTTATATCATCTTTTCGAAGTCATTAGTAGATAAATTGCTTGTTATGCCTGGGAGTGACAGGTATTAGCCCAGACGGCCATGCAGGCTGAGCAGCTACCCTAGTAAGACATTGTGCTGTAATAGCCCCTTGAGAAGTGCCATTGCAAAATGGTGTTTCAGAGTGAAGTGTTTCAGCTGGAGTAGAGAGGGACCTGTTTTCATAGTAATAGCATTTCTGCTCAGTGATTATACTCACTGATTATATCTTTTCCCTGCATTTTGCAAAGTTTTAACATGAATAAATGCTACTGCACTACAAATGTGTGTTAGAGCTGAGTACATGTGTTCTTGCCTCAGCAACGCTGGTATTCTGTGTATGCATTTGATTTGTAGAGTGGTCTGTCAGCTTTGAAATGCATACTCAATACAGTGTTCAAAGAAAAAAAAAAAACAGCCTTACTGAACAGCGTTGTTAATTATTGATATTATTTTAATTCACAATCATTAACCTTTTACTATTGAGTATGCTATGTGCTGTACCAGCATAAGAAATCATTGTGAAGTATCCCTAAGAATATTCTGAACTAAGTATTAACTTTGGCATTTCTCGGGGCAGGGGGAGTGGGTCGGGTCTCAAGGCACAGTTTTCTTAGCAAAGCCTGGCTGTACCCCATATCTTGAACCCTCTTAGAACGGCATACCTGTTACTAAGGTCTGAACAGAAGTGTTGGTGAAAGAATGGGAAGAAATACCGAACTAACCATGCAACTGATAAAACCTTTTTTTATCAATAACACTTTGGGTTAAAAAAAAAACACAGTTGCATAGCAAAAGACTCATCTGGCCTTATGACAAGAGCTGTTTTCTTTTATCATATCTTTTATCATAACAGAGCTATCCCAATACTGCATTTGTGGTCTTGATTTTTTGCTACCTAATATTGGTTTTGTTGTGTATTTTACTTCTTGAGAGAGAAGTGGAAAGTATTTTAGTGGGCTGCTGAATATTTTGTGTTCTGTATAAAACCACATGCTATGAGCTGCGAAAAGTGAACTTATGCTCTCACAGAGTGATGCATGCAAGGCGCTGCAGAACTGCTGCTTGCTCATTGCTCTGAAAAACAGTAGAATTGTTCTGTGAAGTTGGTCTCTTAAAGCAGCAGAGAATCACTGTGCAGAATGTCTTTAAGTCTTTCTTGTACTAGTCTGTAATGCCAAAGGCAACTGTACAATTGGTTATTTAGGCATGTTTCACTGCTGTGAAATGTGTAATACTTCCTTTTTCATGGTATCATGTTCATAATTTCATGAATTGCATCGGTTTAGTGCATGCAGGAGTTTGCACTGTGCAAAGTGGACTTTTCTGTGATTCAAGTAGTTGTAGCTATTTAAATTATGTGTAAGGTACCATATTTCAGCTGCTGATATGATCATTTATGACTAACCTATTACAATTTGTTAGCACAGAACTGACCTTTTTCTTGTAAGCAAAGGGCACATTTTACAGTTTCCTGAACATGTCTTATCTACTTAGAAGGTTTTACAGAAAAGTAAGATGTAGTGACATTTAGTTTTATTCTAGTTCACTGCCATTAACCTCCTCCTACTGACTTTTACATAGTTGTGTATAGTGCTTTATCAAGAGAGTGCAAATTAAGCTTCTCTGTGTTTCAAGCTGAAGCCTGTTACTGTGCTTCATCTTAGCAAACTGCAATACATGAATGCTTAATGATGCACTATATGTGTTCCTGCCTATGACATGCATTTACACAACTGCTTACGAAACACAGCTTCATCAAGTAAATTATCACATTTCTTCATGGCTCTGAACCATCATTCTTTTAAAGAGCTGTTGACTTCCCATGAGGAGTCTTTGCTGACTGGCCCGCATCCGTGTGCTTGCTTGTGCACGGAGAACTGGATAGGAAACCAGTTTACATGGTTAGGTTCTTTTGAGAAAACCAATTTACATGGTTAGGTTCTTTTCAATATGCATATTTCACTTGGTTTGCTTTTCCATTTATGCCATGCCATGCTATTTAGTATGCTCAGTGCTTTGCCTTGCACCCCATGGATCAATTCAGCTATGAAGTTAACAAAGTATGGAAGGTTTCTGTGAGCACATACTCAACCATAAATTTTCTATACTTTTTTTTTTCCCAGCATGTTTAATGGATTTGGACATAAAATCTAAGGCATTTCACAGGCTGTTTGATATGTGTGGGAAAGCACGGTTCAAAATGAGGTTTTTCCTTTCAGTTAATTTAATGTTTGGAGTCTGTCAGATTTACTGAAAGATGGGTAGTTATACTGTGTGAGTAACAAAGGAATCATATCATCCCTCCTCCACCCCTATGGTTAGCCTTCCCTGAATGTGTTCATTAAACTGATAAATGATTTCCAGCAGGGAACCTTAGAAATGCTCCAGACTAAGAGAAAATGAAGTCAGAACCACATAAGAAGCTGTCTAAAGTAGATTGGGAGTCACCTCAAGTTTTAATGATTGCTTTGGATTGGTATGCTTTTCTGGTGCTACTACAGTTTCCAGTATTTGACAATGTTGATGGATTTTGAAATAAGAGCAGCAGCAGATACAAGTTCAATCCAAATATGAATTATTCACTGCCAAATATGTATTAGGCCTTACCTATTAGCACTCACTAATGTATTGCTGGATAAGAATATTTCAGATTTCAGTTTTATTCAAAGAGTTTTTTGCTAAACAGTTAATATGCAATGTACAATGCCATTCCCTGTAATGGGTGAGAGCTTGCAGAGGACTGTCATTTCTTTTGAATAGTTTTTTGTTCTTTGAAGACATCTGTCTTGAAGTATTTTGAACTTGTCTTTGCACTACAAAGCTAAAATAACATCAATTTATATTTGAGTTCAGGCAATTAAGCCCGTCTCTTCTGCCATGTGATGTGGAACTGATCCTTAGGCCGAATTGTGTGTTTTGATTTATTCACAAAGAGTTTTATCCTTGTACAGTGTTCTGGTTTGGTTTTGTGTGTTTTTTGTTGGTTTGTTTTTGTTTCTGGGGGTTTTTTTTAGGTGTCTTATGCTATTGTGGGTAACTATTACTGTCCACAGCATGTTTCTTTTTACCCATATGAGAATTTTTAAATGAACACAGTGGCTGGTTTAGAGCATAAATTCGTACTACTTTTACTTCAAAAGACCAGACCAGCAAGTAAGAAGTAAAACTAAGAATGCTAAAGATACAAAAGGTGTGAGTCTGTATGGCAACAACTCTGGGTTTTGTCTCCAAAGAAATAGGATTTAGTAGTAAGTGGTGCAAATGCAACAATAACTAAAGAGGGCAGGCAAAGATTTATTTGTGTATATTTCTCATTTAAGTGTTTTGTGTCAGTAAGAGAATGAGGAGCTTGATTTCTGAAGATTTGTCTTCAAGCAGAAGTTCCTAATTTATGTACACAGGAGGAAAGAGATGGATTTTTATGGCAGCATTTATTTGCTCCCTCTTGATTAGGGGCAATGACAAGGTCCTTCCATGAATTTTGCATGAGAAATTTTGCTTTTTACAGTGCTTTTGTAAAAATGAGATTGCAGCAGATATCACCTTTATAAGTAGCTAAAATAATTTTGTGCAACTTCGTGAGACCTGGCAGCCAATTTGTAGTTTAATATCTTAATACATTAGACACATTAGTTATTAAAAATTTCTGTGGCTAAATTTGAAAGGGAGCAGGCAATTTTATGGTCACATATTAGTAACACCTATATAGAGAACAGTAAACATGAATCAGGAAAGATCTTTTTCTACTGTGTACAGGATTGTATAGCTTGCTTGGTATTGCTTGCTCTTTTCATGTCAAAAGGAGAGTTAAATGGTGTTTCTGTCCAACCTTTGTATATGGTCTGTAATGTTCGTTTCTGCTGAAGCAACTGTATGTGTCTGAATTAGATTTTCCTCCAGTGAGTTATTTTTATTATATGGGAGATATAGGTCAAGCAAGATTAAGAAACCGAACACAAACTGATAGTTATGACACCTATTTGGAACATGGGAGTTTCCTGGCTTGCCAGGCCAAAAGCAAAGCTATGGAAGTGTCTCAGATGAATGAAGGGGCAGATGGATGGGCTTTCTTTTTCATTTGACCAGAGCTGCTGTAGTAGAGTAGAGAAGTCTTTTTGCACGGGGAAGCACATTTTGCTAAGATTAGGTCATTTTTAGAGTTGTCATTTTCAGGCTTCTTGCTAGAGTAAAGGCACTTTTCGGCGTATTGCTTTTGCAGGTGAATAAATTGGAGCTTTATTATACTGCAGAGGTGTTAGCCTGATTGCATCAGTGCACATTCCTCCAGATAGGCAGGCATTTAGACCCCACTTAAGTGGTTACAATTATGTCAAGAATGAAAGGGGGAAGATTGTTTTTAGTACTTGGAAATTCTGATGTTGAATTGGGAAGACATAAAAAGAGTCCAGAGCTTGGAATGTAAACTTACAGATTATATATCAATGTATATAGCTCTTCCTGCTTAAAAGTCTACCTATATCTTACTGCTGAAAGATAACTCTAGCCAAAGGTAAAAGAAAAAATCATATCTCTTTTCACTCTTTAAAAAAAATTTACATTAAAATGTCTGAGGTGGGGTTTGCACCTGTATTTATGTTTCTGGGAAGCTAAAAAGTGTGATGTTCCTACTAGACTTTTAAAAATAAAAAAAAGTTTTATACTTTTTATGGCTGAATTTCAAATAAATAGCATTTTTTATTCAGTACTCAGATGTCACTGAAATAATTGAAGGATTAGTATAGATGAAAGATTAACACGAAGGACTACAGTAAGCTGCATGTGTGCCAGTAGTAAAATTGAAAAACTGTTGAAAAATGTAGCAGTTAGGACAATGGCATGTACTTTATGCAGAAAAACGAAAGACATAATTGAGAAATAAAAATACATGTGGGCTGTTGATGGTGGCTATTTGAAGTAGTAAACAGTTGGTAAACAGTCTTCCAGAAGCAATAGCAGAGGTTGCATCTTCTTTTACACATTTCTAATTAACGGATTTTTTTTTGTGTTTGGCTTAAGATAAGTGTGTTCGTTTCTCATCCTGGTGTCCTCACTCCGTTTCAGGCATAAGCACTTGAGTTATCATCATGCATTCACCATGTTGATCTCTCATCTGTAAGCTAGCATTTGACTGTTCTGTACTTGAGCCATTGTACTTATGAATGTTGCTTTAGACAATTTTATTTGAGAGCATTTAGCACTGAAATGCTGTTTTTTTCTTCTCTGGTGTATTATTAAGACAGTAATCAGCTACCTATGTAGTTCTTTTTCATAACTGAATCATAGGATGTCATTTCTTTAAGGTAAAAATATATTTATTTTCAGAAGAGGCATTTATTTCTTCTGAATGAGTATTTTATAGAGTAATTCAAATATTCTGAACTATCACCTACTGACGCACCACTGTGTAAATAAAGTACTTGTCTAGCTGACTCGTGACACTAAGAAAAGGTTTTGTATCTGTGATGGAAGCATGCATCCTTTCAGATAGGAGGTGTGCTGGAATGCGATGTGTAGGGGTCATGCATATGAAGACAGAAGTTTTCTCAGCGCAGAATTCTGAAGGCTGTTCTCATCATAGTAGATGTTACTGCAGAGTTCAGTTTTTGGACTCTTCCAGCTGACTTCAGCAGAGCTGTAAAGTGCTGTGTTACAGCTGGTTCACACACTTTGCATTTGAAGGCAGGGCTTGCACATTTTCTGATACAGAAAAGAGTAACAGAGCGCAGCACACCTGACCAGCCTAGCAAAAAACTAGTAAAATTCCTCTCTCAGAGGAGCAGTAGGGAGCAGTGGACAGTTATCTTGGCTTTAGCAATACTTTCTATGCTCTCTCCCGTAACTTCCTCATGGACAGACTGATGAAGGTATACTAGGCAAGTGAATAGCAGGATAGACTGGAAGTAGGCTGGACTGTCAGCCAGGAAGGGTTGTCATCAGCAGGATGAAGTCCATCTGGAGGCCAGTCACTAGTGACATAGTCCGATACGAATAATGGGGCCAAAACAGTTAAACACTTTCATTATTCACTTGGATAGAGGGTACAGCATGCACCACCTGCAAATTCACAGGTGATAGAAAACTGGGAAGAGTGGTTGATAGGTCAGATGGTTGCCTGGACAGCCTAGATGTGGATTGATAGGAACATCATGAAGTGTAACAGAGAAGTGTGGAGTCTTGCACCTGGGGAGGAATAATCCCATGCACAAATACAGACTCAAGCTGACCAGCTGGAAAGTAACTTTGCAGAAAAGGACCCAGGGGTCTTGGTGGATACAAAGTTCAGTGTGACTGACCGGTGCACCCTCACGGCAAAGAAGGTCAACAGCAGTCTGTGCATTAGGAAAAGTATGGCCAGCAGGTTGAGGGATGTGTTCTTTCCACTCTGTGCAGCCCTATTGAGACAGACACGCAGTGCTTTGTCCACTTCTTTGCTACTCGGTACATAACAGACTCTGGCATGATTCCAGCAAAGGGCCACAAATCTGATCAAGGGCTTGGAGAATCTGATGTGAGAGGAGAGGTGAAGGGAGAGAGCTTGGCCTGGAGAAGAGAAGCCTCAGGGTGGGGGGAAGTGGATTGCTAGATTTATATATATGTGTATGAAATACACAGTTTGATAAATAGCTGATGGAAGGGAGTAAAGAAGATGGAGCTGTGCTCTTCCTCCCGTGGTGCCTAGTGAATGCATAAGACACAATGGACACAAATTGAGGCACAAGAAATTCCATGTAAAATACAAGCTTTTTCACAGTGAGAGTGAAAACTCTGTGGTTCTGTAATCCTGCTATGGAGTCTGAGTAGACTCTTCGGTGCCAGCATGTTAGTTAACTGAGTTGTTGTTCCTTTTCAGTTTCTGTCTGTCCTTAATGATGGTACTGCAGACCCCAGTCAGAATTCACACGTTGTCGAGATGATTACTTAATCTTCCGCACTTTGAATTTCATTGTTTATGGGATGTTGTCTACACAAGGGAAATTTCCCCTCTGTCATAAAGAAACACCAGGATGAGTTTCTATCCAGGCTCACATGTTTACTTTAAAAGCTGCTGATAGAGCAATGTGTAGCTTTGTTGTTTAGTTGGAGGCACCAAACGAATACAGTGAATCATTTTATAATCTGTAGTTTCAACAAACGTGTAGTAAGAAAAATCCTTGTCTTGCATGGGTGTGGTTAGAAAGTTGTCTAAAATAAGTTGAAGTACACCAAAAATTCTGCCCCTGCATCCTACTTACTGAAGATTACAAATCCCTCTGAAAAGTCCCTTCTGGTAAGAGCATGTGAGATTGTAAAAACTAGATTTGAAGGAGAGGTGGGGTTGTCTTTCCTTTGTGTTTCTCCCCCCGGCTGAGACAGATTTAACTGGCTAAAAATCTCTGAGAGTCTGCTTAGTATCACAGTTAAAAGTATCTGCTTTTTCTGAGCAATATTAAAGTACAGCAGACTTCAGATTCCATCAGCCTGCCAACCTTGATTTTACATGTCCTGTTATTAAAATAAGCTTCCCTGGCTGTTTTAAAAATCTTAAGAGTTAATACTATAGATATAAAATTCCTGATTATTATTTTTTTTCTCGAATGCTGTTATTGCAGAAAGCTTTAGGAGTTATCTGAACTGATGTTGTTTTCAAAGGGAGAATTTGCCCTTTAAAACAAATCAAGGGCATGTCTGAACTCTTAAATTTTTTTTGAGTTATTACTGTTGGAAAAGAGGTCAGATTAACTGGAAGATGTCTCCACTGGAGTTCTGAAACCTTGGCTCGTTTCTCACTTCAGACTTGCTTCAGAATAGTGATATACAAAGAAATAAAAGGAATCTCAGGATTTTTGTTCTTTCTTTTCTGAAGAGTGATATGACCTTTTCAGGGAAAGAAGTCTGCAATGCCTGAAGTCACAATATATCCACAAATAACTCTAAAAATAATGGGTTACCATGTTTCCTTTAATTTCCACTCTGAATAGGTTTAAGATCGTGTTTAATGTGAGTGTTACACTTGATTATTTAAGTAAAAATGCATACTGTAGTTAAACACTCATCCCTTTCTCTTGTGCTGTGAGGTATGAGTTACAATCAAATATTCATTAATAATTAAGTTAGAGCCAAAGAAAGAATGATTCTGGGTAAATGACACAGTTAATCTCATTGTGGTAATGGATCACAACTGTGATTTTAAACATGGTCTGTGAAGGCTGTGTGTCCTTAGCAAAAGCCCAGTACAGACAAAGTACAAAGACGCCAAAGACTTTCCTTTTTTCTCAAGGGCTGTCACATCCCAGGAAGACATAGTGTGGCTATGGCATAGAACTGGAGGTGACGGTCTGTATCCGGGGAGCAAACTTGTCCAGAGCTTCACTTCTTTCTGTCTGCCTAAGGAAGCGGTGTTTTGGCACTGAAGAGTGAGCCCATGGTAAGCAAATACTTACAGATAACACAAGAGACAGGCAAGTGTCTCTACTTTCTGTAGAAGAATCTGTTGTCTTCCAGAAATGGTCATAGGAAGAAAAGAATTTCTGAGAGTTCAGGAATTGCAATGGATTTTCTGACTGTTATATGAGCAAAAATGGAACTTAAGGGGAAGAAAAACCCATTAAGGTTGGGTTTAGTTTTGAGGTTTCAGTCATTGAAGTCTGCAATAAAACCTATGCTGAAGAAGGGCAATTTGAACTGACCTGGGTAATTAGTTAATTCAATTTAATTGCAGCTGGCAATTTCAGAGGAGGAGGTATAACCTTGTGGCAGTGTGGTGTAACAGTCGGGTGGTTTGTTCACCACTGTGCCTTGAAGTTGCCTCTTTGCTCACTAGCACTGGCTGTTTTCTTTCTGCTGTTTTTAAGGTAGGGTATATGTTCAGAAACAAAAAATGATAGCAAGATACTGAGCAGCAAAGATTATCAGACTAGGTATCATTACACTACACCAGAAACAGATTATTGTGTCTAGGACCGGTCATATATTTTTCAGCAAAACAGTATTTTCTTTTGGGAAGCATAGCTTTTGTTGAGTTTGAAGTGTTATCTTTGAAACATCTTGGTTTAAAGACTTTTAATGCATCAGGCCCTGGGAATTCTGGTTCATACTAGGTTTTTGAGGCAAACCTATCCAAGAGAGGCAATTGTGAAAACCGGGGAGTCTGAAGGGTAGCACAAATTATCCTGAAAAGCTAGGCTAATGTAGTAGCAAAATTTTTCTGTGAATGGGGTCTCAATCTTTTATATCATATAAATTTCCAGGGTTTTTGAGATTATCTTATTAATGAGCTAGCTGCACATGGAGGCAACTGGTACACAAATTTGCATGTTTGCATGGCAGCATGTTACTCTGGAACAGTACAAAAGAATCTTGGGTTTTCTAACAGTTCTTGTGTTAGCTATTTTTATGTACTGGGAAGAAAATGGGAGTTGGAAACCTGTTGCTGAATACCTCTGAAGTTGATGCAGACATTGTACAAGTTGCAGTGCCTGCTGGTAAGCTTTCTGTTGTAGGTGGAAATGGTATCTGCAAAGATCATTAGGACAAGAATTATCAGAGCTGTGAAATAGCATTTGTGCACAGAGAATGAACTGACAGGTTCTCACAGCTCGATTACAAGGATGGCTGAGAGTTTTGAGTGATGTACACAGGACTGAGAATTCGTTGAAAATGTGAATAAGAAACTAAAGACGAGCATTTTTCAGAATACAAGAATTTAAGAGCATCTATTGGATTTTCTAGCCATCTACATAAATGTATCTAAAGCAAAGAAAAGGGAACGCATTTTTGTCCACATAGTGTTACAGTACTCAGTGTCATGGTGTATTACACAGTAATCTTAAGGATTAAACAGGGAGCTAAAAGTATTTGTAGATATTTAATCTAATGCCTAGATGCATTTTATGACTAAATAAAACTAGAAGCTGGAAATGATGAAAACTGAGCAATCATACGTCTGTTTCTAATTCTCTTTTATAGATGTTTTTTTTCAAAGTCTGCTGCCAAAATACCCCCTTCATCTGCTCTGATGTGGCAGCAGTTAGCTTTCTGGAGGGTGAATGTGTTTGTCCATATGTGTGTACACAGCTGTAGACATAGTTGTTGTATAATTTCCGTTGTAACACTTTCACAGAGTAGTGGCTCTACATGCTTCAGTTGATACATTCTTCTAGCCTACTATTGGCTATCAAAGGTTGAAAAACAGGATCTTTTTATGCCTATGGTTGCTATTCGGGGTAATGTTAATTCTAATAAATTGGGCTGTTGGTGAAAGGGTTTGTAATTGAAGGGCTATTAACTGTTTCTGCCAGGTTTGATGTCTTGCCTGGTAGATTCTCTGCCTTTTAAACCTTCCTTTTGCTATTCACAAAGAAGGTTTGTTGTGATTTCTCTAGAAAATGTTTACTTTGTCCTATTTTAACACCATGTTGTTAGAATATATTTTACTTTGTACAGGCCAATGCTTCATTCCATGATGGTCTCTTCCTGTATAGACATGTTCTGTTCAGATAAATGATAATAGTGGATTAGTAAGTAACTTGTGTTAGAAACATACTGAAGAAAATAATCTATGTAATCTTAATAAATTTAGTGATTATAATTGCTAGGTCTACACAAATATATGCTTTATATTTATTCTTTTGAACAAAGGCAATGTCATATTTTGATTGTATATTAAGAAGTTTTCTTCAGAAGTGAAGAGGGAGGTGATTTTGCACTATCTTCCTTTTATTAACACTATTTTAAAAAACCTTACGTTCTCAAATAACCTCTTACATTTTTTGCAGTAGCTTATTTTTTAACAAATCCCCCAATGTTTTGCCCTAAATGTTTGCCCTGAAAAAGGAGGGTGATCTTTACCTTTTTAAAATTCCCGGGCTGACCATTTTTCTAGTATTCCTTTTGCACAAAGTAGTCTTACCTGAGCTCAGTTTCTGTAGACTTTCTAATTAATCTTTTAGTTATACCATATTTTGTATACTTAGTAGTAGTTTGTAAAAAAAAAAGGAAAATTAGCTCTAAAAGTTCTAAAAAGAAAACCTTTCTTTATGTGCTTTATTAAACCATTCATTGGAAAGTATTTTTGTTTAATATACATAGAAACGAAACAAAGTTTCTTTTTAAGATCAGCAAATGGTTCTAATCTGAGTAGTTTTCACTCCTTAAGCAATTTGGTGAGCTTTGTGATGCTTAATAGGGATCAGAATATATTAGCTGATGAATATACTGGGACAGTGTTTACAGAGCCTATTTCATGGAATCGTTTTCACAGAATTGTTGTTTTACTTCAGTGAATGAAATTGATTCAAATTTAATAAATGGCAAGTATTTAACGCCTAATTAAAATGTTTTAGTTTGTCATGCATGTTAAAGAGAGAGGGAAATGAAAGGAGAAATAGCAGTGAACAATGACTGACTGCTGATGTTTTCATCTGTGTTGTGATGTCGTAGAAGAAAAATGTAAACAAAGAAATGCTTCAAGACTTGAAAAGGAACAGGTTACAGATGTAATTTATTGTATGAACAGGTTGTGTTACGGTCTGAAAACAAAGGTGTTCTAGGTAGAAGGAAGCTGTCTCGTGTGAAGCTTTCTCAGGCCAAGTTGTGTCCTTCTTGATCCAAATCAAAACTAGAAATTTGGGACACATAATCAGGGCAGAAGATTGTCAGATTATCATATAGAGAAGCCTTCATGACCTTGTAGGTAGGAGAAATAAAAGGAAATTCAGTACTATAACATGTACGTAGGTAATAAAGGTCATGTATGTGAGGAGTGAAGACTGTCAGTAATAATGGATAAGAAGGCTGTGGGCTGGCAGTGTAATGATGATAATAATAATTAGAAAAATATTCTGAGGGGTAAATAGTTGTGCCACCTTATCTGGAATACTCTTTACAATTTTTGTCAGCTATGTTAAAGAAAGGAATATTTTTGGTTGCCACATGTTTGTGATTGAGTGATCAGAAGGCATGTTATAGGAGCAGCAGTTGTAAGAGTAGAATGAAGGAGCTTGATATTGTATGGTTGTTACTGACAAAATTATTATAAAGGTTTTATTAAGCTGTAAAATACATAGAAAGAAGAGAAGAGGGAATAAATATCACAGAGAAAAGCTTTTTCAGCTCATGAACAAATAGGAGTGAGCTGGGTATATCGATATGCTGGAAATGAGAAGTGACCTAATTGTCTTAATTTCTGCAAGCGGCTCAGAAAAAAATGTTTTTATGATGACATTCAATTAAATATGAACAAAGACTAAATTCTAGGATTCAAGTTTTTGTCTCAGCATAAGTGGAAGAATGTCAGAAATAGCCCTTCATTCCCAGTGAGCTGAAGTAATCCTGTCCCAAGAGCCTCTATCTCCTGTTCAGCAGCATAAATCCATGAGGTTTGCAAATAACAAGCACTTCTGAGGCTGTTAGGTAGGGTTTTGTATGATGTAATGTCTCATACATTTGTTCAGTTACCTCTCTGTTGACATTAAATTAGGTGCTCGCAGTCTCGCTGAAGATTGAGCGTTGCATTTATAGCAGGCTTTCCTCAGTTATTATGCAGATTGATGCTTGATAGCTCCAGATCTACAGTAGCAGGGCACAGAAGCAAAATGTACTCTTCAAACTGCGGCGGTTATTTCTGGGGAGCCTTTGTGGAGCACCAGTAAGCCCAAATACTATCGAAGCAAAACTTTGAGCCGGTTTAATCGTACATTTGGATCTTGAACAAGCTGTGAGCAGTGATAAGTGGACTTACTGAGCCCAGAGCTGGCTAAGTCAGGCCAGTGCACTTGTCCTTTTTACAGGTGAGAAATCAGGGATTTCTGTTGTTTTCCTCTTCTTTCTCTAGAGGATGCTTCATCTTCCACTGATTGTGGTTTATCGCTACCAGAGAAACTGGGAAATAGGGAGACTTGAGGAAGGATTTCTAAACTACTAGGTGCTTACAGTCATCTGATCGAAAATTGTCTCCTATCCCCCCTTCTTTCTCACACTTTCTATTCCTTGGGACTAATTTTGGCCCTGCTCATTTCCATGAGATACTAAACTGTATGTTAGAATGAATTTTGTTTAAAAAAATTTCTGCAGCAGGGTAACTAGCAAACTATTGGATCCATATCCCCATATGTCATCCACTACTTATTTTTTCTTATCACCCAATAATGTTGTTATTCATATGTGCACAGTTGGTATTGATGACAGTAAAGTATTACAAGGTTTGAAGAAAAGTTTGGAAAAACCTTTGACATGCTTTAGACATAATAAGATGCAATACTAGAACAAAAACCAAAAAGCCATTCAGAAGCAAGGTAACAAATAAAATTACCAGTTTTTAAAAAGATATTTAATTGCTCTAAATTTAAGTGTAATTATTTTTCTGTCCTGACTCATAATGTTTGAACTCTGCAGTTGGCAATACTGAGACTGACAAAAAGAAAAATACTACTTAGTAGCTGTTATTATCTTTTGACAAATAATTCTTTGAGAAATAGCTGTTAATCTTTTGGCAAATAGTTCTTTGAGAAATTGTTTAGTTCATAGCTTACAAGAGAGAAAATAAAACAAAGAACTTCAAATTCTGTGCGAAGCAAAACCAGATACTCTTTTGAATACGTTTCAGTATGGAATATTTTCAAAAGCCTAACTAGCAGATACTATATTAATTCTTTCTGGGAAATCTCTTATTAGTTAAACAGAACCTGTCAGTTTAATTTTGTTTCATTATAATTATTTTGGAAATTACTAGAAATCATGTCTTTCAAGACAACTTAATAATGTAAAAAAAAAAATAAATTTTAAAAAGTTAGTGTAGATGGATGTGACAACATGGGCAAAAGTTCTGTTCATTTGAGAAGTTGTTTCTCTGGTATTAGAGCATGTCACATTGTTGAGGAAGGAGATGGCTTCTGATGCAAGGTTGTGCTCGTCCATGAGAGACACCTGAGCCATGTGATAATAAATACAACAAATAAAAGAAAATTAATTTTGCATTTGGAATTTAATGACTTAGTCTAAGAAATGCATGGCAGCAACATATAACTGGAGGAAAGAACACACCTGGTTGATTTCAGTTTCTTTAGTGCCTAATATTATCTAAAAGTTTCTTAGGCTTCCCTCCAGTATTTATGACTTATGACTATGCTTGTCTTGCACGTAGAAATGATATAAATTCAGAGACTTTGGGAGTTAATTGAGATGGTAAGTAATTACATTTAGACTCTAACAGCCATGTTTTTGCTTAAAGTATTACAAACCCTTTGCTCTCTTCAGACCCATTAAGCTTAGGCAGTTACTCAGGGCCTTTAGATTTTTGTATAGCATCCTTCAGCTGAAATGCCAGGTCTCCTGTAAGGTAAATTTCTCTATACAAAAACAAAACCCAAAAAAAATCCTATGGTTTCTGAGCTCCTGCATTTTGTCTGTTCATGAACTTGTAACATTGTTGTTGATTGTTACGTTACTGTCTTTATGTGCAAATATTTATGTTGTATTTTCCACCTGAAAAAATACCCTGTATCTTATGAGATAAAAAAGCTAAAAGCAGGATTGTACATAAAGACTTCAGATTCATCCCTTCAGCTTTTTCTGACAAGCAGCAGGACGTTATCTAAAATGTCTTTTTCAGGTTGTGATGGAAATAAGAAATCCTTTTAATTTCTATGTGTTGTCTTTGAATGTACAAGAGTCTGTGAGAAAATACTCATGGGAGTTTTTAGAGAACTTGGGTAGCAAACTTTATCAAAGCAGCTGTAAAATTTGCAAGAATTTGCTGTAAAGGCTAAAACAGACTAAGACCATGAGTAGGTGAGCTATCTATAGTCCTGTTGTAAATAAGTGATGTATAAAATGTGTACAATGTTGAAGGAAATACTGTAAGCTTTATTTTTTAAAAAAAATCCATTTTAGTTCAGAATAAGTAAAGCTGAAGCTCATGTCTCACAGAGGTGGATGTATAGAACAGGTAACCCATGAGCTCACAGAAAAAATGGCTACAAATTTATCTGTTCTCCTGGTGTATAGTAAGGAAATATATTGTAAAATTAAGGAGGCTGTCCAATCTGGTGTTGATTTAACTTGTAGACATATGTAATCTTTTCCAGCATGAGCTGAAAGATTTGTGATTTCCACATCACCATGTGGTTAAACCATCAACTCCCTTTTCTAAATAAAGTTGTCACCCGTGTACTAGTTGCACAGATTTTACTTTCACTGGTACTCCTCGGAGATGAAGCAGAATATAATAAAAGACCTACTTGGAAAGGGCTGTCTGGATTAAAGATGCTATTACCCTTTCCAAGTTATCATGGTCCAGGCTGAGGCACATGAAGGGTGACACAAAGATTTCTAATCTATATACAGAATTGCACCAGGTGCTCAGGAGAGGTACAGAAAGGCCAGGTCTAGGTGGGAAACTACTTTATAGTAATGTTTAGCTTTGATTTAAGGGATCTTTAACAGCTGAGAGCTGAAATCCTATTCATCTGCTCAAACTCTATCCTGAAGAGCTTGTGTGACAAGGCCCTACTGAAGTGCGGTGTGTCTGCACACAGCAGTGAGGAAAGTGGGAGTTTTCTACAGGCAGCCTTCGCTTCCCTGGCGCAGAAGATGGCTAAATCCTGCATCGCAACAGCCAGAAAGAGATTGCACATTTCCCCCTGCCACATTCCTAGCACCATTCTGATTACAAAACCGGTCTATTTGTTGTTTTTTTTCACCGAAGTGCAGGTGGAAGAAGCAGCTCTAGAGCCCAGAGTGATTCCTATTGCACAGTTTTATAAGATGACAGGCTACTTTGCTAAGGATGTTGGGTTTATGGTGCATCTCCCTATAATGGCAGGGAATTGTATCTATTTTAAGCCTGCCCAACTTGTCTCTGTTTTCACTTTTTACATCCTGTTCAAATTTCCAGACAAGGCGTGGAGCTGCTGTTGAGCTCTAAGTGAAATTTGTTCTCTGCTTGACTGGTCTCTGCCAGACAGTGCTAACAAGAAGCCTTCCCAGCAAACTCATAGATGGAATAAGCTCTGATAACCTGAAAGAGGACTTTTTGTTGTGACTCCTCTAAACCCCAAAGGTGTGGGTTGTCTTTTCCTCAAAGCACACACTCCTCTAAACCCCAAGATGTTGGATCTTCTTTTCCTCAAAGAACACAATCGCAAAGACCTTTTAAGAGAGAGAGATTCCTTTTTTAGTCCTTTGAGTGTCTGAGAAATGGAAGCAATGGAAACTAACATGCCAATTCTCAAGTGCAGTCTGCAGGTGGATTCTTTCTCAAAAGAAAGGATGGAGTTAATGCATTAGCTTTACTTTTACTGTAACCCAACCTCTGACAGCTCTGATACTGTCAGTTACCTGCAGTTTTGTTCCTACTGTGGTAACACTGAGGGGTCTCACGCTGTGTTAAACAACTGGGGGGCGAGGGGCAGAAGGGAACCTTACTGTTTGTAGGGCAGGTCTACACACTCAACCCAGCATATCCAGAGGATAACCTTACAAAAAGTTATTTGGAATCTTTGGTATCAGCATAATTTACAAGCAAGTAATAAACAGATGAATGCTGGATGTTTTCCCTTTGTACAGATTCTCTGTTGATACCTGCTGGGGAGATGTCTGGCAGTGTTGAGGGTGCTAGTATGGCTTAAAGTCCAGATTTTCAGTTTTTTGCCTGTGCTACTTTCTGTGTCTTTTTGTGGCCATCTTCTGTTTGCTTCAAGGAGCTAAGAAACTGAGGATAAAATGGGAAGCAATTCTTTTTTTGAAATGCAGTCGTGGTTAAAACAGCTTTTGTAGAAATCAGTGAGTGAAACCTGTATGTAGAACAAGACTTGAAAAGGCTGTTGTGCAAGTGGTAATTCTTATTTCTTTATTCAGTATTTATTTTGATGAATTAAAATGAACAGTTCCTCCACAAAGTACATTAAACAGTCAGTCTTTGACTCTGATGAATAATTCCTGCTTTCTGGAACTTGCTGTAACTTTAAGTGGCTGGATATATTCAGGCTCTGTCACTTGTCAGTGCTGCATGGTACATATCCCAGATCAGGAGCAAAGATCAGTAACTGAGGGGGGGTTCCACTCAAATGGGAACATCTTGGGACAGGAGGAAATGCAGCAGAATGAGTCCTGCCAAGCTTGCATAAAGAGGCTGGCAGTTTAGACTGAATCTGTAAGAATGGGGATTAAAGGCAGGCCTTAAAAACAACAGGACCTGACAAACCCAAGGACATTTACTTATACATAAGATAAACAAGTAACAGGGAGCTGGTTGGCTCAGATTTCTACGTGCCTGGTATATGAGACTTGTCACTGGGCAGTGATAGGAGAATGTGTCAGCTGTGTTGGATCAAGTAATGAAACATTTTATGAATCGTGTTTCAAGAGGCAGCTCATTTGTAGAGGCGGAACCTGTGTAGCATCACTAGGAAGGCAGCTCCCAGCTTCAGTTTACCTCTCTGGTTTCTTTTCAGCTCCAAGTAATGCTGCATGTCTGGCACAGCCAGTCAGTTCCTGTGTTTGCTCAAGACAGGATTTGCATTGGGATAAGAGGTCAGATTGTATAAACCTTGAACCTACTGTATAGAATCTTCCTGCTTTGGTAATGGGCAAAGTGCACGTCCAGGGAGCATATTGGAGTGGCCAGAAAAATCTAGGCACATGCAGGCCAGGATATGCAGCCATTTGGTAAATGTCATCCTGGAGTGGAGTAGAGGCAGCTGTGTAACAGTGTGAAAACTGCCTTGAAATGAAAAATCAGTTGTATAACATATTTTAAATCTTCCCAGGAAGCAAGACCTAGTCATTAGCTTGCTGCTGTTATACTAGCCAGACAATTTATTGTTAAAAGCTTGTCTGTAAAGAAAAATCTGCTTTTTCTGGGAGCTCTCGATAGCACTGACATTTACTCAGAGTAAATCTAACATGGATTGGCTCAGAACAGTGCAGCTTGACAGACATGACATTTACTGCTGCCATACTTTAGCCAATATTGTGATGATAAGGTCTTGGATATCCAATGGAATTGGTGAAATACAATTTTAAACCTAATGGATAGTCTATTTACCTTTACACTAAGCTGTAAGAAGAAATAAATTAAGGATCTTTCCATGCTTCTTGGTATACACTGAAAGAAACCTCATGAATTAAAATTTACGCTATTTCCATCGTCTCCAGGCATTAAAAGTACAAGTTAGTTTTTTCTGTCCTTTTTTAGTTTGTAAGTCTGTTTCCCACAGCCTTGCTAAACTGTAGATTATGTGTGATCTTTAAATACTGTATGATTATATAGTCCTGGAAACTATGCTAAGGCACATGGAAAATAAGGAGGTGCTTGGTGACAGCCACCATCGCTTCTCTAAGAGCAAATTTTGCGCAACGAATTTGGTGGCCTACTATGATGGGGTTACAGTGTTGATGGTTCAGGGAAGAGCAACTGATGTCATCTACCTGGACTTGTGCAAAGCATTTGATACTGCCCCACATGACAACCTTGTCGCTAAATTGGAGAGACATGGATCTGATGGATGGACAACTCAGTGGATAAGGAATTGGCTGTATGGTCACACTCAAAGAGATGTGGTCAGTGACTCAGTGTCCAAGTGGAGACTGGTGATGACTGGCATTCCTCAGGGGTGTGGGTGTATTGGGACCAGTGCTGTTTAACATCTTTGTCAGTGACATGAGCAGTGGGATCGAGCGCACCCTCAGCAGGTTTGCCAACAGCACCAAGCTGTGTGGTACAGTCAGCACGCTGTGGGGAAGGGATGCCGTGCAGAGGGGCCTTGACAGTCTTGGGTGGTGGGCGTGAGTGAACATCATGAGGTTCAACAAGGCCAAGTGCAAGGTCCTGCACATGGGCCAGAGCAATTCCAAGCACAAATACAGGCTGGGCAGAGAATGGATTGACAGCAGCTGGCGGAGAAAGACTTGGGAATGTTGACTGATGAGAAGCTCAACATGAGCTGACAGTCTGTACTTGCAGCCCAGAATGCCAACCGTATCCTGGGCTGCATCACAAGCAGCGTGGCCAGCAGGTCGAGGGAGGTGATTCTCCCCCTCTGCTCCACTCCCTGAGACCCCACCTGCAGCGCTGCGTTCTGCGCTGGGATCCCCAGTGTAAGAAGGACACGGACCTGCTGGAGCAAGTCCGGAGGAGGCCACAAAGGTGACCAGGGCTGGAGCCCCTCTCCTATGGAGACAGGCTGAGAGAGTTGGGGTGGTTTAGCCTGGAGAAGGCACTGGGGGGACCATATAGCACCTTCCAGTACCTAAAGGGGCCAACGAGAAAGCTGGAGAGGGACTTTTCACAAGGGCATGTAGTGCTAGGACCAGGGGAATGGCTTTAAACCGGAAGAGGACAGACTTAATTAGATACAAGGAGGAAATTCTTCCCTGTGAGGGCGGCGCTGGCAGAGGCTGCCACCAGCAGCTGTGGGTGCCCCATCCCTGGGGGTGCTCAGGGCCAGGCTGGACGGGGCTGGGGGCAACCTGGGCTGGTGGGAGGTGGCCCTGCCCCTGGCAGGGGGTTGTGACTAGGTAACATTTCAGGTCCCTTTCAACCCAAACCATTCTATGATCCTATGATTATTATGAAAAAGTAAAAGGCATTTATTCACATTCAGTGCCACCATAAAACCCAAGAGCTCTTATTGTAAGTGACCTTTGATAGTTTTCCAGACTTCCTGAACAATTCAGTGTGTGTTATAGTCCTGTCCTGCCCTGTGCAGTTAAGTTCTGTGTTTTGTGCTAAGTTTAATATATGAAATGAAACACCACTGAATGCACACCTAGTGCTAGACATAGCTGTGTGCTGGGATTGCAAATGTGACACATTGCATGTTTTTTTTCTGTAGGATACCAGGAAATGAATGATGGAAAGAGGCCAAGTTCGCAAAAAAGTTGTAGTGCTCATTCGAGAATTGTTGTAAGTCTGTATGCACTAAGGATTCGTATTTCTTGGAAAATGCTATTTCCCCATTTCCTTTAGTGATGATGCAGGAAATAGATTGATGTTTTCCAAGTGTGACAGCACACAGTTTCATTTTGTCCCTCTGTGTCCATAGCAGCTGCTTTCCATTTTGTTTTCCTTCCAAGATGAAATTAGTGACACAAACTGTAGTTTATCCAGTTATAGACTGCAGGAGAATGACAAGTGGTATTGATTAATTGATGGTTGCTTTTAAAGTTTCTTAAATGAGCTTTAGTAGTGCATCTTTTCAATTCTTTGGAATCTTCTGACAGCTTGGAAGAAGTTATTTTGTGAAGACCAAACCAAATTATTCCAGCTTACTTAAGGATTTATCTCAGGGCACTGATATAGAATCGTGCAGATATTTTAGTTTCTATGAATGATTGGCCAAGAACTGCAACCTGCTTCTCTTCTGGGGGATGAAAATGTGTGCTTTCCTTTTGAGCTTGGGGGGGGGCATTTTGAGGCACCTGTCCTGGGGACAAACTTTTTGGAAAACAGAAAGATTTATTTAAAGTGAAGAAGACATACAGGTTCATATTTATGTACCTAAATCAAGTTTTCACTTTTTTTTTTACTTTTTTTTATTTCTTTGCAGTATTTGAGCTCGTGTTGAAGGTGTGTGCATGTAGTAGGTAATGCCTTGCATTTTCTTGTTGCTGATGTTAATTCCTAGCCAGCTCTTGTTTAGTATCTAGTTTCTAGTGTCAGTGTTTTGGAGTATAAAGTGTATATATTAAAGCTTTAATGTCCACAATGTAGCACCGAAGACTTGTTTTCACAAAATAAAGTATCAAGTGAAAGGTGTGCATTTTCTTCATAGTGACCAGTTTTTGTTTTTTTTTAAATAATCAAGAAGCTATATCGTAATGTGCCTAACAAGCACAGACAGCTACAAGATCTTACCTAGTTTCTGAATTTTAGAAATGTAGGGTTTGAATTTTTGTACTTAACTGGCTTACAGTGGGTTTGTTGTGAGTTGTGAAAAGGCGGTTGGTGAAAGCAGCACTTACATAGCTACCCCACCTTTGGGTTTGCATTTATTGTTATAGTCACGAAAACAAAAATTATCTTGAAGCAGGCATATTAATCATAGACCCAGTTTTAATGCAATATTTGAAAAAATTCAATTAATTCCAGAAATCGATGACCATATAAGATCAGTATTTTTAAGTGCAACTCTCAGCGTAAGCTTGGCTCTGTGTGTGTGTTTTATGAAACAGTGGATACTGAGATCAAGTGTTTTGGTGTGGTGGGAGGTTGAAACATGAACCAAAGATAGTGTTTAGAGGCTTCATTAGCTAAACCATTTTCCTTACTCTAACCATATGAAGAATTTCTAAATTAGATGAAACTGGCAGACCCCTGTGGTCTTAAGGCTTAATGTGGTACTGTGTGCAAAAGAATTCTTGCCAAACTAGCAGCTAAGGTTTGATATGCAAACCCCATCAGTACTGATCTGTGGACCCTCACAAGGGTCCTGAATCCTGAGTGTGAGCCATGGCAGCTCCCCTGAAAGCAACCTCAGGTCCTTGCCCTCACTTATATCCACCCAAGTTCTTTCATCCTGAAGCAAGTCATAGAATTTTCTAATGATAATTAATCAGTTGAGAATAAAAGGTCTTGGTGAAAGAGAGGAGGAAAATAGCAAGTTGGAATTACCACTTTAAAAACAGTGTGCTGGAAAAATATTATGAATGTTACTAGTATTCAGCATCAGTAGGGAATATCTTACAGGAAATGAAGTAATGTATTATTAAAAATGAGAAAGAGTTTTATTTCCACCAGGATATGAAACAATTGCATAAGGATATCTTCTTTTGCTTTTTTCATAAATCATTTGCATAATATTTCTTTCTTAGTATTAGTCATAAGTTCAATTATCAGTAGTGTACTGTGTCAGGAATTAGTTATGCCTTGATGAGATCTAATTATTTATGAGTTTATTTTGCCAGACTTTTTTAAAGTGTGTTGAAGTAAAGGTTACTGTCCTTCATGGTTTCAGATAATCAAATTAACACACATGGGGGGGGGGGGGGGGGGGGGGGAAGCTATTACCAGTCATGCACACACAATTAAAATAAGTTTTGTAAGTTTTGAAGCCTTTTGAGAGCTTATCATTTTAATACGATTCTTAAGCAAGAATCTTGTCATATTAGTTTACAAACCTGCTAGAAAATCAGAACCTATTCTTTTTAATGCAGCCTGCTTGTAAATTTATTGTAGTGGATCTTCCCTTTAAGTATAAAATCTTTGGTGAACAGCATAGTAATTCTGGTGAATGATTCCAAATTATGAAGGTGGACATAGCAAGAATTAAGAAAAATCTTACTTATTCAGGATGATGTAGACCTGAACTATTTTGAAGCCATAACTAATGAGAACCTCTTGCTTTTCTGACTCTGGTATATAACTCTTGCTTAGGTAGCGGGGGTAGGCTTATCATATGGAATGAAACCTTAACACCGTAGAACACTGATGGGTTCAAATTGTTGCAAATTTAAGTGCCCTTTGAGCATTAAGCCATGAGCGTTAATGGCTGCTTAGTATTTCTGAAGGGACAGTAACATTATTCCAAAAAATACATTGAATCACTGTCATCATCTGGCAGAATAGTGATCAGTAGTAGAAATAACACAAGGCTTAATTAAAGAAATTAAAATGTTACAAGAATGTATCAGCTAGCAAAGGGAAGAGGACTCTTGCAAAGCATCTTATGATCTAGTGCTAGTTCTGGGACTAGGGCAAACTGCTTGCTTTGTGAAGTGCTTCCTATGTGCAATTTTATGGAAGAGAATGCTGGGAAGTGTTATTTACCATAAAATATCAACATGTTTTCTATCTTTGAAACATGCCAACAAAGAAAATGTAATGTGGTTTATGTCAAAGTGATGGCCATATATCAGAGTAACAGAATTCTCCTTTAAAACACTCTGGAAATAGCAAAGACTAATACCAGTCAATAAGTTCAAATAGCAGTTCTTTGGGAGTTTTTCTTCTTCAGCCTTTCGTAATTCAGCACCATCAAGTCTGATTAGGCAGAATGTATGCAAGGGAACTAGCTGGCTCTCCCAGGATTAGGTAGACCAGTGACCCATTTTACAAAAGCAGGACCTTTCTGTTTAGTTTGGGTTTTGTCTGCATTCAATGTGCACAAAGAATTTCTCACTACAGTGAGCATAGAGCTTGGAAAAAAACATTTACTGACTTTGTTCTAGTTCTACTGTCACCTGTGGAACAGATATTAAAGCTTGTGTGTGTGCCATCTACTAGCTTCAGCGGGTGTTTGCTTCAGTTCATGACTTTCCTGTTCAAGTACTGGATCACATGAATAAAATTAGTCTGTCTGTTTTCATTCTAATATTGTACAGATTTCTGTACATGAAAAAATAAGACCTCCAATACTGCAAGAAGTGAGAGCAGAACACTTGTTTCATGGGTTGCTGAAAATGGCAGAAGTTACAAACTGTTAGTGGAATGCTTGAAAAGGCTCGTTTTGTCCCCCCTCACTCCCAAGAGGTGCAAGCTTTTAGGCTAAGGACCTTCTCAGCAAGGTGCTGCTTTTATTAGCAATTAACACTGGATTTTAATTTAAGCCTATCAGAATGATTGCCATAATTCAACTCGGAGATCCTCAAAAGCAGTTGAGCTTCTTTAAAGAATAGGGCAAAATTATATGAATGACATGCCTAAATGTGTACACTTCAATCTAGATTTGAAGTGAAGGTGTCGTTAATCGGCCTGCGGATAAGTTTTAAGTTGTACGTTTAAAAACTGTAAATGTCTGTGTACTTAGAAGATGATAGTTTTATCAAAATACAAGTGCTCCTATATTTCATAATTGCAGAAACAAATAGCTGAGGTTGGGGTTCAGGGAGGGCCTGGATTTTGTTGCTTGAGACTTTCTCAAGGTTCGTTGTTTTATTGTCATGTCAAAAAATGTTGAACGCTTGATGTTATTAATGAAGTTAAGAGGAACTACAGGTACATGTTCCATACAGAAATGGTATCACAAATCCACAGTCAGAGAGCAGTATCTGCAATCTGAATTTGAATGTAAAATGTAATGATCAGTAATTTAGACTGTGATTTGGTCTGTGACTGAATTGCTTTATGTATCTTTGTGATGCAGCAAGAATATTTTTGTTAAGCGGAGTATGTTTGTATTTCAAAACTAAAAAAAACTTCCAAAACTGTGTGTTAAAACAAGGTTTGTAGTACAGTTTATATCTTTTGTTAGACTGATTACCATAAATGTAAAAAAGTAAGAAAGCTTTTAATCTCACAGACCCTTTTTCAGATCTAGAGAGAATTTGAGAAAAGTTGGGCCTTGTTTGTGCTCAACTTCTTATATAAGTAAAGTTACAAGTAAATCGCAGAAGGTAGTGAATTTTGCCACTTGAAATGGGGCTTGCACAACACAGAAAGGAAAAAAATCCAAGCTGAAAAAACTGGGACTTGCTTGCGTGTTTAGACCATTATGGCAATAGCAAGAGTACCCAAGTTAAACTAGTCTTTGGAGGGATGAACTTCCTTATTTCTTTTATGCGTATTTTTTCTGGTAAGTTTAAAGACAATATAAAACAGCATATATGTGCTGTTTTGAAGGTGTGAGCAAGGATTACCTTCCTTGGCAATTAATAATGGATGAAATTCCATTAAGATTTAAAGATTCTTTCAAAAGTAATTTCAGTTACTACCCCCTCCACTTTTTCTTTTTGCCTTTAGCAATTTTGGGGGTTATATTTTTATACTGATCTTTGAAACTCAGAGGTTTTATTTCCTCTTCCCCCCCCCCCCCCCCCCCCACCGAGATAATGTCATTAAATTATGTTTTTGGCATAATTATGTCAAGTGAGCCTTTCTGTACTGTAAGAAAAAATGTTAATGCAATTGAAAAATAATTTATGGTGCTCATTGGATAATGTGCCAACTTTTCTAAAGATCACTGGAAAAGCATGATGATTAGTCTCCACTGTATTCTTCTTTGGGAGCTCTGTTTTCTGTTACCTTTGAAATATTTGAGATTTGGAAAACAAAGATAACAGGAACTGTGTTCATTTCCCTACAGTTTTGAAACTGATTGTACAAGTCTTTCTGGGAAAACCTTTGATCAGGAGATAGAGAATGTCCTGCTAAATTTCTAGAAGGTTTGAAATCAAGTTTTTGTGTGTAAATGCTACAGAATGGAATACATGAATGTTGAAATGACTGAATTTCTGTGGTCACTTTTTATCCATTATTTTTGTGGCTTATGTACTAAAGCATTCTCTGTGTGACTGAGGGGTAGAAGTTACTGGTTGGAAGTTAGAAACACTGAAAGTAATAGCAAATAGTGGAAAATACAAACTTTCTTAAGCTGCATACTGACAGATATTGATGTAACAAAGTTGTAAGTAACGCTGACTGGTGACATCCCAGTGGGAAGGTACCAGCATGTAGAGGTATGTGCCGAATCATTTTAAATCTGCAGTAGATCAAAAAGAGGCAGGTATAAAATGTCATTGCGCTGTTGCAAAGCTGGAAGAAGCTGACATTCTTGACAACAGCTGCCACTGCTGTATTACTGTTACTTCTGAATGTCAGCCATTCTTCATTTGAAGAGTGAATGACCTACTTGGAAAATCAAAGCAACCTGCTCTTGTCCTTCGGGAAGTAATGCCACATTTTTCCGATTGAGTTACCACCAATTAGTAATGGCATAGGAAACTACCAAACATATACTTTGCCCGAGGCTGCAGAACAGGGGGAAAATTTGGAGGATAACTCTGCTTAATGGTACCTTGGCACATCTGACCATGTCTTTAAGATTCCCCTATGCAAAGGGCTAGCTAAAGAGGGAAACTGTCTTTCAAGAAGGCAAAATTGGAATTACTTTTTTTCAGAACGTTAATGATGAAAAGATAAGGAACAGGGAAGGCTGTAACCTGATGTTTTTACAGTGAGGAATATTCTCCCGGATGTCAGTGTACTCCTTTAATAGGAGTATTCTAACAAATGTAGCCAGAAGTGTCAGGCTTTGCATAAGCCAGGCTTTCAGTCACTGGCAGAGCTCATTTGGTGTCTAAGTGAGAGCACACATTTGATTGTTTGTTTTATTGCATTCCAAAGGGAACTTGATACTGAGCCCTCAGTGCCACAGGGAACATTAACAGCCAGCTCAAGAGGAGGAAAGCAGGAAATAAATGCTCTGGTAAACCCCAGAATCAATGCAGAGTCCGAAGCTACTGATTTCTAGCTTCTGTTTTAAGTCCAAAATTATAACACACACACCCTGCCAGGGAAAGGCGTGGCAGGGGATCCTGCCACCTAAATAACTGAGGTTGGGTCTGCTTTGTTTATTGCCCCTTACTAATAATAAGGGTGTAACAGAAGGAACAGCTGACTTAATTTTTTAGCAATGATTTTGCAGTTTTTATTCCAAATTGAAAAAAAGCTGTGCAACTACCCCTTTTAAATGTAGGAGAAAAGACATATACAGAACTACAGTCTCTGTTTCTTATTTCCACTGTCATGCAGTTTGTCCACACAAAAGTTTAATTCACCTCTGCTCAAATTGTCAGAAGTTTGTTTACTGCCATTTAAAAATCAGAAGGAACGTGGTAGGGTTTTGGCTGGATCCTATATGGGATGACAATTTTTATTAGTTTTGAGCCTCCATAGACAACATAAAATCCATCAGTTTCATGCATAGGAACAAAGCAGAGGGAGCTTTGATGTTTACATTTGTGGTGATTTTTCTGTAGTATCGTGGCAGACTATGGCGGTTAGGCTTCAGTTATCAAGGGAATGGCATGGCAGTTCTCCATAACATTTTTTTTTTGTTAACAGTCTCATCTCTGATGGTGAACAGAAATGATGCCAGTCAAAGCCAGCTTTGGTACATGGACAGTGGAACCACAGAAGCAAGTGGTGGTGAAATGGAATGGCTTTGGAATTTTGTATTTCAGTGTGAAGGAGAAAAGACAGGTTTTGTACTTAGTTTAGCTTTCCACCCCTGAGGACTGAGTGCCTCCTCATCCTGTAGTGCCCACAGAGATATTAGAGAAATCAATGCAACAACATAAAAGAAGACAAGTAATAGAAAATAGTTGTTTAATCCAGTGTGAAGCTCTCTAAGAAAGGATCAAATCTGACTAGAAACCCCATGTTCGGGAGGTTTATTATCCTATTCAAATCACTAATAGTGGTTCCCAGGAGTAATGATGAAGAACGTCACCAATCATCCCACATTGTCTGAATTAAATCCTCTGGTTGCTGTAAGAAAAATGTTGAGCTGCTTTCTTTTTTGACTGTGGGATTCAATTCTAGCACACTTGAAACTGTAAGTAGACAATGAGTAGAGACGGGAGCTGTCCACAAATCAGATTCTTTCTAGTTTAAATGCTATTTATTCCAAACAAAGTAACTAAAAAACAATTAAGTTTTGAAAGTATCTGCAAGAAGGAGGTAACAATGGTATTTCTTTTTCCGCAAATATTGAAAGATTTCCAGTAGGGGATAAAAGATAAGAGGCATCTATCTAAGCAGGTAAACAACATATGCTTGTTGAATTGTTAGGCTTGAAACTGGCATCTGGTGGTGATGGAAAAAGTATTCCAAAGCATGATTGTCCCTACTTGAAGATATTATGCTGTCCTGGCCTGCAGAAGTTGAGTACTTTAGTTGGTGTTCTGTTTGAAAGAGTTTACTCTTCCTCTTCCAGGAGGACAAAGTAAGCCAGGGAATCCTTGTGTTGAAATCACGCTATCAACAAACTGAAATACAAACTGCAAGGTGGTGGCTGAACGGCACAAAGTAATGCATGGCATGGAGATTGCTGAGGCAAGGCTGGAACAGAGCGCTCTGGGCCCAGGAGGAGTGTCTGTTTTCTGCTGCTTTTCAGAGCTGATTAAAATAGGATTTAGTGCTTTTTCCCCCAAGCTGGTATCACTAGGTGAGTATCCTGTTACTTAGTAACTACTTCACTCCCTAGTTCAGACCTGTAGTGCAGAACTGCATCCCCAAAACATTGCATCTCCTCTCAGTGTTGGCATCCAGACAGAACCCCTAGCTTATTTTAAGAAATGGACTTTCAGAATAATAATTTTGGTGGTGTATTTTTGTCATAAACTAATAGTGACTGGTAGTGGCAAAGGCCAGCCCTAGGTTCTCTTCGGGAAAGCTGTAAGAAATGAGTGTCATCTTCATTGGCACTTCTCTCTGGTAGCTGGAATTTCAGGTCTTCTGTCTGATAGCATTCCATATTCACTTAAGGAAGCAGACCTTCCAGTCTCATGAGCTGTCAGAAAATCCAAGTATGTGTAGAAACTACGCTGAAGAAAGCATTTGTAAAAAGAACTGGAATAGAATTTATATATTGATGATGAACATGAGGATTGAAGAGGCTTCTTTCAGAGGACTTGAATGTGAGCAATTATTTGAACCTTAAACCATTATAGGAAGGAAGTGGTCAGCACTAGTTTGCTTGGAGAGGATGATAAATACTTTGAACTTACGAATTTCTCTCCACCAACTAATTTTTTTCCCTCCTATACTCTTAAAATAGATCACTATTTCCTAATAAGGAGTGTAATTTTTACCATTTCACAGTGAATAATATAGGTGGAACTTGCAGAATAGTTATATTTATTATAATACATGATATGAAAATAAAAAAAGAAGTGAATTTTTTTTAAGGGATTAAAGTATGTTAATGTGGGATTGGCAGAATATCTGTTTATCCTTACTGTTCAAAAAATGAATCATGCGAAAGAATGGCGAAACCAGATTTTTTAACTCAGTCTTGGAAGTTCAACAGTGCAATTGCAAACACATGAAAATACATTGTCAGCAGTAGGTAAGAACTTGAGGTTTACAAAGAGATTTCAGCAGTCACATCTTCTTTGTGTTAAGTTGTAACATTATTGTTAAAGTTGTAACTCCTATTATGTAAATGGTCAAAAACACCTGCTGAGTGCTACTATGTAAGAGGTAAGTCAAGGGAGTTTCTCAAGTACACGTATGTGGTGTTCTGGGATGAACCAAATGATACGTAGAAAAAAGTATTGTTGATAGTATGAATTAGTAATTTGAGGGCCAAGCCTCAAGCAAGTAAGATATTCTGTGATTAATTATAAAAAAGCAGTTCAAAACCTAAAAAGTGGTTTAGAAGAAATGATAGTAACTTCATGGTTAAAATACTGCCATTACAGTACTCTCTATAGTAGAATCACCAAATCTCTTCCATAAAATTGTGAAGTTTTAGTTGGTCGATCTGGGGTAGATTTCTTCCAAACTTGAATCAATTCAAGAAACTTACTCAGCCACTTTTATCACCAGCTCTCAGCTTGGTGGTTCTCTTAATCTCTCAAGCTTTCAAACTGTTTCTTGTCTGACACCATGTATGCTGTGCTGGTAGCATGTCGACAGTTTTATTCTCTCAACTACAAAGGAAAGCAAAAATTATATGAAAGAAAGAAAGAAGCTGTTATGAGCACCTGACCTAGATTTGAATCTTTTTTTAAAGCAAAATGGTTCATAGTATCTTTGATTTTACCCTGTATTTTATGGGCTTTTAAATCTGCTGTAGAATCACTTCTGGACGGACTAAGTCCAAGTATTAACTGATTCCTTGTAATCTCTGTAAGTTTGAAGTAAAGCTAAAAAAACCTACTGTTGCCATTGAATACTCATTTTCTTTCTTGATCCTGCTTACTTCTTTCAGACTGTGCCACTCTGAAATACTGCAACAAATGTTTTATTAGCCTGTGCATTTTTTAAATGGTATGGAGTCATAGAATCATAGAATTATTTAGGTGGGAGAAGACTTTGAGATCATCACATACAACTGTTAACCGAGGACCACCAAGCCCACCACTGAACCTCGTCCCTAATCACCACATCTATGTGTTTTTTAAACACCCCCAGGGATGGTGATTCCACCCCCTCCCTGGGCAGCCTGTCCCAGCGCCTGACCACCCTTTCGGTGAGGACTTGTCCCTAATCCCCAATCCAGCCCTCCCCCGGGCACCTCGAGGCCCTTTCCCCTCGTCCTGTCGCTTGTTCCCTGGGAGCAGAGACCGACCCCCCCCTGCCCACAGCCCCTGTCAGGGAGCTGCAGAGAGCGATCGGGCCCCCCTGAGCCCCCTCTTCTCCAGGCTGAACCCCCCAGCTCCCCCAGCCGCCCCCCCCAGCCTTGTGCCGCAGCCCCTTCCCCAGCTCCGTGCCCGTCCCTGGACACGCTCCAGCCCCTCAGGGTCTGTCTGGGAGTGAGGGGCCCAGAGCTGAGCCCCCCGTTCCAGGGGTGGCCGCACCAGTGCCGGGCACGGGGGGACGGGCGCTGCCCTGGCCCTGCTGGCCACGCTGCTTCAGACGCGAGCCAGGGTGCTGCTGGCCCCCGTGGCCACCTGGGCAATATGATCATGCCCTATTGATTAGCTCGTTGTATGAGAGCAATGGGCTAAAAGCTTTGACTGATATAAAGAAGGTCAAAGAGACAAATTTCTGGAGCTTTAGTGATGACCAAGCTTGCTAGGTAGACCAGAGCCTGTGAGGGTACAGCAGATACCAAGACAGAATCTTGAACAGCAGTATTGGCTATTGCGAAATAGCTTCTCCTGCAGCTGTCTCACAGCTGCATGTTGATCGCCTGGGTATGGATCACTTAGCATCTTTTTGTTGTTATTTTGATGTTGATTGGTTGTATTTTTTTTGTTGGGGTCTGGTGGTATTTTGGGATTTTTTATTGTTTTATTTGTTCTTCAGTGGTAGGACTGTTTTCTCAGAAATCTGCATTTTCTGGCTTGTTTCTAGGGAATGTACAAGCATAAATGATTACCTCTTGGTTTTATTTTTTTGTAAATTTTTTAAGTGTTGAACAAAATCCTGGTTTTGTATCTCCGTATACCCACAGGGAATTGGTCTAAGCTTTATCAAGTATATATACATTACATATCAACTTAATGTGTTCTTATCGTTCTGCCTTTTCGTTAAAAGGGTAATGTCTCTTAACGAATCTCCACTCAGAAGAAAAGCTAATGTACCAGAAATTCTGATATACAGGTACATTAGGGTTTCTTTGGTTTGCTTCCTGTGTGTTGGTTTGTTCCATTTTCTCCTTCCCAGTGTGTTTTTACATCTGTTCTGTTTTGGGACTATGATGGAAGGATTAAGATTGTATATCTAAGTGGCAGTTAATGATAGCTTTTTGTGGTAACATTTTAAAAAAAGCAAACAAAACCAAACAAAAAAAAATCCCTAAGGAGTGCCTCAAGGAACAGAATTCTTGCATCTATTTAACACAACTGACACCTTTATCTTGCAAAAGTTTGTTAGATTCCTTTTTCTACAAGAATTCACAGTGCCATGTAACCAAACAAGAGAGTAACGTAAACACTGTTACAGTTGCTGCTTTTGTGTATAGGAAATGATTACGTGGAGGGACTATCTATGTCAGAATTGAAATGCAAAGAAATATTGGTATGTTTAAAATTTCAGAAGGCGTCTTATTCCTAGTGGTAGCAATGTGGTGCTTAAAAGAATTCTGCTTGCTTGTACTTTGGCACTCAGCTTTGCATTCAGATGTTTTCCTAGGTGGTTTCAGTGCTTGGTTTTCTTTCACAGCAATTATTTTGCACTATTCACAGGTAATGAAAATAAGTTACTTGTGTAAAATGAAAAATAACTTTGTTGATATTACAAAGTCTGTTTTGTTTGGATCATGTCTTCTCAAAAGTGTTTTAAGTTATTGAAGTGCAGATTGCTTGCTCTGTCAACCGAAGCTTCCATTGAAAGGCAGATCTAATCATAGTCCCAAACATGGATTTTAAAAATATGTAGTAAATAAAGGCTGGAATTGAATGTTGAACAAAGAGTTGAGGATTCATGGAAGGAAGATCTGTGAATGATTTCTAAGAGAGCAGTCTCTCTGTCTCATAAGGCTTTTGAGATCTCGTGGATCACTGAATGCTGGCAGCGTGCCCCTGCACTTCCCTGGCAACTATTTGTAGTCTCTTTCAGGGTACCGGGTTACAACAGCTTTGCTAGATAAAACTTCTCTTATTTGTACCCTGCATGGTTTGAACTGAAAGAAGCTAGACCTGGAGGAAAAACTGGGTAAACGTTGTATCGTAATGCGCAGAAGTGCATGTGTGTACGTGGATGAAGTCCTTCACATAATGCAATGGCAGCAACCTCAAGATGTTTCACATCTCTTCTGCGTGGGAGGACCTGATGGCATACATCCCGATATGACTGGCTATTAATATAGTTTTAACAGGGTGACTATCTTAACAGGTTATAGCTGATGGCCAACACAGCAGTTATTTTTTGCAGCCTCCTAGAAAGGACATAGTAATGACATAAAGTGAATGGCCAGTGTTTCAGCTGTTTTATTTCTGCTCTTCCCAGAAGAACAGGTTATAAATATGCATCAAGAGTCAGTATTTCTTTCCTTTTTAAGACAGTAATTATTCATTTAATACATTTTTCTTCTTTTTAATGACTCACGTTTTCTCTTATCCACCAAGTTCAGAGGCTTTGGACCAGGAAATCTTCCAGGACCTTTTATTTTTAGAGTTGCCAAGTCTGTAAACTACTCGTGACTCTGGGAAATGTTGTCTATGTATTTATAATCCCCAGACTATAGGGAATTTGTTGTCCTTCAGCTTTTCCATAAGCCTCCTTGGTAATTTTGGAATATGATATTGGGTACTTAGGGAATCTTTTACATTTGGCAGGAGCAGTGCAGCTTGTGCTTTGAACATTAAAACAGCCTTCATGGGTTTGGATGGCATTTTTTCACTCTTGATATCCTTTGTGAAGAAGCAAAGATATAATTTTTTTTCATTCTTCCTTCCTTCATATTTGATATGGCATGTTTAAATTACAGAATATAATTATGATAATGATCATACTTTATACTATGCTATATTAGTAGGAGAGCTTTCGGGATAGTCATGTTCATTTTAAGCGGCAGGAGTATTACCTTAAGCTCGTAAGGAAGCTCACATCAGGGATTCATATAGGTCAAACAAAAGATTGTCATG
Organism: Falco peregrinus; assembly: GCF_023634155.1. NCBI lineage: Eukaryota > Metazoa > Chordata > Aves > Falconiformes > Falconidae > Falco > Falco peregrinus. The sequence goes on from NC_073733.1 coordinate 18,612,629, forward strand.
ACCCTTTCCAAGCAGTGATCACCCTTGTAGGTTTGGGGTTTTTGGTTGGGCTTTTTTGGTTTGGTATCAGCTACAGGCGGGAAGGAGCTAGAGCAGGAAGAAAACTTTTCCATGCAGATCACTGCCTAGCCGAGCTGCCTGATCCTGCCAGCTTACTTGTATGATCAATTTGAATGAATACCTTGAAATAGTTCATTGGTTCTATACCAGTTTTATTTACATTTACATATTGCCTCTTAATTTTGAGTGCTGAGAAAATGCATTGAAGTCATTGGTAGTCCTGCTGCTGAATATTTATCAAGTACCAGACTTTTACAGAAGAAGCATTTGCTTTTTAAAATACATAAGCAACTAGCTGTAATTGTTTCCAAAGTGCATAGCTTCTATCTTCTGCCTGTTTCTGTTAACTGAGTATTTAATGAAGAGTTGAATACTATTTGTATAAAATAGAGAAATTAGAATATTTAGCAATAATACTTTAATTAGTAAATTCTATGTTATTGAGAATAATTATTTAACAACATTTTGAGTTTAATTAACAGCTACATTATTCTGCCTTTTATGCTACAATAATTAATACATTACTAATTCTGTTGGCAGAGATAGAAGAAACTAATTACTTTAAATTTTTGTGTTTATAAAAAGACGAAATTCATTAAGGTTACCGTTAGAATAATTTTTACAGGATTTTGGGTAACTAATTTTCTGGTTTATTTTCAGGTTTACGTTTAAAAAAAATAAAAGGATAATCAATTTCTAAGCAGTTGCGTAAGGAAGAGTAGTATGACTTAATGCAAGTATGTTATAAATGAAAATTTTATTTTTTAATTTATTCCAAAACCTTGCATTCTGCAGTTTTCAATATTTAGTGTTTGGCCAGCATAGCTTTTATTGTCAAATTTATAAGCAGGGCTGTTCTATGTTACAATTATTATCAGGTACACTTTACCATGGTGGATTATGCACCTGTAGGTAACAGACCATAACAGAATTTCAGAAACAGGCTAGTTTATCTTATAATTATTTATATATTTTAGCCCTATTATGTTTGATTAGTTTATATCACTAATTTGTGCATACATGCAAAGTACTTTCTGGCAGTAACTGTAAGATTGGATGATGTAGTATTCATCTGTGAATCATTATGTCAATGTTAGTGTAGGCATAAGAGTAAAACCCTACAAGATTTTTATATAATCTTACACTAATGTGTGGCCTGAGATATCCCCGCCTTGGGATGCCTGACTTTCTGACTGCAGGGAGAGTCAGGACACTTAATTGTGCCTGGAACGATGGAGAGCAGAGGCAGTGTGAATTTTGTGGGGCTGAAGGTTAGGAGCTCTGTTTTAATGACACTGAGCTTGACTTGAGAGTGTGATGAAAGACCTCAGTGAGGGGAAGGCACTCTTTGAGGAATGTATTCCCCAGGACTTTCTGCAGCATCTCCTGTTGGACAACTTGAAGCTTCCATATGGTGGGAGCGTAATGGTGGTCAGACATGTTAGGGAGTATGCCACCAAAAATCAAGATCTATTCATTGTGATCTAGCAGATGAAAAGAATGTCCAGTGCATCTGTTTGTACAGATACCACACTGCACAAAATACTACCAGAAATTCACATAAACTTTGTACAGTCTTACTTCTTTTTCTCCCCTTTAATGTTTCTGAGCTCAAAAGAAGCATTGAAAATTAGTTTCACAATGGAATGATGATTTGGCAATGTGTGAGAGGGAGGGCTCTGCTAGAGTTCAGAGAATCACCGATTGCTTGACGTTGGCAGGGACTAACCTGGGTGGCAGCCTGATGCCCGCTTGTTTGGAGTAATGAGCCCTTTTGTGATCTGTAGGCTGCCGGAGTTTTTACCTCCACTCTGTCAAATGGAGAAATACAAGGAATACAGTTCTATCTCCACATAAGGACAACATTTTATTCTTTAGTTACACAGGAGCAGAAGGGCTCAATGGATTCTCACTAGGACTGTTAGCTGCTCTTACAGAGTGAGAAAGTCAGCCTGTAAGGTTTGCTATTTTTAACTTTTAAATAGGCAGCTGTAGGTGAAATCATATCATGGTCTTGAAGGTCTTTTCCAACCTAAATGATCCTATGATTCTATGATTTTTCCATTTCTCACTTTTAAATTATAACTTTATCAAGCAGCATGTATTTCAACTGATACGGCACTCCAGTACTAATGCAGTGGTTTAATGCATTAAACTCTTTCTCAGAAACCTGGGTGCATGTTCAGTTTTGCAGGTAATACCAGTTTCTTAATCCTCACCCTTTGTCCAAAAAGACTTTGTGCGTGTGTGTTCATACACACATGCATAAATTAAATATAAATGCCTCCACAGTTTTCAGCACTATTTATATGATTAGATCTTCTATTAAGTTTGGAGCTTTGAAAAGGCAAGGAAGTGCAGATTAAGACCAAGGTACATTAACGTGGCTGTGTGTGATTAATTTCTACCTTATTTACCTGTTGCTGGTTTTCATTTAATGTCAAGCTTCTGTTTTCAGGGTCTTACTCTCTCATTTTTGCCTTATAATCATCCATTTGTTAAACGGCCTCTTTGCAAAAGTTACTTTTCCTCTCAGTTTCAACTCGGCTAGGAAGACAGACATTTGTAGGGGGGACTGTGGTAATTTATCTCCTGCTCTCACCGTGTCTGATACTCTAGAGGAAGAGTTTTGGTAGCACAGATCTTTCTAATATCTGAGAAAGGTTTTACTCATTTCAGCATGTTGATTTTAAGTGAAACTTTCTTACGAAAATTCAGGATAGTTACCAACATACTTCAGGGATTGAAACAGATTGAAGTGCTTAAATATTTTAAACCATGTTATGGGGACAAGGTAGGTGAGAGATGTTCATTCTCATAGACCCCAAAGCCAGCTGCCCTTTCACTTGCTACTTTCCATCACAACAGGGATGCTGGAACATATCCTTGAGGAGATTCCTACTTCTGGTACACCTGACCGTGTTCAGGTGCCGTAGGCTGGCTGGACTTGCTCAGTGTTGAGGCCCGCTGTGTGTTAGAAGCCTTCAGTATAATACATTACTGATGTTTCTTTCAACATTCAAAAAATACTTTTCTTTTATTGTGACTGGGTTCTCATCCAAACCTGAAATGTTTTCATCACAATTGGAACTAAAACCACATTATGAAATAGGAAAATTGTGAAATGCAATTTCAGTTTTGCAGGTTATGAAGTTTGGTAGGCACTGCCAGGTCACTGTTAGAGGCTTGTAAAGTAGCGAGAGCTGGAAGAGTCACGTCTGGCATGGCTGTCATTAGGGAATGTTGCCATGAGTCTGGTGCAGGCAGAGTTCAAGTCTTTTTGGTCAGGGAGAGCAGGAGGTGTGCTGTACATATTATACGTTGATTAACAGGATCACGGAATCGTAGAATTGAATGGTTTGGGTTGAAAGGGACCTGAAATGTTACCTAGTCACAACCCCCTGCCAGGGGCAGCGCCACCTCCCACCAGCCCAGGTTGCCCCCAGCCCCGTCCAGCCTGGCCCTGAGCACCCCCAGGGATGGGGCACCCACAGCTGCTGGTGGCAGCCTCTGCCAGCGCCGCCCTCACAGGGAAGAATTTCCTCCTTGTATCTAATTAAGTCTGTCCTCTTCCGGTTTAAAGCCATTCCCCTGGTCCTAGCACTACATGCCCTTGTGAAAAGTCCCTCTCCAGCTTTCTCGTTGGCCCCTTTAGGTACTGGAAGGTGCTATATGGTCCCCCCAGTGCCTTCTCCAGGCTGAACCACCCCAACTCTCTCAGCCTGTCTCCATAGGAGAGGGGCTCCAGCCCTGGTCACCTTTGTGGCCTCCTCCGGACTTGCTCCAGCAGGTCCGTGTCCTTCTTACACTGGGGATCCCAGCGCAGAATGCAGCGCTGCAGGTGGGGTCTCAGGGAGTGGAGCAGAGGGGGAGAATCACCTCCCTCGACCTGCTGGCCACGCTGCTTGTGATGCAGCCCAGGATACGGCTGGCAATTGCATTGCTGTGTGTGTGTTTAAAAATTCTTGTCTGGATCTCCAGAGCGCATGGCACGTGTTGTGTGGGATATTATCCTGCTTTTATTTTAACAGGCTCCTAATGTAGATGTTAGGTAGAAATCTGTCAATCTCTATTTTAACTACTAATCAATAAAACATTCCCAAGACTTTTCTTGTTGACATATGGATTAAAGAGCTCTACTAACTGAGCCAATAGAAATACTAATGAGTTTGTTACCTTTTAGAGAAATGAGATTGTTTAATTGTGTGGTTACAAGTCACCATTACTGTGAAAGTTTTTATAAAAGCTAACGGGTAACCATTTGCTAACATCAGTCAAGTTCATTTTTCTATGAAATTCTCACAGGAGGATTGGTTTTAGGGGGTTTCCTGGTTGTTGATATTTTGGGGGAGTGCTTATTTTGTTCTGTTTTTTGTTACTTGCTCTAGTCTTTACTAAACAGCCATTAGTGGACTTGAACAAAGGAGCCTGCATGTTTTAAAAAGAGGGGTTTTTTTCTTTCTTCATATTTAGCTGTTAGTGATGGGAAAACTTTCTAATTTACTCATATTCCTGGTACATCTACCAATACACCTGACTATTCTTTCTAATTGTGACTAAGAATCCGATAGATAATTCTGTAAATATATTATTGCATAACTTAAAACATCACTGTTCTCAAAGCATCTGGGAAGAGCTAGCTTTGTTGAACTGAATTGCACTATAGTCTCTATTATACAGGAGTAAAAACTAATGCAACAGCGAAGGTGATGGAACCTTTTGTTGTTCATGAAATATGTCAACTTAGGAGAGTATTATACTTTCTACTTACATTGAATAACTAATATCCAGCTGCTCTTCAACAGTTTTTTTTTGTGAATGGAACAGTAGAAATACCATGTAGTGTTACCATTTGAAAAGATTTTGGTACTTTTCCTTTTGAGTCTATTGTTTACAGCAGTTGTATTAATTTCACCTCTTTTGACATAATCCTAACAGATATCTGAATACTAGAATACATACCCATTTCTAAATTTTATTATTTTTCCTGATATGGACTGTTTACATACAGAAAGCAAAGCCTATTTCTGGACGTGCAATATCTTTTGCTTATGATACTTTATATATGTAACTATGTATGGTAGTTTGGGCTGTTCGTTACATACATCATCTTATTGTTTCTGTAGCAAAATGCCAAGAAAATGAAAAAGCAGAGGTATTTGCATTGAACTACTTCCAGGAAGTACACTTTGTTCCTTCATAGGCATTTCTAATGGGATAGCCAGGTAGATTTATATTGCTACACTATGTAATGAAATTTCTAAGTCTTCATTATCTGAAGAGAATTGGGATTCATGCTGGCTATTCATGGAGAATTATAAAGCATGGGAGAGGAATGAGCTCTTAGGTTGCTGATGGCTCTTCAGTGCTCTACTTATTACGTAGAAATATATTTCTGTACTTTCTTTTGGCATTAAATTCTGCAGGTCTTTAAACAGTCAATAGCAACAGGTGCATCTGGAAAGCAGATACTGGTATCTCTTTAAATGCTTTTTGGTTTATTATGTTATTTGTTTGTTCAATATTTGTCTTTCCTCAGTAGCAAATAATACACAGGTGCTTTGGAAGTGAAACAAAATTGTATCATGATTCTTTCACCTTTTGGTGGAGATTCAGTCACATGTGAATTGGTAGAATGAAAATTGATAGTCAGGTCACTCCTTTTCAGTGTCTTGCCTACCCTTCTGCACACTCAGAACCTCTGATAGTAAAACTTAACATCCCTTGACAAGTATTTAGATGCTATCAAGGATTTCAAAGGATTTAGGACTGGTATTGCTACCTTACCATGCCCATTAAATGTGTCCTTTCACATAGCAGAGTTAATGCTTACTATTGGCTCTGTAGCTAACATAAAACATGCCAAAATATCACCAGGAATTTAGTATTGTTATAACCATCACCTTATCTATAAGCTAAACATTTACATAAAATGCAGAAATATTTGTTCTCTGCAGTTGCATGAATGGTAAGAATTTAGAGCCAAGCTGGTTTTTGACACGCGCTTCATTGTGCTAAGAGTCACTTGCCACTGGATGGCACCATTGAATAAATTATATCGGAGGAAGTTGATTGCTACGATACGAAAACTTTATAGATTTAGAGGACATTATAGAAGTGACATTTAGAATTGCTAAATATATTCTGTCTCTCGTATTTTTTAATAGAGAGCACAAAACACGTTGATCCAATGAGTATATGAAATGACCAATGAGGCTATCTTAGCAGTACGTGTTTTATATAAAACTAGGTAACTAGTATCATAGATTTGCCAAATAATGCATTTTATATTTTATTGAAATTTTGATGCTGACCTCTTCAAAAGCATGGGATTTTTTAAAGCATGAATGTTCTTTGTTTTTCTTCCATAAGGAGAAACTGATTTTAATAATGTCTTGAGGATAAGATATGGTGTTGAGGTCTGTTTCTATTTTGTTATTGCTTAATATAAAATGTCAGCAGTTACCATTCAGTAAGTTACCAGGGTGGTTTTTTTTTTTCTTATGCAGGACCTTAACAGAAAAGCTGGTGTACAAACTTTGGCAATTCACGGTAGAAAGATTCAAGATAAAAATGGAATGAAATGCTAGAAAGAAAGAATGCTGGAATGTTTTTTTTTCCAGTTTTGGAAAGATGATTGAGGAAGAGCTTACACCGTAGATAGGGAAGCCTGAATTTCCTGTATGAAAAGAAGATGAATGTTTTAAAGAATTAATTTAAGGACGTGTCAAGCTTTGTTGACAGGCAGTCAAGAAATAAAAATTTGGTAAGGGAATTGAAGAAAGGCAGCTATCCCAGAATAATAATACAGCAGGGCTGTGCAGAAATACAGGAGGCATGATGATAGTATAGCCTGTGCTCTCCTCTCCTGCCCAGCTCGTGTGGTGGACACACAATTGCTGCTGACAGATGTTAAGCATCTGTATAGAAACAATGGCTTCTGTTTTCAGAGTGGTGTTGGAGTTAAAAATAACCAGGATATAGCCTTGTGTTTTGCTGTTAACATTTACCACTTTTCACTGTGCTGAGGATCAAAGGATCGCACTATAAGCTCTGTATCTATAAGAGCAGCATCTTCCCCTGGAGCTGTGAATTTTGTGGAGAACCTGTACTAAACTTGTACAGCATCATCTTCTGTGGTTTTCAGTGCATTGTGCGTAGTACCAATTGTGTTCTTCCATGCAAAGGAAAGTAACTGGACAAATTGTGGAAATTTTTTACCAAACTAAACCCAAACTTCAGACTTTTTATTTTCTGTTTGAGCATTTAGAGGGGTTTAGAGCAGCATGCAGCACTAGTGATGGCAAGGGAAGCCCTGTTCTTCAATAGCTCTACCACTGTGCCTGTGGTATGTTACTTTTAAAAGGAAGAAGAGGTTTCACTTCCGGTTTTAGTGAGAAACAACAAACCAGAAATTGGCAATATAGTCAGGTTTTTGGAGATTGAAGCAATATCCATAAAGTATTTCGCATAAAGTATTACATGTGTTAATCCAGGTGACTTCCCTTTCTTTCCCATGGCAAAGTCCTCATTTTTAGTCTCTCTGAATTGGAGAGTTGATTTTTGGTGTTTGCCAGAGAGTAGTAATAATTCCAACAAGGCAACACAGTGAACACCAAGGTAGTAATTTTTCTTTAGAAACTGAAGAACAATTGATTACCAATGCACAGAAAACAGTCATAAGTCCTAGCAGATTTTTAAGAAATTAGTAACAAAACCCCCCCCCCCATCAACTCTTAAAAGTGAAAGTGTCAGTTAAAATGGTTCTTAGATGTAAGTGGCAAATTACATGAAATAGCATAAAATCATGGAACGGTTTGGGTTGGAGGGACCTTAGAGATCACCTAGTTCCAACCCCTGCCAGGGGCAGGGCCACCTCCCACCAGCCCAGGTTGCCCCCAGCCCCGTCCAGCCTGGCCCTGAGCACCCCCAGGGATGGGGCACCCACAGCTGCTGGTGGCAGCCTCTGCCAGCGCCGCCCTCACAGGGAAGAATTTCCTCCTTGTATCTAAAATCTACCCTCTTTTAGTTTAAAGCCATTCTCCCTTGTCCTGTTACTACATGCTCTTATAAAATATAATTATACATCATCTATCATGTTACTAGTTTCTCTCTAAGGCTATTGTACTCGCTGGGCTGCCTTGTTTTACTTTTTTTAATCCGTACAGAAAGAGCTTGATTCTCTCCTCAGCAGCAACTGCTGCGTTTAAGAGGTTGTGTTCTGGATTGACACAATGAGTTGAGTACCCCTGTAGAGAAATTATGTTACCAACTCTGTGAAATAACGATTGGTGTATGTGTTTCCATTCTTGCACCTAATGGGAGCATGGTCATTCAAACTGGAAGAAGAGTACCTAACATGTTATGGTGAAAAAATGAGACTCAGAGCTGGCTTGGTTTTTGTCATTGTGTAATGCTTGTTGCTTCCTTGATCTCAGAAGAGGCTGGGCTGTTTTCTTTATACATCTTCTTACCTCCTGATTTCAGAACCTGAAAGGATAAAACAGATGACCTTTAAAAAGCAAAAAGCAGTTTGCCAAGCATCTGTTATGAGACTGAAGGCTCTTGGACTGTAGATCTACAGTGAAGTCAATTTTCTTGTTATCAAACTGCTGATAAGTTTGGCGTGTGGGCAACTTATATCGTCCGACATTTTAACATCAGTTTAAGAGGTATTGTGGCCTGCTAAAGCTGTATGTTATTTCTGATAAAGTGAGTTCAACTCCATATTTCAATTTCTTCTTTTAAACTTTGCTAAATCTGTTCAGATCAGAGGGTGGGGAAAAAAAGGAAAAAGTCTTTGCACAAACACCAAACAAGCTTACAGTATCTTTATTCTGCACTTAGTCTAGGGAATTTCAACTGCAGCAGAAGCGTCTCTATGCTTCCATGACATGGCTCACTCTGTGTTCATTAAAATTATGAGAAAAATATATTAATGTTTGTTTACAGTGAATAAAGACAATGAAACAGTTAATGTTTAATGAGGATAACAAAATGGACCTACTTAAACCAGAAAGACAGGATGACCTATGAAAGAATACCTGTAGCCCATGAAGTTCATCCTTTCTTCAAAATAAGGAGAAATTCAAGCACACTGCCATTCCAAGAGGGGTGTCAAATACAGCTGTTTCTGGGAAATACCTTGTGGAGAGGCTTGGTGCTAAGTGATGTGAGTGTCCATAAATCCTTGCAGAGTCATGGACTTGAGTATCACAAACTGCTTAATTTAGCATTTGTGGTTCTTAAAAATGGCATACGGTCCTAATAATAAATCCTTTTCTACATAAACTATTACTAGTCTTGCCAGTTGTTAGGAACTGCTTCTAAAAAACTGCCAGAATTTAGCAAAATTTAGAAGATAATGTTCCTCTAAACAAATTTTGCACGAGGATGTAGCAAATGTTAGATTCTGAAGTTGTATTATTCTATACTAACTCAGTCTAGAAGCACTGTCTAAATCTTATATAAATGCTAATATGATAGTTTTGTGACTTGCTTTATAAAAATTTCAGATATTGGCTCTGATTTGTGACTTGGGTGAACAAACAAGTATCTTCCTAATTTCTTTTGCTTCTGGTTCTCAGAGGCAGTCTGTCAGTTAATCTCTTGTGGGTAGAAATGTAACCAATTCAGGTTATTTAAGTTTTGAGATAAAATACTGCAAAGCATAAAGAATTCTCAAGTTCATTGGACCTACAGAAGCTTCCTTAACACTGACCAAAGGTAAAAATACCAAAAAATGATAAGTCCTTATGCAGTTTCAAAATGTTAATTTTAATTGTAGGCTTTAAAATGTAAAAGCTCCACTTCAGGCTCCATTATAAAATCCCATGTTTAAACTGTCTAGTTGACTGTAGTAGGAGTGGGTTTCTTTAAAGGAGAAACAAGGGTGCTCTGACCCAATTCATAATGGATTTACTTTAGAATGATCATCTTGGGTAGACATTTGTGGTATCTACAGGACAGAAAAACAAATTATCTAGGTTCTGCATTACCATACCATTACCATAATTTCCTGCATCCATTCCTACACTATTGTAGCTAATTTAACCTAGATAATTTAATAAGTTACAAAGTGTTCTTCTACCCAGCAAGCCCCATAAATTCTGTCTATTTTTTTCATTCATCTTTCATTCCATTTCCATTATTCATTCATTACATACCTAAGGTCATGATTCTGTGTGGAAAGGTACACAGTCAGCTGAAGTCACTCTTACACAAAGCGTTGTGGGATGAGATTAAATTTTAAGCACCTCATGGTAAGAGAGTATTTTTAGGTAAGCCCAATAGAACTACAGGGTATTCGGCACTTTCTTAGTTGCTCTCTACAGATTTTTCTAAGCAAAGAGAAGGAATAATTCCCACATGTATGTACATTTATTTCGCTGACTTTAAATAGCAGCTTTAATGTTCAGGTTTGGTAAGGACATATGAGTGTTTAAGGGATATTTCTCCTGTGAGTTTCTTCTCTGGAAGTACTCTTACAACTGAGGATGGTGAAAGCTCTGTACGGTCCTCAGTGCTAGTTAGACTATGAAGTGGCAGTAAAAGAAGCTCAGCTGTGAACACTTTACCCACACTGTATAAACTATTTATTTGACCTACAGCTGGTGAACATTCTTGTGCACTGCAGGGGATCCGCAGTGCCAGCCTACAGACCCTGCAAGCACCATTTCCACCTGCAGCACCGCTGCAGAATGTAATGAAGACATTACACATTAAGGAAAAGATTATACCCTGGGGCAAGAAAATGGTGAAACTGTCACTGTAGGAGCGTTTTGGGTTTGTTTTGAGTTTTAAGTGGTGGGTTTGTTCTATTAATTAGTTGGAACGTTTAGCTTTTAAATTACCATTACAAAAATACCATCCTGATTAGCAAAGAAGATGGGAGATAGGCTAGCTAGATTATATTGTTTAAAGTAAATAAAAAATACAATGGAGTGACACCTTTCTGGTCGTGTCAGTTGGTTTTATTCCAGGTCTGGCGTATGTCCTGCAACCTGCAAATGAATATTCTCATCTTCAAGTTCTACAAAATAATGTTTATTACAATTACACTTCCATCTTTTTGAATGTTTGGGGTTTTTTTCAGTGCTAATAATCTTTTTAGCTGATATCTTAGTTAAGTGGATGGCCAAATAAAAGTTACGTATTCTGTATGCTTTCAGACGGTGTTTTAAAAATAACAGTTACCTTTTCAAAGTTAGACAAGCCTTCCTCTGAGACTTTTCTTGGGACAGTAAGTGTTAAGGAATTAATGCAAATGATACATCAATATATACTTTGAAGGCTGTTTATTTGTACTTGTCTAGTTATGCAGAAAACAACAGTAATACTAGTGTATTCAAAGGAGGTAAGTAAAAAATTAAGCTAAAAGTAAAAAGTAAATAGCTCTACTATCACAATCTTAATAGCAAATTACGTTGTAACTATTGCTTTCCTTCGTGCAACTTGACAGTGAGACTCCTGTTGCAGCTTTTTAAGTCAGTATAGCGTGTTTTATTTTATGATAAATACTGAAAGGAGAAGCTTTGTAGAAGTACTTATGTTAGCGCTACAGAGAATACAATTGAATTAGGTGTGTATTTGCTGTCTTTACTTTTTCAGAGCACCCATGTAGTACAAATAAATTTTTGTAGAGTAATCTCATGGAGACATATAAAATGATGCTTTTTATAAAAGTGCTTCTTCTATAAATGACCATTCTTTTTTCTTATTGCTATCATTAACAAGCTTTCCTGATTAGCCATAGTCCTCATCTAGCTGTAATCGTCATACAAATTTCTTTGGAGTACTAGTGGAGAACTTTGCTTATTAAAAGTAGTTCTGAACTAGATTTTTAACTTGGTGATATTAGGATGGAAGACATAAATGACTTGTGACTATTTGGTAAGATGAAATAGTACTTTTACCACCCCTTGACTTAATAGAACATTGTATTACATTTTGGATGACATTTACAGGTTTCAGGCTGCCGTGAGCCTGAGGGTTTCACCTGCATGTGCTTAGAAGGTTTGAGAATTCACCTTGTTAGTTGGCACTACAAGGTGTTGGTGGTCAGGTGTAGTCTTGGTTAGTCTGGAGCATGCCAAAGAGCTTTCTGATAAACAATGTGATTCTCTAAAGAATTTTTATAACATACAGGTCTCTCATTACTAGCTTACAAACCCACGTGTTCAGTTAGCTACAGAAGTATCCCTTACTGGTCACCTAGGAGAAAGGTGTTTCTGCGTATAGAGACAACCTGGAAATAATTTTGAGGAAGTGGAAAACCTTGGTTTGTGAAATGTGTCTTGAAATCATACTTAGTGAGAATATTTATAAAGAAACGTGAAATTCTTTCAAATATTTTAAATATTTGAATAATTTTAAATGGTAAAATGCAGTGGTAGTAGGTTCATTGGTTTTCTAGCAATATTAGAAATTTTAGGAGTGCAGTGGTCATATTGATGGTACTTGATAGCATTGATAAAGAGATGTTACTAGACACCAAAGGGAGGGAAATAAAATACTGATATTAAAATGGTTATTACTAGAAAAATGTATGATAATTAATACTAATATTATAATCACAAACTTGCCTTACCATTTTTTTTTAAATGACTGATTATGGTTTATGTTTATGGTGCTTGAAGCACCTTGTAATAGACACTTTAAATTGTGTTTTGTGTTAAATGGAATATTTAGCCTTTAAAAGTTTCAGGAGTGCTTTTTTTCTGTTGTTAGAGGTCAAAGTAAACAGTATCTTTGGTCTTGCAAAAATCAGGAATTCTCATACAGACTCTCAAAGACTGCTTGAGGGCCTTCAGAGAAATAACATTGTGTCATATTTTATTAAGCTTCCAAGAAATAAACTTTCTTATTCTTCCTTCATAAGAAAAAAATAATTTAAAGCCCTCTATGGCCTTTGGCATTCCAGGAATGCATTAATGTGTGGAAAATATTCTGCAGTAGATGCTGCTTCCCTTTAACTTCTGTTTTTTTCCAGTTGTTCCAACTGACATTACTCTTCACGTGCTTGATATACAATTGCAAATTTTAAGACAATTGCCTTTCATTTCCTTTTAGACTAGTCATTATTACAGGAAATAATTTGAGAATAGATTAATCCATTATTCCCAATTATTTTCCCAATGTGTGTACATAAAACCTAATGATCGGAAAATTATTGCTCTATGCTGCCAGCTGGGTGGTTCCACCCTTTCTGTTTTCCCCACCCTGCTGCTTGCTAGACCACTCTGTGGGATGACATAACTTGTTAAAATAGCATAAACCTTTGCAATTTTTTTCTGGGTTTGTGTGCTACCAGTTTTGAGAGTTAAATAGCTCACAGGGGGCCTGGAGCAAGGTACGTTGTTGGAATGGCAGAGCAGGAAGGAGTGGGAACTTCCTTTCTAATATTGATGGACAATTATTTGAGCTCCTGCTTCTGAAGCAGCTACCCTGACACATCAGAGTAGCTGAGCTATCATCAGAATATGTGATACATTTTCATAGCTCTACCAGACAAGGTGACAGAGTAGGAGCAGAGCCTAGTCTCTGTGTGTTGGGTACGTACATGTTGGTATGTAAAATGGGATTCTTCGTAGTTACTGGTTGGAGTCACCTCCTGCTGTTCAAGAGGGTTCAGTCTTTGATGTGTCTTCTTTCGGTATCTTTGGAAACACATTTGCTACCTTAACAGGTAGTGGGTCGGGGAGTTTTTCTTTCACTAATTGTTACATTTTCAGAGCAATCCTTTCAAAAGATTGCTTTCTATTATGTTGCAGCACAATGCTGCCTATATAAAAAAAAAAAAAAAAAAAAAGAAAAGAAAAAAACAGGAAAAAAACCTTTTTGCTATGTTTTCTTTGACCTGTTTAAATTAGTTTTGACCTTTGTTCTTTGTGCCATCACTGACAATTGGCTCTCAGTCAGTCCTTTGGAAATAATAAAGCCAGATTTGTGGAGACAATACAAGGAAAGTTCTTGAAAGTTGTAGGACTTTCTAACGTGTTAACAATTACATTCTACTACAATGCCATTTTCTTATTTTAATTTCTAGATTTCATGAAGATTAGTACTAATATTCCTAGAATACAGCAAGTGCAAGTGCCTTCTCAAAAAGACTTGGGAATTGGAGATAGAAAAGGCTTAGCAAGGCATTTGCTATCTAGCCTACTGCTTATTTCCATATAGTTATTCAGAAATGTTCTCCTCTTACGTTTCAGATAAATACTTTTTTCTTCAGTGGATTTGGCTAGAATAAACTGTGCAATATGTAAGGGTGGGGAAAAAGCCAATGTCTAAATCAACAGTAGCTTTGTATCTGTCTTTGTGGAATAGACAGTCATTGATTATCTATACATCAGGTAAGTCTCTTTCTAATGCCAGGAAGTAATTTTATTATGTCTCAAAGCAAGCATTTAAGAAGTTATTAAAAGTTTATTCAATACTGCAGTGAATGATCTCTCTAGCTGCTACTCTGTCTTAATAAACAATTTGTTTAAATATCTTGGACTGGTGAATTTTATGTACAGTATAATACAATTTCTTTTTTTTTTTTTTTTTTTTTTTCCTTACATTTTCTGATGTAAGACACTGGGGTGTCTTTTTAACATTATGAAGTAATAGATCTGCAACTTGTTTTTGTTTACTGTTTCAAAACCACTTTACACATGACTGTTACGACCATGTACATAACTTCTTATTTTATCCAGTTCACCCTCTCAGAGCATCGTGTATTCAACAATTTTAGATGGAATCAGCATAGGTCAATAGGACAGTTCAGGTACTTCATAATTAAGAATGTTTGTGGACAATTTCTTCAGTGATTAAGGGCATGAGTGTTTCATATTTTGTAAGGAAATAGGTAAAATCCAGCAGTAAATTTATGTGGTTAACTTTGTGTATGTCTGTGTAGTGGAAAGGGAGTGCTATTGCTGGGCTTCTGCTAGTTTTTGGATAAAGACGGTGGGGAATCTCACTTAAAAGGCAAAGCTGAATGGTGAAAGTCAAGGACAGAGGTCTACCTGAAGCAGTCTGGGTGGTTTTGTCATGCAATTATATGGGTGACATTTCAAGAAGCCTTTGACTATGGAGCCCAGACAACTTCGTAGCAACTTAGAGATGGATCAAGTGAAGGCAGCTGCCAGTATAAACCAAGACCAAAGCTCAAACTCACAGTAGTCTTTAATGACATGCCAGTCTTCCTGCTGCAGATTCCCAATAATACCAAAAGAAGTCTCCCATGTGGACCTATTTTATATATTCCTAAAATGTAAATCATAGCACTGGCTAGTGTTTATGTGCCTAAAAATATCTTTATGAAGAACTGAATATTTAGTTGCTATTTTTAGTACTATAAATATTTTTTACTTGGAACCGACAAAGACCTTTTGTAATCACAAAATAATAATAATAAAAAAATTAAAGAAAATCTGCCAGTCTCATTAGTGCCTTACCCCCATTTGCATGCTTACCTTCAGAATGGACCTTTTGAAAAACCTGGCGTTAATGTCTCGTTTCCAATGTAGTTACTATGTAAGAAGTGTAAACAGCAGATAGCCAAACCAGTACTTAAAACCTGGAGAAAACACCCCAAAATAGCGACCACAGGAACTGCACTGACTGGCTGTCCTGTGGAACCAGAGGCAAGTTTGTGTCCTTGCTGTAGTCACAGGTAAACTGTCTTCTAATTTCCAGATTGTCTGTTTATTAACTTATATGATAAATACTATTATTTATGGTACTAAAGGTTCAAACATACAAGCTTAAGAAAAAATGTTTGGAATTGTACAGATTGGGAACATGATACTGAGCCTTAAAGGTTTCCACAGAAACTGTTTGAATAATTTGCATGGTTTCTCAAGTGTTATTTTTCTTATCCCTTTTGTTGATTCTGATGAACGTCTCAGGGTCTGTCTTGTTATTCAATATCTGTTAAGTACGTATGTTATCTCTGAATTTTCTGGAGTATACTTTAATTGGTTTTCTTGTTTTTACAGAGTAAATGTAGAATCTATGGCTGAACAGAGTGTCTCACTGAGGTATCCCACACTTTTAGTCTGCAGTGCAAATTAAAGTAGACAGACCATAGATAGGGCCATCGTTAATTGAATTTTATGCCTTTTCTTCCTGGTTTTAGCACTGCTAAGCATGAAGATGAATGTTTGTGGCCACCTTTCCAAGCCAAGATTAGTTCTCCCAGCCTCTACTGATTGTTTTCCTAATTAGATTTAATTATGGTTTTCCTATTTTGTATATTTTTGTATATATTTTTAATATTTTTCTCCATATATTTCATAATATGTTTCCTGTTTTACGCCTTCAGTGGCAGAATTACCTTTATAGAAAGCTTGTACAGTGTGCTTTGGAGAGAGACTTAATACAGTATTTCCCTGTGTATTGTGTAACATATTTGAAAACATGAACTCACTGTTTTCACAGAAATTCATTTTCCTTCCACATTTGGGGTTCCCCCCCTCCCCTTCTTAATGGGCTGCTTAGCCTCCCTCGCAGCCCTTCCGTAAAGCCTTCTCAGCACAAAGCTGTGTTTCTCTTATCAATACAGGCTTTTGAAACAGTGGTATATCCTGTGATGATGTATCTCTCTGTGCCTGTTCCCCCTTTCCTGCAGCCTTACGCCCTGCGCTGAGCCCTGCCGCCGGGGCAGGCTGGCTGGAGCTCTGGCACGGCACAGAAGGTTGGTGGCGGTGCCCTCAGTAACCTCCCCCTTGCCTGTCCTCCCTGAGAGGAACTTGGTGTAGCAGAGTAAAAATGCGGGTGACGGTAACCACCTCACCCTCATTAGTGCTGCTAGTATGTCTCATATCCTAATGACTGACAGTTCCAGAAGGATTATGTTACGTTTTCTGCCAAGTACTGCTAATAGAGGTATGCAGACTGAGCTAAATACTGATTATTTAGCATACTTAGTGCATTTCTATCAAAATTTCCGGAATACCTTGCTGCTGGAGGTTGCAACAGTAACTCAGGGCAGTTGCCTAGAAAGTTCTTTTTCTTTTAATATATAAAAGCATACAGATATGTGGCAATTCTCACTAAACAAGTCACTACAATCACCAAAGATGCACTGATCTTCCATACTGCAACCCTTTTTTTATTGCAATGAGTTCAGTAGTAGGCAGTTCGGTTCTGTAGTGTGCAAGGTGCTCGGGACATGCTGAGAGACAGTGGTACGCGTAAGAGCTTGGCATAAAGGATATTTTCAAATATCACATACAGGATCCCTGCAGTTTGTTGCGAAAAGTGTTGGTGGGAAAAAAAAAAGTACTGTGGCTTTAAAGACAAATGGATGCCAAATTAGTTCACGTTCATTATTTCTTCTAGCAAACTGGTGAGGAAAATTACAGTCCCCATTACAGCACCATTTGGTATTTTCTAAGGCAGCTAAGAATTACTGCTGTTTGGTGTCTCTTGGTATAAGCAAGCAGAACAGTTAACATGTGTGCATGGTGTGTTTCCTTCTGTGCAGTCAACTTTCTGTTCCTTGGAAGTGGATATTCTTTGGAGTTCTTTTGTTTCAAATTTAAAGCAGATAGTCTCCTATGAAACCACCTGCTGTACTCAGTGTAGCTGGCATACCAAATTACCAGTGTTACATAATTTGGCACCGATGTCCTCGTCTGAGGAAATGCAAATTCTCTTTTTTCAGAGGGATGTAGGATTAAAGTTGTAAAATCGCATTTGTGCTCAAAAAGAGACAATCATAATAGGCTAGGAGATGTCTGTGAATACAGCAGAGTCCTACCCCTGCCTGCTATAACGTATCGGTGTATTGTGGGATGATGAATATGCAGGCTGGGAAGTCTGGGTTTGAGGGAGAGCGCAAAGACGAACTATTAGAACTCACTTCATCAGAATAGTTATCCTACTTGGGGAAAGTATTTATTTATTCTTGGCTGATACTCATTCTCAGGATTTTGTTTCCTTCAAAAATAGAAGGAATTGAAGTTAATGAGTTTTTCCAGCTATCCATTTTGCTGCAGAACTCCAAGTGAATTCTGGGTGGGTGTTCATACTTCATCCCTCGGACTGCTGGGCACAGAGAATGGCTTCTCTGGACCAGTGCTTAGCTTTTGGAGTCAACTTGCATGGACCTGGATTCATGCCAGAAAATCATGGGGAGCATGGAGAAAAAATGCATTTCTTATTGTCCTGGCGAAGAACCCTTGATGAGGAAAGCAACGGAAGACAAATTGGTGAATAAGGAAAATTGGTGAGTGCTCAGAAACTAATTCTTTTCCTCAAACAATTCTAAAAACTAAAGGAAGTTTTAGAACAGGTGAAGTTTTAGCTTTTTCCTTACAACTTTTTATATTAACAGGGGTGGTGTACAGCATGGTTCAGCATACTCTTTGTTCTCCAGCAAGGGGGGCAGTAAGTGACTTCTTTAGCATGGTGGTTGCTAGAAGCCTAAACAGAGAACAAGTAAATCCTATCTGGAATGGCGTCTTGCTGATGTCTAACAGAAATTCAGGCTATATTCTTGGCTGTCATCTTCAAGAAGATGTTATTTGATTTAACTTACCAGCAATACTTCAGTGCATAACAGTCAGGTGTTCCCAAAAGTGATTAAAATGCAGAAATGCTGAAAAAAAATAAATAATTTTGAAGGAAAGTACTGTAGCATTTCTTTGAGTTTCTTAAAAGCTAGTTTCCATGGTGTTTTGAATCTGGTTTAATACTTTTCTATTTTTAATACCCATCCCAGAAGATCTGTTTTCTTACTTGCATAGAGTTAGATATTTTTTTCTGTGCTAACTGTAATCTTAAAGGATATATAGCCTAACAGGAATTGTCTGCTTTACTGCATACAAAAGATAGAATAATTTCTTCATGGTTGCCACTTCTATTTATGAAAGGCTATAACGGAATGACTGTATTCACAGCTCCCTGCAAGTAAATCATCTAGGCTGCAGATGCCAAACAAGCACTGACATGTGACGGCACAATAGTAATATTTCCTGGAGTTCATGCTAACATAGCTGGGGCCACGTAAGAATGATTTGTGAAAAAGATGGATACCAACAATTATTACCAATGTTATCAGTTGTTTAATTTACATTCATTTTCCCTGTTGAACAATATATGCATATTCATGCTATTATCAGTGTAGTTTACATTTTGAAATGTTATCAGAGATGAGAGAGAAATCTCGCCTAAATATTTTAACTTTTCTAAATATGTAGTTCCTTTGAATCCTTCATGATAGTCACAGTGACCTATTTGCAAGAGTAGTCCCTTGTGAAGTTGAAATGTATGTATTGTGTAACTGGGAATCCAGTGGAATTGTTTTCTCGTATGTCTTTCTCTTCCTTACATGTGTTTGATCAATATTGGTTGAACTATGGCTAATCCTTGAAGAAAATAAATGAGTTCTTAATTAGATTGTCATTGCTGCTGGTGTATATTGCTGAGAACTGTTCAAGTAGTATTCATTTTTCATACTATAGAAAGAAGCAGGGGAAAGTTATGGAAGCAAAATATACGATTAACCCCCGGTGAAGGGGGAAGTGGTATTAATTTTAGTCTCGTAGGTAGCAGCCATTGAAGTCAGTGTGGAACTTTTAAGGGCTTATCTGTATTATTGGATGAGGGTGACCCCTGTTTCTGCTGTATTAACCTTGAACCTGGAAGTGTGGGAAAGCTTGGTAAAAAGCTTTTTAAACTGTGTGGAAGCCAGTTACGTGACATTTGCTTTATAACTTCAACTCTTTTGCTACCTTTGCCATTCTAAAAAATACTCATTTGAATTGGTTGAGGTTTTTTTTCAGATCAACTTGTTTTGCTAAGAATATATTGTATTTAAAAAAGTTCAAATATGTAAATGTTTGAAATGTTTTCTAAAAATGTTTGAGAAATTCAATATAGTCATTCAGTTTTCAAACAATTTTTTTTTTTTTCATAGTTGCCAGTTTGTGCAAAAATGACTTTATCAGAAAGTTCCCTATTAGCCTTAGTTAAAAGAGTTGGCATCCTGCTCTACCTGTTAAGTAACGCATAGCTTTGATCATCATCTCTCCTAATGTGAAGTCTTCACTTAGCTTTTAATCTTTGATATTTTGTGGTGAAGCTCCTCCTTGGCAATGGATAATTAAAATGGAAGTACAGTGCCTTGACTAGGTAGCATTTCAGTTGGTGTTTACAGAACTTTAAATTTTCTTTTCCTAAGGAAAGATTTTTAGATTCAGTCCTTTAATTAGTTTGTGTCTGTTTGTATGCACACATGTGTAATAGTAGTAGTAATAGCTGCCAGTATGACTATATTGGCCCTAGAAATTGTAAATATAGTCTTTGCTGTTCACACTCTATCTATCTATCTAAGATTTGCTATTTTAATAATCTAATGCAGAGATTTCCAGAATCTTGACTAGTTTTGTAACTGGGTTGGGATGTAAGCTAATACTTTGATTCCTTGCATGCCTAACCAGCCACAGGGAGATGATGTTTGTGTTTGTAATGCCTGTGAACAATTTAATTAAACATTGTGAAGGTTTTGTCGATTTTATTTTTTTTTTTTTAAGACAGCTTGCTGAAACAGCTACCCTTGAAATACCTAACAGTAATGGTGTCATGGTCCCAGGTAGAATGTTCAGTAAGCAGGAGACCTGGCAGCACTTCATAAAGGCTGAATCCTGCTGGATTGGAGGGTTTCAACCACTTCTGAGTGGGAAAGGGAAACACCAGAAAAAACAATGAACTTCAAAACCAATTGGAAGTTGCAGAGCAATCACGGTGGGCCTCAAAGCACTCCAGGGAAGACGGTGAATTTTTCTGACTGTACAGAAGGAAAATAGATGCATCTTAAGCAACATGCTAAAAAACTAAAGCCTTTGGTGAGCTGGTTTTGAAGACCTTTGTTCCTCATTCACTGTCATTTGATGTGGTTGTGACCTTTTGTCCTGAAACCTTTGTAAGTAAAAAAGAGACCACTCTTCTGTCAGAAGCTACGTTGCCTTGAAAATCTCAAGAAACCCAGTTGCATTCCTTTCTGTATAATGTGGAAAGGAAATAACTTCTATATAAATAAGTTTCACGGTTAGTTTTGTGGAGTTGTTGATATCAAGAAACTCTCAGCTTTGTGTTTTAAACAATTTTGAACTCTGCTATTAATTTGTGTAATGATTGCTAGTTAGGTTTTTGAAGGTTGCTTCTGTTGTTTTAACTTCTAATTGGTAAGAAATTTCTTAACTTTTTTTTTTATTAGAATTTTTGATAGCTTTAACTGTTATGTTTTTAATGTGTGTTTTGGCAACAATATCAGAGACAGTTATTATTTGGCAGGTTGGTGTCACAGTAATCAGTAAGCAAGAAGTACCTGGGCAGATAAAAAGGATCTTTAAGCTTCTGTATAGTTTCACTTGGCATAAACAGATAGCAAACATATTAGAAATCTTACAGGAAATTTGCTGAGGTAAGACCTTATTCCTTGCCAAGAAACACCATTGATACTCTAGAATTACAATAAAAAGCTCGATTATGTCACATTGTGACAGACATTTTGTCATCATCCTAATCATTAGTATTAATGTATATTTGAATGCAAACTAAAATATAAAGCTTTAGCTCTAACTGGTTTTGTTCTGACACCAGTTTTTGCACAATACAAATGAATTCTGTATTACTATTGTATCTGTGCTCAACACTCCCATACAGCCAGGCAGGAACAGCAATGCCATTTGGTTTCCTTTTTTACTTTAAGCAACAGTACAGTGTTTTCTTCTGCCACCTTAATGTTGTGAAGACCTTCCCCTGAGCTTTGAGAGAAATGGATTGTTATTACAGTAATTGGGTAGTCTATGACAACTTGCTATAATTTCTTTATTAATAATGTTTCTTAATATGGAAAAACGACATCTTTGTGTGTTTGAATTCAGTTGCCCTGACAAAGCTAATTGCTCCTCAAGAGATGCCACCCTGGGATGTGCTGGGAGTGTGAAAAAGAACAACTGCTGACTTCAGTAACTTTTTTTTTTTTTTCCCCAGCAATTTAACATTTTTCATGTAATTAGACCTGGTGTTCTTCTTAGATTAACAGATCTACTAATAATACTCTTTTTTTAAAAAGCTGCAAACCAAGGAGAACATAACGTAAAGCATATTCAAAGGGTGCCAGCTCATTACACTGACAGGTTTGGTAAGTACAACATAGTTAACGTTTAACCTTCACAAATGCTTACATACATTTCAGATATGATCTTGATCATATATTGTAAATTTATAGATTTATGTTTTACTTGAATGATAGGGTAACCTACTGAAATGAGCTTTCTGATTATTTTGATTGCAATCAGATTCTTTCTAAAGAGAAATTATAATTTGTCTGTATTGTGCACTTCATTAACTCAAACTTCTGACTAGAGGAAAAAGGGAAGGCCCCATAAATACGTTTATCTTTATACAAACACACGTATACACACAAATATATACAGATATGCAACAGAGTTCTACTCATCAGTCCAAATAATGCTTTAAAAGTCTAACGATCCAAATGATCTAATTAATAGAGAAAAGCTCTTTAACAGTGTGGGTAAAGTTATACAAAATATTCCTAGTGTCTGTCCCTTCTCCCTGGTGTTCGCTCTGCCAGCAAGCTGTGGGTTGACGGTTTAGCTCTGCCTCATGAAGTCCCAAGGGGCTGGTGGGGTTTGACAGCTGGCGCTTTGCAAGGGGAGGCTTTTGCCGAGAGGCCTGCAGCGTGGGGGTCTCCCTGGCTTGGGGTCTGCTTGGGGCTCTGCCTGTGTCTCCTTCCCTGTTCCCAGGTGCGCGATGGCCTTGGCCTGGCCCCACCTGCCACGAAAGGCTGTTGGGCAGCAAGCACTCAGGGCTGTTGTCCTAACCAGCGCCCACAGAGCCCGAGCTTCACCAGTAAAAATAGTAAAGACGGGGCTTACCGCTCTTTTGAGTTTTTATTGTGTAATTTTCAAAATCCTCAAGAATTGCAGTGTATTATGCAGGAAACTGCACAGATTGTTATCCTCTTCTGAAGCCCTTGCAGTCCTTGCAGAGCATGCTGGAGCTGTGAGGGGAGATTCTTAGGAAAACCTAATGTAAAATGACGTGAATTACATGGTTCTGAACTTCAGCAAACAGATTTTAGAAATAATAAGCATCAGATGATTTGATCAGTTAGAAGTTACAACAGTCAGACAAGTAGGAGGTTCACAGCAGCACCTGTGCAGACTATGCAGTAGGAAATGCTAGGGGAGGGATCTGGGTTCAAAAGGATCAGGCAAGAGCCTGCCTGTAAAAGAGTCCTGCTGCAGAAACCAATTCACTGATGATTGTGAATAATAAAGGAGCTTCCAGACACTGAAATAAATTTGCTTGTCTTATGCTAAGAGTTTAGGGAGCCTTAGTAATAAGGAACAAAAGGAACAAAGATTCAATTCAGAATCTTTGATTTGCATGAACATGCCAGGTCAAATACCTGTTTACAACTTAATACAGACTTCCTCCATCTCAAAGCAACTACCTTTTTGTTGTAACCCAGTTGTATTAACGTTTGTGTCTGACAATCCTAACCAGTTTTCATTGCTAGATCTAGAAATCTAGATTTTGAAGTAATACAAGCATGGCTAGCAAAACCCACAGGTTTAAGGGGATGTTTACACAGATTATAAGATGTTAATTTTATCAATGAAATGGAAAATGTAATATAAAACAGTATGAACACGGTTATTTACCTCGAAGGAGATGGGCTGGAGCAGACCGTAGACCTTATTAACCTTAATTATAAGCCCTTGGGGTGCCCTAAATTCTTAGTCCATTAAGTATAAAATGCTAATCTGCAGGGGCTGTAGACTCATCATGTGCAAAATTATTTCAAAATGCAAATGGGAGTTATAAGAGAAACATTCATCCATGTCTGATTAATTCTTCACTGCTTCTGCCCCTATGGATGTGTACTCCCTGGTGTCTAACCCCTAGCAGCTTGCCCACTGTAAGTCTATGAAGTTGCTGAAGTGCTCTGGGTGGTCAGGTGGAGGCTGATCTTCAGGCAGTTTTTTACAAAGAAAGACATGTGGCGGTGTCTTGGCGAAACTTTACCCCAGTTAGAATAGCAGAGGATTTTCCAGTCATTTATAGTATAAGATTTGTTCTCTGTGTATCCTGCAGACCTACTTGTGTCTATCCCTGTTTAACTGATGCAGTACTACCTGGCTGTTTTACAGCTCTTTGAAAAGTGACTCATTTGTGATGTTCGTTTTCCAGTTATATATTATGCTATCTCAGTGTGTTGTGCTGTAAAGTTTGCTTGTTTTAGTAATGTAAACTCAAAATCTGACATGGAAATGAACTACTACTACAAAAAAAAAAAAAAAAAAAAGGCACAGAGAGCATTCTCATACTGTAGCAAAAAAATGTTGAAAGATTTTTAGTCTATGTTAATCACAGTGAAATAAATTCTACTGACTTGTGAGTGCTTCCCATATGAGAAATACTGAGATTAAGACTACTGTCATGGGCTGTTAGTTCTTAGTTTATGGAAACTGGCTCTGTATATTGATATAAATGGATTTTGAGCTTTCTAAATACAAAAACATACAAATGGAGCATATATCTTCACTGGTACTGACCTTACTATGATAAAGTGTTTGGAAAAACTGTTTGACAAATACTCGTTGGCTTTTTTTGTTTCAGTTCTGTTGGCATTTTTTGCTAAAGTGTCTTCAATAGGCAAGGATTTCTGGATAATAAATTTCAGTGAGATTGTATTTCTCTGTTAAGGTGAGAAAAAAAAAAAAAGAAAACACAGTGGAATTACAATTTATTGCTCATGGGCCTGACAAGCTATGATTTTCTCGGCAATTGGTTACTCCAGTATACCTAAAACCAAAAAAAAATATCAGGAATTATGAAGAAGTGGCACTGATCAGGAGTACATTTTATGTGAAAATAGACTGTATTGTCAGTGTTTTACAAATGGAGTATGTGTGTAATTATTCAGTGGATACTTCATACTTTGAGAGTATGAGATATAAAAATAAGACTTGTAACTTTACTGAAGGTCTCTTCCAGTTGAAAAGAGTACAGTTCCTACTAAATCAGGAAGGACAGGAAAAGGAAATTGTATCAAATAATATAACAGTTTAATAATGCTATATAACGTGGAGTTTTCCCTGCAAGCATTTACATGTTTTGAAAACTTTGTGTGTTCTAGATCGCCCAGTGTTCTCATACACATCCAGCTCACATACATAAACTCATAATGAGATCCATGTGACAGGAAGACTGACATTCAGCTGTTCTTTCTTTTTGCTTTGTCTTTTCCTTGGAGAAAAGCATACAAGGATGCTTATTTAGGTCCATGCTACAAGAAATCAGTCTACCTGTGCTGCAGATCTCATTAGGAGTTTACTGAATCAGAGAAATTGGGCTTGCTTCTCAACCGTTGGATTACTTCTGCCTATCTAGATACACATCTGATAGTCATTTGGCCCATGTGATCACAGCATTTCCCATCCTGTGAATCAGACATTATTTTAAGTGTTTCTTAAGATTCCCATTATACCTGAATTTTGAAAGACAAACATTTTAGAGACAAATTATGCTTTGTTTCTCACTTTCATCAGCAGTCCATTGCAAGGACCATTTTATTCTTTTCTTTCAGCAGTACAATTATCACATTGGAACAATTTTGCTAAGATTTGCTTCTGATACAGTAATTTCTTTTGCTAGGAAAATTAGCATTGAACCAGTGAGAGTGATTTAATGCTTAAGTTGCACTGATTCTACTTTAATAGACACATTTAGTTTTAACCTATTCCAAAATTTCATTTCATATCATCTTTCATATAAGTCAATAGCCATTTCATATACAATGCTTATCATATCTATCAGCCCATACTCAAAGATGACCTCATGTAATTTCATACCTATGAAATAGTTGACTGCATCTCATACTATGGCTTTGCAGAAATAAGTTGCAGGATGTTCTATTTAGAGCTAGATTGTGACTTTAGCCCATTTTGGAGTTGTAGGCTGAACTAGATAATTTTGAGGTTCCCTTCCAAGCACTGGTCCTGTGATTAGTGATGCCCTTGGGAGTCCTCCAGTCTATAGCTTGTTTGAGCAGGAAATTACTGCTCCAGATTCAGGTGGCTGACTTGGTTGTGTTGGTAGCCAGAGGCCTGGCCATTCCTGATCTAAATCTTTTATTTGCCTTTTGATGTGAACAAAGAAGATTCTAGAACATAGGAATAGTCATAATGGCTGAGACCAAAGATCTGTCTGGCTGGTGGCCTGTCTTAGATGTGGCTCTGAACAAATGGAAGAGAAGGAAAGAGGGCAAAGCATATGCAAATCTTCCCTCAAATATTCTTCTGGCCTGCAATTACTTTCAATTCAAAGGTCCTGAGCTAGGTGTTTTGTTTAGATAGTATCTTGGCATGGATTTCTCTGCTGTGATCTTTTCCAGTCTTACTTGGCATCTTTTGCCATTAGATGAGAAAATATAGTCATTGAGCACAAAGAAAAATAAAAGGATGTGTTATTTTTAAGTCATGAGACATTCAATACCTGTAATGCCAGTGGAAGTCTAGCTTTCCTTGCATTAGGAAAATACATAGGGAAAAGTAACAATGAAGTTGCTGTTCATCAGTTCAAATGTTTAGCTGCATTTTATAGGTGCGTAATGAAGTTACAGAGATGCCTTTAGCAGTGCACAGTTGAATTGGAGCAGTTGCCTTTGATAATAAATTGAGATAATGGCCAAGTGATGTTTGCTGTCCTTGCTTTGGAGTGTGAGGACAGCCAGACTGAAGGTGTGTCGTTTATTCTTGCCTTTCTCAGACTAATTTCCACTGAATAAACCCGTAATTTGCAACCAGATTTGGGAGGAATGGATGGCATTTCAGCATATCACCTTACAAATAAATTTTTGAAGGGTGTAAACCACTCCTTTTTCATAATCAGTCTTAGCAATGCATATTCAAAACACAATGCACAGAAGGTAACTTGGCTTATGCACTGCAAACGCTTGGATATCAAGGGTTACTTTTTCCTTCAGAAAAATCTTCATTTATTACGTTACAATTTTAGAAAGCTAATTTTTCATGCTACAATATGATGTTCAAGATAAGGTATGTTGGTGGTTTTTTTTTTTAGAGTAATTGGTCTGCATAAAAATTACAACAATCTTATGTGAGTTTTTGAATTACAATACTTTTGCCTTCTAGGGATATTCTTTAGAGCTATTCTTCAGGGTAACAGAAATTGTGAGGAATTAATTAAGCGTGAACTATGTACAGGCCACATGCTGGCAGTAGCTAACTGTTAATACTAGATGAATTGCAATAATATTACAGTTTAGGAAAGTTGATAGGACTATAGCCTTGAAATTGCTAGTGGAATAAAACTTTATATTAATATAATTTCTTAACTTAATAGCTTCATTGTCATCTACTTTATTCAGTCTTGTATTGATTCAAAGTAGTTAGCACATCTATATTCCAGTGAAGAAATTAATAAAAATATCTTGCTTTCAAACAATTTAAACAGAGCCAAGGATGAACACAGCAGCATCAGGTAATCTCAAGATACTTAAAAGATTTTTGTTTTTGACAATCATAACAGTCTCCAATTGACTTTTGAGATGTCTTTTAAGGAACAGGCTGAACATTTGCAAACCTGTCGAGTGAATCAGAAATTTTGAAGTTACTGAAGTGTAACTCTGATCTTCTAAACTTTTGAGTGATCATCATCACTGTAGGTTTTAGTGACATGTCTCTAAGCATGAACACTAAAATTCTGTATTTTTCTGGATGCCTAGCTCTTTATGTGAAATCCATTTGTGGTAGAAATACCCCAGAATAGGAAATGAGACATGGAACCCCTTAAGAAGCCAGCAGTTCTTCCACTATTAGGATTGCTTATCGAAGTCAATTTTGTTTTGGTTGATAATCACTTCTTCTTGTTGCTGTGAGAGATCTAGGCCAAGTTATCCAAGAATTACACAGAAACAGAGATATTATATGATCTGGTAAGCTGGTTGGGCTTTTTTGATCTTTTTGGATGTCAAAGACTGCCAGTATATTAAGTCTGCGAGCTCTTCTGTCCTGAAATATTTATAGCCTTCAGCAAATGCCTAACTTTATACAGGCCCATAATCTTAATTATGCCCAAATATACCACAGACATATCAGTTTTTGTAATTTCACAAACAAGAAATTAAGTGTACAGAGTCTTAGTATCCTTTTTTATATTTCTTTCTAGGTATTATGATTAATGATTTCTTTGGGAAATAAAATATTACTGAATTGCTTAAATAGACCTATTTTTCTTTACTTTCCCAAACCTATGCAAACTGGTTGATGGTTCTATAGCTTTACTTATCTGACAGAATCATTTGTGACAGAATACATGCACATCAATGCAAGTTGTTTTTCCTTGCATTTTTATTTTAATTGTTTTACTTAAAATGTTATTAGGTACTTTAAACTTACTATCTGCTGTTATGTTTACAGCTTATTAGAGTGGTGGATCACTTATCAGTTTATTGCAATGATTGTTCCCACAAAGCTGAAGACTAAATGTTTTGTGTTGTCATTTTTATCCATGCCAGAGGTGATGCTTCATTTTTAAAATAATTGCTTAATTCATTATTAAAATAATTGCTTAGTTCTTTTTTCATTAAAATAGATCATTCTTCTTAGGAGGCAAGAAATCTGAAGGCTTTATTTTCTGTTATGCCTTTTTAACTTGGGCTTTTTTTGTACTTTGTGCAACTTGGGCTGCTGTAATTGTGTGTAACTGTAATTTCAGCACGGTGTTCCATACACTGCCTTTGCTCCTCCTCATGGTTTTCTCTACAAACACTAATAGCTAGGAATTGTAAAAGGAAATCTGGTCTTAAATTCTAAAAATTATATGGGAAACTATATTCAGGAAGTATCCTCATTTCATGGTAGATCACATTTAACTACAAAATCGCAAACAGCTAAAGAAATCCATTCAGCTGGAGAAATTCTCATCAATAGTACCTCACACCTCATCTTAATGAAGAAAACCTATAGAATTATTTGCAGAGAGCTAAGAGACAATATGAGCTATTGGTAAAGAGGAGCAGCGATCTGGCTAAATCAGATTTTAGTATTTCTAACCTCAGATATTGTAGAATGGAGAATTTCATTGTAGTTGTGCACTGTATCCGCGTTGCACCTCTGCTCTCAGCCACCTAACTTGTGCTTGCCTCTTTGATTCAAAGTGGTACTTCCTTTGTGTTGTAGGTTTAAATCCAGTGTAAGAGTAGTTTCTAGGGCTATTCTCTGGATCTCAGTGAAAAGCCTTTTTATAGACCACGCCTGAATAACTATGACTCTTCTGGGAATGATCCATTATAGTTTCCATGCTCAAGTATTGCTACATAAGCAT
Organism: Falco peregrinus; assembly: GCF_023634155.1. Taxonomy (NCBI): domain Eukaryota; kingdom Metazoa; phylum Chordata; class Aves; order Falconiformes; family Falconidae; genus Falco; species Falco peregrinus. Next base: position 18,642,071 of record NC_073733.1, read on the forward strand.
CAATGCTGTATCATTTGAGAGCAAATGCTAAAATACAACTTCTCTTTTGTATCATTCTTTCCATATTTGAAAAATTGCCATTTCGTGCATACAATAACAATTTTTATGACATGTTAGGGCACAAATCAGTGTCTGACCTTATAAAGCTATTTTATGCTATACACTTTTATAGGTGTAATATAGTATTGGAGGTTTTGAATCATAAGAGGCTATGAAACTATGTAAAGAACTTTACAACTTACCTTAAGTTTTAGATGAGAAAGGTGAGTTGCATAATTACTAAGTTTTTGGTTTTTCCACAGGATACTGTTGATGCCTTTCTCTCATAAAAGGTTTCTTTGCAAAAACAGTTCTTTAAAGCTGAGGTTTCAATTCTAAGCAAGCAAAAAACCCAAACACAACAACCTTCAGAAATTTAGGGAAATCATTTTCCATAAATGTTATATTAGAAAAGCTCCTTTCAAGGCAAAATTCGTGGAGGAGACATCACTATTCATAAGCTGGACAAGCTGAGGTACAGCTCCAAGCTGGCCCGTGACCAGCTACACCGCTTACCTGGCAGCACTTTGCTTGGCATGACCATACCTTTGCCCGCGTACGCTCGCCAAGAAATGCTCAAGGATGGATTGAGCAAAACCATGGTCAAGGGGCTGTGCCTATGGCCTTAAACATAAAATTTAAGGGGGAAAGTGGAATACCCCCATATATACAGAGTTGAGTTCTTGGTGTTGGTCCAGATAATGCTTTTACAGCCTAATAATCCGAATGATATGATTCATAAAGTGCATGTTCCACAAAATGTTCTTAGTGTCTTCCCCTCCTCTGTAACAGCAGGCAGCATGGACAAGATCGTGCTGTTTTGTATGAAGTGCTAAAGAAATTAGCAAGTTTTGCCATACTGCTTTTCCTCAGTATGAGTAAATGAGTTATTATGGCCTTTTCTGTTTAATTTGTATCTGTCCAGCTGGAGAGAAAATCGGTTAGTTTCTCTGAACTCACATTTAATTAGTGTGAAATAGCATGTCATGGATGGCTTCTACAGACCAGTCATTCAAAAGCTGCTGGTTTGGCTGTCAGAGTATTCACCTTTGACATAGGAGGCTAAAATGTGGAGGCTCCCGAGGTCGGTGGGAAGTGCCTGAAGGAGCATGCTAACCAGTGAAGGGCATAGTCAGGGGCCAGTTCGCTTGAGGCAGTTGTATAATCCTGTTTAAAGTCTTAGTTAACCTAATAAATAATCATGTGTTCATGTAAATATAGCTCTGTAGATTTTGCCTGGAAATGAGGGATTTTTAAGTAAACCACTATGATTAATGAAGTTCAACTTGTGTCTTGATGCTATGATGCCTAAAGAAAATTTTGGAAAACTTCAGTGGCCTTTGCAAAACATTTTATGCTTTATCATTGTCAAGTATTTTGAAGTATTCACAAGTAATCCTGGCCAAAATGATTACTATTGAAGCATAACAGCATGTTGCGCTGTTTTCTTAACCTGTTAATATTTCATTTTTTTTCCCCTGGCACAGCATGCAATGGTAATTTTGCATCACTTTTTTTGTGCATGTATGTGGACAGATGTTCATAATTCACAGTTTGGTGGCTGTTAGCACAAATGGTTTTGTTATGGAAACATTTTTAGATAAGCAGACACTGAGTCATTACGCTATCTTAAAGACAATTACTCAAATAAGTAATTAGAGGAAAGAGCCACAGTACTTTTATTTCCCAATTATAATCATAGTGAGAGTGACACAGTAGACATTTCACTTTTTCTAGGAACAGTGACTTTACAATAAGCTACAGCTTGCATGATTCAAATTCTTGATTTTTGACAAACATGTGAAATTAAGTAGTGTTTATTATTATGTTGGAACTGGTTTTGTAATTAATCAATTATGTAAATGAAAACAACAACAAAAACGAGCCCAGAAGTAAATGTAACATGCAAAATCCTCATATTGATTTATCACTGCACATTTTTGGATCCCACTGCTTTTGCACGTATGGGAAGGATGACTTAAAATACTGCTGAGACAAAAACACTTCGATAAACCCCATGTGACTGCCGTATTGTCTAAAAAGAACTTGTTTATTCTCAGCTGAAGTGAACAACTGTGCATATGCCATGACTCTTGGTTTCTCCAGTTCATTGCGTAGTATAATCTGGTTACTGCTCTGGATTTCTGTGTCAACATTCAATGCATTCAACCAAGATAAACTCTGAACATCAAGAAGTAGTAAACTGACAAATCGGTTCCTTGTGCTTATGTTTTAAATCTGTCTCTCTGTTTGTATTTAAATATACATTTTTGTCTTTGGGGGCGTGGGGGTGGGGGATTTTGGTGGTGGTGTTCCCAGGATACCTTTTTAGAAAATTCTTGTGTTTTTTTAATAGGAAAACTCAAAAGTGTTAGTGTTTTATAAATTTGTATTAGAGGCAACTTGATCGTTTTTTGGTTTTTTTTTTTTACCAGAGAGCAGAGAAGACTCATTCCATTGTAACCATCAGGATGTATTTCTCTATCATATAGTGGCCTGTTATCTCCTTAAATGCTTCTGTTTAATGATTGAGAGTAAACTTTTACAAATCTCTGAGACAGAATAAATAGGGGTTTTATTCAAGTATGCTGGAAGCATTTTTCCATTACAATTGTCCGGGTTCATTTGAAAGGGAAGATTGTGGTACGATGTTATGACTCTTCAGTACTCTTTCCATGTTGAAATACTATTTCTCTGCAATTTTTCCTGATTTTTTTCCCCCAAGGTTAGTTTATTAGAGCTTCTTTGAGTACAGAGACAGCAAATGGTGAAATTCATCAGATTTATAGTGTTAGGGCATCAGCAAGGCTTCTGTTATATCTGCTACCTACTGGAAGTTCTTTTAGAAAGTCTCTATTTCATAGACATGCAAGGAGAAAGAAAACCTCACAAGATAAAGATTGCTGTTGAAAAAAAAATACTGTGGGGTTTTTTTTGTTGCTGTTGTCGCAGTTGTGTTCATATTTATTCAATTTTTTGAGAGCACACCAAGCAAAATAATCTGGAATGTCAGATACACGAGGCAAGAATATAAAAAGTCAACGTTTCTTCCCCATTCAAACATTAAATTACTGTAGCTCTGTCTGGCACAGTGCTGAAAAAGGGAAAGGGGGAGAGGAGGGAAAGGGAAAAGGGAGGGGAAAAAAGGGACTGGGAGTGCAGCACCAGGCTGGGTTGATCATGGTACTGATTTCACATGAGTGATAAAACAGCAGTGTTGGTCAGAAATGTGGGATGAAAAAATATTTTTTTCATTGTGGCAGATCATGAACCAGTTCGAGGAAATGACAGCAAAATGTCTCATCTGTTCAGGAAGGAAGGTTTGGTTAGTGTGAATGAATGTTTGAGTATAAATAAGGAACCGCATAATCCATGTTGGAAATTAACTTTCTTAAAAGGCCAACTTAAAAATACCATCAAAATAGGCACCAATGTAAAGACAGCAATACTTCTATCTTAAATGTTTCTTTATGTACTTTGTGAAGCTGTGGTACATGTCATGCTCCGTATCCCTGAATATACAGAAGAGGCTTGGAATCTCTGCGAAACCAAATAATATCTCTCTGTCATCTGTCTGTCTGAATTTCATTAGGAATGAGATTAATTCTTAATCCTTGGGGTTTACCTTACAGAACAGAAACCCCCAAGGTACTGCATAAATCATTTGTGGATGGATACACTGGTCAGATTCATTATTTCTTGCCATTGTCCTGAAGCATTTAGGAGAAGCAGGTGTTGGGCTAGCAGATTAAAAAGTGGATTAGAAAAAGGACTGTGCGATGGGACTCCATCAAATGCTGAAGGAGCTGTACCTAGTAGCAAGGTTTTAACCAATAAATGTAGGCATTTAATGTGGGTTTGCCTTTAAGTAGTAAAGTATCCTTGAGAAGTCTTTGCTTTTAGAAGCTGTAATAACCCCTCAAATGAGATTTGTACTTTAAAAGCTTATTTACAGAAGAGAGACCACTGTTAATGACATTTGCATGGAAATTTCCCAAATGAATATTTATAAATATGAAATATGAATACACTACAGTGTACTGCATGTACTGGCACAAACATTTCTATGTACAGATGTGTGATTTTTGTTGAACTCAGCGTAACTGATAAATCTCTTGGGGAAACACCAAACAGCTTGTTCCTCATACAGATGTTCCTTTGGCTTCTTATTATAAAGACTTGAAAACATACTGTTTTACTGGCAATAAAGCAGCAATAACGTCTTAATAGAATCTGAAAGAATAACTAAGCACTTCAAATGTCTGAAATAAAGGGATAATTGAAGTTGCTTTGGGTTTAAGCCTGAGTAATTTCTTACTTTATAATAATTCAGGTGACTGTTTATATCTAATGAAAGACAATATAATAAGAGCACATTACTGATTGAGAACTTAAACGTTTGCTTGTATCTATAGTGTGTCTCATTGATACACATCATTGTAATGGAAGAAACAAATTATTTAAATTATAGCTCATTATGCTTAGTACAAACCAGTAACTCACTTGCACAGAGATTTTTCTTAAACTTTGCAAAAATGTTGATGAGTAAGTTGCAAACTAACCCCCCAAATAATTGGTACTGGTGGCTTTCTTGTTAAAGTGTGATCATTGAAATTGTTCAGGATTATTTATCTCAAATACTCAAAGCTCTAGAGTTAGATTTCTATTATAGTTAAAAAATAGGATTTTTTTTTCTTTTCTTCTGAGCACCATAGTCTTTATGGTTAGGCTTTTAAGCTTTTCTCTGTGGATGCAGGCTCTACAACTATACAAAGGAAGGCAGGGAGTTTCCACCCTAATTCAAGAACTGACAGATGGTATTTAAAGAAAAGTAGTGAATGTGGTATGGATAAGCAGCTTGATTCCCCAAATTAAGAACCATTTTTATAACTTTAGTGATTTGGTAATGTAATGGGTTACAGTGGAAGCTCTAAAGGTGTCTGGTCATGGTCTGCTGGTCAAAATGTAGGTAGCATCATCTCCATCATAACTATGGAAGTCTGCATTTAAAATTTTTATTGTAGGCATTTCATCTTACCCTGCTGCAGTATAGAGAAATGTGGGATATATTCATTATAAAGTTAATATGGCAGGAGCTCCTTTGTTAGCATCACCTTTTGGAAGCTGTGCTGCCAGTAATGTGATAGAGAGTTATATGCACCCTGTCAACATAACCACTGCATCCAACACCAGCAGAAATTCTCTTACCAGCCCAGCTTCTATGAAAGATCTCGCTTTACAGTTTGGGGGGTGGGGGGAAGGCAAATTATTTTTCCACTTTGTTGTGAGCTGCTCTCCTACCATTCCCCAAAACCTGAACAACAGAAGTGGTGACATGTGCCCTCTTCTGCACAGAGTGTCAGTTAGGTCGTGAATCACACCCTTCTTTAATGTTCCTGTTGCAGTGCTGAAGAGACAATTGCTACTTTGTGCTCACAGTTCCTCTTTCTGATGTAGAGTAGTTTGTGCGTGAGAAACTTGGGAAAAGAGGAATAGCAACCCTTAGTCTGTGTAAACAATGATTTCAAGCTTTTAAGATTTTATTTTCCTTTTGTAACTTTCACAATATAAAGAAAAATCCGTGAACCGGGGCTATTTCATGTCTTGGCTGTTACAAATCACCTGGACTTTTTCACCGAGAGAACAGTGAAATACAGGTGAAGAATCCTGCAGAAAAGATGACAATATACCTTGAGCGTGAGCTGTCTCCATAAAGTTTAGTATCTAATGGGTTTTTCAAGAGTGAGCTTGATTTTCAAATGTCTGGAATTCCAGCAAATAGAATCCTCCTTCATTTCACTCCTCCTTATGGTGGTGGGGGGTGAAGCAAGCAGATTCTGTGCTTCTTCGTTAAATTTAAATTTAGAGAGCGATGTATGAAGGAGGGTTAACGGAAAGAAACTGTGCTGTGACAGCAGGACTGCGGTCAGTTACTGGGGATTCTTTCAAGACATTCTGCTGACCAGGGCTCTGGCAAAATGCATTGACATAATAACAATTCCAACTCTCTGCAGATAACACAAAGTTTAATCAAGCTAAGTTGTTATGACTGATTGAGGAAGAATTTGAGAAGCTATAATATAAAAACAGTAGAAACAGTTCAGTGTTTTACTTGTGAAATGGTTCTTCACTGGGAAACTATTTCATATAATTGCCATGATATTTTCTGCTATGACAAGGGTGGAATCGTTTGTCAAATGTTTGAAAAATAACAATGAAAAGTCTTCTTTTGCAGTTAAACTGTATGGGTAAGATAATTGAGAAACATTTTTTTTTTTTCTAGAAATTGTTCTTCCCTCATTTGAATGAAGAAGTATTTTGTTTTAAAATCGACATTTCTTGGCACTCTTATCTTCTCTTCCGTTCTTTGAATCTGTTTTCACAAAAACTGGTTCCCTTAAAGTTGGTCTGTTTATTACTCAACCCTTGATGAATCATATTGTGATGCATCATTTTGGGTTATTTCAGTGATAAGGAGTAGCCCATAATACAACATTTTGAGTAGTTGGTAGGAAACAGTAGAATTGTTTTGCTGAAGATAACAGAAAGCATCTGATAGCACAGTTATCCTAGACGGGATTTATTGAAGGAGAAAAATCTTGTAAATAAGAATCGATATTTCAAGCAATAAACTATAACATTTAATAGTGTACAAATAAAGCAGTAGTTAGGTGATCTTCACAGGATATTTCTGCTATAAAATTATAATGAAGTTATATTTTAAGTTCCAAACTCAGTTGGAGATGGAAGCTTTAAATGTTCAAATATTCTCCAGCAGGAATAATTCAGTTCTACTTTTTCTTACTTCACAAAAGTTCTTTCACTCATCTGGTTTCAGGAGGTGTCAGGACATGGTGCATTAGAGTCAGAAAGGGTACATCTCTGTGTGAATCTGAAAACTAACCAATACTGGATTTGTGTGTCAGAATCCACTCTGGATTGGTATGGAGAGTTAATTCTAAGGGGAGGTTGGTTCAGTAGATGACTGCAGACCAGTTCCTGATATGCGGATTTAACAACGGCTGCTGAACAGAAAAAGTAGAATTGTTTTGTAAGGATGGCAGGAAAGCAGCTATGCAGCTGTAAATACATCTATATATATATATTTACTCTACACAATGTCACTAAAATTAAGTAACAGTACATGATGTTATGATGTTTAAAACAAAAATAATCAGGGCAATTTATTCTGTACTGCAACTACAATAGCTGACTGGCTCCAGGTGATGAATGTTATTTTTATGCCAGTCACCCTGCCAAGCTCTGCAGATTTTTTTACTGAATGGACAAAAAACGCTGTGGACCAGATTACAATCAACAAACTCTGTTTGACTTGTCCCTAATCTAATGGTGGTGAGAATCAGTTTCTTCTGTGCTTTCTCTAGTGTCTGTTAGTAAATAAGACTAAACTGCACTAGTCAGATGAATTTTTTTTCATCATGTTACTCTTATTTGCCCGTATCCAGGGCTGGCACTGTGAATTAATGTAAGTCATTCCTCTAGTGTATTGTTATATTTTGAGGTGTTACAGTCACATCCTTTCCCTCCACACCCCCCCCCCCCCCAAAAAACAACAAAAAAGTAATGTTAATTTCCCAGCTAAAATACATACCTGTCAGTTCTCGTAGGCAGGCTGAAGGCATTCTGAAGTGTGCTTGCCAAAGATTTTATGCAACACAAGAAACATTGCAGCATTAGTTGAATATTAACACAAAAGTTCATGGTTTTGAGGACTCTTTTCTCTTCAGCAAGATGATAAGCTTTCAAGGTTTGCTAACAAAGAAGTGAACTGTACGTTGCTAACTTTTATCTGAGAATATTTGAAATACAATATTTTCTACTTATTAATTTTGATGCATAAGAGAATTACCCACTATAAAAATAACACCTTAAAAATTCTTCAGTGAGCAGCAGCAGAGAGTTATTTTCCTTAGAAAGATCTAATTTTTTTTCATCCAAACTATTCGCGAAGTTCTGATATCTACCTGCCTTCCTGAGATTATTGTGTAAGAGATATTCATGATAGTTCTTGGTGAAGAGGCCATCTATTGATATTTTTTTTCAAACAGTGTTTGTCCTCATTCTGCATGTAGGGAGAGCGGTTTCCTTTTTCCTATCTTTACTGCATAATGTAAGGAACTTAAAATCTGTAGTTTTAACTTCATAGAAATGTCGACCTGATCGCTCTCTGCAGCTCCCTGACAGGGGCTGTGGGCAGGGGGGGTCGGTCTCTGCTCCCAGGGAACAAGCGACAGGACAAGGGGAAACGGCCTCGAGGTGCCCAGGGGAGGGCTGGATTGGGGATTAGGGACAATTTATCCACTGAAAAGGGTGGTCAGGCACTGGGAAACAGGTGGTGGAATCACCCTGGAGGTGTTTAAAAAACACATAGAGGTGGTGCTTAGGGATGTGGTTTAGTGATGGGCTTGGCAGTGCTGGGTTAATGGACTTGATGATTTTTAAGGTCTTTTCCAACCTGAATGAATCTGTGAATCTGTGAATACTGAGCCACCCGGTGACATCCTGTAGCCTTGTTCAGTACAGTGAATCAAAGGTTAGACAGGAATCCGTAAAACTGCCTGGCACAGCATGTAAAATTTAACCATTTTGTCAAAGTGAAGGAAGAAAAGAGCACTCTCAAGGGGAAGCTCTGGTTGGTACTTGGTCTGTTTATCAGCCGCTGCTGTTAAGTATGTCACAGGTTCAAGATGCAGTAGCGTTACATCTGTCCTGTGTATTACTATAGTTTCAAGGCCACTTTTAAACGGGATTTTTTTTTTTTTTTTCATATTGGAATTGCAGTGAATGCTTCCGCTCAGTTTTCTTTCACAGGTGTGTAAGCACGTGCCTCCATGCAGAGTGCCTGCCCCAGCCACGTAATGCTGCGGGGAGGTTCCAACTCTATGTGCAAAAGCTCAAGGTGGTTTTTGGCTGGTGAACTGTCAGTCTCTGCTTGCTGCCTGGGTATGGGACATGTGTCTGTATTCTCAAATGAACATGTAGAGTGGGCTGAGTAAGTATACTCAGATAATGTCACATACTGTTGAGAAACAGCCGTCGTAGAAAAGGTTTTCATTAGAAAAAATAAAATTACCATATTTCAATGGTTGCTGCATCTGGCATTATTGTCATAGTTGAATAAATATAGTTTTGACACCCTTCTTCTTGCTGTCAGGGCATGATATTTTTATTTTGCATAGTCTGGGATGACTGACCAGAGTGAAATTGTGTTCTTGCCTCGCATAAAAATGTAATCTTAAGGGAGAAACAAGGTTTTGGGTTTAACTTCACTTGCTGGCTGTGGTCTTTGTTACTGAAGCTGATCCTGTTAGGTGTTTTTCAGTCCAGTTTAAGCACAACAGAGCAGTGAATAAAAGCAGATTGAGAAAGGACAGACTGCATGGGGTTTTGAGCAACCCAGGCTCATCACGGAAAGTGTCCCTGCCCGTGGCAGGGGTGTTGGAATGAGATGATCTTTAATGTCACTTCCAATCCAAACCATTCTGTGATTCTATGAAAGTACAGTGAACTTTTCCTACCGTGCAGGATTTTCTGAGGCTGAGTCGGCAGGTGATGTTTCTTCACCATAAAACCCAGAACAAAAGAGTTAAAAGGCTGTAAAAGTAATTTCTGGCCAGAGTGCATTTTTGGTGACAGCCCAAATATATCCTCCTAAGGTGGCATGGAGCTGAGCGTGACGGAGTCACTTGGTGCTGGGCACTGACTGGAGCAGCTGTGGTTGAAGTCTGCCCTTTTTACATACTTAGCCCTTCTTGCTGAAGTATTTTAGATGAGATAGGAAGAGAACTGTTACAAACATCTTCATGGGTTGATACATGTTGCCTCCTAAATGGGATCATGCTTAAGTCCTTAATAATTACAACTATCTTACCCATTCTAAAAATAAACTGTAAGTTCTTTAGGTGGAAATGTGTATGTTAAAGTGTAGGGAATAGGGTTTTTTTCTGACATTAGTGAATAATTTAAAAGTTTTCAAAGCAGTAAATACATTGTTTTCTTTATGTTAAGAAAGTAGAAAGATGAGCAATTCCATTAGAATTTCTGAGCATTAATTCATTTGGATGAACGTGGCATGACTTCATTTGAATATCTGAATGTTAATTGCATTGACATTGTTATTAAAGCAATTAACTTATCAGCTATTTTTGACTATGGCTAATCAACTGCAATAGTGTGGCATGAAACTTTATAGAGCTATATTCACAGAATGATGGTCAGATTGCTCTCTATTAAAAAAGACAACAGGGATTTATTTATGAATATTAATTTTAATTAGTACATATTTGTTGAGAAGTAATTCAGCAATCATCCTCAATAATATGTGATCTTGCCTATAAGCTGCTTATATATATACACATAACTGTATGTAGGCAGAAGGTTTTATTAGAGAAATAAATTAATGTTTTAAGTATTGGTTTTGAAGAATAATTTAGTATTTACCCATTAGGGAGAGTTGTTGGTCTATCTTAACACACTGAAAATCTAATTTTCTTTTAAGAAATATTAATTATTCCTTGTAGCCAAAAAGGACTACATCATTAACCCCAAAGGAATGGTAATAAACAAAAATAATTTAAAAGCTTTATTAAGTTCAATTAATTGGTTGTAGCAGACTAATTTTGTCATGCTTTGCTAGACAGTGTATTGTAAGTAATTTTGATGATCTCCAATTGAGTTGGGCAAACAAGCCTGCACACTAAAGCAAAAATTGAATTGTCTTGATAATTACAAAAACCATTGGCCTGTTTGGTATTTCTGATAAATGGGTTAATTAGCTACTTTTTTATTACATCTAGACTTTCAATGCAGTAGAACAGTGGTAATTTATTTTGCTGTGTAAACTAGTACAGTCAAAACTCTATCGTTCTGATTTGTTCAGGATGAAAATCTTTTGGAGCTACTTGATTTAATATTAGATAAGTGTGGCTGTGGATGTAGTTTTCAGTATTTGGAGTTGGTTTACATAATTTATGGTACTTGGATCTATGCTAGGTATTTTTCAGTCTTTTGCCTAACAATAAAGGATTTGTCTCATTTGAAAGGGCCCATCAACATCATCCTTAAGAAAAATTGGATACTGATTCTGTATTGTTTATGTAGATAGCATATACCTCATGAGAAGAAATTTTTGAGAACTGATATATTACCCCTATGAGTGAAAAGTTTTAGCTGAGCAGTATTTATAAGAAATTCTCCAAAAGTATAGATAGTCAGGTAAGCACCTGTTTTAATTTTGATGGTTTTGTTGAGCTAAGCAAGCTTTCAGAGCTTTGAAGCAGATCACATAATACAAAACCAGTCATTTGAGCTCAGAGGAAGGTTCTGTGTTGAACCAAAGTTGTGGTGGTGGTTTAGGGGGTTTGAGTGTCGTTTGGTTTTGGGTTTTTTGGGGGTTTTTTTGTTTGGGGTTTTTTTGCTTGTTGTTGTTTTTTTGGTGGGTTTTGGTGTTTTTTTTTGGGGGGGGGCAGACATTGGGTGTTTTGTTTTGTTGTTTGTTTTGGTTTAGTTTTTCTTGCAGCTCCCCCCTCAATTGATTTAACTGTTTTTTTTCCAAAAGTAGTCTCTGTTCTCCAAGTCAGTGTATGCTGCTGCACTAGCAAAACAACTTCCTTCATTTCTGCTTAGAGAAAATCTTTAGCTCTGTTCTTGAGGACAGCAAGTGATGTCAGAATGTAAAGTACTTACAAGAGATTTTCTTCCTCCTTCTCCAATTGTAACTATTATACTCTGCAGCATTTAGGAGTGTATGCTATATACTCAGTGAAAAGTCCAGGAAAATGAGAAATTGTTTAAGTCTTAATATTTTTGTTTGCTTAAATCTCTAATACTTAGCTGAAATGATAAGGTACAGTAATTTTGCCATGATGAAAAGGTATTTTTGATTTTTAATGTTTTCCTTTTCAGTTTTGACTCCTATCTCTCTATTCACAATTTATGCTGTGTTTTATCTGACTTATTGGTGAAATCCATTCTGTTGTCCATCATCTTTCTTTAGCAAAATCATCTTAATAATTGTTTTCTCCTTGTGGTATTTTCATGACTCTAAAATGCATTAGCATGAAAAAATTAGCTTGATTTCTGGTTTGTTTCAGAGATAAGAAAATTTGAAACTGAATGCTTCTTTCTGACTACACTTTAAAATGATAAAATAAGGTTGTAGGAGTCCTTGTTTCTGTGTTTGACTTGGCTTGTGGTCATTTGTACAAACTGACAAAGTGTTTTGAGCAGTCTTGGTATTCAGCTCGTCTTTTGACTCATAAATAATTTGAAATATAAAAATTATTCAAATTCTAATTCAATAGAAGTCTAATAATTAATCATCCTCTTTACGTATCATCTTGCATTTGCCAAAATATTATTTTGATCAGTCATTTTGTTTTATATTTAAATGTATTGAGCCATTATGAATGTCATATGAATTATAATTTGTTAGCTTGATGTAATCATTGCTGAATAATGAATGGTGATCTCAGGCTTAGCAAAATGTTTTGCAAGATGAGATGATTTGTGTCTTTTCCTACAAAAAAAACCAAACAAACAACAACATAGTTTTGTTATAAAACCAAAAAGTCTTGCACAATTTTTCATTTTGGAACTTTACAAATGCTTAGTCTAACATGTTGGTTTGGATAGTTTTATCACTTTTTGGTTTTGTTGGGTTTTTAGGGGGTGTTTTTGGTATTTTTGTTCTTTTTATAATGTTATTTTGACAGTAAGTCATGACAATATGGCAATCTAAAAATCGCTGAAAATAGAAAGCAAAAAGAAAAGATCAGCAGTGTATTGCCGAGGAAATTCTAGTTATTATTTTTTTGCCAGGTTCTTTTTGTCAGTATGTAAGGTTACGTTGTCATACGTTTAATTCAGCACAGTTCTGCTGAAAGACAGCCAGCATGTGAAATGGTGCTACATGGCAGAAAGTGAATTTCCTTTCTGTAACTATTTCTAGTGTTACATATAACCAGCTGAACGTGCACCACTGTTGTATTTTACTTCCGTATGGGGCTGAGACAGTTCTCCAGTATGAGCTGGTATTTTTATTATAGCAAAACTTCTTGAGCAAGTCAGAAAATAAGAAGTCTGCCTGTTAGATCCCCCACAGGAGCTGGGGAACAGAAGGGATGGCATAGCATGTGTGTGCCACCTGTTTTAGAAGCAACCTGATTAGAGCCTATGCTTCTTGGTAGACACCATACATTGAGGAGCAATGGATGTGCCTCTTGAAGAACATCCTTCTTTCTTTTAAAGTTTTTTTTTTTTTTTTTTGTGTACGTGTTGTTGCAGCTCATGACGTGTCCAAACCTCAGCGCAGCACCTGAGGGACCATCAGCACTCAGACTCTCATAGAGAGGAAGGCAAAATGGCAGTTCATTGAAAGACACAGGCACTTATATACTAGTAGCAGAGCCAGCCCCTTCGTGGGTGGCTTTCTACTTAGTTCCTACGTTTCCGTCACAACATGTGGTCTTTTGCATCGCCACATCCCTATGCTACTACAATTCTCCCCTTCCATGCTACTACAATTCCCCCCTTCCATGCTAACAAAGATACATTAAGTGCATTGGTGATGATGGTCAGTCGTGTGAGCTAACAAAACATACTATCCCTCTACTGTGTCTAAGCAAGACTTAATAAATGCTACTAATCTATTAAAAATGCAAGGTCCAAAAGTTAAAGCAACATCAGAATAAGAAGAGGACCAGCAAGACTAGATAATAAAGTGGTTAGCTAGGGTGATTGGTTAAACCAGTATTCATACCATGCTTGCTGTGCCTCACGTTCTCGTTTACGCTGTAACAAACCCTCACGCAATTTCGCTAGTGAATCTCTAACTATGCCCGTGTGGTCCACATACAACAGCACTCTTCCTGCAGGGCTGCACAGAGGCCTCCTTGTTGTAAGAAAAGAAGGTCTAGACTCCGCCTATTCTGTAGGACCACCTCCGATAACGAGGACAGGGATTTCTCTAGGGCCGAGATAGATCACTCAAGACTTTCTAAATCCTCATCAACTGCTGCACGCAAGGAGGTCCAGCCGTTCCGCTGTTGAACTAGGGAGGTGACGCCGGTTGCCATTCCGGTGCTTCCAAGTGCCATGAGGGTTGCGACCGTTATGGCCATTATCGGCTCCCTCTTGACCTGGACAGGTGGTGGTGGTTTTTCCCAGTGTGCATATATGTCCTCCAAGAGATGATACAGAATCCTTGGCATAACTAAGACTTGGATACACAAACCAGTGATGTTATTAAAAAGGTTCAAGTGATACACACGGTACGAGGCCCTTCCTGGAACAAATCCACCACCCTCCTTCTCCGGGAGTAACCCATTTGACGTTTCCACTAAAGGACTGTTGAGATTTTATAAGCACACAACGAGACCCAGCTCCTGTTCACCCGGCCCAGACAGGTTCCTCCCCCCTCTGATCGCTAACATCGTGAGGCTGATCTTAGACGTCTCCCACTTACGTGAACCGGGGTTGTCTGCCGTAGAGAAATTATAGGTGCCATTCCAAGCAATACCTTCATAAAATGGGGGTTTGCTGTCACAGCAGAACCAACAGGGGTTAGCGAGGTTCGGATTAGATTCATTCAAGGTCAAATACATCGTCTGCATCATGGACTGAAGGGGATAACGGTCAGGGCTTTTGGTATGACTGTTTTGAGGGACATGAATTGTACCCTTAAGCACTTCAGGAGTTGGTTCAGGGGCGCGGGTCTGTGGGGGTAGAAGCCCTGAGAGTACTACGTTGGGGCCTAGGGGTTGAGGTTGAGGGGTGTACCGTGGGGGTTCTTTTACGATTTTAATGAGGGTGCCCCTATCAATACCTGATGTCCAAAGCATTACTCCCCAAGCTTTGCCAGTAAACCAAGCTGGATCGGACGGGTTAGTGACGTTTATCCAGAGGTACCTACAAGTCCACGGTGCCATACCATCCCACCATCAGTTTTAGAAGGGGTCTTACAGCCAAAGGGACCCCACGTTACCATAAGAAATCTATCAGGTTGACTCGGGGTCCACACTGTGGCAATAGTTTCACAGCCCCAGTAGGCACAATAAAAATAACCAGGGGAATTATAATAACTCCTACTGGGATTTGAACTTGAGCACCAATATGCATTCCTGCCCCCTGTGTCCCATCTGCTACTGTTACTAGCACAATTCAGGGCTCGCCAACCGTCCAGTAGATCTGGGCCCATCAGCTGACAGACCATGACATTGAAGGAGGGAGCACCCGGAGTCACTATAGATTGTAGTATTCATGATTCTTGAAGTTGTATCAGTGTCCTGTTGTACGGGCGATCAGCGTTGACCAAGGACGCCAAAACCAGTAGCAGTGCTAAAAACTTCAGTTCCCTCCTTTTCTCTGTAAAAGAATCTAAAATCATGCGTTATTATCGCAGTTAAGGTCAGGTTTGATACATTTCGCAGGGACCCACCTAACCTCTGGTTCATCAGGATGAGATACAGCTGCGTATCCCCGACCAAAAACTACAAGTGACCACCCAGGCAACCATGTACCTGTTCCCAGAAAACACACTAACACTTTTGCTTTTACATCAGTCATGGGAAGATTATAGTGTTTTCTCATGGGGGTACAATCTGTGCCATGCCTATCAAATTGATTCCAGAGATACAGCGCTTTCATTAAGTTGATATCTTGTTGATCTAAAGGGACATGTGTTTTCTTTTCTATGATGCGATTTAAAGATTCTTTCAATGTACGGTGAGCACGCTCTACAATCGCCTGACCTGTTGTGTTATAGGGGATACCATGTGTGATAGTGATATTCCAACGATTTGCCCATTCTTTTACAGATTCAGCCACAAAATTTGGTCTGTTGTCCGTTTTGATGTTATCTGGTTTTCCTAGCCACGTCATAGCTGTCTGCCAATGTGTTATCGTTTCTTTCGCATGGGCTCTCCTTTTAGCTGTAACAACTAAGACACCACTATAGGTATCAATAGTTACAAATAGATTAGAATTAGGTTTAAAAGGTTCATAGACTGTAACATCTGTTTGCCAAACCGCTGATGGAGCCAATCCCCGTGGGTTGACTCCCATTTGCCAGAGCAGTGATGTTTGACAGTGTGGACACATTGCCACAATTTCTTGAGCTTTTGGAAATGATATCCCTGTAGTATTTGCTAAGCTCTTTGAAGTCAACTAACTTGTCTGCAGACCCACTGCAGACCCCAACAATTCCTCCTTTTTGTTTTTTGAACAGCTAGTACCAGGTTTGTCATGTTCTGCAGGGCCCTTGCAAACATGATTGCAACCAAGGCAATAGCAAACAAACAATACTGCCAGTTGAGTGAATTGATGCCAGAATGGCTGACATTTTCTCAGATATTGGTAACATGTTGCTGCAATGGGGTGCCTAAAATCCATGCAGCACATACCATCAAAATCCTCACAGCCATGTTCTTGAGCCAACAACAAAAGCCAATAGTTGCTCTGTTTTGTATATAATGGTGGCAAATTTGACTCACATCTTAACTGCCTAAGAAACAAGGTGATTTAATTCTTTAACGCTTTCCCTGCTGTTAGTTCAGATAAGAGAAGAACCACTGCAATACGTTCCCATCAGTTCCATAAATCAACTACATCATTACATGCTTCATCCAAAGCTATATTGTCTTGAAATGCATTATGCTTATCAGCATGTTCATGTGTTGATTTATGCAGGTGTCATGGTCCCATCATAGCTTTTCACTACATTAGCATCTACATAAAGACAACTATCGACATTCAAAGTGCAAACAATATCAACTTCTTTTGGGTTAACATTATACAGAGGTAATCAGTTATTGAAAATATCAAGACTTTCAGTAAGATTCTTCATTCCCCACATAGATTCACCTTTTTGCAACAAAGTTTGCAAGTCAGTTTCAAGGAAGGGCACGCCAAACAAGGACTAGTTCAGTAAGGAGGCCATGCATTAGTTGTTGGGTTGACTGGCGGCAGCAGCACTCCCACGATCCGGCACGCTAAGCTCAGGCCGTACACAGCGAGCAGGTATCCATCGCAGGCCTTCATCTGTAGAAACACAAGCATAACCTCTCCCCCAAGTTAACAATTCATGCGGTCCCGACCCATGCGCAGTACGAGGGTCTTTCATGTGTACTAAGACACCTTCATGCTTTTGCTGCTTATCACCAATTGTCACAAACTGTCGCACAATGGGAGGCACCGCATGGTTGGCAGAGATTTTCAGAAAGTTCGTAACATGCTTTCTTTAATGGTGCCTCTGGGGTCATTCCCTTCATTCCTTTTTTTTTTTGGTTTTTTTTTTTTGAGTTAGTGCCACTTTATTAATAGACTCACACCAATTTATACCCCCAGCTAAAAATACACACACTACACAGGCTTTGTTATGTAAAAGGTGATAGGTTAAAACTACTCGTTCACAGGCTTCCATCTCCCCTATGATTGGTCCCGGTGTGGTGCCCACACGCTGCTCCGCCCTTGTGCAGGCATCCTGTTTTTTCTCTTCTTTCTGTCCAAGGCTCTTATCTCTCTGCGAATACAGTTTCTTTGTCTCCCTTGGCCTTGCATATGTCCTTCATAACAGCTGCAGCTTGTTACACCTTTTGCCTCCTCAGCCTGCTATTACAACAAAGTTACTTGGTCTGGATTGCTCATAATATGCCCATTGACTTCCAGCCATTCCACAAATCCCCCTTTTTGTTTCTGAGCGATCCAGACCCCTTTTATTATTATGTACATAATTCTCATAAAGCAATTCCACACACAGCCCAGTATCATTAAAAAGATTACAATGGCAATTGATACCGTTATCCCATGCAGAAACAAATCTTCTAACCATCCAGTAATTCCAAAACTCTGTAGCCAGTCCGTTAACCCGTTCTCAATCTTTATGGCCTGTACATTTTTTCTCAACTCAGCAAGCTGCTTATGAGTAGAGTTTGAGTGATCAGTCAAATTCATATGCTTTCCTTAGTGCTGTTCACTATAAGCTACTCTCTACTGTTCATAAGGAAACTGATACTGTTTCCTTATCTTCTAGAGATGAGATCACATTCCTCCTTTGTTTCTGTCTCATCCTAGTTTCTTCTCATACTCCCTTAAAGTTATTTAACTCTTTGCTGCAGGATCTCAGCTGCACATCGTCAAAGCAAGGCCAAAACTGCACATTACCAATGTCAAAACAACCCACTGTCTCTGTTCCATACAATTCTACAATTTCCTCCCCCCCTTGGGCTGATGTATTTAGGTAACCAGTCTGTGTCAGGTAGTTCATTGCTGGCTGTGTTATCACAGTTTTTGGAATCCTCCTCTTCATCCGAACTAGATGAAGAGGGGGTTGCCACATCCAAATAACTCGGCGGCTGTTCTCGCCGGTGCCATGTTTGGGTGTTGTCCTCTGCTCTGTCTATTCTGCGCAATCTGCCTTTGCCTTGCCTAATAGCCTCCCGCACACTACTTTCTTTTGCCTTATCCCTTTCCTGCGGTTCTTGTTCTTCAACTTCTAATCTCTGCAGTAAATTTGCCAGGTCATCTGTCAGGTATAAGTTCTTTTGATCCCGCTTTGCATTCTTATCTTCTACCGGATAGCATTCCGCCTTTCTTTCTGACAGTGGGCTGTCCGGTAAATTACCTGGTGGACTAGGAGGAGGACTAGGAGGTTTAGAGTCCCCCGCTAATGAAGTGCCCACCTGCGTTTCCCAATTTATTCCCGGGAGCCAAGGATGCTCTGTACCAAATGTAGATGCTCCCGCCGCAGCCCATATTTGAGCCCCTTCACGTTTTTTGTTCATAGCACGACATGTCTTACCCGAGGTTGAACCCTGCGCCGTCGTGCCCACTTTCTCAGATTCTCAAATTTCTTGTTCAAATTTTTTCCCACAGTTCACAATGCATAATATCTTGCGCGTTAACAATCAACCCTCTGCCCTTCATCCATAGGATGATTTCTGTAATATCTTTCCGCGGGCATTTTCCCCCCACCTCCTTCACCCATTTTTTCAATACCTGTACCACGAAATCAACATCATCATCTTTTTTTGGCTTCATCGCCCCTCTGGAGGTCCAGCGTCGTCCAGCACACTGCCTCCCAGGATCACGTCAGGGTCACCACTTGTTGCAGCTCATGATGTGTCCAAACCTCAGCGCAGCACCTGAGGGACCATCAGCACTCAGACTCTCATAGAGAGGAAGGCAAAATGGCAGTTCATTGAAAGACACAGGCACTTATATACTAGTAGCAGAGCCAGCCCCTTCGTGGGTGGCTTTCTACTTAGTTCCTACGTTTCCGTCACAACACGTGGTCTTTTGCATTGCCACATCCTTATGCTACTACAACATGTAAATAAAATGTTCAGTTATTTCATGTGACCCTTTTTTCCTTTGTTGGGAAGCAGGCTTCTGAAATTGAGGACAAATGGCACTTTATTTATTTCTCTCCTCTCTCTATAGAGTCACTTTTTTTTTCTTTTATAAACTAATATTATTTTTAGAACACTTACAGGCATTAGTATAATGTTTATTATAAAGTTCTGAGGGAAAGCATTTGATTTTATCAAAAGGTGTTACGCAGTTTGGTATATGTATTTGACAATATCCAAGTATATCTGAATTAAGTTTTTATGCATGTTTATATAAACAAATGATGTGCCTTTTATGACAGGAACAGAATAACATCCTTTCCCTCTGAATATAAAAACTGAAAGGGATTTATAGGTTTATTTGGTCTGCTATCAAATATATACAAGTTAAAAACTTCTGTATTCATCAGGAAGTAATTTGCATTTTGATATATTCTCTAACGTTGAAAAGAGAATAGTTAAAAATGCAATTCAAGATAAATAAATTTATTTAATAGTATAGATAAATCTAATTCTGTATTTTGGCAAATGAGCAGGATTGGGACATAATTTTTTTCTAGTGCTTCTTATTACTAGCATTCTTTTCCAAAAAATCATAAAAACATCACTGAACTGTTTTAAAATTTCCTGCTGTGCTCTTAATTAAATATAGTCTTCTATATTTAGTTGCTCTTTCAGGTGTGGATCACATGGGCATATGTTAATAAGGACTGAAATGCTTTAATTTGTATATACCTGAAATCTCTTTTTAGTGCACAGTAAGAGCAAAATACTAATCTTCATCACATTTTACAGTTGTGTCTAAAATCAGCAGTCTCAGCTGTTGCGTAGTAATGGTATTTGTTGTTTTCTAGAGAAATTTTTACATTTAGAAGGAATTTATCAGCAAAACAATATCTAGAAAACAGAATTGAAGATGCAGATTATTACTTAAAATTTCAGCAACAACAGAATCCTAGAACACAAGATTCAAATCTATAGCATTCTTTACATATAAGCTAAAGACTTTGAGTTTATGCAGTGGATTAGATGAAAGATCTATGCATTTATTATCTTTTCTATGGCAGAGGTCAACAGTAGATGCCTGTGGAAGCACGTGAGAACAGGTTAAGCATATTTCATACTGGTTCCAGGTACTCTTCCAAATGTCAGCCTTTCGTGGCTTAGGGACGTCCTGAATGGGGTGCGGTTTCTCTTTACTTAGCATTCTGATGCTAAGAGTGGCAATATCAGTAATCAATAAGTAAATCAATACACATATCTTCTCATGTACAGGTTGCAGAGACATATTAGTAAATCTCCATCCTTGGAGATACTCCGAGGCCTGAACAGACTGAACTAACTTGGGAGCATGTCTAACTTCGTTTGACATGATAGTTAACATAACGTTTGCAGACCACTCTATTGCTCCCTCCGTTGTCTTTTTTCCCCTGTCATCGTCTTTGCTGCCTGTCTCAATTACAAGTTCTCTTTAGTGAGTACTTCTACTGACTGAAATTATAGTAACTACACAACAAGTCTTTGAAGTCTCAGGGCACTGTGGAGCTCAATCACCAATTAGAAAACTGGCAGACATTAGGCAAGCTTGTTTCTACTGCAGATAGTTTTACAAGCTAATATCAAGTTTTGTGTCGTGTCCTAATGCAGTTGAATCGTTAGAGCCAGACAGGCACTGCTGAGCTGCGGGACGTTCTGTGGATCATTTACCTCTGAATGGTGTGAGAGGGGCAGCCTGCTTTCTCTTCCTATTTTGCCCAGTACCTGGAAATGTATATAGGTAGGAGCTATGTAGGATAACAGTAGCGTATGTGTATGTAAAAATAGCGGGTGGAAAAGCAACATTGCCTGGCACATAAATATTAGTATTCAGAAAAACATGTAAAAAGGGGGGAAAAAACCACCAAGCCTGGTATATTTTAGTGCAGTATTTAGTTAGGCATAGCAACTAGGCAGGCAGTCATGTGTTGAGGTTTATTTCAGGAGGAACACGGTGATGACAAACTGATCTATAAGCTGTCTTTGGACTTGCTAAAAAGAGATCTGGGGGGAAGGGATACGGCTCAGGACTACCTGAACAACTCCTAATTCTTGATCCTGCATGTGGTGAAATGTACTCTTCACTGGGGTTGAAGTTATGTAAGATATTTCAGTTGGTCTGACAATTCCCACCATGAAAAGTCACAGTTATAACTGTCCCTATCTGCCTTTCCCCTCTGTCGCTCTTCGTCTGTGTGTACTTCTGGCTGTGAATTTCTGTCTCACCCTTGCACTGACTCTGGTGTTTGTCAAACCCTTCACAAAACTGATTCAGGAGCAACATAGTGGGTATTTTTTCCGTAAAAATGAATTGAATCGGCTCATAAAGGAAGAGCTGAAGTTTTGTTAATAATGGCCAAAAATTTTCGTTCCAGTGCAACCTGTTCTGATTCTTATGTTGTTTCATTGAGCTGTACCCTAAGAAGTCAGGTAAGATTAAGTCTCTGTTTCTGTTCCTCACTTGTAACTGACCTATTGAGCTTTCTCTCTCCGACTTATGATCCGTTCTCCTTGGAACAGGGACTGTTTCTCAGTGGATGTTGTCTGGCACAGCAGGGCCTGCAAGCATTTGTCTAGTGTAAATGACTGATTTCAGCAGTGAGTGTAGAAAGCGAGCCTTATACTTGCAGTCAACAACAAAATAACATCAGCATTCTACGTCTTTTTTAATAGGAAAATAGTATTTTGAGATAATTAAAAAGAAATACATAACTCTCTACCCCCTCCCCTAGAAACCTGTGTGTTCATTTAGTTTAATAGCATTTTTGAAAGTGATAGTATTTCCAGACACTCTGATTCTCTAAGAAATCTAATTACTTCTTTCTGCATTACAACTTTGGAAGGATTATTCAAATATTTTATAGTCCTAACTGCACAGAGCACTTCAATCCTATTGTTTGTAGATTGTCATTCTCCTGCCTTCTTTGTGCTTGCAGTCTCCCATTAGACACTACAGGCACATCCCGGTAATCTCAAAATCCAGGAAAGTGCTATCTGGCAATCAATGTCTGCCTGCCCCCTCTGTTTACTTTCCACTCCTTGCATATTTTAAAACAAAAGAACTAGACTCACAATCTTCTCTCTAGCACAGTACAAACTATGACTTTAAAAAAAGTATGTAATTGCTATCTGTCCTTCTTAGTCCTGAGCTAGTCGATGCCATCTCTTCTCTTGATCCTTTATCTGCCTTCTGATAACTCCAAAGGATTCACCTATTTGCTTTCAGACAGGCATGCGGCCCTGAAGAAAGCATTAACTGAGTAAAATAAGATTCCAATCTCAGCTAAAAGGGAGAAAGATATGAGCATATGTCTGCAAGTAACAGGGCCTAAACGACAGCTCCTAAATTTCTGTGTAACATAATAAAGTGAAAGTGCCATGAATTTGCAAGAGCAGCATCTCCATTTACTGCTTCCTCCCAAACCTTTTAAAGAAAGGCAAAGTCAGATGCAGTGTTGGTGTTTGCAAGTTGAAAACTTGCTCTTACCATGTCTGGTGTAGGCACTGCAGCCTGTTTGCACATCCCCATTTGGTTATGTGACAATACCAGTGACTTTCAGGACAGTCCACTGGTCAAACTTCCACAAGAATCGTAAAAGAAGTTCTACTTCTGAAAATGCCCTTTGCCCCTGTGCAATTGTTTTTCATTTTTAATAAAAGTCTAGAATTGTGTGGTTACAGAAACATTTATGTTTATGCATTATGTAGGTAAATTACATGTGCTTTAGTGTAAGAGAACATTTATAAGAACATTAAACAAGATAAAATATTAATTAAGAGCTAGATGCATAATCTTTCATCTGAAAAATTATTTTTTTTCTTTAGAAAGAAATAAAAAGTATGGTAGTCTGTAGACGATGCCAGTAGATCCTGCACAGATGGCAGAACATCTTCCTCTGCATTAAAATTCACTCCTTTTGGTTACCAGTTCTACCAAATGACGCTTTTTATTATCACCAGTGCTGCTGAACTGGTGCAGAAAATCGTAAGTAGTAAGGAAGCAGAGTTGCCAGACAAATATTTGGCATTTTGCAAGCTATTGTAGAGAAACAGGGAGGCGAGGTATGTAATAGTCACATTGCTCCATTTCTCATTAAGTCTTTTGTGCTTCAGGAATCAGAAGTGTGTATTTGCTGTTCAGAGTCATCATTTGCTGTCACCGTGGAACTAATTTTCAAGCAGTGAGTGCCTGCCTTTGTTTGAAAGGGGCATTTGCTCTGTAGCACCACGTGACTACTTCTATTTATCACACAACTGGGATTAATTGAAGCCTTTTTTGCACCATCGTATCCTACTATATCATTACATATAATTTCAGGTCCTGGGGATTTTACCTGTTGTGCTAGAGCAAATTAAGCAAATCAAATTAAGAAGATCAATCCTCATTTCCTCCCAACCTTTGAAATTTGTGGGGAGTGGGCTAAATGCCACTTTAGCCATTCTCATTTGCTTCTGTATTTCTTAACTCCACTGTTGCAATAGCAAAATGATCTGGGAGTTAATAGGGCTGCACTTTTTATAGTTCCACTGTTCATCAGCTGTGTTTCATAGCATGGCATGCCAAAAATTAACTTGTTTCTGTCCGTGCTTCTGCAAATAAGCCTTTTAAGCCCAATGTGTGGTTCCAACTTTTTTCACTCTATGTGAACTCCAACCTCTCCCATTCCTTGACTAATAAACCAGTCTGTTTTTCCAGTTCAACAGATTTGTTTCACAAGTACATTACCGGGTGAGAAGCATTCGCAAATAGCTTTGCTGACAGGGGAAAAGGCTGCCAGAGCAGATTTTAGAAATGGGCAGCTTTTGCCACCTGTATTGTTAGGAGATTTAAGAAGCTAACAGACTGGTTAGTGGACTTGTTACAAGGCCTTCTGATTGCCGTCTGCCACAAGCACCTTGCATGATAATTTACCGACAGGGATGAGGTCTCCAAATAGATTTACAGCTGACATGTACTTTTTACAAGAATTCGCAAGAGTTGCTTCCAAGTAAGCACCAGAAATGCTTTTGGTTTATTTAATGTTTTCTTATAAGGCGTGAATCAGCTGAACACCCGTAGTTAAAGCTGTGATAACAGTGGGACTTGTTTTATGTTATATGAACACTGTATGTTCAAACAACAATCCTGTTCCCTATGGACTTGATTCTTCTACAGAGTGAATCCTCTTCCTGATTCAAAGGAACTTCGGATTGTCACTGTGTACATACTTCTTTTGTCTTTTTCAGGGGATTCAGCTTAGTTGAGGTTTTTTGAACTTTCTTCTGTACCTCTCAGATTTTACCTGTTGTGCTGGACCAAATTAAGTAGGTAAGTTTTTTTCTTCAGACAGCAGAGAGGAAGGTTCGTGTTTATTATCTGTAATGGGAGAAATGTGAAGAGGCCGAGTTGCAGTCAGTGGGTACTTATCTGTAAGTTAGCCCATCTGACACAGAATCATAGTTTTGGCTTGGATTGGGGATTGATTTGGAAGGGAATGTAATGATCTCATCTAGTTCCAACCCCCCACCATCCCCTGTTGTAGCTCATATTGACTAGTGCTTTTAATGGATGGGAGAAACAAAACATTAAAAAATGTTTTTCTACCAAAATGCTTTACATTCATGGGCAGATAATTCTCTAGTGGTAACGGAACAATTAAATTCCCTTTGTTCATAATTTTTTCTTGCATATTAGTAAAGTATATGCATACTATGTCAAACATCCCACCGACTTCCAACCTGCCAGACAATGGATGTTTTACTGAATTTCTTTCTTTATGTTAGAAGTACCCTATTTGACATTTTCAGTATTTTATGTTGTGATTAGGTGTCTGTTGTGCTTGCTTTCTTATGTGGGCTACGAAAAGATGGGGAAAATTGTGTAATGGACTGTGTTTAAATTACTCTATACCATAAGAGTGGGAGTATTGTAAAGTATAGCTTGCTATCTTTCAAGGAATTTCTGATGGGAAAATTAGGTTGCTTCAATAAAAACATTAAAAAAAATCATACAATGTGAATCAAATTCTTTGGTAATTGTGAATATGTCAACATGAGAAGGTTCTGGGGATGTTGGTGGCCTCATATTTGATGTACTTGGTTGTATATCGTATATTTTTCCATTTACATCAAAAGGGCTAATAATGCTGTAATGCTGCCACACGTTTTTTCTACTTCAGCTGCTTCAAGGACAAATGTCTGACTATCAAAATCTGTCTTCACCTTCCATTAAGAAAAGAAAAATGAGTTTATAGATAGCCAGCATCTGGCCTAGAATTTCATACAATTAGGAAATAGTCACTATATAGGATTACTCTTGTAATTCCCTTCAGTGTCTCTATTTTCTTATAAAGATAGTTAAACTCATCTACCCATTCTCCTTTCTTCCCTAACATTTTTGTGTGATCACAGAGCTTTGAAGCTGTCCCTGTGGTTCTTTTTAATTTTTTCTTTTTCGAGTAGGCTGTAGGGCATAGTAGACTGGTGTGATATTAATGGGCCTAATTGAGATAAAGTTTAATGGTTTTTCTCACACACTTCATCATTAGGCCAGTGGCACATTTTATTGTCATCTTTTCTCTGTAGTCGCTGTGTTAGTTGGTCCTAATTATAACTAAATGTTTCAAGGCTAGGTAGAATAACTTTTTTGAATTATTATTTTTTTTGGTTGGTGGTTTTTTTCTCCTCCTTTTTTTCTCCACCATTATAAGGGGTTTAATTCCATCCACCACCTGGAACAAAATATTTCTACTTACAAACTGTTTTCATTATCCAGTTCATGGCTAAACCAATTTGCATATAGCTCATAAAATCTGTTAATTATCTTTGACCAATGTTTAAAACGTACTTTAGGCAATCACAAGAATGAGTGTCATAACTATATTGCACAGAAAATTCTAGCCTCTTACACCCCCTTATATCGAGAAAAGAATACTTTTGTTTCTGAAATGGTCAGTCATGACTATGGTGATCCTTAAGACCTGGAAGTAAAAGATTTCCCTGATATATCCCCATGTTACTAATCCTGATTATTTTTGTAATAGTAAAACTCTTACCGTTTTAGAGAGGATAGTACCGCTCTAATGGTATACTAAAATAATGGGTAAATTTACTTTTAAAATCTGCAACTGAATGCATCCTGTGCAGTCAGTCCTGTTTTTCTTGCAATTATGTTGTCTGTGCAGTAGAATGGTTGAATAAAAAATGTGAGGTGTCAGTTTCACAGTAACAGAATTAGTTTTCTGGTGAATATTGTAATATTTAAAAGATGCCTTGACAGCACAACTACTGAATTCATGAGAGGCAAAGGAGCTGTTCAGATGCATACTTTTAAAGTATTACTGATGAGTAGTCATTAGTAGCGCTCTTACTTTACTTCCATTGTACAAACTGGGCATTCATAGTGGACAGTAACGCAGTTCTGTCTTTAAAGCAGATTACTAAATGTAGTAAGGTTTAAACTTGTCTTTGGTCCTACACAGAATAAAAAAAAAGTGGAGTGACAGATTCTGTATCAACATATGATGAAAATATTAATAAAGGCTTACCTGTGCTAGTATGAGTTGTAATGGTTATACCATTGAGTAGTCTTGAAGAAATAAATAAAATTACATCTTAAGAAACTTGCAGAAGTTGCACTAAGTATTAGTCAGCTGTGCCATCGAGTTCACATCATCATTCAGGGCTCCTGCAACAGCCACGCTTTGGAATGCATCAGAAAGAGTTAAAAGAAGATGAAGAATACAGACAGAAGAATGCTACTGTATTTCAACACCACAAAGTATTTTGTGTATTTCCTGTAGTTTACAGTTTTTAGACAAGAAATGATGAAAAAAATTCTTTGGACAGATTCTTAAAAGAGGCCACCTGACCTTACCCCTGTATATCCTATAGGCACACTTATTGTTGCTACCCTCTGTACAAAGACTGCCTTTTAATGCCTCTGAAGCAAAGCAGCTTTCTCCAGATTCTACCAAAGTCAAGCACTGGTAGTTTGTTTTACATTTTTATTTGCTAATGCTTAATTAAGTTCCCCAGCTATACTCGCCATTGCTGGAGCCTTCCTCTGATGGCAATAGTGGTGATAACAGCAATAATAATTTTAGGGAAGGGTTTATGCTTATGGTATATCAGTGGAGGTAAGGCTATGTGTGCCCAGTATACAATTATCAGTACCTTTGCTGTTCTTCAGAGTTCATTCTAAGTTCATTCTAAGGTTTTAAGTTCATTGTCTCCTTTCGTTCTTTCTGTTTCTGTGTTAACAGTCAAGACTTGGCAAATTACAGTGTGTGAGCAAATGTGATAATCCAGCTCTCTTTCTTTTAGCTATTTTTTGGCATCCAGATGGGTTGCTTGAAGTTTAACTCAGGCAATACAGTGAAAACTGGAAGTGAAAGTAGTCTTGGAGAGCAAATCTCCTGAAACAGCGAGCATCCCTGATAACACGTAGTCATAGCTCAGATCTACATTGTAAGTGATTCAGTTTTCTTTTTGAAAAAATCTGCAGGTAATTCTGGGCAGCATTGCCAGGACACGATAGCTAATTATAAATATGTGAAATATAAAATAAATAGAAGTTAACTCTTCTGGAAGAAAATTCAACAATCAGATTAGATATGGGCTTCTTCAGAATATAAAGATGACTTTTTTGCCCTTGGGGTTTTCCACAAATGTAGTTTTTGTTTTTAATTCACCACCTTGCTTTGTCAAGTTAGTTTGCAGCTTCTGTGTACGTATTAAATCTGAATATGGTGTGTTCCATACTTCTGCAATGCAGTTGTGTGCTTGGCTTGAAACGTTTCAAAGCGGAAGGTATTGAGGCCTCAGTATTTATCATGGTTCATCTTTTGCGGTGCCATCTGGTGTCAATTGAAAGAATAGTAAATTTCCTGTTTTCTAAGTATTGCAGCTGAAAAATAAAAACAAGAGAGTTAAAATATACAACTAAAGTTCAGTATAAAACCAGCATAATTTTTGTATTTCTTAGACACGCATTTCAAAAAAAGGGGGACTTAGAATTTAAAATAGAATCATGGCAATTTATCATTCGTTACTCTTTTGAAGAGGTTAGTGCTATTTTGTGTTGCTCATTAGGAAATTATATGGTAAATATGGAAGTCAGAAGGCATTTTGGATTAATTAGTAACTTGACCTGCGTACAGCTTCATGACATTATAGTAACCAGCTTCTGTTTCTACTTTCCATAAAATAAAATTTTCTACCTGAAAGACTGATAACAAATTTTATCACTTTCCATCTTTACTTGAAAATATTAATTAGAAACTAAGGTATTATTTTGTCCATAAGGTTTTAATATGTATGATACAAATGTCTAGTTGAATTTTTGGGAAGACACTTTTTATAACTATAATGGATTATTTCATATGTTCCTTTGACAGTAAATTTCTCAGAAAGAAAAGCATACCTGTGACAGAACTCTTACTGTTCCAGAATATTTTTCTTAGGTTTAGGTTAAATATAAAGGTATTCTGGTGATGCGTTATTTGGGCAGATAAATTATTGGCTAACATTGGCTAGTGTGTATCACTCTCTGGCATTTAGCCAAAGGAAGTTCAAATGAGTATGCTTTCTAGAAAGTTTTCCTGGTTTGCAAGATTGGAATATTGGTATCTGGGTTGTTTGTTTGTTTGTTTGTTAGGGGGGTAGGTTGGTACTGAAATTCATGCCAGCTTGGATGTGCTGTATATTTGTGGGCTTCAGCAGAAATACCAGCTGGGATTTCTACCTGGAGAGCCTCTTCCTACTTTTTTATGGTCTCAGAGGAATTTGTTCTTTTGAAGTTAATAGAAACTAAACCAAAATATATAGGTTTTTGCTGATGATGGTGGTCTTGGTTTTGCTTTATTCTGAATCTAACATGGTGTTTTAGAGGACAAATGGACTTGCTGCCTATGCAAAAACTTGATCTCAATACAAGTCTCACTTG
This sequence comes from Falco peregrinus, assembly GCF_023634155.1. Lineage (NCBI taxonomy): Eukaryota > Metazoa > Chordata > Aves > Falconiformes > Falconidae > Falco > Falco peregrinus. The sequence goes on from NC_073733.1 coordinate 18,671,438, forward strand.
AGGTTACTGTAAAAACTTACTAAGCAGATTATTCTAATTGAACTGATTGACCCAATCCTTTGCCTCTTTCAATTTATCCTTAATGTATCTATCAAGCTGTGAGTTAAAAATGTCTAATTCTGAAATGCTAGTGCCTGTAAGACATCTGCCTTGATTCCTAATACTTTTTTAAAATTGGTGCTTGGGGTAATTTGATTAACTTAAAATGATCATTCTTTTTGATTAGTCAGAAACTTAAAAAGTAACACCAAAGAGCAGGACCCTTTTCAGAGATGAAACATCAACAGGAATTTTGCTTCGCTGGGCTCAGTCTAGAGTTTATCCATCAAACCCGTGTTTATATTCTACCCTGAAATAGGATCAGATCCAACTTCACTTTTCTTGCTGTCTTTACATCATCAATAGTTACTCCATATGCTTGAAGGTCAAGGAGCTAATGGGAGCTTCACGACTTAGGGCGTGTCTGCTGTTAGTACAAGTCATATCTGCTGCACTGGTGGTATTATTTTGACCAGCATCTGAATCCTCTTTAGAGCTCTCTTACAGTCTTGCTTCTATGTAGACTTCGTAACTGTGTGACTACACTTGCTGCAAAGGTTTAGGTGCTTGTTCATTTAGATCAGCTTCAGAATTCATGAAAAGAAAGATGGTAAAAGCTATGCCTCCATCAAGCTTAGTGTAATGATGATGATGATGATGATAATACATTCAACTGTTAGGCTATGTAGCTAAAGTTTAGCTAGGCTTTGTGCTTTAAAGTCTGTCGCTTACAAAAACAGATACCTTGAAAAGCAGGTAAGCACAGAACTAGCTCCCATTGGAATAAATACAGGCTCGCCATGAAGCTTTAGTAGAGAAAAAAAAAAATGCCGCCTGTATCTTCAGTCTCCTGTAAACTTGATCCTTTATCTATTTTTTCCCCTCCTGCATTGGGAAAATCTTTTAAAAATTTTAAGCATTAACATTTGGAATTTGGGGAATGCTAACTTTCAGCATGTATCTCACCCTTGTTGTAATCTAAGGTTGTAGCAAGAAGAAAAAGACTGTAGACCCAATTATCCAACTGTAATCACACATAATTATGCATTTCATGTCATGTAGTCAAGCATTTGATTTTAGCTTTTCTTGTTATTTTGTGTCAACAAATCGCTTCTTTTCACTCTCTTCTCTTTGCCAACAGATGGCAGCAAAGGATTGAAAAGTAAATTTGCATTATTTTGTTTGAACAAATAATTTTCTACCAAGAAGCAATCAAATATCACTGAAGGCATGTTTTCTTCATCTCAGCAATATAAGATAAATTTTTAAAGATGCTTTTTAGTGATCAGACAACACAAGAAAACAAAAACTTGTGATTTTTTTTCAAGGTTGTTTTTAAGCTCATCTATCAGTTAATGTGTATGATTCAGACTGAAATTCTTTCTAATATAATGCATTAAGGAACACTGACATTCTGTCATCGGCATGCACAAGGAATGAATCATACTCTTTCTTTTTTTCACTAAAAGCTGTATTTCATATAAGCTTATGGCACATGATGGTTCCATGGAATTCCCTGACACGAAGGACCAGGTTCACAAGTGCTTCAGGAGCTTGGCTTCCTGGGTGAAGTTCCCAGCATGTTTTCCCATTCTGTATGGATTCTCAGGAATGAAATTAGCAGTAGCCAGTATTTTTGAGTGGAGAGCCACAGGAGCAGTTGAGAAGGAAGAAACAAAATATACACACGTTAAATCTTGTTGCTATCCAGAACTTAGGTGTCTACCATCTACATAAAATAATTATCTTTATTGCCTGGACAACTTTTGGCAAGAGACTTGAAGCAGCACAAGTAGCCAGCGCCTGAGGTTGTGGGGGACTTGCCGTACTGAAAGCGTTGCTGCAGGTCAGCTCAGCTGTATAACTCACACTTCCTAGCCTGGCGGCAGGACCGCACTGGTGTGGTTGTATTCCTTCCAAACAAAAGCTAAAGTTCTGTAAAATGATGCATTATTCCATGTGGCTGTGTGAATTTGGATTAGGACTTTGGGACAGCCAGGGTTTACTTCAGGGCTGGAATATGTTTTATGTTCTCCTATAGCCCACGGGTTACTGTGCTGTGCTTTCAGAATACAGGGGTCAGCTGGGTCTTATGTGATTGCCAAGTTCAGTAGGTGTCAGTCTGTTTTGGGCTGGTAGAACTACTACTTAAAGCTGCTTTTTCTCTTTACTGATCAGTATGTTTCTTTTTCCTTTTTTTTTTTTTTTTCCTTTTTAATCTCTCCTACCCAGTGCCTAACTGCCTTTTCAATCACCCTAGTCTTTTCATGCTGCCTCTTTTCCCCTCATCACATACCACTGCTTTCTTGTTTCTGCTGTGTCTTTGTCACACTTCCAGTGCTGCAAGGAGTCACTAGCAACTTTAAAATAATGATATAATTACATCTTTAGTTCTCTTTCATATCTTTACAGCTGCCAGCTCCAAGATCTTGCAAGGAACCAGCAAATCATGGTGGTGCTTATTGCCTCATGTTCTGCCCTTGTGCGGTGTACCAGTACACCTGGTGCTGGGTCTGCTGAGGGTACCAGTTAGAACAAATTCCGAGGATGTGAAAGTTTAGGTTCAGTTTTAAATCAGCTAGGGACACACATATTCACATGTCCCACCTCCCTGGAGGAATGCCCAAGCCACAGTTTTAAAGGCTACTGTCTCACTGGTAAAAGAAATGTAATATGTTCCTGAGGTGAAATTCAGAGTACAAAAGTAATGCAAATACATACTTGCATGACAGAATTCGGTTCTACTCTGCTCCAGGCTCCATTTCCATATTTAATCTAGTAGGTGCTTGACTAACCCAACTGGCTGTGATTTAAGTACCAGAGTATAAGAGTCAGACATCTGACATTTTTGAGGACTTGGGCAGTATGGCAGTGTATTATACAAAACGGACTGAAATACAAATATGGTGTAACTCAGTCAACATCTGTATTGTAAGAAATCTTTTGAACATTTGCTTTACAAGTAAGGGTATGTTAGCCTATATGTATTCCATGTGTAGATTGTTTTCTATTCTGTTCAACAGAGAGAGTCGTAATTTTTAATCATTTTCCTTAGTATGCATTTTACAGTAGCCATTATAGGACCAGGATAATTGATTCTAATCTGAACGTTAACATTGACATTATTATTGTGCTTGCCAGGAAATGAGGACTAATGACCAAAACACAGATAAATTGAATAAATTTGTATAAGTCATATTTAATTTGCTTGCTTACTATGTACTGTAGTGTAGTATTCATGTCAGTCTGGATTTGAACCATTATGTCTGCAAGTTGCTATTTTGCTCCTCCCCTGCCCCCCACCTTTTTTTTTTTTCTTTTCTTTTTTTTTTTTTTTCTGGTTCTGCGAAGTATCTTGCTTTGGAAAGACACATCATTACATCTGAAAATTTTGTTGATGTCTAAGCAGGTGTATTTTGTAATACTACAATTATTAAATATATGTCAATCTTGCTACTTTGAACATGGTTCTTTTTCAGATCCACAGAAGACATAGGTTTTTGTTCATCTTAAACAGAGCTGATACTGTAGAAAAAGAAGTGGGAACTTTCCAGTTGAGTTTGCAAAACAGTCAGTGAGAACTCATTTAATCAGTTACAGAGGATTTGTTTGTTAGTGTAAATGCTCATAAGAGAGAAGGTTATCCTTTTTTCTCATACAATGCAGTTTTAACCATAATCATGTAAACTTGTAATTTCTTCGTTTGTGAGAAAGAGATGCTATAAATATACTTAGGAAAAAAGTGCTGATTGTACCATGCTAATAGATTTGCCTTTACATGAGGTCATTACCTATACAGCTGCTGTCTTTAATAGTGTTCCAAGAGTAAGAGATATGAGACATGATGTCTATTTGAGAGGCCTGATCTAACAGTGAACCACCCAAAATGGCAACGGTTCATCTTGAAAACATACTTCACCCTTGATCACTTTTGCCTGAAAATATGTTGAATAGTAATGTAAACTTATACCAGTTATAATGAAATGTCATTTTCTTGGAGACAGGATCAATAATTTAGATAAATGATCTCAAATGTTTTTAACTGTTACTATTTTTTAAAGTTACAATAGAAAGAGTAAAAGTTCCAGAAAAATACATAGCAAAGTACGATGGTGGGGAGTAACAAAGGGAAGGGAAAAGGAACATGTTGACCTCAGTGTGTTGGGTGGGGGTAAAATGCATTTGAATTTCAAACATCCCCAATGGCTTTACTCAGCAGAAATCATCTGCATCTCCTTTGTGTAAGTAATACGTCAGAGAGCCTTGGAACAAATCCTCACACCCTACTGACTTTTAATACTTAGCATAAAATGAGTTGCTGATTAACAGACAGGACAAGTTACAGGGTCTCCTCATTGGGAGTCAAAATAAATGCTGCAGAGAGTTGGTGCTTTTGCTGTCTGGGGCAGGTGAATTACTTTTCCACTCTCATCCCATCTCATGCAACTGCTTACAGCTTTTCTAACACATACCTGGGGATCTCTCTTCATGTGAAACTTAATCCATTTATGTGGAGGACAGTTAAGAGACTAGTTTGCTGCTCATTACAGAATGTAAAAGGAAGCCTAGGATAAGGAACACATTTTAAAACAGTACCCAGGAGAGGAAAGAGGTAGGCAGGGAATTGGAGTGTGAGTATTAAAACAGTTTTAACTGTCATTATTTTTTATTAAGCATTGAGAAGTCTGAGGAGACTTTATAATAGTAAAGATTTAATTCTCTATACGATTTAGTGGCCAAAAGAGAGGATTTGTTTTAAAACACTGAAGTGAAAAAGAGTTGCATCGTGTTTCTAAAAGGATAGAAAAGATACAAAAGGGATGCTCTGAAAGCCAGCAACTCATTGATTCCTGCCCTATTCCCTCCTTTAAGCAACCTTTAACTGAAAGCAGCAGAAGACTCTGATATTTTTATAAGGATAGATGTAGATTAGGGTTCAGTTGTGCTCAACTGTCAGTGTGTGCAGAGCTCACCTCATGCAAAAAATGCCGGTAAGATCTCCAGAAAATTCCTTGGAGAAAATGAGTTTGAGAAATCAGTAGCTCACTGAAAATAGATTGTAAACATTTATGACAAGTTAAAAGAGTTTCCATGGCAGGTTGGCAGCCTTATGCCATTGAATTATTGCATGAAAATAGTGCATTCTTTCATTCCTGTAGTAACCTGCAAACACTCCTTTTAAATATGTTTTATTTATTACATCAAATTCTTATTTTCATAATCCTAAATTCCAGTGTTAGAAGTCTCTTGTGACAAGTATGAGTGAAGCATGATCTACAAAAGAACTAACATTTTTAATACTTAAAATTAGCTTGTATCTGTTTTATGTTGCCATAATGCAGCAGCTCACTGCATCAGCGGTAGTAAATCTGGATATTAAAGGCAGCTTTTCATCCCTGGAATCCAGAAGAGGTCAGTCATTTTAGATAGCACTGATAGCACTTTTCTAGCTAATGAAAAAAACCCCACCAAAACCAAACCCAAAATAAAACTACCTCCAACAAATAGACCCCCACGTTTTATTCAAATATCAGTTATAAATTAAGTTTATATTAGTAGAAGGAAACATAGACAATGACATTTTGCCTTCTCAAAAGACAGGCTTCCTACAGAACCATTGTTTAACTTTCCTTAAAAAAGACCCAAAAATATCCAAAAACCAGAGGCTGAAATCTATATGTATGTTATGAAATATATTTAAATGTGTATGTTCTATCCAGTAGACACTGGAATCTGTGGCACCCACACTGCATGGTTGATTTCTAGTCTGTTAAAAATGCTTTGGATTTGCATGACCTCAGCCCTGTCAGCACAGATTAAGTCCGCTGTATTTCACATGTGATTTCATGTCCTGTAGTCTGTATAGCTAACCTTGAACACGGGAGGAAGGAGAACATGCATAGAGAACCCACAGCGTCTGATGAGTATTGTTGAGGCAAATTCACGTCTTAATTGCTTAGAAGAAGGACTTAGAAGGCCCAATGTTGAACAGTAGAATTGGGAAGAATCAAGAGCAGAGGCTCTCAGCCCACACCACCACAATACTTCATTGCAGGTTTCTTAACTTTGCAGGTTCATCCTCAAAGCCTTGCGCTGTGACTTATTTTTCCCCCCAAGCTCTGAGTTGCTGCAGGTTAGTGAACAACTTCATTCTTTGTTCCTTTCTTCTTTTCCCTGGGTCTTCCTCTTGCAATAATTGTCTGTAAGTAACAGTTTGGTGCCAGACAGCAACAATAGCTGAAACTTTCTAGGAAGCAATTAGCTCAGTAGAGGTTTTGTTTTCCTTTTTTCTCCTTGAAAAGACTGTTTCATTTTTAGATGAGAATTTACAGATGCAGTTTTGTAGTGGGTAGCAATTCTAAAATGTCATAGTTCAGAGACATGTTTTAATTGTCCCATGGGAAGGAAAAATGAGTGTGAATTCTAGAATCTATTGAAAAGCCATACACATACAAAGTAGAGAGGGATAATATGGTTGCCATAGACACAATTTCATATTCTCTTCTGTTTACTGCATTGATAACTTCTTTATTGAAACCCAGAAAAAAACCAAAACACCACAAGACTGTAGATGTTCTGTAAAGTCGGTTGTCCTTGCTATCATGACGAGACTATTTTCAGAGCTCTTCAAACCACTAATTACCATAAAGAGATTGTCCTACAGAGCTGCAGTTAAATATTTGCATATGCAAGAATATGTTCAAGATCAATGTGTAATTATGATGCACATAGAAAGATTTCATAGTCAAATTTAGTAAAAACAGATGGACTTGCTACATATGGCTAGTAGAGATTTTAAGTTAGTAGGAAAAGTAAAATTTCTGTAGATACACACAAGAATGTAAGATTCCTTATTCTTCCTTATCAGGAAGACAGTATGCTAATTCATCTGAAGTCTGCTGCTTTCTTCTTTGGTACGTAATACCTAAAATGTCAGTAAGAGTTGATACATATGTTTATGTGGGATAGAGAAATCTAGAGAAGCTTTTCTTATAGTTTTGCATGTTATTCTGCTAGTGAAATTTTCCATCAAATCGCTGAAAGATATAATCTGTTCTTCTGCTATTTGGGTGTCATCACAATGGCCACTAAGCTCTTGAAGATTCTGTTTATTTGAAATAGATGTGAGGGACAGGAATTTTTAAAATAACTCAGAGAAGACTGCATTTTGTCTAATATAAAGAGGAAAAAACCCAGACCATTCCTCTTAAACCTCTGGTAACTGGAAGCTTGCAAGGGTGTTATTGCTAAAGAAAAACTTGACAACCCAACATGTAGGGATTTAGTTGGTAACTCCATTAACGCTAAGAGGAGCAGTTCAGCTAATCTCTGACATTGCAACTGGGCTGCTGACAAGCTCAGCTGTTCTTTCAGATGAGTGAATTGTGGTGACTGAAAAGGTGATAGTCACATAGTGAAAGATGGTGTCTGAAGGAGAGTTACACGGGATTTTTTCATTAACATTAAAGAGCTCTTGCTATTCATGAGGCAACTTGTTCTCAAGACCACATGAGAATTGTCACTCATAGTATCTTTTCATAAGAAATGTATGTACCGTATAGAATTACATCTTATCCATTTCCTTATAGAATTTCTGCACAAAAGCAAAATACCAGCAGTTGGGATTTCTTGTTTAAAGGATTTATTTTATTCTAAGTTTTAAAGTATTTGAGTAGAATGAAAAAGCTTTTTACTGTTATACTCAAGTTAGCCTACCGTATTCTGAGCAGTGGTGGTGGCAACATTCACCAGACCTCAACAAAGATGCAGTTTCAGATTTTCAAGGCCAGGTTCGCTTTCCTGATGCACTTGCACTGTACTGTGTTTCCTGGCTGTTATACTCCACACCAGTGTCACTCTGGCATGTCATAGGGTTAGTCCTTGGTTGTAAAATACTCTATTAAAAATCAGAAGTGGTTTCTCATTACACAAGTTGTGTTTAGGAGGGCTGAAGATGAGACACTCAGCTGTGCAATTAACTACTAAATTGCTCAAGCCAGCAACAGAACAAGCATCTGGCCAGACAGAAATTTTATGGCCCAGTTACTGATATCCAGTCTACGCAGGACTACAGGTCTTCTGCTTTTTGTGCTGACCTCTGTTATGGAACACAGGTGGTCAAAGCAGGAAGCACTTAGAATACAGAAATCAAAAGAGAATGCTTCAAAATAAGGACATACAAAATTGATTGGCTTCCAGTCCCTCTTTAAACTATGGATAAAATACATGCCCAATTGAAAAAGCATAATAGATAGAAATGATAAAAGATACCAAGTAGATAAAAAGAAGATATAAAGTGGTTATGAACTGAAGCCATCAGTCTTTGCCGTGACTTTAGTAGCGGAACTCCAATACTTGCATTGATCAGTACTAGTCTTGTGCTTGCCCTTTCGATGTAACTTGAATAAAGAATCTTAATTAAGAAATGTCACTGGAAGAGTGCCTCGTGTGACCAAAGGAATGGGTGTGTCCTGTAGGGAACGACCAAGAGTTCCCAGGTATAAAAAATACAAAATGAAGCTAGATATAGCCTTTTCTGATTCAGAAGCATTGTGTTCAGTAAATTACTGTGCAGGCAAGTGAGGGCATGCCATGTTTGCTCAGGATTACATGGCATCACAGATTTACATAGTTGCTGTGAGAATTACAAAACACAGAAGTGTTTCTTCTGCTCCTGCTGTTTTGAAGTTTGTTTTGAAGTGCACCAAACTTTATTCTTGCCTGAAGTGTTCTTTGGTAATAGCAAAATGAAAAATACTATTTCTGATCTCAATCTGTATGTTTTATAATTTTGGAGAATCTCTAACATTGTCTTGCTTCCAAATAACTGTGACCTTTTTATTCTTTTGACAGTGTTCCCAGCTAATGAGAGGCATTTGTTGTTACCAGTCTCATCTTCTATGCAAACTAGATTATTCTGATGGGATTCTGTTCAGTTTATGCTTTTAAGGAATGAGCTTGTAGGAACAGACAAGAGAAATGAAACTGAGAATTGGTTCTTTTTAGAGATAAATTCCGGATAGCATTTCTTCTGCAAGACCCAATTAAAATAAGAAATGGTGGTTTTTTCCCCCCCTTGCTTTCTTCCTTTTGTTCCTTCATCACATTCTTCCTTGTAAAGTGGCAATTATAATTATAGGGGTGTATATGTAGTCAGTAAAGAAACTTTCACCAAAATGGAGTCCTGAACTTGGAGGGAATGCAGGAAATGTCACACTAAAGATTGTCTGGTGCTAATTTTACTATATTTTCATTTTGATTCAGATATTATTTTGGGTACATTGCTTGAAGGTTATAAAATCATTAAATCTTTAATCTAAAATTGTGATTATCTAGGAGTAGAATAATAAGAAATTATTCTATCTCAGTAAAATTACATGAATATGTGGATTGTGATTTAATTAAAAAATGTGTCAGAAAATGCTGCAGTGTATAAGGTTATACTTTTGGTGTTTAGGATAAGTAAAATATGTATGCTGTGTATGTCTTTTTACATCTACTTTTTATGGGGCAATAATAAGCCTTTATCTAGATAGAGATTACTACTCTCCTCCATTAGTCATGTTTAAGCTTTTCTTTTAATTTCTTCTTCTGTTGTCTCTACAACTGCATTTAAATGTGGAACTGTACTGTGATGTTCCATTTGGGTTTTAATTGGCTTTATTATCTATTGTGTAGGACTTAATCAATTCTATTGGATGTTATTTGCAGGTGCCTACAGTAAGGGCGTATTACATTGATTTTTCATTTTTCACATCAAACCAACTGCATACATATAGTTATTGCTGTGTTTGCTATTGACAGCAGGGTTATTTACAGGCACTCAGTCAAAATGTAACATATATCAGGACAATTACAAACTCCATAGTATGGATTTATTAGACAGCAAATAAGAAAATAGTAACTGGTGGCAGCTGGCTATCCAAGATGAAGAATTCAGAGGGTGTGAAGAGCTTGGGAAAAGCATTCTGCTTCAGTGTAAGGAGTTCTTCAGCTGAAGGTGAATGTCTGCCAAGATACTGTGATGAGTGAGGTACAATGCTGCCTCCCTATTATGAGTATTCTTAGGCAAGTGAGTATTTGATTCTGTCAAACTGAAGGTCAGCATACTATCCTTCATATGGAAAATTTTATAGAACCTGTAAAAAGTTAAATTCCAAAGGTTGGGGACTTTGGAGGTAAATGAAAACATGTATATGAATACTAATTGCAATTTTTAATTCAGTAGTGCATTTTCACGGGGGGGGGGGGGGGGGGGGGAGAAATCGGACAATTAATCTTAATTGTGAGGAAAGGTAAAAGAGGAAAACCTGAAAAGGCAGATGTCATCTGTAGAGAATCCTAACATCAAATGTAATCCTGCCATCATTCACTGTATTTCATCCTCTAAAGCACTGTATCACAGAACCTTATATCTATATTTTCACTTCAGGAGTTACTGATTCAGTGCAGTTGTCCATCTGAACAGAGCTTTTGGGGGAGGTAAGTTTTTTGCCTACAAGTTTGGAAGTGGCCAGACTTGAAAACTACCCTTGTGTCTAAATATAATATAACAAGTTTTAAGTAGCCTATTTTAAATTGTGCTTCCTAGTTGTTCTTCCTCCAGAGAGCAGTACTCTGTGCAAAACTGATAGTTTTTTCTCTTGTGGTAATTGTTTATCAAGGTTTCCAAGGTAATCTTAAGATTCTCTCTGCAGTCTTTTTCTGATGCTGTGGTCTACACAGGGAGTTGGGTATTATCAGTTCTGATTTTTTTTCCCCCTTTGTATAGTAGACATTAATAAAAATCTACAGCCCAATTTTGCACCCATTTTTTTTCTGTGGGTGAACACAAAGTGGATTGATTAGAGTCACACAACCATTTGGGAGTGTAGCTGTGTTCTGACTCAAGAAAAGGGCTGTAATCAAGCAGGCTGTCAGTAGACACTAAAGAAACGCTGCAAACAGTCCTCTGTTTGTGTCAGATTTTCTTTCTGAGTCCAGCAAGGGTTTTCTTCTTCTTTGAGATATTTTGGATGCCAGTGAATTTCCTTAGAAGATAGTCAGCATTGCCTATGAATCTATGAAAGTGATTTTTCCTTTGTCTTTGAAAATATGTCTGTACAGCCGGATACAGTCTGGCCCCAGATACTGAATCGCTGGCATGCTATAAGTACGTTTTACCTTGCCTCTTTTAGAGATGCACTATTTCTACCCAGTCTCTTTGTAGGAGTGCTGAAAAAGAAATCTGTTTTAATCTCCATTCAGTTAGAAAGATCGATGTCGAAGAGATTTCCCTGTCATAGAGAAGCCACTAGTCTCTGCTTGCTGTATACCCTTGAACGGTGTTAAGTGTTGGGTTGCATCAGTATAATGCATTACTCTTTCTGATAAAAAAAGCGGTGCATTTCATTGCTTAAATGGAATTTGAATAACACTGTTGAAATCAATAGTAGCTTCTTATCCATATAATTGATCTTTTTGAAGCACTTTAAATACAATGAGTATTTGATTGTTTCCTTCCATTGTTCAGCTTAACATGTTAACATAGTAAAATTAAATGTTGCTTGTAAAATGACTGTAACAGTCAGTGGTTTTCACTTTTACAACACTTCTTTGTGGTCTGTTTTAGCAGATTAGCTGTAAATGAAGATAAGAGCTGCTGCTTTGAAATGGGCAATATAGCAAGCACGTTTCTTTGCAGTATACAGAAATCAGTCACCTTGGTGCTTTGGTGGCCTCTGGTCATCCTACAGTATGGACTTCACACACCATCATTGTTGTTTTTCTTATTTTATAACATTAGTCAGATACCTATATTAGTCCCTCTATCTGATCTGAAACTTAAAGTTTGGGACTGCAGATGCAGAGTATCTTTTATAATAATAATAATAATAATAATAATAATAATAATAATAGTAGTACACCTTAATCCTGCACTGACCCAGAAATATGCAGTTCGCTGCTTAAGTATGTTAGAAGCATGAAGCAGAAGTGACCTGGGAGATTGGTGAGAGCACATGTTTTCAGACTCTTGTTTCCCTATGATGATCCAGTAAAGAAACAGCTTCGGCTAGTGTGTGATGGGTGCCATCCTCTTCCCACTCATGACATTAGTTCCTGCTAGGATGTAATGAAGTACAGAGCAGGGATCTGCCTCGTAACATTGCCGAGAGGCATTTTTTCTTATGTATCCTATTTCTTTTAGTATTCAAGGTGTTCTACAGATTTTTAAGACCATTAGAGAAAATCCCATATCTTTTGTTTTGAGGTCTGATTTTTCATTTCATTTATATTTGTTTACACTGAGCATCAAAGTTTGCTGTTGTGTATTAGTCAGAGCAGAGAGCAAAGATCTTTGAAATTTTCAGTGGATCGCCTCTCATAAACAGCTGCCAATGTTAATCCGTTAGCAGTTTCCCAAAGGAGTGCTATTTGTTTTAATTTATTGTGATTAGTTGACTATCACCTCAAACTATTTAGTTTGCTTTTGCTCTCCATTAGTCTGAATCAATCAGTCGGTCGTTAAACTTAAAGAAAACCTACTGTGATCAGAAGTAGAGCCTTATCAATCTACACTGCAGCTACTGTATTTTATATCACTTTTATGTTTGGAAAATTGTAGTCTTTAGACTAAGGGGGTGAAAATGTTCTTGGAAATTTTAAATATGTGTTGCAGCCTGGAAAGGAAGGGGGAAGGAAGCCTTTTCTATGCCATACACACTGAAAGTCTTATCCGAAGATTTTCTATTTTTATCTAGTACTAATAAATTTTACATTACCTTTCATCCCACTGCAGGTGACAAAATTTATCATGTACCTTCTGACAGAGCCTATGGCTCATGAAGTGGTCTTGTTACGGAGCGGATGATAACTTATGGCCGTTGCCTGGCGTGTGTTCTGTCAGGCGAGCCTCCCGCTGGCCGGCTGGCCTGTGGAAACGCTGTCTGGCCCATGTTGGCACAAATGTCTTGGACCGCCGTAGCAGTAAACAATTTATGCTACTTCAGAACTTCCTGCACAATGTGTTTGCTTAAGTGCGGAAAGTGTTCGTGAACAAGTCGGTATCAAAATTAAAAAAGAGGTTGCGATGAATGGTTGGCTGGGTGCTGTTGTGGGTCCCTGGGCATGGCGGCCTGATGGTGGGCACAGCCCTGGGGGCCTGGCCCGGGCAGGGGGAAGCTGGGCGCCTCTGCAGTCAGCTTTCCACTGGAAGTCTCTTAGTGGGAATATGAATGCTATACATGCGTATATACGTGTACAACACACATCTCTGCGGTCGCTGGCTCTAGCGGGTCTGGCCTGTGTCTGGCCCCTGGCTCCCCATCCCCCAGCTGCTGGCACCGGGGCCTGCGAGCCCTCAGGGCCCACAGCCCCACACCAGTTGCTAGCACGGAGCCAGCTGCTCATTTGGGAAAAATTCCTGTACAACTGAGCAAGCTAAAAGAGAGCTTCGGGCTGGCAGGAGGAGTTCAAACAAAGCCTGACAAGCCTGAGGCCTCACAAAGTCAGCACAAAGCCTGTGGCCTGTGGCTAGCAATGGCAATGCTGCGCTGGCTGGGCTGCGACCTGCAAGCTGCAGTGTACGCAGACAAGGGAAGCTGAGCAATAGGTCTCAGGGTTATAAAGTAATGCCTGTTGGAAGTGGAAAATTCAGCTTAGTAGTTTCAGTTAAGCATATTCAAACATGTACTGAATTTGGCACCATAATTTGACAACAGATTTCACTAAAAACATATGCCATGCAGTGTATTGAAAACTTGCACAATAAGGTAGCATATTTATAATAGCGCGGTTTAGCGGTGTGGATTATTTGGTCTTTAGATGTAACCAGAAATCAGCCAGTCCTATTGTAGTTGTAGCTCCAGGGTTTTTTTTATTATTATTTTTGTTTTTAAGCTTGCATTGCAAATCCAGTGTGACCTACGCAAAACAGTTTGCTGGATGATGATGATGATGAGCATTCCTATAAACAGGAAAAAAGCATTGGTTCTGAGGGGTTTTATAAAGTTTATCAGTAGGAAAACAGAAGTAGCAATTGCTTTTAATTGCCCAATAATTTTATTATTCAAAAGATGGAATTTACAGGAAGCAGCTGCAGTTGTAACTGAACCAGCTCTTTTAATGTGTTCCTGTTTTTTCTATATTATCTTACAGTGATAAGCTGCCGGCTTCAATCAAATTTTCAAGTACAGTAAGAGTTGTGTTATCAAACCCTGGGATGAATACTCCAGTACTAGCACTATAAGAGACCTTTGTTTATTTGATGGTTCTGAATTGTCTATAGAAATCCCATTTCTTGTATTAAATCAACTTTCATTCTTTGTTCTTTCAGTGCACAAGAATTTTAAGATTCATAACCTATTTCTGTTTGGTTTTTCTCCCTTTGTAGTTTTTCTACCCGTCTTTGTTTTGTTATTCGGTGTGTAAGAAAATGCAGCCCCACAATGAACATGCACTCTGAATTAATTAGCTACTCTCTGTAAATACAAATAAATGACAGCAAGATCAAAATGAAGAGCAAAAAGGGGAGGACTAGCTACTGTCACACCCATAGTGTTAGTGTTCCTAATTTAAAAAGATGTTTTAAAAGATACTGCAGTTCCTGTAGTGCTGAATGCTGTCCATGGCCAATGATGCTGCATGTGGCAAGGTTTCACACCACAGAGTTGTCCCTGAGGCTTGCACTGAACCTAAAGCAGATGTATGGTTTCCTTTAAGCATCAGATCGTGTTTGAAGGACTGTGAACAGCTATTTAGCTAATATGACTAATAGAATATAACTGACTTATCACAGATGACCAAAATTATCAGTAGACCACAAAATCCCCTCAGCACTTTTGAGATTGTGTTGAATGTAACTTGGCCTGCTCAACAGTGAAGAAATGAAGTGCTAGTTAATGTATATGTTCATAATTCTTTCACAATATGACAGGTTTTGTCCAGTGTTAAGCAAATGTTCCCTGTGTGATCAGGGATGACTACTTCCAAGAGAAGCAGACTTTGGTGGAGCTGTCTTGTTCATGGAAGACTAAGACAAGAGTTTACTGTTCTTGCTACCATGCTTTTCAGGGATATTTGGTAATAGTTTTGATTTGCTGGCCTGGCATTGCTGAAAATCCCATTTGATACAATCTCAGTTCACAGCTGGCAATAGAGTATATAAATCTGCTATGTGGCCTGTTTCAGACCAAGCATAAAAGATGGGAAAATTAATATTTTAATTTGCTTATACTCAGTTACATGTTTATTTTAAAATAATTGTGTTCATAGTTTATAGAACTTAAAATCTTGTGTAATGGTATTTTCACGGAATGTGAAGAAGGTAATCATTAGCATCATACATCATGTTCTAGAACCAACTTACCTACATTCAATATTAATATTGAATAGGACTCCAGAGAGATATGTCTGTGCTTTTTGTTAATCTGGACAGGCAGTTATAAAACACTGTTGTAATTAAATTTCTCTTTTCATTTGAATGGTGGAACAAATATTTTCCTTTGGAGAAAAGTAACAATTTGATGTTAATTGTGTCTATCTGTTTCTCAGCATTGTTAAATAAACTATTGTAAAAGCTACTTAATATTTCTAGGGGAATGCCATATATTGCATAATTTACTTCCTTTGCTGGTTATTTCATTTGATGGTTAAACGGTAATTGGAATGAAAGAAATAAAGAAGCACTTGTGGTTGGGAACCACTCAAGGGATTGAGAATCTAAAGCAGAGCAATGATTTAACATCTTTTCTTTTGTTAGGCTTTTTTCTTTTCATGTGTGAACTACATGTAAGTAAGAGAGATTATAGGGAGAAAAGTAAAGGGAGAATGCAGAACTCATTTAGATCAGACTCACTGTGCCTAATAAGCAGACAGAAAATCTACACACTGTCTAATCTTTACAGTTTGTTCTTAGCCTTCTTAGGTGTTATAGAATTCACAAAATCATTCTGAGAAAGGAAATTAGCCTATTAAAAATGAGAAAACACAAAAACAAAGCTTCAACATCCCACTAAGAGATATGTGGCTTCTAGTTACTGTGGAAGGGGCAATCAGTAGAAAAAGCAGGAAAGGATAGAAAAAGCATATGCAGCAGAGATTTCCTGGAATGAAAAATGTGCTTGGATTGTTACTTTATTGAATTTTGTTATTGTAGGACATATTACAGGACAAATCAACTCTCAAGCATCCATCCAAAATATACAAGGTATTTGCATGTGAAAAATGTCTATAATTATATGTTCCATTTTTAAATACCCAGTATCAGGAGAGCTTATGGGCTGTGGAAAATGCAGTAGAGCTGATTACTTATAAAAATATCCATATATGTATATGTGTATGTAATTTTTTAAAAAGATGGGGCTGTCCTGTATCTTGTCCTGGCTACTGGGATTTGAGCCAAGGAAGGTGTGTTTGAGGGAGAAACTTGTTCTTTCCTGAAAACAGCCAACCATATTCAGCTTGAAGTATTTTCCTGGAGCACGGGGTAGAATTGGCAGGGAGACACAGAGTAAATTGTGTTTAGGATTTTGGCATCCTAAGTGGAAGACCCCTATGAGGATGAGGCCAGTTCCACCTCAGGGCTCTGGGCATCTTGGAACTTGTGGAGAGGTTCTGAGCCAGGAGTTAGAGAATTATGAATCAAATGTTTTAGTGGAGACACATACATCTGTGAATGTGACTGTCTTTGAAGGGAAGATGAAATTGTTAGTGACATGTTAAGCTATTGAGATTGTTCAGCTTGAGCTGTGGATCAACCAGTGTCACCAGTTTTTCTGAGGTACAAAATGAGATTTTCCCCTGTTTCTGTCACAGCATGAGTCTGTCCTCCCTGCTGAATACAGGCTGGTTTATGAAACCAAACCAGCTATGTTGAAGAAGTGAACTACTGATTTTGCAATTTATCATGAAACCACAGTCATTAACCATGTTTTCACTTACGACACCACCCCCCAATAAAAAAAAAATAAAATAAAATTAAAGGTACAGGTAAAATTCAAAGAAAAATATTATTTCAAAGTGGACAAATTTAGATACTGCACTCCACAAGGTATTTGAAGTGTATTCTATCTTTATTTCAGTGTTCTGAAAAAGAATAACCCTGACTTTTGTGTGTGTGTGATTTTTCTCTTAACTGAATTGTGCCAATTTGACAAATGAGTAAAATTTTGCTCATCCAATTTTGCATCTTTCTAACCAAAGAAAGATGTAACTGGTTTTCTTTGTTCACCTTTACTCTTAGTCAATATGGATTTGGTCAGTACCTCATTATAGCTCTTTTTTCTGACTGTCTTGTGGATATTCCTCGAGGCAGACACTTTTCTGAGGTGATTGGTTCCTCAGACTGTGTTTCCAGCACTGGAGCTAGTGCCAGGGCTATGCTTGGGGTTTGGTTTTTTTTGGTTTTGTTTTTGGGTTTTTTTTTCAGTTTCCCCCTCATTCTCAGGAATGAAAACTTCTTGCACATTTTCTTCAAGGGCAACATGACAAGATGGCCATGAATACAGGCTTAGCAAAGGAAGCTCTTCAATACAAAGAATATGTCAGTTCATGATGGAAAATGTTTTGAAAAATGCTCTCTATAAAACTAATCTTGCTGCTTTTGTTAACATTCTTGCAGTAGACTTTACATGTTTTCTACCCTGGCTTGTTTTATTTCATGTGATTAGCTGAAGGAGCTGTAGACTACACCATTCCCAAGTCTTGTAGCACCAGCTTAGTTTCTGTTCAGATTCTTTAGTAAATATTGATATAAATCTACCTATGTATGGGAGTTAGCCAGCTCTGGTGATGCTCAGTGGCATTGTCACAAATCTTCTGGTGTAATCTTTCCAAAGTGTAAACTTCTGTCCTAGCAAATGACTAATTCAGAAAGTGTACATAAGGATTACGCTGCTGTTCAGAATGTGAAGTCGGAGTTTTTGAAATGCAATAGTATTCACAGAACACAGGAGCCCACAGTTTGATATGCAAATACGTCTGGTAGGCTGGAATTCCATTTTTCTTCTTCTTTGATATGGAAAGTTGCTTTTAGATTAAATGATACTATTTATTTACTCAAAAAAACCCAATTTCTGAATGCTTAAGTGGATCACAGAGAGACATTTTTGCTTCAGTGAAATGGAAAGAAGCATATCTCAAACTGGGGCATTACTGGCCTGCATGCAAATCTCTAAGTTATTCTTGACATTTTTAATGTGAGCACTAAGAAAAATTAGATATGTTGGAGCATTTTGTCTCTTTCATTGAAAAAATACACATTCAAATACTGTTAAGGATTTGATTAAGTATAGTTAGGTTTAAACTGAAATGTTACTACTGTATTTTCCTTCCGTATCCACCTTTTAATTACATATAAGAAGTGCATACCTATTTAATCATACCTTACTTTAGTAAGAGTATTTTCCAGATTTTTTAAATTTTTTTTTTTTAATCACCACTTCTGTCAGTTTAAAGCCTGGAAGCCCCATCAGGTATTTAGAATACTTAACTTGTTTTTCTATCTTTTAGTGTCCTAGTAATGTAACTAAATACCCAGCAGACGTGCGTTTGCACCTTAAGGTGTAAAGAATAGAGCCAGAAAGGTAAGAGCCAGGAACATAACCCTCTGTGCTTGGATTTACAGGCTTTCATTGCCTGCTTGTACTTTTCAGTCTCACAGTTGTTATTTCATTAGCAAATTTTTTTTTGCCTTCAAAGCTTTACTGGGCTCTGCGTGTTTTTTACAAAGTATTGTATAGACTGCTGTACCTCTTACAAATAAATGCTGAAGACTAAAAATATAGGTTAGCAATTAAAGAATTAGAAGTGTGGTTTACAGTTTCCTTTTAAGTCTTTCTCCCAGTATGTCTGAAAGCTTTTTTGTACTACAGCCAATTTTGAAATAGCTCAATTGCCCATTTTAAGTAACAAGTGAGGAATTTGAAAATGGAAAAACTGTAATAGATTGCAATAGGTCAGGCTAGTTGTGCCTGGAACCATTATGTAGGTAACTGCGTGGCCACGGCTTCCTCATCTGGGAGCAAACAAAGACTTGGTCAGAACTTTTCCGAAGCAGGAGGAAGGATGAGGAAAAGATTCACAGAAGTTGGTATATGAAGTTTTGTGCCCTTGGAAATTAGTTGGGTTTTGCCAGTATTTTTCAAAATAATTGTAATTGGTGTCTGGAACAGTAATTTCCTTCTCCATAGACAGGGGATTCTTGGTCTTTGTTACAGTATTAGCCATACCCTCACAACTGGTAATGTGGTGCAAGAGGGTCAGATCGTTAGGTAGAAGCAGTAGGTACTGAGACCTCTGCAGTGACTCTACATGCAATCTGGAGTTTCACTTTGTTCCCTTGATGCAACAGCCCCATCATTCATGTGGTTCAGAGCTGTGACGGACCAGTTACTGATGTGGATCCATATGTTCCCACAGAACCTGTGATGAACCAGGGAGTTCAGTTCAGCTTCCTTTGGATAGCAGTTTGTATGCACCAAACTCACCATGTGACCTGACCTACCACATGGGGGGTCAGAACAATCAAGGAAGTTCTTAAAAACATCTGTACTACTGTCAAACAGTATATTAGTATAGATGCAGTCATATCCATGTGGATATTCTGGTATAACAATGATCATTGACAGGGGAGACTAAATTTATATGGGATGCGACATCCTCTTTCTTTTCCAGCAGACTCTGCAACCTTTATCTAAAAGCTGCCTACTTTGTTTGGTGAGAGGGGAGTTCGTTTGGGTTTACACCCTTCTTTAGGCAAGACCAAGCCTTTTATGTTCTAGAAGTTTTTCTAAAAAATTGAAACTTTATTGGATGTGACTGTTTTGGTTTTTTTGTTTGTTTTTTTTTTTTGGGGGGGGGAAAGGAGAGCTGTAGAAACAATTTGGTTTGTGAAATAATTAGTTCTTTTCTGCTTTGATATTTTATTTGCCTTGGTGGAAAGGACTGTGTTCTTGTTTTGACATTTTACAACTAATTCATTAGGAACTAACTGTAAAATTGGAAGATAAAATTGGAAGATTCCCAGCTCTAGAAGTAGGCATTGTTCCCTGATATTCTCTGAAGACTGTTATATAACTCCTTACAAATGTGGTGGAAAATGAATGATGGAAATATATTTGAGCCTTTGTAACTACAACATTTAGAAGTTGGATTATATATTAAACACCCTCCATTTTGCAATACAGCTGTTGTAGTCGTGCAGTTGAAATATTCTTTTATAAGCTTGTTTTTACAACAGATACTTCTTGAGCTCTTCTGTTTATTCATTTAAGGACAGGATGAGCAAAATTTGGGCTGCTGTACCTAGAGGCAGCAGCAAGAACTGGGATTCAGAACTGACCTGGCAGGAATCAAGACAGGAGTCACTGGCTTTGATGGAAGCAGAAATCAGGATGGGCGGTGGTTCATACTGGAGCTAAAGCAAAGACAAGACACTGAATACTGACTGTTTGGCCTCAGGGCCTCTCCACACTACAAAGGTTCCCCTGCAGGAGACCATCTGACTGGCTCTCTGAACACAAGTCTATGCTGATAACAGCACATCATTAAACGTAAAAATAAATAAAGAAAGAAATAAAGAAATAAATTAATAAATAAGTAAGTAAGTAAATAAGTAAATAAATAAATAAATAAATAAATGGTACCTGTCAATGGTAAGGCATTATGTGACTGCTGCAGGAGGAAGTCTCTTTATGGGAAGCAGAAAGCTCTGTTTGGTTTTTTTTTTTTAAAAAATAATGCTTAAGAAATTCTGTTACTTCAAAAGTTGGATACGTAGTTGTGTACTTCAAAAGTAGCATAATGGCAGCATCAGACATTCCTTTAAGTGTAACCCTGAAGGAGAACAGACAAAGTTTGCAGGCATTTGTTTGAGGAATCAGTGGAGGTGAAAATACAGAGACCTTGGGTCACCTTGCTTTATCTTTCTTTTAAACACACTTGTGTGGTGATTGATTGCACCTATTGCTAACTAGGTTAATAAGAGTAGAGAACAGTAATAGGAACATAATCTTACCCCCAAAGTAACACACATAAGTTTAAGATGCTGGAAGATGTCCAGCAGCAGAGGGGGATTCTTAGTCTGTAGAAATGTGTAATTATCTGCCCCGAGGGCATACGTGGTGCAGGCACAAATGGAAGAGGTATATTCTCTGGAGGAGATAGTGGCTGAAGCAGACCAGCTAGGGAATTAGAAGCTCTTTACAGGGATGTTGTCCATGTGAAGATACTGTGTGTGAACAATTTGTATCTTCTAATACTAAACAAATCCTCACATATTGTCAGCAAGTCAAATTTACATTCCTTCTGACACAGGCCTCTCTAAGGCAGAAATGGCGGTTCCCTTCACTATCCATAACACTCAGTTTTCTGACTTCAGCTGGTGGCTGCCTCTTCTGCAGGTTTTTTAGGGTTCACAAGAACTGAATTTGTGGCCTCTTTTGTGTTACAAGATTTGGAGGGAGATTTGGGTACAGATTCTGAAATAGGTGATTAAACTACCATTGTGAGAATGGACTGAAGTTGAAGAACAAGAGTCGCTCCTGAAATCTAATAGTTTTGCCAGGCATGAGCTGGAAACGGAATTTTGACTTTATAGCTGAAGTTGCCTTGAGATAAAAGTCTTTCAGTCTTCTGTTAAGAAAATTGGCCAACCAAAATCTCACTGTCAAAGTCCTTCCCCTCCCCTACCAAGAGTGTGTGATAAATGTTTAAAGTAAAGGGTTTCAAATGATTTTTGCAAAGTCTCATAAATGTTCCATATGTCACTTTCTCTAAAATTATAATCTATTATCTCACTCAAGTGGAATAATAATGCATTGAAAAAACTAAATTTATCCCAGGTGCCCCAGCAGGTTGATTCTTCATTATGTGTTAATCGTTAATGGCAATTTTCCATGGAGCATCTGCCAGTTCTAGTGAGAAGAGCTTCCAGAAATGATATTTTAATTTTAAGCAAAGACACTAACAGAAGATAAAGAGTGGGGTGTTTTAATCAATACTTACTTTATGTGTATAAACTAGCTGGGCATAGATATTATTTCAAGCAACAGTACAAAATATTTTGATTTATGGAACAGCACAAGATTTTTTTTTTTTTTTAATTAAGGTCCTGGTGAAATGTTTTTATTTCTGAAGTACTGAGTATTCACCTATAGTATGGGTAAGGCCATGCCAATTATCAGCTGAGATAGTATACTAGTGTTTTTACGTATATCTATGTACATATTAGTAATATAATAATACTATACAGTATTAAGGTTTAGAATTAGGATTAAGCTCCATTGGTGTTGGGGAATTTCACTGTGCCACTTTACTACAACATGATATATGTCTATTTCAGTTCTTTTTTCAGGGTGAAAGAACTGGTGAAAAAAATATTGAAGTAGGATAAAAATCAGAATGTTCTTAATTTTTTTGAGCTGTGCTCTTCAGCACCATAGACACTGTAGATCTAAATGAACTTGCTTAAGGTGATTGCATGTATGTCTTCACTTTGTCCCATGACTTTAAATCATCAGAGTATATTTTATAAATACATAAATGGATAATAGTAAGCTGTAATTGTTTTGAGAACATAAAAATAATTGAGGTTTACTACATCCCTTTGGGATCTATCTTTTGGAGTATATCTAAATTATGGTCTGCTCAAGTTGGTTATGCTCTCACGTCGGGGTGTGTCTTTGGCTGTGTCTTAATTCCATCTTGTTTAAGAAGAACTGAGCTCACAAGGTAGGAGGAACAGTCATTCAGTTTGTTGTGATCCCTGGTCCCGTATGGTTGTGTGACCAAACTCACAGCAGGTCAAGGCATAGTCTTTGAGTGTTTCAGCATGCCTTCTGCTTTTCATAGGTTGAAAGTTCATGCTACAGGATTGGAATGTATCTGAATGTTGTCCATAGTAAAAAAGTATACTCCAATAATGTATTAGCAAAAAATATATCTTATTTTGATTATATTATTAAATAATGCTATACCTGTATTAAACAATTACATTATAGCAAATAGGTGTATGGTGAATATTAAAACTATTTTCAAATTATGTCCAACCAATTACCCAGGTAGAGGAACAAAAGGAACAGTGCATTTAGGATTGCAATTCCAGTACTGTGCTGGCTACTTCCAAAATACATGGAAACAAAAACATTATCTTCCTGATTGTCTTAAGTCTAAATGGGCAAAGCAAATATGTTGGAAATACAGATCTAAGAGAGATGGAGAGCGACGTGGTGTGACCACTTGTATTGATGGCAGACACTAAGTCAGTGGTTACCATCTACAAGTTGTTGATTCTTTTTTCTTTTCTTTTCTTTTCTTTTTTTCTTCACCTTTGAAAGCTGAGTCATTGAATAGACAAAGATAAGGGCACCCATAAGTGAACAGCTACAGTAGCACAGAATAGAGCTAACATCTGATAGGGGTTTGAGGATGTGTGAATAAGCAGTTATGAGCAGTAGCGTTTCTCAGTTCTTTCACAGAATAAATTATAACTGGAGGACAATAAAACAACTGAAAAATTAAAATACATTAAAAATATCAAACTATGTTATATCTTTTTCTGTGTAATCTAACACACACATACACAGAAAGATGCATAAAAAATAACATTTAAAAAGTTTTTTAAAAGTGACTTGAAGAGGCTTCTGGTGAAAAAAAGTATAATGATGTTACCTGAAAAAAATTCGAATTCAGTTCCTGCTTGTGTCATTGAAGTGTGTTGTGTTTCCAAATACACAATATATTTCCAAAACCACTGTGCCATTTTAGGCTGGGATAGAGTTAAATTTCTTCACAGTAGCTGGGGCTGTTTTGGATCAGTGCTGGAAACAGTGTTGATAATATAAGGATGCTTTTGTTACTGCTGGGCAGCGCTTACACAGAGCCAAGGGCTTCTCTGCTCCTCACCCCACCCCACCAGTGATCAGGGGGGCACAGGGAGCTGGGAGGGGACACAGCCAGGACAGCTGACCCCACCTGACCCAAGGGATGTCCCACACCATATGACATCATGCTCAGTATATGAATCTGGGGGCAGGAGGAGGAAGGGGGGGACGTTCAGAGTGATGGCGTTTGTCTTCCCAAGTAACCATTGTCATTGATGGAGCCCTGCTCTCCTGGGGGCAGCTGAGCTCCTGCCCACCCATGGGATGTGGTGAATTAATTCGTTGCTTTGCTTTGCTGGCATGCATGGCTTTTGCTTTATCTATTAAACTGGCTTTATCCCAACCCACAAGTTTTCTCACTTTTACTCTTCTGATTTTTTCCCCCATCCAACCGGGGGGAGTGAGCGGGTGGCTGCGTGGGGCTGAGTTGACAGCTGGGGCTGAACCATGACAATTTCTTGCACACTTTTCATGTTCAATATCAACTTCTGCTGAGAACTTTGTTTATGTTGTAGAATTTATACAAGCTTTGCTGTTTAAATGACCCAAATAATCAGGAAACTGGTTATATAAAACATGTTAAAGATGATGGGAAGAAAAAGCAGAATCTATTATTCCGTTTGTAAACTTCTATGTGTTCTTTTTAATGATAAATACACATTTAAGTTGAATATAATTCAACCTGTGATAAATATGTCAGTATTTTCTTTATACATGGGCAATTTCCCTTGAAAGTCAGGAAAGCAATGTAGTCTCTAACACTTTTGTCTTGTAAAATCTTTGTTTCACATGAATGCAATCCAGACAAGTGAATTAGAAACATATAAAAGAAAATGGGCATTCAATGTACAGGTGTTAACTGTTCAGTTTTCATAATGTCTGAATAGAGGAAGAAAGTCTCTTCATTACAAGATAACAAACACCTTAAGCTTTTCAAATACTTACTCTGCTGAAACCAAACACAAAATTTTGGGAAGGCATCCATGACAAAAAGATGAGTTCTCTTTTTCCTATTTGTAATATAATTAAATGTGTAGGATTTTATCCTATGAGGAAGGCAGCAGCCAGTTTGCTCCCAAGCTCTGAGTGTTTATATTTGGTACTCAAATTAATTATCGTGTTTAGTTTTTCACAGTCTGGTTGAAAAGAATAGATATCTAAAGTTGGTAGATATCTAAAGCATGTATTTATGTAAAAAAAAAAAAATATGCTGTTTACATTTCATGCAGTTTTAAGTTTGTCAGGAACCAGGCAAAGAAGCAGTATGACCAAAGAGAATCGACTATGGGAATATAGAAAATAGCAAGATGAGCTCTTGAGGATAGATCAGAGAGAGATCATATCTCAGATAATGAAGCTGTGCTTTAATTCAGGTTTCAAGAGTGGCTGAGTGGATTTCTAGGATAACACCTGGTTGTGGGGAATGCTCTATGCAGCTTCTGGATTCCTCTTTTTGTAAGCTTTTATAGGAAAAATGCTTGAACATCTTGCAATTTGTACCTCAACTTGGCTGTTAGGTGAAAATGCTGAATATAATGTTAGATTTTATAGTGGGGACTATAATAGTAAGAATTACACATGTACTTGTGGTGCTCGGGGGGATTCTGGAGGGAATTTTTTTTGTCTTTAGTAGTTCAATTACTTGGTTTGGAAGGGAGATTCTTAAAAGTAGCATTACTTTTATTGGTCAATTAAACTGTTTGCTTGCTATAAAATTGCAGGATGTAAAAGCAAGTCTTTGCTGTCAAATCCTAGTTCAGAATTTAATACCTCAGAGCACTCAAGAGCTTCAGGAAGAGTCCTGCATATAATGTGAAACTAATGGTTTCTGATGGTTTGATAGTTTTCTATTATTTTGCCAGTGTATGTATTTATTTCTCCAAGTGAGCAATTTAAAAACATTGCAGGAAAGTCTTTTGTCCACCACTAAAACTACAAAGATCTAGTAATAAGAAGGCCACAATATGATTCTGATAGTGATTGCTTGGTCTCCGAGCTTTCTTTTCAAGCAGAGTTTGAGCTTGGGACGTTCTCACATTTATAAATTAAGAAATACACTGTATACATGCAAATAGAATAACAGCCTTGCTGAAGAACTGGTCAGGTATTTAAAGAATACTGTAGTGGTTTAACCCCAGCCAGCAGCTAAGTACCACACAGCTGCTCACTCGCTCCCCACCCCACTGGTGGGATTGGGAGGACAACTGGAAAAAGGTAAAACCTGTGGGCTGAGAGAAGAACAGTTTAATAATTGAACTAAAGTAAAAATAATAACAATAAAAATAATGACAATAATGAAGAGGAGAGGGAGAGAGAGGAATAAAACCCAAGGGAAAAAATACAAGTGATGTGCAATGCAATTGCTCACCACCTGCTGACCGATGCCCAGCCAGTCCCCCAGCAGTGATCGGTGGCCCCCAGCCACCTCCCCCCAGTTTATACAGGGAGAATGACGTTCTATGGCATGGAATGTCCCTTTGGCTAGTTCGGGTCGGCTGTCCCTCCCAGCTTCTTACGCACCTCCTCACAGGCAGAGCATGGGAAACTGGGAAGTCCTTGACTTAAGAGTAAGCACTATTTAGCAACAACTAAAACTTCAGTGTGTTATCAACATCATTCTCGTGCTAAACCCAAAACACAGCGCTATATCAGCTACTAAGAAGAAGCTACTAAGAAGAAACTTAACTCTATCCCAGCCAAAAGCAGGGCAAATACTTAGATATGTTCGTTCTCTGTTGAGTAGAAATTGCTTATATAGAGGGAAAACTTAGGATTTCTGAGGTATCAAAGAGTTGCTTTTTCAGTTACTCTAAAATTTTGACAAACTTCCAAGGCAGGGTTTGCATTTATCTGTAGACTGGAAACTGAATTTGAAGTAAGAAAAATAATCGTGGAAAAATTTAACCCTTTGAACTCCAAATGATGCCATCACATTTACTATGAATTTGTTGCTTGGCCAACTGTACCGTGGGAAACACTGCTCTGTATTTTCCGAAAAGCTTTACTCCTGCTGTGCTCATGGAGGGGGAACATCCCAATAGTCATTGGGTTTGTATAGGGACTCCAAATGTGTCCACAAAGTTGTGACTAGTCATGCTGCTTTATAGAGCTTTGCTGGGTACTGTTACCACTATTAAGTTCTAAAATGCCTAATAATCGGATGGTTTATTTGCATTAGTGTACCTGACTAGAAAATGTCATTGGTTTTTTTGCAGTCCTGAAGTCATTATGTCTGTAATGCAGAATAGATTAATCATGTGCTGAAGAACAAAAGGGATGACGCTCACGTTTAAAAACAAAACCTAAACAACCAAATAGAAAAGTTAGAAATGTTTTGGCTACATCCTTGCGCAGGATACATAAGTCTTGAGAAAGGAGCCTGACATCTTCCTTTGACATCATGAACTAAAGCAATGTACGTGCAAAATTCTTTGTTACAGGAGTTTTATGGTTACATAAAGTTCTTTCATAGAATAAGAAGCTTAATGGAATATTACCTGAGAATGTTTCTTAGGTTTATGAGACACACAATATGTTTATGTGTTTCTCTAATGTTTCAAAGATCATTTGAGTTCTCATAGAAAAGGTGTTATGCTTTTGAGGTATTTTTCCATAAACTTTTTGGAATTTCAACAATGGGCCATTTCTTGTGAAATTTCCTGTCAAAATCTGGAAGTGTCAGATGTTTCTGTAAGTAATCAAACTAAGAAGAAAACTAAGTGTGGTGGGTTGATTGTGGCTGGTCACCAGGCGCCAACCAAAGCCACTCCATCCCTGCCCTCCTCAGCTGGGCGGGGGAGAGGAAACACATGAAACGCTCGTGGGTCAGGATGAGGACAGGGAGAGCACTCAGCAATTACCGTCTCAGGCAAAACACACTCAACTTGGAGAAAATTAGTATAATTTATTAGCAATCAAATCAGATAGGATAGAGAGAACTAAAAACTAAATCTTAAAATATGTTCCCCCCACCCCTCCCTTCTTCCTGGGCTCAACTTCACTCCCAGTTTCTCTACCTCCTCCCCTCCAGCAGCACAGAGGGATGGGGAATGGGAGTTGTGGTCGGTTCATCACACATTTCTGCCACTCCTTCCTTCTTGGGGACAGGGCACCCTGGCCCCAGATGGGTCCCCCCCGCAGGCGCAGCACCCCAGGCCCAGCTGGCCCCAGGGGGTGTCCCTGTGGGGTCCCCAGCCCAGTCCCCTCCCCACGGGGCCACAGGCCCTGCCGGGAGCTGCCCCAGCGCCGCTGCCCGCAGGTCACTCCTGCCCTGGCGGGGCCCTGCCCGGGCTGTGGGGGGTCTGCTTCCCCAGGGGCTCCCCTCGGGCTGGGGGCACAGCCTGCCCCCAGGGGCTCCCCTCGGGCTGCCGGGAGCCTCTGCTCTGGTGCCTGGTGCCCCCCGGCCCCCTCCTGCCCTGGCCTGGGGGCTGCAGGGCTGTTTCTCACATTCTCACTCCAGCTGCAATTGTGCAGGTTTTTTCCCTCCTTCTTAACTACGCTGTCCCAGAGGCACTACCAGCATCCCTGCTGGGCTCAGCCTTGGCCAGTGGTGGGTCCGTCTTGGGGCCAGCTGGTGTTGGCCCTGTCAGACACAGGGGAAGCTTCTAGCAGCTTCTTACAGAAGCTGCCCCTGTAGCCTCCCTGCTACAAACACCTTGCCATGCAAACAAAATACACTAAGGAAGGGGATGTTCTTCTGTGGAAGAAACTACTCTTCCAATGGTGTCTTTAGCCTAATTAATTCAAGAAATCTTTTTTATTTATTTATTTTGCATCCAAAATTCTCTTTCTCTCTTTACTGATGAAGTAATATTATTTTCCAGACAATGTTGTGGAAACTAGTGTTTAAGTCTAGATGAGCACCCTCTTGAGTTCTTGCTTAGAAGAACTTTATTCCTTGGAGGTCATGGTTTCAAATAGAATTAATAGGCTGAAGTCTTGTTGAAACTGCTGAATTCCTCATCCATGAAGATTTGCAGGGAAGATGTAATGACTTTAGAAGCAATAGCACTTTTTTTTTTTCTTCATTTATCAATATAGTATCTAGATACAGTTGCTACTGATTTTGTGTGTCTCAGACTATTTCTGTTGCAGGGTTGTGTTTTTTTTTTAATGTTTACCTTGCTTTTTGAAAAGTACATGATTATCCTTGGGTCATTTTCAAACCCCCTCTTGCATAATAACTAATCATCTCCATTCTCTGATTTTTGGCCAGTATTTGCAGGTTGCTGTTGGATGTTCTTTACTGTATGTACCCTTATTAGGTGTCATATAATGTGACCGTGATAATAGGTTCTGAAAAAGAACAAGCGGTGGCAATCCATTTTGAAAGATTTATAGCACAATGGGAGATGTTCTCTACTAATCATGGAGGAGCATGCTCCAAATAATTTTGTTCACCAGGGGTGACTATTTATTTTCAGTCTTGTAGTGGTTGGAGCTATTTATCATTTTTAAAATGTTTCCAACATAGCACTGATCTCCTGCTGTTGATCCAACAGATCAAACTGAAGACCCCTGTATTTTTTGCATTTAAAGTAAATTCAACAGGAAGGCAGCAGAAAGGAATCTGTAATCTTCTATGAAAAATTGTATGTAAGTAGACCATATCCTTATAAAAAGTAATCTTCAAAATAATAAAAGAGACTTGAGCCTTTAAGACCTATAAAAATGTTTAAAAAAAACCAAGTTGCAGAATTTATGGAATACATCCTTAATGCACTTGAAATTGCTTTTTGGTATTTTATTAAGTAAAAACACCAAAATCTCAACCTCTCTGAATGGAGTTTGGTTTATAGTGTAAATAAATAAGTTTTTACACACTAGATCATTCTGCACTCATTGCTCAGAGGTTTCTGAGACCAACTCTTATCAGTGCTTATGGGAATTAAATGAAGTTCCTAATACAGATAGGTTTTTTTCCAGGTTGCAAATACAATTATCCTTTCTGCATCAAGAAGGAAATTCACCAGGGTACCTTGTGCAGATAGCAGGGCACAATCTTTTCAAATCAATTTAATGAAATGTGCTTGTCCCAAATTCCATGCCATTTTTCCAGCCTGTCTTTGTAGATACTCCTATTGCCTTTGTTTAAGAGAACTACCTGGTGTAAAGATTTGTATATATATACACATTACAGAACATTGAATTTTATTAGCTATACAATTTTTGTATGGCAAAAAACCCTGATCTGAGTAGTAATTAATATACTGAGAATAGGAAATACAACACTTACTCAGCCACTTGAAATTTTAAAAAAGACGTTTGTCTTTCTGAGATTAGTAATTTAGTAATCTTAAATTAACGCTTCATTGCTAATTGCAACAGTGTTTTCTTTCCCTGCACTGCATTTGTCCACATACCAGTAAGTCTACAAAACATCAGTTTTCAGGGAGTTAGATGCTACTTGGAATTTTCTGGAAAACCTCCATTTAGCTCAAATATATTTTATGAATAGTTCATCATAATTTCATCCAATTTAATACTCCAGGGTTTTATAGTTCTTCTCTTATTATTTCTACCAATAAATTAAGTAATGTTACCTTTTCATAACACCCTGGTGTCTAGTATTCTCATTCTGTTGCTGAGATGTTGATGGTGATTTGCAGGGTCTGCTAGGTTAACCTATCACTGAGAAAAAAAAAAAAAAAAAAAAAAAAAAAAAGAGTAATGCACTAGCTAACTTGTACTGTGTTCTGTAGTACCTGAGACTTGGAACAGAATTGGCAAGCAAAATACCATTCTACTAAATTTCAGCCCCTCAGTACTGTTCAGTTCTGAGGAAGGTATTCTGTCTGAAATGTTGATAGTAGTGGAACAGATTTTTGAAAAAGGAAGGAAAAAAAAAAAAAACAAAAATCCACAGTCCCTGTTGCTCAGCAGAACTTTGTTCTTTGTTTTCATAATTTAACAATACATTCAAGCATTGTAAGCTTAACAATTACCTGTCTGCCAGCTTAAAAGACTATATGCGATAGTGTTTCCTGCTGTGATCTCTGAAGTCAGTATTCCCTATGATTTTCCTCCACCACCTAACCTAGGAAACTTGGAGATTCTCTTTTCCCAAACTGTTAAGACACTCTGTTACAGTTTTTTATCCATTTTTCAGTTTTCTTTCTTGCAGTACATTGGTTCTGTATAATTTCTGAGCCATTTCTGTGGTGCTCTATCCACTCTTTTCAGCTAGTCTTAGTTTCTCTCTTCGAAATCAGATCCTTTTTGGAATATGTTTTGCTTGTAAAATTTTAATAAGTATTTCTAGATTCTTGCATTCATATATTAGTTGAAGCCAGATCTGCAGGATATTTTGTGATTGGGAGGCAGAAATAGAAAACAGTAATCAAATACTTCACTTTCTTCACTCTCTGTTCAAATAAGGGGGAAAAAGCAACATACTACAATTGTCTACAGAGAAAAAA
Organism: Falco peregrinus; assembly: GCF_023634155.1. Lineage (NCBI taxonomy): Eukaryota > Metazoa > Chordata > Aves > Falconiformes > Falconidae > Falco > Falco peregrinus. Next base: position 18,702,756 of record NC_073733.1, read on the forward strand.
TGTACAATAGTCCCAGCCTCTAAAGTGAAACCTCCCAATAGGTTGCTTTTCTTAAAAAAGAATCCCTATACCTGTGCTACAGGATACGGTTTCTGCTATCAGATAGAAATTCATGGCTCCTGCCAAGAATACAGGTTATTTAAAAAATAAAACCTCGACCAAACAAAAAACCCCCAAAACAACCCCGAAACTCACAAAGAATGAAAGCATCCAGAAGTCAAAATGATGTTACAACTCTAAAGAAAGAAAAGGTTCATATATTTTACATGCTTTTGAATAAAATGCAGTATAAGTGATAACACAGTAAACTTGTTTCTGAGCATAGGAGAAAAATTGCAAGATACTTCCAATAAACATTGGAGTTCTTCTGGTATAAAGCAGTATGTTGGACAAATAGAATGCTTTTATATACATTGTAATTATAAACTTAAAATATATTCTCCATTCACAAGCTCGATTTAGTAAGTGTAGCAAGTAGGTCAGATGGTCAGTAGAGAGAAATAATTGCTAAAGTTTTATTTCTTAGAATAATTAGCTTGTTGCATTAGTTAACTGGAATATCATGGGTGGCAAGTTTAAAAATAAGGTTTCTATAGTAAGATACTATAGTAAAATACCTTTAATATTCTCAGCTCTTTATAAAGCAGAGCGTGTCAGTCCTCAGGAAAGCTTCATGATGTGTCTGGGGACAGAGCCTGGTGGATGCTTATGGTTTTGTCTGTCCTCACTCTGCTTCCAGGAGTGATCTGACACCCTCTGTCCATACAGCTGCCCTTTGGGTCAGACCTCATTTCCTTGATACTGTTTTATTTACTCATTCCTAACCCTACACATACCTCTCCCATGACTTGTATAGTTGTGGTTCATTTCTAAACATTAAAACTATAGCGTACTCTGAGAACTGGCTGATCCAAAGGGAATCAGATCAGTAAAGAAAGAATCCTTGAAACAGAGGAAGAATAGAAAAGGCCAAAATGAGAACTGGTTTTTAGAAATTACTACCTAAACCAAAATCTGGAAGCCTGGAAAAGATAAGAGGGATATAGAGATGCTGCTAACATTAAGAATGGTAATGATTAGTTGAATTATCCTCTAATCCAATAGAGGAATCCACAACTGGCCCCACAAGAAGCAGGATAATATGCTAGATTGATCTTGGTCTCACACAGTGTGATTCTCCTAATGATTTGTTCATGACTTCCTCATTCTCATTCCGTTCATTTGTCTTTGTTTAAAGCTACAGTAACATCAACAAAAAATGTTGAGTAACAACAACAAAAAAACCCCAACAAATCGTGGAGAGGTATGGGTACAATTATGGTATTGGGTTGAGGTTTCTGCATAAGGAAGCTTTTAAAAAAACATTTTGTAATTATTCTCGTAATTGAGACCAGATTATCTCTTGAGATTTCAGTGTAAAGGCTTTCCAAATGTTTATCACTCATTTCTAATGAATCTTCAGGTTTTTTATTTGAATTAGGACTCAAAGCACAAGATCGAAGTCCAGCATTTGTAGTTTCATTGAGCAAAAGAAACACCTTTGCTATCATCTATCTGTCACATAGTCAGGGCAATGGCCTGTAATGCTAACCATGCTTCCACTTCAAGCACTGGAATTTCTTCTTTTGCCTGCGACTGCATTGCACACCTAGCTCAGCGTGCCAGGTGAGTGCTTGCAGCTCAGTAGAAGTGGAATATTTATTAACAGTCTGTGGAAGGGAAATATTTATCTTGATAATTCCATCAAACTTATCTTGTATTCTTGCTACAGATTCAGAACTGTGAATTACTGAGGGATCTGAATGACACCCCAGCTCTACTCTTGGGACAGAGGATATTAAGTATCTATGTGCAGATTCTGTGGTCAGGATCTAGATCTTGGGTTCATGGGATATGTGAGTAGAGAGAGAAGACCGTCTGTATGTGAACAAGGTATGTAAAAGATTAGAAAAATTGTAATGAATAATAATTACATTTGTTCTCTGTCATATCACAACATTATAAACAAGGTCCTGTGTGTAGATCATAGTGCTGTGCTGCTGTTAGCCATGATAGCCAAGGAAACAGTAAAGCCGCTTTGTGGTGGCCAAGCATGGAAGTAAATGTCTGAACTATGAAACAGTGACATGCTGTAAGAAGCGTGTTGCTTGGGGTTGCCTAGCAATAACTCATTATGGCTACTAATAGAGTGATAGGTTTGCTATGAAGAGCTTTTAAGAAAGTGAAGTGGGTAGATGCAACGGTATAGTATTACATAGGGAAATTAAGAGGGAAAATAATCTTTATCAAAAGCGACAGGACTAAGCAGAGAAAGCGTATTGCAGTGGGATGCTGTAAAGATAATATAATCACAAGTTTAGCATAGGAATTTGCCTCAGGGCAATTACTGTTCCGTCTAGTTGCATGGGAATAACTGGCTTTAACCCTAGAATTTAACCCGACTTACAACAAAAAGTAAAAATGCTTCATTATTCATATTTGGTTAAAGTAAAGCTCATATTTGGTTAAAGTAAAGCATTTCCAATGAAGTAGTTTCCATCTGTGTTATCCATCTGAAGTGCCCAAGTTACACATGTAAGAGAAATTAGTGATGTATGAACAGTTGCTAATTAAGTGTAGCTTGCGTATTACCTGAAGTCAAAGTAAAGACTGTGTGTGCATACACCCTTGCAGAGAACAAAGCATATATATAAGCTTGCAGGGGTTCCGTTCCGTCATTTTGCCACAACATTGTGTTCAACTACACTTACTCCCTGCTTTACGCAAGGTGGGGCATTTACTGTTTTAAACTGTTTTTGTTAAAACATCTGCTATGTTTCCTTCCTGAAGTGATACCAATACAGATAAGTGCTTTGGTATCCTTTGGAATAAAGCAGTTTTACACATGTGAAATGGAAATTAAAAACCACTGGTAACTTACTGGTAACCATTAAGTTAGCTCATAGTAGTGAGCTACATGGGAGTCTTTTACATTTGCCTCTTTAAAATTTTTATTTGATTTGTGGATTTATTTTGGGTTTCAGAAAGAGTGTGAAAACAGGCCTTTGCTATGAGACTGGTCTGGAACTGTACTGATGGTGGCCGCTCTAGAAGCAAGGAAAACATATACAAAGCTACAGGCTTCGTGCTCTGTTAATTATTGCTCCTGCGGTGTAAGTTTGCTTGTGATTTTTTTGTTGTTTGGTATGTGTTTGGGTTTTCAAATAGACAAAGGTCACATAGGGGTTTTTATTTAATACTAAGAATACTTTAGAAGAGATAAATAAATCAGTGGATTAAAGATCCCAAAGTGCTTCAAGAGGTGTTAAAAGAGTTTTGAGTGGTCTTTGCTACATCCTGTAGTTGTTTTTTAATTCTTCCAACCTTTATGTTTCTCTTACCTCCTTTGTTTCATTGGATGAGCTCTCTAATACAAGTGTTCATGTATTTAATAATTTTTCAGAGTATTTTAAGTACCCTAATAGTCTATAGTATAAACTATCAATATAATAGTATAATAAATTTTCCCTCAAATATCTTTTTATGTGAATACATTATATGTTTATATGCATTGCATGTATTTAAAGTCATATATTTGTATAATGGACCATGTATGGAGTGCTACCTTCTACTGAACTGCTAGAATTTCAGGCGTGGATGACTCTGGGACTTGAAATCTCTATGAACTCTTAAGAGTTTCCAAAAAATGTAGCTTGTAATCTTTCCATACCAGCACAGTTAGGTAGTGCTGCCATTTTAAACTGTGCTTTCAGAGAACACCTTTGTTTGCTGAAATAAAAATTGCATTTCACAGACTTTTGGACTGTCCACAGGAAAACCTAGGCCATGTGGCTATCCAGATTAGCTTTAGTTTATTCAGCGTTGTGTAAGTGTAGATCTACAAACAGTCACAGCCAGGCATTTGCATGTTCCCTTTGATCAGCAGCTGAATGTCTTGATCAGAACATGTTAAATTGCTACCTATCTGTTTCAGTTTGCTGGAAGGAGTGGTGATAGTCTTTGCTGTTTAAGATGGATGGTTCACTTGTTGTTCACAGGAGGAGAAAAAATTTCCAATCATTCTGCACCACTGGAGTCTGGCATGAGCTGCTGAGAAAAAGGAGGATAAATGCCATCAGAAAAAAGGCAGATGTGAGGGTGCTTTCCAGCACAGAAACTTACTCTTAGTAAAACAGGTGGCTAAAATGCACAAAATGCCAATCTAAAAGTGGTACAACTTCGACAATTTACTTTGTTTTAAGTAACCATTATGAATAATTTAGTGCAACTGACAAATATTTTTTTTTCCAAACCCTTTACATATGAAAGTCATTCAGTCATAGCAAACTCAAGGTATGCAGTTCTTTATTTTCTTCTCATTATGGTGTTTTTTTTCCCACGTTTTTTGGAGAAGTGCTCTTTTCTGATCATATATTGACTAATGCCATGAAATTGTTTGGGGTTAGTTGTTGCCATCAACATAAAAATAAAAACAATTCCAGGGCAGCACAATTTTTCCCATCTTCCATGCTTCTTGTGGAGAAAGCTCTGAGGATGTGGGTGAGTGGTTTGGGGAAAAAATGCAGGCATTATGTTAAATGTTAGGGCAGGCTTTAATTTGGAATTTCTGGCTCCAGACTTGATTTGTAAGTGACTTGTGGAAAGCTGTATCTGTTTTCTGTGGCTGAAGTTGTTGGGTGGAAGGGAACAGCAATTCTTACTCTTTTGTTAGAGTGCTTACTACTCTGCTCCTGATAAGACATTATTATGAATATTATTGTATAATTCACCACTTCAGTCAAAGGATAAAATCTTGATCAAAATTGGCTGTATCAATATGTATGCAGGAGAAGTATTTTAATTACTTGAAAATACAACTAGAAGCTCCCAGGGTTGCCATTTCCTTCATCGTTACAGGACAGTACTTTTAAATAGTCTTCCTCCTCCTTCCCTTCAGCTGCACTTCTTTACACAGCATACTGCATCTCAAACAAAAGAGGAAAGGCTTAGACCTGGGGTTAGTGGCTTCCAAGATAGTACCAGTATATGTGTCTGTCTGGGAGAGAAACAGTCTAACTAACTAAATCTGATTTTGCTAGTGAATATAGTGTTTGTTGCTTCTTATATGTCTAAGTCTTCTACCACATGCTGTTGCTAAGAAACAGTGCTATTATAAGTGATCGAAATAAAAGAACAAATTGCTATTATATTCACCATCAAAAAAGAAGGGTTATCTGCATGATATCAGGATTTCTGTTTCATGAAATACACCAGTCAGTTTCCAGTTTATATGTTCTTGGTATAACAGTAGATGAAGTCTATAATGTTGAGTGTTTGGAAGAGGATCCAAGCTCAGTGTATTTGAATGATCCCTCCAGGTGCAAAGCCCATGATACTCTCTAAAAAGCTGATAGCTGTCTGCTGGGGAAACAAAGCCTCGTACGTACGTTACAGAACAGTAGAACACTGAATAACTGTGTTCTTTTGGTTCCTTAGCTGAAGCAAAATAAAACAGGAATGGTCCAATATGACCTGAACCTTGAAAGTGTAGAGAAGTTGACATTTAAAAAAGAAAAAAATATTTTAGCTTGTGTTTAATGTTTCACTTTTTTTTTTTTCTCCTCAGAAGTAAAAGAAAAACTTCATGTCAAAACACAGAGTATCACAAAAAGAAATCAGTGGATCATGAAAATTCACGTAATACTTTTTTCCAGGTAAATTTTCTTGACATATTTGTCATCAATTAGCAAATGAAAAAATTGTTTAGCATGAAATTAGTTTCTAATTTTAAAGTTCTGCCCTGAAACAGCTTTTAAATAAAGGAGAGGGCCTAGTTCTTCGAGATCTTCCAAATGCTCACACTCAGATCCTCAAATTGTGGCTTAGTGTGTGGATGGCAAAAAAGCTTTTGGAGCCAAAAGTTATGTCAGTGATTTCTCCAGAGAACCTGATGACAGAATTCCATAGCATTTTCCAAGGCATAGATAATGAATTGCAGTATTTGTATATTAATGAAATTTTGTTACATTGCTATAAAGTATTTTTGAAAGCTTTTTTGCTTTAATTTATGTTTGACTTTGAGTGAGCCTGAACTGTCTGTAGTGAAATGGAATAGAGTATGTACAGATGAAGCTAATTAAATACTAGCTGTCGCTCTTCATTTTGAGGCCCTGATTGTTTTTTAGCTTGCTGTCTCAACTTTGATTGTTAAAATACGTATGGTAGTTCTCACCCCACATTACCTGTGAGTGTTACTAATTAGGTGTCAGGATGTCAGTGATTAATGTAAAATCATGAATAAATTACAAATAAAATCCATACATATGTACAGAGCCATTTAACTAATTAAAATGCTATGCAGCATGAAGTACACTAGTGATAACGACTTCTGACCTTTGAGTCAGAGCTTCATTTGCCTGGAATTTCACTGATTGATTAAGTAGATGATAATAGTCAAGTCAGAGTCACAGCTGTAAACCTCATTTGTCACAACAATGCAAAAGGCAATCTCCTTCTGTCATTATTGAAGAGAGTTCAAAAGATTTGATCTACATTTCAGTCCCATACCTATTTGTCATTCAGCATTTACATAATAGGGGAAAATATGATTAAGACTGCAGTCCCAAATAGTAGTTAAGGCTTAATCATGACAAAAACAAATGGGTAAAAAATAGACATAGATCTGAAAAATTTCAGCATTCTTGTTTAAATATGCCATCGGAAGGAGGGTACGGACATCAAATTAAATGTGATGAGAGGTGGACAGAATGCAATTGCAATCATTCTTGGTATACCTGGAGTAGAAGAAAAAGTAATTTAAGAAAGAAACTGTCACCACTGCTTAGGTAGAGGCATCTCTGGGCTTTGTTAATGCCCTGCAGGTTTTTTGACCTGCATCCAATTGCAGTGGCTGAAGCCTAGACAAATTGATGAGTAATAACTGTGGGTCGTCAAATCCAGTCAGAGATGCTTATTCCTATGCTGCTTTTGCTAAGTGGTACCAATGTCGTCTTGTCTACTTAGCTGTTCTATAACTTTAGGGAACACAGATCTCATGTCATAGCTGTTTGAGGGCTTTTCCCTGAACTGCCGACTGTTGTTTCCACTTTGTCTCATCTATTCTTCATCAGAGCCATTATGATGTTTTCATCTTGTTTTGTTTTGGGTATTTTAAGAAAAGAGGAGATTTTGCTCAGAGGCCAACCTAAAGCATTTTGATGTTTCTGTTTCTGTTTGAATGAGGAATTATAAAATAAAAAAGCCCCTAACAACAAAAACACCCCTAGCTCCCAAACCCAGGAAATAAAATATAATGCTTCCAAACAATATGTGCTCTCTCCGTACCCCAGCTGCTCTGTAAAATTGTTTTTTGTTTGTTTCAGTTTCTCTGTTTCTACCAGAATATCAATTTCCCTGAGCAGATGCAGGGCTCTCAGGATCTGTGCCTTATGGCTGCTCTGCCATCCAGACTGCCTAAGCGCTACAGGACCTGGGAACCCAGCCCAGAACTTCCAGGCTTCCAGCTCTGCAGGAGGAAAGCCCCAAGAGTCCTGGATTCAACCTGTAGTTTCAAGGTTTGCAGGTTTTCTAATGCCAACAGAGAAATGGATGGAACGACAGCTTCCCAGGCTCTTGGCCTCCTGGTTCCAGAGCGGGGAACTGGGGAACCACAACTAGTTCAAAGGAATGCAGCACAGCAGCGCCTCAGACGCGTATAGCTGCGGGATACCTGTCAGCCCTCCAAAGGCTGATCTGATCATGCGTCGCTAATGAAAACCTTGGTATCAAGTGAGAGTACTGAACATCTCTTTCCTGAATGTAATTCAACTCTAGATGCCTAACAGCTTCTGTAGCTCCATCCTTCCATGGTTTATGTTTAGCTTCATGTCAGCGATGCTGTGTAACACACTGGTTGCATACGTCCAGGTCCTATATCATCTTGACCAGATCTGTATCTTGTAGGTGCTGCAGCTCCCTTGCAACCCAAAAATGGAGCACTGGGGAGGTAGGAAAGGCTATGTATATTCTGATACATGTTCAGTTAGGAGTCTGCACCTAATTTTACTAGTATAATTTTAATAGAGATGCTTTTCATCAGATTCATGTGGGATCAATGTCTCCTGAAAATATAATCTGTTGGAGAATCATGGTTCTTTTTGTCAAAACACAAAGCTTTCAGCAACACAAATACCTTCCCAGTTACCAGATCCAGGATTTTCCAAACATCTCGTCATTCAGCAGAATTATATAGAGAAGTGAAATAAGTAACAGAAAGAAATTGAAATACATTTTCATTACAAATCTGTCTGAAAATTTAAAGTCCAAGATGGATGGATTTAATTAGCTCGGGACACTTTGGTTTTCCTATAACTCAAATGTGTCATCTATACAACATGCAGACCCTTAGGCCATCATTTGAAGTGAGCCATCTCTATTTTACAGTGTTAAAACTGGGCATATATTCTGGGTTTTGTGATATTCTGTAAAATCTGACAGATTTTGGCTGGGGCCTTAATTTTCATAACTGTAAATAAAGAAAGAATTGTTTTACAATATTCCAGTAAGTCTATTTTACTATCAGTTGTGAAAAATTTCAGAGAACCATTTTTAGAACAGGCTGTGGCTGTGCATTATTATGCTTTCAGTTAAGGTAATGGGAATTCAATAGAGTCCCGTCTGAAAGGACATATCCTACCAATGGTGTAAGTTCAATAAGGATCAGTCTGATAGGCTATAATTACTTTAGTGCTTATCTGATGAAATTATTTTTTTTTAATTTTTTGTTGTGAACTGGGTATTACAGATCTAGCACATATGCAGGAACATAGCCCTCTTTCCTCTCTCAGACTTTTAAATAGAGCGACAGTACAGAAGGTGCATCCAGCAGTGTGGAAGGAGACAGACAATGTTGCTGGGAACTTTGAGTTCAGGTCATGCTGGCTTTGGATCATTTACTTTCTCTTCCTCCAGGATTATGTCGCAAGCTCTTTCCTTTAAGATGACAGGGCTTGCACCAGACTTCAGTATTGATGTGAATCTGAAAATGCATGAAATCAATGAAAACATCAGCCAGGGGCCAATTACATTGCATGCTATCAAATGATACTAGAGACCTGAGCTTCCCATTCAGAAATTATACTAAGAATCACACTTGTGAGAATATTTGATTTGCTTTATAAAAGGCTCTTCAGAAAAAGATAAGATAAATTGCTAGTTTTATACAGCTGTATAGACAAATTGAAGCAATAGGTTCTAGGGTGCTGGCAAACTGTCCTTGCTCTTTGGCTTCTGTCCACATACATTCTTTGAGATCTTGTTTATTCTGGGGATTTGCTTCCATTTCAGTCAAGGACAAATTGCTGTCAGAGTAGCTAATCTGTTGTAAATGCCAGCTGGTGTAGGGTGTCCCATTACCATAGTCTGTCCTCTAACTTACTGTGGTTTCAAGGAGGAGACATTTGTGCCAGGACAAGTAGCAAACTTAATTACCTATACTAAGACTGGGGTCAGCATGAGGTTCTGAGCTGGGTGAAAATATTGCTGCTTACAGCTGTTCGTCACTGTTCTGTCTGCTCTGCTCTGGAATGAGTGTCCTCTCTCTCTCCTCCCATTCAGCTCTGCTTGTTTAGCATCGTGTGTGGCTGTTCCCAAGCTGCTGGGACATGCAGAGCTGTGAGGGTAAATTCGGAGAAGTGGCAGTTCTACCACGGGAGAGGGGTGAGGGCAATGAGATGCTTGGGGTGGCTAGTAGGCTCAGCTGCAAGTAGGACTACTTACCTAACCCAATCCAAAGCTGCATTGTACAAATAATCCACTAGCTGCTAGCTACAAAGCCTAGCAATATTTTTGCTAATAAAAGCTTTTCAGAGGCAGCAGAGAAACCTGTTGCTAGTGACTGCATAAGTATTTTAAAGGTGTCAGATTGAACAACGCTGAGCAAATAATCTTACGGCAATCTGAAATGCGCTTGGATGATATCAGTTTTTGTCTGTTTGCAGAGCAGAATGCCAGGCTTCTGAAATGGACACTTTCATCATCTCTGTTAAGGACTAACATATTCGAAGTGATGACTTTTACAGAGGCTTCCTATAGAAGAATTCACTTCACCATGTTCATTCTTTTTGGTGTTACTCTGATTCTTTCCTCATTGCCAAAAAGCATGAATAACAGCTTGAAATGCTGGAACCAAAGAGCAGATAACTTTCAGGATGTATAAAATCTTTTAATTCTCCTGGTTCAGATATACAAAACAGGCTTCCCGGGGGATGTTTTTCCTTGTTAACATTTATAAGATAACTGAAGCTACAGGTGTTCAGCTTTAATAAGGCATTAGTGAACAATTATACAAGACACTAAAAATAAAGGTAGAATCTTTGCATGAAGGAAATGAACAGAGAGAGAAAATATTTAACAGCAAAACTGCACTATCAAATGAGTGAGAAGATTTTTAGAAAGTAAAATTGTTGGATAGAAAGGATGGTGTTGAAAGAAGGAAGGAAGGACTATATATTTTTGTGTGCAAGATATGAAAAGACACCAATAATATATAAAGGAATAACTGGTGCTAACACTTCTGATAAAATCATCTTCTGCTTGTATTAAAATGTTCTCTGAAATATTGCTTTAAAATAGTGCAGAGCCAGCTTTCTACTATCAGGGAATGTTGTATTCCCTTGATTTATGAAATCTCATTTCAGTTGCAAACTGCTGGCTCTTCTGTGTTTGTTCCTGAGCACTGTATAATTCTGCAGACAGCTCAACTAGCAGCATCACTAAGAGAAAGAGGAAATTAGATGTATTAAACCTGAAGAACCAGTGACATTCAAATAACAGTTTTGCTCTAGTATTTCTCATTTGTTAGGAGGAGTTCCTAATGAAAATTCTAACTTGTCTTAGTCTTGGAAACAATGATCTGTTTTAGTAACCTCAACAGAACAAATTTAGGGCAGAGTTTCTGACACTTTCTTAATTATAAGATGATGTCTGGTGAAGTGCTTGGCTCCCATTTGTCTTCATCTGAACTTACCTTTTTATTCGTCACAGTTACATCAGACTCCCTCTCGACTTCAGTTTTAATGAGAAATGGTAAACTGGACCAATGCTCATCTCTCGTATGAAATTCCATTTAGAATTTGTAATGATATGAAGTTGAGACAGAGGGAGGTAGGAACTTCAACAGTGTTTGGTGTCATAGGAGTGCAAGTCCTCCTACCTTCAGTGCAACCTGTGCTTATAAGCCACTAAATACGTTTGTAAAGTCATCTGTAAAATACCATACTGAAGATCACATAAGATGCTATAACTCAGTATTTTATTCATGGGTATGTAGTTAGGTAACAAAGTGAGTCCACAGTGGCTTACCATTTACCCATCTGATGCTCTCAGGCAAAGTTAAGGACTGCGTAACAGAGGCATGAGTTGTGCAAGAAGGCTGAAACACTTCACTGTGTGTACATGGCTTTGAAAACACAAGAACGAGTCATTGTAATGAGTGAGTACATATCATTGTCCAGAGCTGTGAGTACAGTCTGCAGTTATGGCAATACCTCTGCAGTGCTGGTAACAAAAGGGCTTTGAGTATAAGATGAATGAACAAGTGTAACATTTGCTGTACTTCTTAGTCATTCCTAGCAAAATGGAGAAAAAATGATTGATCTTTGTAGATCTGTGAGAACCACTGATATTGGACTTAATGTTTGTCTGTTCTTACAACAGACACAAGACATTGTCCAAACATTGCAGTTATTAATTAGAGTAATTTGTAGTAAATTTTGGTATTTCACTTCTGTTTGTTAGCCTGGCCAAGTGTTTCAAAGCAGGTATATATTTATATCTCTCCGCCTATATTTATGTACCTGTAAGTAGATGTATGTATATAATACATATGTGTTTATACACACACAGACAGAAGTTTCTCTTTCTGATTTTGTGGGTGTGCACCTACCTCTTGTTAATACAAGAGACCGTATGGTAATAAAGCTTTTTTTTCTTTTCAAAAAAATGTTTAAGGTTGGAATTGGGACACTGTTTTTTTACATGTCTCTTTCAGACATTTGTAGATAGGCAGTTTCATTACAGAAACCAAATAACTTTTAAAATTTTTATTTATTTATTTGTTTTGTACCCTCCTGTAAGCTCATTAAAAGCTTAGATATCTTCTAGGGTTATTATTAGCTTGGTATTGCTACCTGTAAGTCATAGCCAAACCCAGAAAATTCAAGCAGCTTGAAATAAGTGTCAGAACCTGGAGGCAGTGTTAGGTACACAAGCATTTTTAAAAGATAATGTAAGTTTGAATTAACATCTAGAATAATTACATTACACTGGGAACAGAAAAGCAATCTGTTAACTGTTACTTATGTCATGATCCCCTCCTCTTCTGTAAAACCTGGAATTCAGTTTTATTCTGTGGGTTTTATTTGTTTCTTTGTTAATGTAAAATCTCAACTGTTTCAGTTCCATGGGAGAAGGGTCTTAAGCCCATGCTCCCCACTGGGAAACTGAAACTGTAATTGTGATTGGCCAATTTATACCGGAATATATTTTTCCATGGTGTCTTAGTGGAATAATAGGTATTCTGTTCTGGTTTTCCTTTCAGCTCATCGTTAGGTTTGTATTGATTGAATTATATATGTAATAAAGTTTGTATTAAGTATATGCAATTCATAGCGTGACTAGTAACAATTCTGACAGATCCTTAAATTTTGGAATTTCATACTTCTCTGTCGGCTTATTTCGATTACACCTTTCCGTAGCTAGTGAAACATACGTGATTTGTTTATTTATGCCTGAGGGCCGAATTTATTGCTGAATAGTGTAAAAACATATGCAAGGACAAGTATATTGAATGGCAATCAGAACATTTGCGTAGATGATGTGTGAGCAAAGTCAACTGAAAGAGATGTTAAAGCTTTGGCTCTAGCTCTACCTGCTCAGTGCAGGTGGAAGCATGTTGACATTAACACTTGTGTGAGTGGAAATTCACCAGAGGCTGCTTAAGAGTGGCTAATGTTATTTGACAAAAAATTAGTAACTTGTATAGATTTTTACCTTAAACGGAATTAAAAGTAGCAATCGGAATGGCTCAGACATCGATGAGCTATTTGGCAAGATCTGTCCATTTGCTTTCCTGCCCTGTGCTCTGCTGGCAGATTCTGAGCAGAGTAGTCTTTATACAGCTATCTAGAAAAGACAGCAAATGAACATTCACGTTTCATTTTTCCAGTATATTAATATTTGAAACCAGGCCTACAGTATAAATATTTCTTCTAAAATCTGTTTTGTGAGATTTCAAGGCAGCTTCTGGTTTAGGAAAAGGCTGATGCAATTCTACCCAGGATCAACAATTTTAATTTCTTTCCCTGACACATCTAATCATTACTACTACATGGAGAATTGTGGTAATCTCCTTTTTTAAAACCTGATATTTTTCAAGCAGTACAGATAAGATGAAGGGAAATCCAGTTTGTTTAATTAAAAAGGTATCAAAATGCTACAGACTTATGTTAGTGGATTAGATTTTCTCCCAGAAATAACTGAGTGGAATTGCATCGTGAATGAATGGGGTCCAGTTCATTTTATATTTCTATTTTGAAGGAGTGTAGAAGTAAGGAAGAATGGGGTCTTATATCCATCTTGTATAAAAAATTCTGCCTTTGATGTTTCTTTGACTGAGAAACTGCTCTGATTTTTATAGCAGCACAGTGGGTGCAGAAGTTGCATGTCCTTCATCCACAACACCTGCTTTTCTCTGGCATCTACAGTGATGTGCAGTGTCAATACAGTTTTGCTCATAAACTTTGATAGATTCAGTGTATAATCTCTGTCCCTGCAGACAGTCTTCAGCTCTGCTGTCCATGTTGTGGAATTAATGCCACACAGCTCGAAAATTTGCCTTGAGCATGTCCTTGTAATATTTGACTGGCCTATCTCTCACCCATTCACTGTGATTTTAAATGGCCGTATAGAGATAGCTCTGAGCAGTTTTTATCCAACATATGCATTGAATGCCCACACCAGCACAACTACGCTTGAAGGATCACTGGTTCAATGCTTAATATTTTACTGTGAGTTTAACTTCACATTGGCTATATCGGCCAGACGGCCTCTACGGGGATTGTGTTGTTCAGCTAATCAACTAGCAGAAATTAATTGCAAGTCTATGTGCCTCATTATGGATACAGAACGCTTTTCTTGCAATAAAGGAATTCAGCTAGGTTCTGGAGTACAACATAGCTCATGTTAATTTAGAAAGGCACTCCCTTCAAGTATTCTTAAATCTTCATTATTTTGTACAGCACCTTGTTACATATTTGCACACACAAAAAAAATCAATCCTTCTGATTTTACAAATGCAAACCTATCTTCTGTATTTGAAGAAATTTTAACTACTGCATATTCTTTCCAAAACAATCTAATGGACAAAACCCACACAAATTTATAACAGATTATTAATCAAATTATTCATATGAATACAAAATACTGATCATGGGGTCTGATGAGTGGGTTGCTTCCCTAAGAAATTATGATTAAAACCAATACACATTGGACACTGTATTTGTAAGCAATAACTTTGATGAGATATTAATGCTGCCTGTAAAGAGAAGGTCAGTGGTTTTTTTAACGCCAATTTTCCTAGAGGAACATTTAATATGTAAGTTCTAATTGAGGAGGAAAGGTACCTCCTTACAGTGTCTTTTCATCATACTTGGAAAACACAATATTATTTAGGTACTAAAAATGAGTCCTTATTGCTAGTAAACTTCTTTGCTCAAGAGATTAATTGTATGCTTATTTTTATTAATAATATAGGTAATATACACTGGTTGGGGAATATGAAAGAAAACAAATAAATGAGTTCCACATGTCACACAGAGATAATAAAAAGGGCAGCCCAACCCACTGATACCCACTAGATATCTATTACCTTGTTTTAATGACAACCTGATTATTTTTAATTTTTTCAATGCAAGTAACCTGGAGGGGATGGCCTTTTCCTAATGGGTAGCAGATATATTTATTAGAAACTAAAAAATGATTGCAATTGAATTGCTTTAAGAAACTTGCTTTCTAATTTGTGAAACTGGTGTTTCTCCCATATAATCTTTGCTTCAGTGACCTTACCTTAAACAAACAGAAGCATGTGAAAATATTCATTATTTTCAGTCAGCTTTCTATTACTAAGATGCTTGTGGAATGAAATAAAATTAACTATGATGGATGTGTCTGTGTATTATGATAATACATTAGTGAAAGTAAGTTAGCTGATACCTAGTAAAATGCCTATTCTAGATTTATTGCTGTTTCATTGGTAAGAAATAATAACTTGTTTGATAGTTTTAGTGGTTGTGTGCCATTAGCGTCTTGTACTGGTGACTATTTCAATGCAAAGGATTTGTCTTCCTCCTGCCTTTTGTCTTTTTTTTTTTTTTTGAGGGAAAAATAGAAAGCAATCAAAAATATAACTCTGGAGATTTTTCTTAAGGAAATCCACAGATAAACATTTCACAGTAAACCAGTCTATCCAGGTTGTTTTATTATTTAAAATCACACTGGTGAGTATGTGTGTATATGTATGTGTGTGTGTATGTTTGTATTTTAACATGGATTATAAAGTGCACCATTGCCTGGGAAGGGAGTTCCTCAGAGTAAGTATCCCCTAAACCATAGCTGTATCTGAACTTGTTAAACCAGTTAAGACCAAGTATCTGAGACCTTCCCAAAAGAAAAGTGTCTGCTGTTTTTGTTCTGTAACTGGGACTATTTTATGCTTTATTATTTTAGGGGGCAAGCATACCTCTGATCACATGCCATGTCTCCCTTTCTGGCTGATTTCCCTTGCCTGTGTGTTGCCTAAGGCTATTCTACTTCAGGTGAGCATCTGATGTCGAGGTTGCCTTTGAATTTCAGCATTACCATGCATCAGATCACAGAGTCCTCATCTATTGTGACATGGAAAGTAGTTACTTTCTACCCTGAATTAAGACAGCTTGCATATGGTTTGAGCTTTAATTATTTGAGTCATATTGAAGTCATTAAGAAGATGTAGCCTGAAGTTTTATATGCATATGCGGGCAAATGTTTGCAGAATCAGACTCAGATTTCACGAATTAGTTTTGTGGTGAGACTTAAGAGACTGGTAGAATTTTATAGATTGAAGGGAAGGTGGAAAAAAGAACAGGTTTTCAAGAAAGTGGAAGGTTAATAGAAACCATATGTAGGACTCCAAGTGATTCAATGGGGTCTAGACAGTGGCCCTTTCTGTTCTAATGTCATGGGCAACAATGACTGAAGCCATATGTAAGCAGCAAGTAAACCCATCCTAACTCATGTCTTCTCTGTTTAAAGTTTAATCCGTCTGTTTTAGGTGAAAGAAGATGGATGTTTTAAGAGTGAAAATGTCACACAAACAGCATATCAGCATATTACACCATGAGGTATGTTATGATATTCAAATCATACTATGCGTATGAATTCCTTAATAAAACAGAGTGAAAATAGTAACTCCAAAATCTCTAGCTATATTATGATGGTATTAATTCTATAAATTAATTAATATAACTATATTAATTCTATGAATAGCTATATTATTTGGTATTAATTATTCTGTATGCTAACCTCTACTTGCATTCTGATTTTCTTGACTTCATATGCTCCCTGAGTATTTTTTTTGACTGGATGTATTTCCTCATTTTTGTTTCTTTTTATCACCTTCCCATCTGTTTTTGAGCATGCTTTTCCCCTTTAATTTCTCTTATTGCTGATAGACAGTCATGTGTGTTTCTCAATGCTTTGTCTGCCTGCCTCTTTTTCACATGTGAATCTCAACTTAAATTTTAAAGGGAAAAAGAAAAAACTTCATTACCTGTTTAAAAAATTTCATAAACAGTTTCAATTCAGGAAGAAAATCTTGTCAGGAACTTTGATTCCATTTTCAAGACTGATTTTGGCATAAAGAAAGACTCTAGGTTTGAAAAACTGTTGTAAAGGATCAAAAAAGTAAGAAGGTAAAGAGACCAGATCATAAATTCCTTGAAGGTCTTAAAATGATGCCGTGATTGTTATTTAAAATGGAGGGGCTCAGAAGAAAGAACAGGAAAAGTACACATTCTTCTAACAGTTGTACCTAATAGTAAGTTCTGAGTCTTTAAATGGCCTGTTTTGTCCTTCAGTTTCTCCTGATCACAAAAGCTGGTCTTCAGTTGCCTGCTTCCCCTATAAAACTTTATCTTGACGTGCTGCTTTTGCAGAAACTTTCTGGCACAGGGTTGGGGTTTTTTTGGGGTTTTTTTTTTGGGGTTTTTTTTTGTTTTGTTTTGTTTTGTTTTGTTTTATTTTCCTGTTAGTGTTATGGCAATATGCTTGCATCTTCTCTGCCAGACTTGTGTAGTAATATAATGCAATTATATCTCATTCTTTGATATTTCCAAACTATTACAATTATGTTAGCTAGGTAACACCATTTTTTTTAACAGTGGTAAAGAGAAATAAGAGGTAAGTAAGGTAAAGAACATTTTTCTTCATACTGCCATGAAATTTTAGGTGCATGTAATGGAACTAATTATCCCATATTCAGGGGGATTCTTTTTTTACTGAGTTTTTTCCTCAAAAACTGCATTATGGAGTGTTGGATGAAATCAGGAGAAAGCTGACTCCTTAATTAGCATCAAGTCTTGTATATCTTGCTAGGGCTAACAGTTTGTCAGTTGGTAAATAAATATTTAACTCAAATGTAATCAGTGACTTCAGCATTTACACATTGTATAGCTGTCATAATATTGGGAAATTAGATTTCTCCTAGGCCAGTGCAAGCCTTAATGTTCAATCCGTCACAAAGCTTAGGTAGGTCCTGACACGCTTTTAAAGATTTATACTGTAACAGTACATTTAGTAATGGTAATAAACTGACTAAATATTATATTTCACTGTAATGTGCATTTCCAAGGAGTTATAAGTTACTCAGTCGCTATGAAAAGAAAATGCACGTAGATAGCAAGACCTGAGATCTCTGAATTGGTCTCACTTTTAAATCAAATTATGTTCTATATTAGCAAATGGCAGTATTAACCGAAGTGGAGTAGAATAATTCTTCCAAAGTAAGTACCCTAAGAACTGAACTATTTTCCTTTGCATCGTTGCAATTTTCTGTGTAACTAGTCTAAAGAGCAAGACTTTCTGTTCATTGGGTTTATGGATATAGTTCAGTTTTCTTAGGATTTATAATTGATCCAGCTTTTCACTGCAAAGTATTTAGAAATTCAATGAATTGCAACCAAATACAAAAATATCTTAGCAAAATACATTTCGCAGTTTTATTGCTGAGATTTGGAGCTCAGCTCTTAAGGACACACCACAAGACAAAGCACTGAACATCTGCAGTAGCTGAAGAATCTCTTGTCCTGCCTTTGCACTATTACTGTGCTCGCACTGTGGCATGACATTCCCTCATTTGGGTTGGAACAATTTCTGCAGGATTGCGCTTTAAACTGCATCAAGGATTTGCTGTGTTTTCTTTTAGAACCTGGGTCACAGCAAGGCCTTACAGTGTAAACTAAAGGGGAGGTAACCCACGAAGAAGGCCAAAGACAGAAAGCAAATTATTAAATCAGAGTTGTCACTAATCCTCTCTGTTGGGGAACCGTTTCCTTACCTAACAGCAGAAGAATTCTGCCACCACCTGAGGTGGACTCTCATGCTTCTGCACCATTGTATATGTCATGTTAGGTGTCTGTCATTCCAAAAAGTGTCAGTAGTTTTTTTAACAACTACTCCCAACTTTTGGGAAATAATATTTTTGGATTTATTGAAAGTCTTTCAGTAACTGAGCTTACTAATCAAGCATACATTATAAAACACTTACGCAAGTGAACAGTACTGCTGAAATAAATTTTGTCAAAAGATTAAGGAAATCCATCAACTTGGAACAAAGAATAATGTCCAAGAAACTACAGAAGATGATTTTTCCTTAACACTGTAGAAGAGTTTTTATTATAATAAGGAAATCTTTTTTTCCCCCAAAACTAAAGTGCCTCATTTCTGTGGCTTGTTTGTCTATACTGCCTATATCCTCCTTTATCCTGATGAAATTTCCATAACGTTATGCATGTTCTTATTAAATGTGTGATCAGACCCTAATATTTATTTCGGGTAATGGAAAAAGTAGCTGGAAATTGGATTTCTGTATTTTGTGAAACACACAGAAAATAAATTATCTTCTAACTTACTCTAATCTTTGAGCACTAACCTTTATATTATTTACAGTTCAAGGATGTTCCAAAAAATCTCATTTAGTGAATGACATTATTTTTGAGAGTTTTATTGTCAGTTGCCTTGCTGCTTGCTTGGGCAGCTCATGTCAGCTCCACTTTCTGTCTATAAAGGCTTCAAAACCACAACTTTGATTTTCTCAAAGGACTTCAAAAGTCCTTTAGAAAAGTTTATATTTTCTGTTGAAAATAATAATCAGGTAAATTCTATTAAAAAAAAAAAAACAAACCACAAAACAAACAAAAAAAAGCAAACAGAAAAAGCCACATCTTTGAACATATTTGATCTACCTCTTTCCCCTGGGCAGTATATGATAGAAGTTGTGAACAGGAGTCTGTAGATACCTGATGCCTAATGCTCCTGAGAAGCCTGGCTTTGCCTAGTAAGATGTCCATTCAAGACTAGTCCAGGGTCCTACAATTTACTTTAAAATAAAATATAATGCTTTGATACCGTTATTTTTTTTTTATAGTGAAAACCATCAACTATAAATTTCATCTTGGACATAGGAATAAGTAATATTTCACTAATTTTTATCAAAGCGTTGAAGACAACTGATTTTAAGCAAGTCAGTATTTTTTGTGTAGGATTAATATAAACCAATAAACTACGCTAGGCTTTGTTTCAAGAATGGGTGACTAGGGCCTTTGAAAAAAATCTCATGTGCAGTGAGATGAGAAGACTGGGACTGTTTATCTTACTGAAAGAATGAACAAGAAGGGGCACAATAAAAGAAATCACAAAAAGTGTGTGTGCTCCTTGATAGATTAGTTGATTTGTTTAGGGCTTTATTCATTCTTTCTAACAAAATAAGGCATCCAATCAATTTGAAGTTTATGAATGAAAGTAATTTCTTTACCACTCCCAATTAACATACTGAATTCACTGCTGCCATAAAAAAATGGGGACTGTTTCTTACAATTCAAGAAGGGGAGCTGACAGTTACCAGGGTAATGTTAACATCTGCATTTCCAGCCTCACAAAATGTCTAGTAGTTCTACAGTATGAGTAATCCCGTTATAGAAAAGTATTTTACAGGAAGTGTATTTTATCACTACTTAAGCAATCAAAAAGTGAGGCAAAGAAAAGTATTGGGACTTCTCTTTAGCGATCCAGTTTTTAACTGACTTTACAGTAGTCCCAGACACTGAGAACTTGTCTGGTGTTTTCTCTGTTGATTTGGGAGAAATATGGACACCGCTTCAGAAAACAACTTGACATCTCACCAGTGTTGGCTGGAAGGAACATGTAAATGGAGCAATTTAACTTGGAACAATCTGAATACTGCGACCTTTCATGGGGGACATCTGTTGTTGCCCGTTTCACAAAAGTAAAATGGATCACAGAGGACCACTGCAATGGTTGGGTGTAGTGGTACTGTGCTACTAAACTTCAGAAAAAAAACCACCAAACAAAGCCCCACCTTGTTGTTACTGCAAGTAACAGTAATATGTCCATTCCCACATGTTGTTTCAAGGTCTGGTATCTTTAAATATACCATATGCCAGTTGGTCTAAAAGTAGGCATTTTGTAACTCACTGATGCATTGTCTTTTTTCCATCTGGTAAGAAACCTTTTGTTTTCTTTTTCTCCTTCTGTCCCCTTCTTTTAAGGAACAATTTAATTTTATTTTTTTCAGTATAATAGCTTCAAAAAATAGAGACATTTTCTTCAGAATTGTAGTTCAGTTGTGTCATTTTGTTATGCTACTGTTATCCAAGATGTTCAGTATAATAGAGATTGAAATTGTGCAAGATGGAGCTGGAGACAAGAAAAGTAGAATGCTGAGCAGCCAAGAAATTCAGCTGAAAATAATGCATAAAAACATAGGGTAAGGAAAAGGAAATGAAAAGGGAATTAGAAGAATTAGTTGTGATGAAAGACAACAGTGAAGAAGATAGAGAAGCAAACAAGAGGCAGTCAAAACACACTGGCACGAGTAAAAGTATTTAACATTCTTTGTCCAGCAAATATTTGCTGGTGTATTAAGAAGTCCAGAAGATACAATGTCTAACAAATCTGAACTCCCCAAAATATCCCATAGCCATATAAAAGGAGAATGTAGTCCAGAACAGTGCTGGTAGGTTGATACTATATTTTCCTGTCAAAAAGTTAATCACAGGCTCTCTTTTTATTCACGTTTCTCCCTTTTGTGTTATGAATGGCTAGCCAGAATGTTTTATACTTAAGATGTTTTTAGAAGGGAGCAAAAACTGTCTTTATTTTATGTTTTATTTTGCTAATCACACACTATATCTTAGTGTGGCAATATTCTCTTCCCGTGAGTGGTTATTGTGAACAATTACACACCTAATCATTAATTGTTGTCTTTAAACTGCACTTTAATTAGCCAGTTTCACTGATAGGATAGCTTCCTAGAATTGTTCCTTGATATCAGCAGTGACTGAGACCTAAACGGCATCTGTAACTCGGTAACTTAAACACGCCAAGCTCCCACTCTGCTTCCCAAATGGAGCTCTTTGTTTCTCACTGTGCATTTTTATAGGTGGTGACTTATCTTCCTTGTTAATGCAGAAGGCTAATAGAGTTTAAGATAATTATAATATTTCTCAGGATGATGCTGCAGTTCAGTGGAAACAAATGCAGTAATTTATCTAGAGACCAGACTTGTTTTCTTATGCCAGGATCACTATTAGAGTCATCTCACCTGTACATTTATTTATCATTCCCTTTAACATCCCCTTTGTTAAAACAGAAATTAAAAGTGATTAACACATGAAGTGCTGTAACTTGAATGAAAAATGTCTGCAATGCAGATAAGACTGGGGAGAAACAAAAGGAAATCGGTGTTTGGCATCTGACAAGAGCAGACAATGGAGCCTAAACATGCAAAACATGCCGAGATAGAAAGCTAAGCTTAAGCAAACTCAAAAGAACCAAGCCCATGGTTACAATTTTAAAGCACTGGACGCAAATTCAGGCATCCTATAAAATGATAAAATTATATCATTGTTTCTGGAAAGCAGCCAGCAGTATTCTGCACATGTTGGAAAGGGGATGAAGTAATCCCTGACTAAGGATTGCAAGAGTCTCTTTATGAACATTGAACCGTGCAAGGAAAAAAAAAAAAGAAATTGAATTCAGAGTCAAGGCCACACTGTTCTGTACTTGGTTTTATTCTATATGTAGTAAGGGATATCAAAAAGAGATTTTCATCTATGTTTGGAAGATACCCTGCCTGGAACATTAAAAAGACACAAAAAATTGGAATGTATGAGAATGCCCTATACCACCTCTATGAGCTAAACCCCAGAGAGATCTGTATTACTGTTTTTTCCTCAAATACCGTGTTAAAAATCAAGGAGACGAATCTTGTGGTCTGACTGCTGCTTTAGCTACCTAAATCCAAAAATTGTATACCTCCACTGCCAGCAGTAAAGTCCCCTTGATCTCCAAATTGTCATTCTTAAATCTTACCAATGTCAAAAGCTAGGTGACCCTCAGACTTAAACCTTCAGTTCCTTTGTCACCAACACAGAATAAAGTAGCAACATAGCAAATATAGTGGTGAGACATATATAAAAAAGAATAAAGAACAAGAGAAAACTACTTTTGTCATAGTAGTTTTATTACTTGTCACTATTTTTTTATATATATTTAATTGTCACTATTAAGGAATAGTGCCAATTAAAACATTTTTGATATGTCTATCCGAGTAAGATAAATTTGTGCCTTAGCATGTAGTAAGTTGTGTGTCAGACAGTAGGGCACAGGAGGGATAGTCACTTGTACATATCTGCATTGGGGTTTTGAACTTTTTCTTTGATGTATACACAAGCAGGTGTTTTTCAGCAGTCTCAGGTCTGCAGCCGCAAACTTTTATATAAGGAATAATAACGTCAACTTTCTGTTCAACTTTCTTTCAGCATTACGGTGCTGAGAGGCACAGGTTACTGAACCCATTGGTTATGTCAGTATGTTTAGCATTTTGTCATTGAGCAATGGCTAGCATGTAATGCTAGGTTATTTACCATATTTTTCGTTTACGGTAGTTTGTGGGTTTTTTTCCTATGACACCGATTGTCAAGTGGCATTGATTTTAAGATAACCTGAACATCTACTAACAAAGGCTTCATAGTGGCCTGTAACATACCAGTGACATAAGTAGAATCTGTTTTAAGTTTCTGCTGCTACCTGCAATGAGACTGCATAATCTGGATTTCTGAATTTTCCTATGCCACATCGTCAAAACAAGATAATGGTAGTAAGGAAGACCTTAAATATTTTTTTAAGAGTAAGTACAGCGGAGAAATTCCAGGAAGTTTACTCCCTCTGTTTGAACAGAATGTGTGTGAGAACACAACGTGAACCAAAGAGCCTGGGCTGAATCATCCTGCAGTTTCAGTTACTTCAGTTCCTTGGTTGTAGACAGGAGCTGAGGCTTCAGGATCTGATGACATTCAGAGCCAAGTGAGCTTTACCAGTTAGCTGCATGAACCAGGTAGCTACAGTGTAGTTTTGCAAAGCAAAAGCTAATGACTAGCAGTTGCCCTGGTGTATGCTTTTACTCCACAGGAAACAGCAGATCACTCCAATTAGGTGAGGTATTTACATTTACTGCAGGAGAACAAAATGCATATGGGCAGTTACTACAGTAATTAATGCCCCATGTATCTGCATTTTGCATGTGGGGTATTTTAATGGTTACTGTATATGTAATGCTTCTGGTTACACTAGGGAATGCCTAGATTCTTTAGGCTCAAAAATGAGAACTCCTTTACACAGATCTCTGGTTGGTTCTGTTGCATAGATACTCGTGGACCAAGTGTTTATTAAAAAAAAAAAAAAAAGGGCATGGCACAGGGTAATGCTCGCATGGGGGATAGAATCTCTTGAACAGGGTTGTTGGTGACTGTCTGGGTGCTGACAGAAGTGTCTGTTGCAGGGGTCCTTGTAATGACAGGTTCAGCTCCCTAGACTGTTGTTCTGCTGAATTCTTTTCTGCAGCTCACACGTATTCCTACGTGACCAATCCAGCACATGCATGATATCTGTAGTTATTAGTTCTTTAATTACAAAGAAGAAAAAAACACCCCTCTAACTATATGAGCTATGTAGAAAAAGAATGTCTTACCATTTCTGCATCTGCGCAAACACATTCTACTATTTACAGATGTCTAACCTATGGACTATCTGATCAGTTTTGCAGTGGGAAGTTTCTGGAAGGGCCAGACATTCCACCAAGGGTGTTGAAATCAATTCATTGCAGCATGGAAATGTGTGTAGGCCCAGCAGAAGCTGCAAGGAGGAATCTTCATAACAGACTAAAATTCCCACTGGAGAGTCGCTGTGCCTATTAGTCAAACACTTAATGCGGAAGGTGGTTAGGAGTTCAGTGTTTGGAGGTGATCAACTGGCTCCGCTGTGCAGGTGACTGGCCCAGGTGTTCCTGAGCAAGCAGGAGAATTAGTAGGTGAAGTGCTCTGGGTGTGCTCAAGGGCACAACCCTGATGCCTATTTACACCACAGTTACACCTAAATCTCACTGACAACTTCGGTTCCAGAGCTCTGGCCACAGGTATGTTGAATTCTGCTGGAATTTGGAGATCTTATATATTAATGCAGAAAGTAAATTACAAACTGCTGAACCGTTTTCATTCGCTACCTGTATATTCATTTTCTTCTAATCCATATCATATCAGCAATGCTGTCTTTGGGAAATGATTGTATAGAGAAAAGTTGATTCTACTTGCAATAATTATGTGTCCAATGTCTGTTGTTATTAATGCAAGCAATTTTCATAACTCACTGTGCATTGTACTGAAAATGTGCACCTCAATGTCATCTTAACAAAGATCTGTGATAGGGTGAGACTTCAATTCTGCCAATGATTTTTGTTGAATTACAGTTTGTATTTCAGCTCAAAGCTAGTTGGTGCATAGTGACAATGAAGACCAATTACTGTTGGAGCTCCTGTTGTGATGTTTAGATTCTTAGCCTCTGAGAGAGTGAAAAGAAAAAAAAAAAAGTAATTAGTTTTATAACTGTCATAGTCCATTTCTTAGCTTGATCAGTCAGAAACAAGAAAACAAATTAAGGAGGAACAGATACTAAATTAGGGAGAAGGCACTATTGACATAAAAGTGGGCATGGAGCATTATCCGTTATATGTTCCTTTGCTAGGCAGTCAGTGGTGCTACAGTGCAGTATCACAGCTGGTAGGAGTTTGGGTTGTTTTGGGTTTTTTTTTATTATTTTATTTTATTTTCAGTCATTAAATTAAACCAGTTTGTTTCTGCAATAAAACAATCAATAATAACAGAACCCAGTACTGCTGTATAACTAATTCTCACATGCTGTAAATGTGCAGACATTTAAATTATTGTAATTTGCTAGCCAAAAAAAAATATATATTACAGCTTGGAAGATTTCTTTGTTCTATTATTTTCAAGAACACTTATCAGGCATCTTTAAGCAAGGTATTATCATGTGTCTGTGGCTTACTGATGAGATGTGTAATTGTCCTGTTTGACAGTTGCTCTGTTGGCCTTATAAATTATATCCAATTCTGAAGCGAATTTGTCTTGCCATGCCCAGGATGAGATCGGGCATAGTTTAACTGAAAGTCTTAACCACTGAACTTACTGCCTGTAACATACTTATTATTATTATCACTAGCATTTGTCTTGCTTTGATATGAGAAAATATATCTAGAAATTAACAGTATTTTGTATTGTAAGTATGGACATATCTGTATCTCTTTTCATGTTTGTTGAGGAAAATATCTGAGTTTGTTTCTTCCTGAAGCTTGTACTGGCTTTATCTAATTTATTTCATTTCGAGCAATAGGTTGCTTGGAGAATTTCACTGTTACTAATAGCTCTTTCATAATTTCAAAGTAAATATTTCTTTTTTTCTTTTGGAAGCAGTGGTTTACATCTTTGCTTTCAAAGATTAATAAAGCAGAAAACTTAGCAAGAATGTTTATAAAGCAAAAGCACTAGAGCTTATAAGTGATTGAGAAAGGATAAACTTGCAGAGATAGAATATTGCTTCAGCATGGGAAGTTCATTTACTTAATCCTGTGCTCCGACTCTGCTTCAGTGGCTGAAGGTTGAGGTTTTGAACAGGCGTATAGAGCCAATGGCAAAGTATGACCAAACACAGAACTGTGGAGATGTAGCCATAGATATTTGTGACCTTTTCTGCAGGCGGCTTTTGTTCTCCTGAACCTGGTATCATGGTCTAGAGATCTTTCTGCTGACTCCATATAATTAGTCTTCCCTTTGTTTTGGGAGAGCAGAATCTCTTTCACAGCTTTTCCCTTAAAACCTTGGTGAAAATGATTCCTGTTTTGTTTTGGGGTTTGTTAGTTGTTGTTTTTTTGGGGGGTTTTTTTGATACAACTTAAGGGGAAAGCTAGATGTTGCCTATGATGCAGGTTTTCTTGTTTGGGCCAGAGTGACACCATCCTAGCTTTGAGAAAATTGGCATCAAGAGATTCCAGAGCTTCTCTGAACTTCACTCTCTTTCTCTCATGTTTCATTCCTCCTGCAGTCCTGGCATTTATTGAGCTTCTAACTGAGAAACAGCTTCGTGTGAATAAAATCCAATCTTGTATTCATTCACTGTACAGCTCAAAGTGCAAGCGGTCAGCTCAGCCCATCAGTTGGTTTTGCCCTCTACCTCTTGTCAGCATTGCCGTCTGTCAGAGGGTCACCTCCTAGTCCCTGGGGAGCAAAGTGCCCTCTGTTAGCTCTGCTGGCCTGTCAGTTTTAGTCACTGGACTCTTTGCAGTAAGTTGGAGTGAATTTGCATAAATATTCTTTGTCAGGTACTTTGTATTTTCTTGATTAGGTGAAATTAGTATTTGTTCCTGTGCTCTCACCTGAAGATACTTTCTTCTTAGTGCAAAAGCCACTGCACATCTCCAGATCTTTGTAGTCCCTGTTAGTATTTGAACATTTCCCACGCTAGTATGTTTGTTTTGTCCCAGAAATGCACATTGCAGCCTCTTAGCAAACATGTGAAAACTCAAGGAAATTAAATTAATTGGTTAATGTAGGACACTGTCATAAAACAAGTCTTCCAGATTTTGAATTTTCATGCTAATGGTCAGAGTTGGTGGATGCTCCTTCCTCCCTTGAATACTTTCTAAGCAAACTTCCTCTTATATTTTCTTAAGCTATTTCCAAACTGTCCTTTATTGCATGTGCAGGAGCCCCTTCTGTAACCAAGCTGATAAAGTATATTCTTTCCTGGCTAACAGTTAAGGTCATTTGTATATTTGTTCTGTCCCAGTTGAAACTAATATCCTTTCCCCCCACTACTCTTCTCTCCGGCATCTGTCTTTCCTGGCTGCAGTCCTTCTGGATTCTAATTAGGCTTCCAATGGCTTGGCTCAGGATGTAACCATAACCAATTTATCATCCTCTTCATCTCCCTCCGGGACATTCATTGAAAGAACAGTACCTGAATATTTCCCCTTTATCTACAATTTCCAGTCTATATCAAACATGAAATCTTGACAGATGGAGTCCAATCTGTCATTACTAACAGTGAGTTAGTGTATTTTGCTTCTGATTAAATTTATTTATTGCACAAAGAAATATGGAAAATTTGTGAAGGTGAATATTTAAATTTGGGATATAGAATGGTTAGTTGGGTTGGGTGCTTCTTTTGGTTTGTGGGGTTTTTTTTCATATATATATATGAGGATCTGGATTATGCAAGATGAATGAGAAAACAATGTAAGACTTGTTTCTGTTGTGACAAGAGGAGGGACAGATCTGATCATAACAAAAACAGATGTAATGTGTAAAGCCATAAAGTAGTCCCTCATGTTATCCACTACACTCTCACACTGACCGGCAAAGAATGCAAGGAAACATTCTGCCTTCTGCCAATAGAGCCTCTGCCAGAGAATCAGTGAGTAAGATAGTTCCTGAAATACATTCTGCCGTAGAAAAGTGTGATAAAAAATTATTCTGCCAAAGTGCTGGGCCAATCAATCAAGTGTTAATGATGGATCATGAAACGCATTTGTTGACAAATAAAACCTTGTGTGCTGTGCCAGTGAAACCAACTGTGTCACCCGTCTCCCAGTGACTGCCTGAAATATCATTTGCAGAAGCAGAATTTATTGATGGAAGGAACTAATACCATAGCTAGCCCATGCAACTGAATTTGCAGGTGCATTGTAGTCTTAACTCTTAATGGTGCTTGGCCCCACTGAGGATATTGAAGTGTTCCCTAGATCAAGGGTTCTGTGGAAGGGGATGGACCAAGACCAAGTATAACACAGGCTTACTCATTTAGACCTTGCAGCTGGTTTCAGTACTTTTGACCACGTGATGCAGATAGCATGGCTGCAGGCTTAAACAGGAATACTAAATTAAATGTTTTATTCTGGGAGGCAGTGGAACTGAGCAATTATGTTTAAAACCTCAGAGGTTCTCCAGTAGACATGAGAGCTGGAATTCCTTCTATTGCTATGCCTACAAGCAGGGCTGGGAAGCTTTCTTGGAGAGACTGAGTCAGCTGGCTATCAGTGTGTTGGTGCTCTTTGTTGCTCATGAATATATATTTTTTTTTTTCGTTTTCCAGTGCTTAGCTGACAGGAGTGAGGAATAACTGACTGTCCAAATAACTCTGAGCGATGCTGTGTGAGATTGCCAGTGTAGGAAAGGGAGGATTTGACCAAAGTGTTACTGAAGTGTGTATTCAGGGATCCCTGGTGCTCTACCTGCCTTTACATGTTAAAGCAGCAATGCTTTATACATAGAAGTCAAGAAAGGAAATTGTGATATAAACCTTGTCACTATTTGTTACTTCATATTTTCAACTACTTTGACCCAGCCTACACAGAAGCAAAAGGCTAGGCTCTTCAGGAACTTTAATATTAAATTGTAAACCACCTGAGAAATAGCATGGTTACCTCCAGTATAGCAGGTGATGACTGGGTGTTGTGGACTGTGATACCTGAAGACCTCTGTATAATGACATTCATTTCTTAGTTTCATCACACTGTTTCTGCTGCTGATCAGTTCGTTTTTCTGTGCTGTGTTTTACCTGAAAAGCATAGTAGCATAAGCTCTACCATTGAAAGAAAGCATATTTTATATTGCCTTCCTATTCAAAAGGACTGCTGGGATGAAAATTTTCCTGGGAGAGATTTCTCGGGAGAATTTTTGAGCTCTCAGGATTACTTAAATTATGTGAAAACCCTTTGATTAATGAACTGGAATTTGTTGTAGTGCCCTTGTGCAAAAGAATCACAAAAGGCACTTGTTAATAATACCTAATGTTAGGAGAACTAAAAGGGCAATCTTTTAACCCTCAGTAGTAATACAGATTTTGAATTCCATTAGCAGAGGGCAGAAGCTACCTTCTAATGGAAAGCTTGGGTGAACATTGAGATTTCGAGGTTTTCATACCAAATTTTTGATCTGGCATTCACAATTCATTTTTTGTAAAAGACATGCACCCTTCTTCCTCAGTTTCCCCCTGCCCCCTTCCTTAGCTTTGAGAATATTTTGTTAGCACCTATTATGCTACATGCCGTCTCACTTTAAAATGGTTAAGGAAATAGAAACTGAAATGAAAAAGTCAAAATTCTTCCAGAAGTGACAAATAATTTTCCAAAATAATGCATGTCTTCTGCAGTGCAGAAAGTACTTGACTGATTTGTACAGGAATCTCATGAAATACTCTTTTCTTACTTGCAGCGAAGCATGAGAATTTCATTTTGAAAGATTTGATTTATTCAGCATGGTGTTAGGTGATTGATGTCATATTCTGGCATAAAAAAAAATATTGATTATAACTTAAATAGGAAGCCAAAAGCTACAGTTGTGAAGATGAGATCCCTTTGTCATACTTTTCACAGGCAGATACAAGCGGTTGCAAGAAGCCTCTCTTGGTCGTATCGGCGCTTACCATGCTGAATCCTTCAACACGCTTTTGATATGAAAGGCATTGGGTAACACGTAAGAGTTCACTTCACTGACCAACCAGCTTGCTTTTGGAAAAAAGATCCACGCTTTTTTGTGCCTTCAAATGTTGCTTTGGGTTTTGGACACAGAAAGACCATCATATGCTGCAGCAGTCTGTGCTCTTCCTAGCACAGCACAACCCCCCCCCCCCTCTCTCATAATCTCTTATGTTAGAGCAACAGCTCCCCAATCATTTACAGGCTCATAAACACAATCCAGCAGCATCCGTCTGCCCAGCAGACCAGGGAAACAGCTCAGAAATGAGAGCCAAATAAAACAATAACTCACAGCAAACAAACAGGCAACTACAACAATCAGATCATGCTGCAGGAGCTGTTCCAACTACCCAGACACTTCATTAGGCATGGAATAACAAAGGAAAATAGACCAGAGTCATCTCATTTAACTCTCTTAGGCAAGTTACCTCTCTCAAATTTTTTTTTGCCCAACTCCTATTTATTCTTATTTTCTGCTTGATGTAAGGAAATGCAACTTAGGTCTGGACACAGAATGAGCTGTGTTCTGCAGCCACAAGGCTGGGCAACAAAGAATTCTTGAGTTCTAGTTTTGCTTTTGTCATAGACATTTTTCATAGTCTTTGGCATTTTAGTAATTTTTAAGCTGTGTTTTTGGTTTCTTAATATATACTCTGTTCTACACTTGACCATAGCTTTAAATCCATAGTAGAACTATGTAAGAGAGAGAGAATTGCCCTTCACCATGTATCAGTTATGGACAAAATTTTACCTGGGCTTTATTTGATTCATTTGAATTTATTTTTCTTCTTAATTCCTTAAACTACAAGCTATTTGAAACCAGCGTTTAGCCTTGTCCAGAGGGGAGTTACAGCATTAAATCAGTTAATGGTTGTCCATTATTTTGCTGATACGAATTTCGGTTGAAATAACTAAGATTTGAACTATTATTGTAAGATCTGCAGTGCCGTCTCCTTTTAATGAACTTTTCATGTGTTGGTTTTTTTCACTCACAAATGCTGTGTTTTGTACCAGTCTCCACTTCACAGTGCTGGTTCCAAGCCTAGGAAGCTGGTTGTTACTGCTGGCCCCAGAGCAGCTCTGTGGTCTGGCCCCATCTTCTCTCCCCTTCCTGCGTGCTCAGACACGCTCACAGTCCCTGCAAACTTCCCAGACTGACATCTGTTCGGCCTCAAGTGTGCGGTGGGGGCTCCGTGAGGAAATAAACTAAGGTAATGTCTAAAGTTTAGATCAGGGGTCCTCAAACTTTTTAAACAGGGGGCCGGCGCGGATGAAGTGGCAGGCAGTCATCTGCGGCTGCTTGGTTTCCCCCCCAACCCCCGGCGGGGGGGGCAGGGCACGGGGGTGTCTGTAAATACCGGGGGCTGGATTGAGGACCCTGGGGGGCTGTATCCGGCCCGTGGGCCATAGTTGGAGGACCCCCGGTTTAGATCCTTGAAAAGCCCTCCTCGCATGCTACCTAAATACTAGAAACAATGAAACATTTTTTTTTAGAACTGTAATGTTTGGTGGTTTTTTTTTAATTCAGAAGATAAGAGTTTATTCAGTGGGCTAAATCTGACGATCATGAGTGCTTAGGTGTACCTCACACGATCATGGAATCACAGAATCGGTTAGGTTGGGGAAGGCCTTTAAAATCATCAAGGGCAACCACTAACCCAGCACTGCCAAGTCCACCACTAAACCCTGTCCCTAAGCACCACATTTCCATGTCTTTTAAACACCTCCAAGGATGGTGACTTAACCACTTACTGGGTGCCTGACCACCCTTTCGGTGAGGACTAGTCCCTAATCCCCAATCCAGCCCTCCCCCGGGCACCTCGAGGCCGTTTCCCCTCGTCCTGTCGCTTGTTCCCTGGGAGCAGAGACCGACCCCCCCTGCCCACAGCCCCTGTCAGGGAGCTGCAGAGAGCGATCGGGCCCCCCTGAGCCCCCTCTTCTCCAGGCTGAACCCCCCAGCTCCCCCAGCCGCCCCCCCCAGCCTTGTGCCGCAGCCCCTTCCCCAGCTCCGTGCCCGTCCCTGGACACGCTCCAGCCCCTCAGGGTCTGTCTGGGAGTGAGGGGCCCAGAGCTGAGCCCCCCGTTCCAGGGGCGGCCGCACCAGTGCCGGGCACGGGGGGACGGGCGCTGCCCTGGCCCTGCTGGCCACGCTGCTTCAGACGCGAGCCAGGGCTGCTGGCCCCCGTGGCCACCTGGGCACCCTGCTGGCTCCTGCCCAGCCGGCCCTTGCCCAGCCCCCAGCCCCTTTCCCGCCGGGCAGTTCCCGGCCCCTGCCCCAGCCCGCAGCGCTGGGGGGGCTGCTGTGCCCCGCGGGCAGGGCCCGGCGCGGAGCCGGGTTGAGCCTCGTACAAGTGGCCTCGGCCCCTCGGCCCGGCCTGCCCAGCCCCCCCTGCAGAGTCCTCCAGCCCCCCAGCAGGGCAGACTCGATCCCCTCGCCCGGATGGTCAATAAAGACACTGACCGGGGCTGGCCCCGGCACGGAGCCCTGGGGAGCTCCACTCGTGCCCCGCTCTGGGCTCGGCCGCCCAGTCAGTTCTTTACCCAGGGCACAGCACCCTTGTCCAGCCATGAGCAGCCATTTTCTCCTGGAGATGCTGTGGTTTAACATTAAACATAAATTTAGCATTAAACATAAATAGTTTAGCAAGATATAAGTATTTTAAGTTTCCTAAGGGAAAATAATGAAACCAAGACATGGATTAAGACTGCAACGCTGATGCTTGTACCAATACACATCATCTGTGGAAAATGCTTTCAAGTCATTATTGAATAGAGACATTGTAAACAACAGCTATTCTAAACTTTGGAAAAGGTCACAAAGATCTACTGACTTCCAGCAGTTTGTTGAACAGGTGGGTGGAATAGTAAATCTGTAAGGTACTTAAAGCAGTGCTAAACTTGCGACGTAGTAAAGCTGATTTCCTTACTTCAGAGAACTTCAGATATGTGAAGAGCATTTTAGAGCCCGGGGCACTGGAATACCCACTGCTGCAGTGAGGCGATCTTTATTAAAGAAAAAATAACAAATATAATATTTAGATCTTGACAGTCTGCTGTTAGGATCTTTCTCTAAACAGACTTCCATCACTTATTGAACACACTTCTAAACATGCTTCCACCATTTATTGAAAGCTGACAGGCTTTACAAAAATTGTTGATCAGAGAACACTTTCCCCCAATATTATATGAACTGGGATTTTTCCACAAGACATCCGTGTGACGCTTTCCGTGACTTGTTTGTAAAGGGGATCATTTTGCCTGCCCTGGTTATTGAGTTGACACTCGTGGCATTTGATACTGCAAGCAGTGGGTGATAATGATGGCACTTCTGGGTGGTTTTAAGGCAGTTTTGGCTGGCACATCACAGCTTCAGTGCTGAGCAGGCCGCACCGAGCCAGGCCATTTCAGTGATGGGCATGTCATTAGGTGAGTAGATACTAAGGGAGAAAGTGAACAGCAGAAGGTAACTTCAGCTTCTTTCTGTAGTTCTTGTTGAAGGTGTAGGTGGTAGGCTTTACAGGAAGCATTTCAGGTGTGGTGAAAGAATAGTGCTGTTTGTGAATTATAAAATGCAAACCAAGGTGAGCATCACTGGTACACGATGTTCAGCTGGTAACACCTCTCTGTGTGTGGAAATGTAGAATAATTTGTATTACTTTTGCCACTGGCTGCATATCTGTTAGCAAAATGCTAAAATTCTGCTACACCAACATCAGTTGAATGCACAAATGTGAGATACTGTGCTAGGACACTGGTGATTAGTGTGATTTTTTTTTTTTTTTTTTCTGTTTTGTACCTGTTAATTTGCCAATGCACTGTTTTTAAAGTAGATAGCAGAAGTGCATCATTTCAGCTTTAGAATAAAAGCTATTCTACTAAAGTACTTAATGCTTGTATGTAATCATTCAGTGATCTATTCTATCCCTTAAATATGTAGGAGATGTTCTATACATTATGCATATTTATTTCTTTGGAGAACGCCACCTTACATTCTGTGTAACAGTAAATCATTGGCCTGAATGCTAGCATTCAAATCTGGATCATTTCTTATGAAGATCTCAAAAACTTGTATGCTGGAGAAGCATCCTGAATCAAGGTCGTGGAGCAGCCTGTATCAGTGGCAGAGGCACTGATGGAAATCAGATTGACTAAACCATAGCATTACCCAATGCTGTACAAAACTCTTGGATATTTGAGAAATAAAACTGTATAGCTAGATTTCCTGAGTGTATTTGATGTATCAGGTGTGAAAGGGAAGGGTATTTTTGTATGGAAGTACTGCACTGTCCTCCTTCCCCCTGCGCACACGCAGCTGGGTGCCGGTGAAGGTGCCCTACCTGGCTCCTTTTTAGCATTTTGTTTCTGTATTCTGTTAAGAGACACCCAAGTGAAAATGCAGCCTCTGATCAACACCTGTGTGGAGACAGGAGGAAATACCGCTTTATGCAGAATGGGGGACCCCCAGCACAGGAGGAAGTCCCATTGGCATCTATTTCTGAGTGCCTTAAATATTTAGTTTAATTGTCAGAGACCTGATTAATCATTCCTTATTGTTCCCTGCCTGTATCTGTATCCGGTATGGAGCAAAACTGCCAGTGTTGTTCGGTGTTCAGGTGCTTTGCTGACCAGGTTCTTATCTCTCTCCACAGACCAGTCAAATTCTCTGCAATATAAAAAATGTTTTCTTTACCTTCTCTCCAGCTAGATTTCAGGCTATCATCATTCATGTGAATGAAGGCAATCTTTCTCTTAGTTTTTGGACTGAAAGCCACTCTGTTCCAGTTCAGAGACGAGCAATCCCTTACCTTTATTTATCTTTCCTGGTGAAAATCCAGTGCCTTTTGACGCAGGCAGTCTTGCATAAGGAGTTTTTACAAGAGGCTTTTGCAGATGGTGGTGTGCCTGCCCAGTTTGCAACAGCAGCAAACTGTTGCACTGGCACGGTTCAGGGTTCAAGGACCCATCAGGGTGCTGCTGTTACACTGTAAACAAGACCACGGTTTATCCTGCTAATTTTGTTTTAGCAGCTAGATGTCTCTCTTTGCCCCATTATTAGATGTAATAGTAGGTGAGCTGCTCTTGCCTTTGGAAAAGACTTGTTGCCCTCCATCATTTGTCTATTTTAGAGGCAAATTTAGGATCTGGATTTGGCTATAAATCTGTAACTCACAGAGCATGTGGCTTGATTTTGCACGTAGCTTTTTCAGATCATTGATTGTTTCCCTCTATTAAGCTGTTTTGGCCTGAGGCTGACCTATGCTTTTTGCTTTTCATGTTCCTTTGTGCTTTCCAAGCAGGATTGTAGATCGAGACACTTCCAGCCTGTGGCATTCTTCTTTTCTCTTAATCACAGCTGTTTTCCATCTCATGTAATAGTTTGCATTTTGTGATATGTTTTAAGTCAGAAATACTGTCCTCATGCAAGAGCCAAATCTTTGGTGTAAGCAGTAGATGGTGTGTTTGTGGTTCTGGAGAGCGATTACTGCAGGGCCATAACTGCTGCTGGGTTTAGTGAAGTCGAGTGGAATACCTGAAGTCTGGGGAGAGCCTGGCAATTTTTTTTTTCCTGCCATACAGTGGAAATCTGTGGGATTTTATTTTAGCAGAGCTTTCTTCTTGCTTATCCTTCCTCTTGCATTTCTTGTGTTACCTTTTCTTTGTTCAGGGTGTCCTCAGGTTATTCCTGCAGGTGTGGAATCACTGACAGAAACCAAACGAAAGGTTCCTGTTTCATTATGGTATTTGGCAAAACCGATACGGTTCTTCTCATGCCTTTCTCTTAAGCTGTTAACTCGAAGGCCAGAATACCTCCAGCTATTCTAGCCCAGCCAGTCAATGAACACTTGTAATTAATAAAGTATGTGACTCTTCCCCTAATTAGAAAATGAGACAGCACAGATATAAACCCTTTTTTTTTAAAAAAAATCTCTTTGTAGTCTTAATTTTTTTTAAAAAAAGCATTTTCTTTGAAGGGCATCCAGAAGTGGGCCAAGGAAAATTGTTCATTGTTATTAAATGAGAATGATTTTTCAGAGCACAGAAAAACTGAGTACACTGATGTTTGCTGTTGCATATACAGTGGTAGAAATAGCATTTATAAATATCACAGGTCCTGGCATTTTAATAATTTTTTCAAATATTTAGTGTAATTAACACCACACTTTTCAAAATCTGTAAGTAATATAAAGCAAAAATGATGCTCTGTAAGAATATGTCTCCAGTGTAAAATAGCTTTTCTACACCAATATAAAGAAATAGATAAACCAGTCTGCTTGTTTCATGATAGGTAGTGATGCTGGTATGTAGTGTGCTTATATATTGTATTTATACTAGGTCTTTGCTAATAAATTTTATGAAACATTTAGGATAATACACCCTTTTGATTGTAACAAGGCTGTATGTCTTTAAAACCTAGGCTGTTTCTACAGCTACCTCCTGAATCTCATTGATTTCATATTTAAGGTTGATATTGGGTAGACTAAGCATCTGAAATGATTGTCTCAGGATCAAGACATAACAGTTGTATATTAATTCTAAATATAATTCAGCAGCTGATTGGTTGCTTTTGCTCTGAATAGAAATACGTACACATACATGATATTTAATACACAGTAAATATATATTGTGCCGTATGATTGTGATATATTTTTATATTTATGCTGTTGCATATTCTAACTATATGTTGCATAAAATATGTATTATAACACACGTATTTACACGAAATGTGCCAATATAATTTATTAACATATTATTGACATGAATACATACGTATGCCCATATACTATGTATTGATATAGGTATGGGTATATATTAAAATTTTGTTAACACATGCAGTGAAATATCAGCATAAGCATGTGGTACTATTTTACATATTTGCAAATGGAATTCCATCCATGTAATTAAACAGCAAGCTTTTCTGAAAATTTCTGTGTATATTATAATTTAGTGGAGGAAAGAAGACAAATAGATGTAGCTTTTCTAAATGTTGAATTATTAGTTTGGCCCAGGAGCTTAGATTTTTAGCTCCGTTTTTTTCATGTTTGGAGATATGTGGCTATGTGGGCAGATACATGTAATGTATTGTAAGTGTGTAAAGTAAATTGTACTTGCCACACTTCCATGTTCATTTTTGTAAGTTTTTTAGCCCTTCATTTTTGTTGGTTAGCAAATGATGTTTAAAAGTAGTCATTTGCCTAAATAACAGTATTCCAAATGTGTTACTCATTCACAGAAGGAAATTAGCATGTATTTGGTAAGAAGGTAGCAGAATTTATTAAGATCTTATTCACGGAAAATACAGACCCGTAAGGTCTAAGAGTGTTTGTGTGAGCACAGCTTTCCAGTCGAACTCATATACTAGAGGCTATGTTTTTAAAGACAAACAAACATTACCTACATGTGTGTACATAGACAGAGACTGTCTCTTTCTGCCTGTGCGCTCAGCTGGTCACGTCCAAGGCGGCTTTGGCTGGATAAGCCGCCTGTGCTCAGCACCCCGCTGAAGCCAGAACCAAGGCTGATGAGCACCGTACACTGCACAAGGGGTGCCTTAAATCGCATCAGTCTGAAGCAGAGGCAGTAAGCTCACACCGACCTCTGTCCTTCTGTGGCCATACGTGTTGGAGGAGAGTGTTAAGTGCGTTTCAAACAGCAATGCAGTGAAATCAGTCACTGGGGTCAGGAGTGGAGGCATTCGCAAGGTTGGTGTGAGTTCTCTGCCCCACATG
Source organism: Falco peregrinus (assembly GCF_023634155.1). NCBI lineage: Eukaryota > Metazoa > Chordata > Aves > Falconiformes > Falconidae > Falco > Falco peregrinus. The sequence goes on from NC_073733.1 coordinate 18,740,679, forward strand.
GACTGACAACCACAGAAACGTGAGAGTCGCACAGTAACCGCTTACGTTTCTGGGAATGAGTCCCCTATGTTTATGAAAGTTAAACTCCTAGCATACATACTGTGTGCATGCTGGGCAGCAAACCTTTGTACCTTGGAAAATTTAATCCCAGTATCTTCTGCCTGTTCTACTGCAACCTACAATAATAACCCATTAATCAAGTGTCACCCTTCCTAATACAGAGGAGTTCTTTTTTTATTGCCTTCATTTATAATAATTTAGTTTATACTTTACAATGTTATTGATTTTATGAAATGGCTCGTTACATTTACACAAAGCTAAATCATTCAATTAGATGCTTTAAATTAAGTCATATAAATTTCTTACTAGATTTATTGTTGGATTGAATTGGAAATCAAGCCCTAAGAAATTATTTTTTGAAATAATTATTGGGTAGACATTCTTACTTATGTTATAGGCTAGCAAAAGAATATAAATTGCTCAGCAAGGTTTTTTTTTTTTTTAAATTATTAAAACGCAGATTCCCTTTTGCAAACTGCTGGGTGGCATAAGCAGTGGAAAGTTTGCTTGACTTCCTCTGCATGAACTTGAAAGGGGGAAAACACCATCAAAGGGAATTTTCTGTAGGTCCAGGTAAGTGAAAAACACCAGTATTCTGGAAAATGGCCCATCAGTCCCTTCATACAAATATATCCCTTCATACAAAAGCATATGCATAGAAACTGAAAAGACAGGGAGGAAGTGTCTTTACAAGACCTTGGCTTCCTCGTGCCTTTTGTGCTGTCCTGTGAAGCAGGGGTGACGCCTGGTTGGCTCATTGCAATGGGAAGAGCTCAGTCCACCCAACTTCATGAAGATGGATGCTGTTCATAAATGAATTCAGTGTTTGGAGTTTTTTTCAGCTTTCCCTCTTTCCTCTCTGGTGATGCTGCTATGGAGATTTTTCTAATATATGAATTTAAGAAAATGAAACATTTTTTCACTGTTTTAAAAGTGAAGTGAGGAGGAACACACCTTGCAGGAATACAGCCACGTCAGAGGCTAGTCTGTTCTGAAGTGCCTAAATGAGTCTGGAGTGTTGGCCTTATCATCACTGATCTTAAATAACACAGTGCTTTTGAACAAAGTAACCTGCAGTTTAGAAGCAGAGAGAAAGACTCATCATAGTTAAAATCTCAGTAACTAAAACAATAATTAATTGTAATTCAGAAGTTATTTCCCTTTTATTCAAACTTGTCAAACTTTTTACCAAAGGGAATTCACTTTAAAATTGTATTCATCCTAAGTCATCTATAACCAAATCATAGTGATAGAATTCGAAGGTAAGCTGGCTCATTTTTAGTTAAGATTCTACTTTTTCTCCCTTAGCTTTTCCAAAACTTTTTTCTTATTTCAAACTTTAATTTTACAGATTTTTTGGCAAGGAGTTCCTTTTACAGTGTCTGAAGAAAGCAAAAGGATGCAAGTCCTTTCCTTGCATTTGTTCCTAAAAGTGTGTTTTAATTCTTTCTGCATTTGGGAGGGACTCCTTTAGATCGTCCCTTCCATCTGTAAACATTTCTTTGGTGGACAAAAGGAATCATGAAACTGCAGAGTTAAAGTCTAGTAAAACAGCAGTTATCCCAGTAATAACATAACAACAGTAACTAGTGACGGATACTGTTAGGATAAAAGATGGCAACAGGGCTGACCGTGGCACGGCAGTGGTGCAAAATGTTTGCCACAGGGAAGGGCCGTGCAATCGCGTGTCCATTCAAGCCCAGCAGTGGAGATTAGGGCCATCACTGAGTAGGTGTCAGGATGTAATGCACTGGCTGCACAGCAGCACCTCCTATTCGCTTTCCATCACTTTGGCCCTAGAAAATAGGCTTTTATTTTTTATATTCCTGTGTCATCCTGCCTCTTTCTTTTTCAAGTTTCTGTCTTATTTTTTCTGTGTTTTCTTTAGTTGTCTTTTTTTTTTTTTTTTTTTTTTTTTTATGCTAGCTGCAGTGCAGTTTTACAGTTTGCCTTTTTATTCCCTTTGGAACAGTTTGTCTTGCTGCTCTTTCCTCGGCTTCTCTTTGTCAAAGATGACAGGCTTACCATCTTTAATTTTTTTGAATAATTAAAAGCTTCAAATCTTTGGTTACCCTCTGCTGGACTGTTGGGATCTGTCGCTTAAAAAAAAAGTGCTCTGAGTTCTTCACAGTATTCTGAAGGTTTCTTCTCCCTGTTAATAAAAGTAGCTCTTTGTGTTAGAAGGGAATCTATCTATTCATCACAAGAAATGATATTTGTGCGCACGTGTAGTTTCTATGGGATATTTTTAATTCTTAATACATACCAACCGCACCTTTTTTCTCTTTACCGTGATTTTTACTTGTTTCCAGTATTGTATATCATATGGCTAATGAAAAATTGCCTCTCTTCATTTCATTGTCTTACGTTATAAATTATTGCATTTTATGGTTACTATTCTCCTGTATTTATTCAACCTAGATGCTCTGGAAAAATGTTTTCATTCTTTTTTAACCTTTCTCTTTTTTGTGTGTGTCTCTTGCTTAATCCTTAGCAAGCCTTTTCACTGTGTCACCTTAGAAGCAAGTACTCAATCTGTAATCACACTTTTGAATTAAAAAAAAAAGACACTTTCTTTTTTTAAAACGATGTTAAAGATTCTCTCCTTCAGTGCTTTTCTTCACAGTGGGATGTCCCATCACCAGTGCTTGACCCATTCCTGCTGCCTGTGGTGCAGTTCTCTTCAGCCTGTCAGCTACAAATACAAAAGACCTTAAAGTTGAAAGAAGTCCTGCATCCCTGTCCCCTTCTCTTGTCATATCAACTTTGGGACAGTCTTATCGATGCCCTTGCTGGGAGAGAGCCCCTTGGCTGGGAGATCAGCAGAAGTACCATGGACAGTGTCTTCTGCTTCTCTTTTTTTGGCTAAAAATGGCAACATCAGTTAACCTCCCGTGCCACAGTGCTACCTGCAGTGTTGCAAAGGGCTCCTGGGTATCTCTGAGGACTCAGCATGGGTGAGTTGGCACTGCTTTGCCAAAATCTGAACTTCACAGACAACACAAAAACAGTAAGATGGGGACACACTGGGTGGAAATGGCTTATAAATCACGTCTGAGTTAAAGTTCTCAGCATTCCAGTCAATGGAGAAAGGGAATTGGGTAAAGGGATTAAGCAGAGGAGAGGAGAGATCAAAATCACCTGTTTGATTTTGTTCATTATTAGCTCACTTCATGTCTACTGTCTGGCTCAAGCAAGCATCTTATCCCACCCTACACTGGAGGGAAAATGATAAAGCTTTTTGGATTATTTTGCAGTTTTTCTCAGAAGGTTTTGATTATTTCAACCCCAAAGTCTCTGATATGGATTAGATTAGAAGTCTCTCAGTAGCTATCATCATGCTGTATTTCTACTCTAAAATCGGTTCCTCTTCATGCTTTTTTGTAATTGTTCTGCTATATATAACATAATTAAATATTTGTTGATTTAGAGCTTTTAATCTGGGTCTCCCCAGACCCATCTTGAGAGTCTTTACCAGAAAGACAGCATGTTTTCTCTCTGTCCCCCTCACTGAATTTGTAATTATTTATTCAAAAAGCAGTGGTTGGAAATCAGCAGACATCTACTCAGGATAACCAAGGAATTGGTGGTGAGAGTAATCGCCCAGGCAATGGCAGCGGGCAGCCTGATTGAGTTGCCCACCGAGAGGGAGGCTTCAGTCCCTTCATTTCCCAGGTGAGCTCAGAGTGGTCCGAGGAACTTGCAGTGGCTGAAATCCTCCTTTTCCCCCTCTCTCCACATGCCTTTTGCTCTCCTGTGCAATTGAAAGAGATTTTTGACACTGTGTAATACATAACATTTTTTGTTTCTCAACCAAAAAAACCCCAAACTATGGTGAATAGCTTGCTGAGAGATAGAGAAGAGTGAAAAATATTTATGTAGCAAATAAATCACAAAGAAAATAGGTAGTTTTGGAACACTGCACTTCATTCGCCTGTGGGGCATTAATGCCAGTCCTAGGGGACAGAACAGAAAGAATAAAATTGAGTTAAATAAACCCAAAATGTTTAGCCTTACAAACTCACCAGCAGCCACCAGTGCCAAGCATTAATTCCTGTCCTGCTGGCAGCAGGAAGGTGGGTGAGACAATACCGTCAGTTGCACAAATTAAGTCACTGTGGCAGAAACACAACACAAATAAATAGGAAAAACAATGCAAAGAAAAACAGACTGTTGTTGCTGCATAAACCTTCTTCCAAGCTGGAGGCACAGAAAAAGGAAATGTAATGACTTGGTGCATGTCACCTCGTAGCCTGACAAGCCCTCTCAGAACAGAAGAAGAGCGTAAGGTGCCAGGAGAGGTCTTGCTGCACATTCTAGTCGAGAGAAAGGGCTCATGGGTAGCAGAAGAATCCCCTTTTCAGCCAACTGAGAAACAGACCAAGTCAGCTGTGCTGGGAAGCTGGAAAGCTAATGGAAACCCTAATCAGGATTAAGCCGAAAGAGAGGAAAGATATGTGATAAGAACACACAGGGATTTTTACTCACTGTCATTTAACTGCCATAATATTATAGGCCCAACTTCTAAGACCTCTTTTCACAAAGAAAAAAAATAAATCTGTGTTGAAAAAAAAGATCTAGAAGTTTCCTCTCACCTAACGTAGAAACTACTTGTTATCTTGTAAAGATTATAAATTGGGAGGGGGATATATTTTCTATCACTTCTTATCTTTAATTATCGTATTTCTATACATTACAGTTATCTGTCAAATTTTTGTTTTTTTCGAAACTTCCCACACGTGATCCTGTTTCTTTGTTATATTTCAAACTCATCTGTTTTCAGAGAGTTCTACTATGAGGATGCAAACATAAGTTGAGGATAGTAATAATACCTAAGAAGAGGGATTGAGTACATGTCCCACATGCTTGTTGCAAGAAGGGACTGAGAAATTACTGTGGATCGACTTGTAATAATTTGAAGTCCACGCTTGTATGGTATTCTCTGTCTCTTCCATTCCAAAACTAATTTAATTTAGCTATGCTGACTTGAAAGCAACACATAAAATCCAGTACCCAAAGCAATCTGAGTGCTCACTAACTGGAGATGTACTTCAATAGTCCAAAACAATGTTTCTTCTGTAACCAGTGCTCCAGACTGAGAGGAGCACAGGGGACTGGGATGTTGCCACGTCCATTAGCTAGACACAGTACTTGGGGAAGAGAGAACATACTAAGGGAATACCGATGTGTGTATCCTCTCTGGATAGCACTAGTTTAAGTTTTTTTAGTGAGTAGGTGTCAAAAAAATCCGTAACACTATAAGCAAGTAACTGATGATATAGACAACTTTCTGTGGATGCATGTATTCTGTCTTAATAGCTACAATGGCACGTGGGTTTGTGTGTGCTGCAGTGCCTGATCCTGTGGTACTTTGTCTCTGCTCTGCCCACGATCAGTTTGCCCAGCTGGGTCTGAGCTGCCTGTGGCTGGGGCAAAACTCAAACTTCTCAACTCATCCCATCTCACACATACTTTGTCTCCCATCCAGAGCAAGCTCTGGGCAACATGGGGTTGAGCACAGGTTACCTTTACTGCCTGAATCCCTATTGTGGTGCTACATTAAGGTCAGGGTAGGTAGGAGTGAGATCTGAGAACACGAGCAGTATTCTCTGCCTCAGTGGCTTGGTTGGAAAGGAATGAGCCAGGTCAGTGACTGCATCCATACAGCTTTGGGGGCAGCAGTAATTTCACACCCGTTTTTTTCCACTTAGTGTATAAAAGTTTGCCCAGATGATGATCTGGTCATCTCATTCCCAACTTGTGCTGAACTTGAACAAGGGGGCTGTCAAAACTTTTGAATTCCAGTGTGAGCTCAAACTGTGAGCCAAAGTAAGAGTCCAGATATCCCCTTTTGTCTTGACTGAATGTGTACTGTAACGGCACTTGCTGTGAGGTGCTGGAGGTGATCACGCTTTTTTGAATATGATTAAGTATATCATCTTGTTTCTGCTTCACTGTCATCTCTGAAGACCCTATGTACTCAGCACACAGCACCAAAGTCTAAGAGGTCGTAAGGTCTTCCTAGCCGAAAAAGGTCACTATTTTATAATGCCAGTTGGTAGCTGACATCCAAAGTTTATATTTATAGCCATGCTTTCTTATAAAGTGCTCCTGTCCTACAGGTCTAGTTGAAGACAATAAAAGCTTCGGCTTGAAGATTCCATATGTTAACAAATTAAATTGTTAAGGTCATTAATTTTACTGTGAGTCGGTCAGATCACTTTTTTTAGGAGTTCAGAGGAAGATTTAATTCTTACACGCTTAACAATTGGTTCTGGGGAATGTTTTTCATCCCATCCCCAAGAAAAGGATGCTGATATCATCTGAAATGCAGCAAGTGTGTAAGCTCCAGAATAAGGGAAAGGCACCTAAATATACTTTTTTAAAATTTCGGACATAGTGCTCCAGGAATCCCTAAACAAATATGATCAGAGTTATGCAGTTTTTTCTCTTAGTGAACTTTTGAGAGTACTGTAGTCTTAGGCTCACAATTCAGTGGTTTCGGCTTTTACGTTTGCTCTTAAGTCTGCCTTGCAGATACCTATGAAAAAGAGGGACGGCTGTTGCAGGGGCTGGGGAGCGTGTGACTTGCACAAGCTGCACAGGGGGCTTTGAGAAGCTGAAAAAAGGAAATAGGGAGGAGGGAACCTGCAGTGGGAATGCATTTTAATTTTAGAAAACTGAAATATTCTGCACATAAAGTTTTTTTGCTTTTTTTTTTTTTTTTTGTTTGGGTTTTTGTTTTTTTTCCCCTCTCCCAGAAAGGAACTACTTTAAGAATTTACTTCAACACTTTCCATCAACTGCATGCTTATGGAACATGTTCTTTAACCGCTATTGCTTGGGCAGCTGTTTGATTTGCCAGTCCAAATCCTTTGACAGCAAATGTTATTCTAATGAATGCTTTGTTTGAATTTTTAATTCTTTCTTATAATTCACTATGTTTGTTTGACTTGTGTGTCATCAAAGATATTAATGGAGTTCATTTAACCGTAATTTGCCTCCTTTAAGGAAGAATCCTTTTTTTAACTTGTCATACAGTAAACAAGTAAATAAGCATTTAATTTGTAAGCTGCCTGTTTTCATCTACTTTATCTCATTTGAAAGTGAAGATTTATTAGCTTCTCTCATGTATAGCTGGATAGAAAGAACATGTTTAGCAGTACTCACTGATGAGAAAAATAGGTTCTCAATTGACCGCATGTATGTAAAGTTACTGGAAGTATAAATCTAAACAGTTGATATTTATTTATGAGAACTGAAACTTAAGTCTATTCAAAATGCCTTTGTTAGGTACTGATATTCTAAGTTTATGCTGGTTGTTAGTGATGCATGGACAAACAGGGACTTCATTAAATGAGCAGCGAAGGAGAATTCTATGAATCAAATATTTATGTGTATGTGTATCTATTCTTTCATATGTATTATAAGGGCTTTTAGAATTCAGAAATTAACAAAAAAAATTGATTAATTATTCATATTGTGCCGGCATACAGAAAATAAGAATACAAGATTCACTTCATAATTTTTTTTCAATAATTTTTCATAAGCTGTTATGAAAAATTTCAGGGAAAGCATCCAAATGTTTTAGTATACATGTAAATTAAATTATCGAAAATATTAACCTAGACTTCTATAAAATTAATAATCATGATACACTGGTAAAGAAGTTACCTTCTTGTTAATAGAAAATAATGACAAATTTCAACAGTGAACAAATCTGTAATAATAATAATTCAATTAAGCTAGTTCTTAGCTTAATCTTTCCCTTAATAAATGCTTTTGGGTTAGTAATTGCTAATTAGGAAATTAATTAAAAAACGTTGTCTGATACCAAAATGGTCTTTATATACTACATAAGAAAAAAGATGAGAAAATATATTCTCAGTGCTACATTTCACTTTTACATATTTTCTTTAAAAAAAAAAAAGGTCTCTAAGAAGCTACAAAAGGCTCTTGAATACAAGGTTAAAACTTGTACTAATATACTGGAATGAAAAAAGAGGCATTCCTTGCCAGTATGTGACAGCTCCATGAACAAATTTGTGAAGAATACAGACAGGACCACTGGGGTTTCCTGCCTTTTGCATTAGTTTTGCAATAAGCTCTGCCAAGAATCTTGTTTGTTAAATATGAATTAGAAGTCCAGGCTTCTGATCAACACTTTTGTTGATAATTAGTAAATTTAAAGCCTGCAGGAAGTGAGTGTTTCTTTTCATATCAGGATATGATTTATTTTGGCAAATTACTATCCCAGATCTCAAGTTACATCACTGGAGTATGGTGGTACATCAATCCCATGTGAGAATAAGCAAAGATTTACTTTCTAAATAGAAAAAAAAGAAAGAAAAGGGGGGGAAACCCCCCAACAAACCAAAAAAGAAAGCAGTGTGAACATTTTTCTTCAGCTTTATATCACACTCATTGACAATTCGACGTTCATTCAAACCAGCCTAAATATGTGTGTGAACTCATTTTTGGAGTGGTCTCTGCTTTAATTTATGGGCAGGTTGAAGGAGGGCATCCTCTGGTTCTAGAGAAGCAAAGGGAATGAATTAATGTCAGGGTTGCCAAAACTGTGTGAATGTGTTGGACGGTGGGATACATTAATGGTAGCTCAGTTTTTGTGGTTTTCTGCTTTTAAGAAAAAGGAGAACAGGTCTGTGCAGCTGGCTCATCCTTACCTCTTTGCTGAGGAAGTGTGTGTGTGTGTGCCTGAAATCTGGACAATCAAGCAGCATTCCTGAGTTTTCAATCAGCATGAAGCAGTGCATAATTAGTCTTCTGCAGTTATTGCTGCGAACTTCCTCAACTCTTAGTTTAGTAATCATAAAAACTTGATGTTCAGCGTTTGCTTGTCAGCCTTGTTTTAAATGTCTTCCTCTGCTATTTATTTATATTACTAATATATAAAAAAGGGTATCGCATGGCATTTTGCATGAAAATTAATTTCACTTAGTGTGGTCGGGTGGTGAGATTGCACGTTTTAGCAGAACTGTCTGAAACAATGTTCCCAGGTAGCTGCTAGAGCTGCAGTTCCCGAAAATCTGAAATAATAAATGGAAGTCTGCCTTTCCCAAGGGCATTTTAGGAGTATTTAGCATGTGAACACATATGAAAACTACAGTGGGCTGAAAAGAGGAGTGAATTGAAACTCGGCATTATTGAAACTGAAAGGCGGTGAAGAGGTGTAGAAATGAATGGGCTCCTAGAGGCTTTTTTATAGATTATGGGGGGAGGATGTGTTATAATAAAAGGTAATAAGAGCTTTCCTGCCTCCGATAGACTCTACCTTCAACTAACCTACAGCTATCAAGAGTCAGTAATCCATGTTGGATAAAGAGACTTTGAGGAGCAATTTTATTCTATTGGAATGCACCAGTTTGCACAATGGATTTGTTCGCTCTTTGCAGGCAGCCTTCCTGAGAGCCAATATTTCTGAAGCTCCGCAAAGTGCTTTTTCTGTTTTCGTTCTGCAGTTCTTTAATTGGATGAGTGGGCTGCAGGGGCCTAGAGGTTGGACTGAGTAAAATTTGCACTCTTTGAAAACCCAGCCAAACAAAACACGTCAAGCAGTTTCACATGACACTGGGATAAAATGAACATAAAAGAAAAGCCTATTTAAAGAACAGGTCATTCATGTTTTAGTGGTGTTCACTTCAGGCCGGTACAATTTACCTGAGTCTTTTTCCCGTCCTAGGGAAGGAATCTGCTCCACGTTGACTGAGTGCAGATCCTTTTCACAGGAGGCTGAAGGCATTGGGAATGCAACAACAGTGGTGTACTGAACACGGAATTGGGATATAATTCCATAAGGCTAATTAACGTCGTGTACTCCCATTCTGTTCCCTTAGGGGGAATTGTGGTTTTAAATGATAAGTATGTAGATTGAGACATTCTTAATCTAGGCAAGTGTTGCAGTAAAACATTACTCTACCCGCTGAACAACAAAAGGAATACAAAATTGAGTATGGGCAGTATATTTCAAATAAAGTGCAGAGTGTCCTTTTTCCCCTTTTCATTGTGTTTAGTTACACTGATTTATTCATTGAATTGAAGATGGAAGATGTACTATTTCAGACTTGGAATATAGGGTTTGTTTTATTGCACTCTATAAAGATTTTCAACTTCTGATGGGTTTGTCCTTTGGAATATTTTTCCTTTGGTGCAATCTTGATGTTCAGCAATGACAGGGAAAGTCATGCAGAATCTTGTTGAAGGGTAAATAGAAATAAGTCCTTCAAGAAGCATTGATTTGCAAGTTTCTTCCTCGCATACGTTAGATGCTCCAAACATCCCTTATGGGGTACTGCTGTAGCCAACTCAGTGTTGCAGTCAGTATCTCCTGCTGCTTCTGGGCGTTCTGACTTTTCAGGTACTAGGTAGAAAAATACTTGCAGAGATGTGTCTTTTCTTTCCTTATCTCCTGTGCCCCAACTGGCACCCAGAACTTTTCAAGAGACTCAAGTTGAACTGCTGACCTACGTTTTTTCTGTAACCCATTATGACTCTGAGAAATTAATCCTTTTATTAAAGACTTTCCTGGAGAACTTTTGCTCAATGTAAAGAAACAAATCGTGCATGACTTTAGATGTATACAGGCACGTGTTAAAGTACCATCATCTTCAGAGTTGATGATAGAAAAATATTTCTGCATGGATTTAATGATGGAACTTGTTATAGACAGCAGTGTTTGCAACTTCTGCTAGCCACTAATGGCATCCTCATAACAATGTAGTTGTGCATCCTCTGTGAAGAATTCTGTTTATTGACCAAATATATTCAAATATATGGTGAGAAACTCCTCACCTATGCACAGCAAATGAAGAGTCATGAGTGAGGTGGGGACCTTCAGGAGGGCTAGTTGGTAGGCTGAGACTTCAGCAAGAGGCTGAATGTAGCTGCAAAAAAGGAGGAAGGTGCATTTTTCTGGGGAGGCGTGAGAGATCCATGCTGGAAAAAGGGGAGTCTGAGGATATAACAAACAGCTTCAGGGTGAATCTGAGAATCAGACTGGCAATAGGAACAAGAGAAAGGTCAGGGAATATGTCACTTAAGGGTAAAACATTTGAAAGCTGCACAGGTAAACCAAGGTTTTGCATGGGAAAGAGGCTTTGTAAATGAATCGGCACAGCTGCTGAGCTGTGCTGGGGTGATGCGGACATGAGAATACATTGCTGTTTGGATTGTTTGTAGACATTATGGCTTTGTAGGACTTCTTTCCCTTGAACAAAATTTTGTCCTATTTTTGAATTAGGCAGAATCTATGTACCTCTAGTAGAGCTGAGGTTAGTGACATATCTAGGAATAGCAACAACTGTGCTTCAAACTTCAAGTGTAGTGCAGATCACAGTTTAAAATACCTGACAGTTTTTGATTTGTCTTTTGTCACTGAAGGAGAGAGCAAGTTAAATAGTCAGTACTAAAAAGCAATTGAACAAATCATTTTAAAAAAAGAGCAAAAAGAATGCTTGTGTGTGTGTGCTTGGTTACTAACAGTAGCTTTTGGGTATTTTCAAAAATTCATATTTTGTAACAAAAAAAGTAGTGCTATCTGTTTAAAAAGCTGTTTATATTTATGTTTCGATATACATACATATGCCTGTATATGTGTCTAGCATATGTGCGAATACACACACACATTCTAGGTGTAAGTAACCTTAGGTCACCGCATCTAAAGAGTATGCAAAATATTCTTGACTTTTTCTTCATTTACCCACTCTTTCAGAAGACTGAAAACAGAAAGGTGCCATTTTCTGAAGTAGTAGATAAATACATATAAGCACAAAAATTTTTATATCTTTTGATCTCTTCTGTACAGTGGCTCTTATCACTTGGGAAAATGGTATGTTTAGGGTTTGTAGCTATTATCCTTTACATTCAGTGCTACACATGAGCTGTCTCGGCCACAGAAAGGTGTATGGTTTGGAGATCATTTTTCAGGGCTTGTAAACCAAACATATATGATAGAGACAAATTAAAACCCATGTGCGTTATATTGACTGATGGGGATTTTTAGATTATATTTGACCAAAGGCTCAACACTTGCTTCTTGGGTGTCTGCTTGCTTTTAGCTTTTTTTTTTTTTCTAGAAGAAACAGTTGCGTAGAGGGGATTTTATCTGTTTGTTAGACTGGAGGTTTTGGTCATTCCTACTATCGCCCCTTCCTTTCCCCTTCTTTTTATGTGCAGGGTGTAATACTTGTTGCCTGAATCATGCTGGAACATATTTTGGGAATTCATGGGATTATCACCAGGGCTACTGCTATCAGGCAGAACACATGCACATTTTATTATCTCATCCAACAGGTTTTCATTTTCTATGCACGTTGAGTCAGCAGAGGGGGAAACATGCTGCCATTACTACTGCCAGAGCTTGATAAATATTATAACAGTCTCTTCAGTGCTGCAGAGGCTTGTTCTGTCATGATAATTCAAAATCTGAAAAGTTCTTATAGTCCTTATTTCCTATCTCTTCCTTCCTCTCATCTGCCCATCCCCAAAAAATGGTCTCCTGACCCTGAGCAGCCTAAAAGATGGTGCATGTTACTAGGCTATGAATTGATTTGATTAGTCAAATGAATTTGTGGAGCCTCTGAAATGTAAACATGCAGCTGCAACCAGTGTCCCCTTTCGGAACTGTGATCTCTGACAGTCAATTTGGAAGATAAGACAGGCACATCAAGTGAAAATACCTGTTAAAGAAACTAGTTACATCAGTTTTCTGATACCCTGAAGAACACCAGTCTGGTAGTTTAATAATCTGCTTGGACTGAATTAGAATTTGTTGCATACATACAGACTGCATAGGGTACACATCTCTAGCTTGAGTTGACTGGCACAGTAAAACCTGGTGGGGTTTTTGAGGAAAATACAAGAGATGAGACAAGGTTAGCTCATCACAGAAACCCTACCTGCATAAAGCTGACTGTAGGACAGTCTTTGTGTAAGTGTGTGCTTCTCCCGTGGACACCCAGCGTGACCCCAAACTGCTGCTATGTACCAGCAGGCATCAGCAACTCACATCTTTTCCTCTTCACTTTTGCTTTTCCCTATTCTTCCTTTCCCCAGCAGGAAAAAATAAAATCGAGTTTTTCTGGCAGAACTTTGTCAGTAAGAGTGCACATACCCTAACTACAGCTGACTGCTCACAGGTCAGCTGTCCATGTGCTTTTGAGCATGTTGCCTCTCCCGCGCAGCCTGAGGCGGTGCGATGGGAAGGGGGCACCGCACCACCCAGTGAGGGAGAACGAGTTGTGCTCCGGCAGAATTACCTATCAAACGGGTAATTTCCCCTCGTGCAATCTGCCTCTGGGAATGCCTTTGAAAGTTTGTTGTATGGACATGGTTTAGTATTTTAAACAAACATTTCCTTCTAATGTATTAAAGATGATGGAACTTGGTTAGTCTAAGGATAAAAATTGCTCCTGTTATTATTAACATCCTGCACATCTGAAATGTAAGGTTTAGAACTGTTGGTGAGACATGCAGTTCAACCTGTCCAATTCAATTAATGTTTTTGATATGAAACAAAACTACCTTTTTTCCTTTTCCTATTACAATTTCTTTCCTTTGTAGGTGACCTCTTTCTCTTGGAAGAAATGTTTATATGTTTTGAGTTTCCTTTGTTGCTCATTTCCTCTGAATGTATTGTCACAACTACTTGTACCGCTCTTGTTCTATCCATTTGGAACATGTGATCCTTTGCATGGATTTTTCCTCTGTCTTCCCACTTCTACCCTGTCACCCACCTCTCGGTCCATCATGTGCTGTTTTCAACTCTGCTGCCTTTTTCCCCCCCCCCCCAGTTAATCCACTGTTCACCATACTCTTTTTTCAAATCTTCACATTCAGACATATGCACAGAGAGTTTGAAAATACTGCCTGTTCCAGTTATGACAGGGAAAAGTTAGATTTGGAGTTTCTATCTCTCCTTGACCAAATTTGCAAAAAGTGTTCTGAAACCTTTCATTGTGTTAGTGCTAATAATTCTGTCTCTGTCTATTTCAAAGGGGAAAAAAGCATTTCACTAGTCAGATCATATTGTCACAATCAGAACCAGCCCATCTGCAACAAAGTTAATTGGAGATACTTTGCAGTTTAGGGCAAAACCCAAAAGCAATCATTTCATTGTACTGGAAATGTAGCATTCACGTAGAAGTTAACTCTGGTAGTAGGAACGAGGCACACAGGCAGAGAAGAGGAAGGGCATTATGGCAACAAGCTGAGAAATCTTTTTTTTTTCTAATTAAGCAGAATATTTTTAAAACTAAATAGCATATACTTCCTCCTACCTATCTCTGATCGCTTAATCAATGACAGCACTGTAAGAGCCAGCCTTTATTATCCCTGATCATGCCTTTCTTGGGTTTATAGCAACAAGACCCAAATTCCAACTCTATATTCAGGTGCTCTAATTGCAACTTCCTGAGCATGTCCCTGACACATTCACCCTGTGCATTTCAAGGTAGGCCTTGAAATGAAATGCAGGATTTTGAAGATATAATCTTTTGCTTGCTTCCCCCTATGCTGGAAGTATTCGTCTGGAATTTACAAGAAGAATTGCTGTGATGTGGGGCAGTCAGAAAGTACAAAGTGTTTCTCTTCAGCTGGTTGGAATAGGTTAAAGCTCCCTGCCCAGCACACAGCTAGGAGTGTGCTGAGAATCCATTACCCTCCATAGCCCTCTAGGTAGTGAAGAACCTGAATTTTTCCTTTTCCAGCTGTGCCCTTCTCTGTTTATGTTTTTTTTCTTTTATGAGCCTCATCATAGGTCTTTAAATATGGGGTGTTGTTTGCTAAGAAACCACTCCATTATTCCAGGAACATATGTTCGTGACAAGTACAAGTCATGAACATTTGAATAGTCTCCATCTGGCATGAATTAACACAGTATCATAATAAATGAGAGGTGTTAATACTAAGGAGCTTGTCTAGAAATTCTAGATTTAACCAATATTTATAGTTATACAATGGCATTCGGTTTTGGTTTAGCTTTGAAGAGCACAGATAAAAGCATGACGTACCATACCAGAACTGACTGCACGCCACGTGATGCTTCCAGTAGTGTAATTCTTGAAATAACATGATTATAAGGTAAAGTCTCTGTGAAATCCCCAGGTGCTATTAGCTATTTAAAAATATTTCTAAGGAAAATGATAAATGAAAACATAGAATATACTGTTGTATGGTGTAGTGAAGACAGCAATGCATGGGTGCCAACTCAGCATTATTTGTTAACATATGTACTTTAAACCCTTCAATGCCCCTTGAGTATATAACATATATCTAGCATCCATATGGCCATATGGAGACACTGCACTCATTTAAATAACAAGTGCACAGTAAAATTGTCTTGTCCCCAGAGTGCGTGTTGTTTATAAAAGGGAGTTACTCTTACTTTCTAAACTAAACAAAGTGAAAACCAAAAGGGTGGGGTTTTTTTTCTACAGAACCTTAAGCCTGAACTATTAACCAATAGAAATTTTGAGACAAGAGAACAGCCACTGATCTTTATTCCCTCCTGCATATTCTGTAAACAGCCAAATATGCTTTAAAAAGTCAACGTTCCTACTGCAACTTTATGTTGATTACATATAAAGTTCTACTGTGCATTTCTGCAGTTTTCAAAAAGTTTCCTCTGTTCTGTTCTCAGTTTATTTTGATAATCATGCAAAATTTTTGAATACACGGAAAAGGTACACAACATAATGCCATTACAGAGGCTGTACTTTTTGTTGTGGTCTTTGCTAATACTGCTGTATTTAAGAATGCAACAGCCCTGCTGCACTTGAGTGACTCTTTTCCCTAGCAAACTTTCCTTTTCTGGTTATATTCCATTTAAAGTGTAATTTGCTGGGCTACTCAGACTGCACACATCCTTGTGCCATGCGTACACCTTTCTCACTGCCTGAAGTGAATTAATTTACAGTAAGAAAACTATTCTCTATCTAGCATGAGTCTAAAAGGAAGTGAAAAGGCAAAATTATAAGGTAAAAATCTCATGATTTTCAATGTAAAAATGTTCAGAAAAGTACATTAAGATCAGCTGTGGCCTATAGAACATTTATAAATGATAAAAGTGTTGGGTACAACTTGTGAGAGTGCCAGAAAGGTTTAAGACAAAAGACAGAATGCTGAGTTTTATCTAGTGACTGGGGGAGAGTTTCCCCAAAGGGACAACGAGCAAACAAAAAGTAATCTTTGGTCCAAAGGAGCAGAATCTGTGTCAAGGGGGGGGGGGGAGTTGTTTTGCTTTTGTTTAATAGTTCTTACTCAGTTCGGCTTTGCAATACTTGATAATATCTCAGCTGAAGTGTAACAGACGCTGTAGGCTGTCCCGCAGCGCCTCGGTTTGCTGCCCTATAGCGATACAGCGAGGTGTTAAGTTGCCAAATTGGAGTGTCCGCAATCGAGAGCAAATTGCACCTCTCTATGGCACATTTTTCAAATGTGTACTCATTCTATATAGTATGGTATTGTCCAGCTGGTAAAAGAATTACAAAATGTGTTAATTGATCCCAAAAATATAATTTGGAAATTTATGTAAATACATGCAAATAGTTTATATAGCAATCCTGTACTTCAATAGGTGATTCAAGCTCTTCACCTTTTTCTTTTTTTTCCTTTTTTTTTTTTTTTTTAATTTTTATTCGTTCTCCTTAGTTTTGGTTAAAAGAGCATACAGTAATGTTCCAAATTCCTCCCAAATCTTTGTTGTTCTGTAAGTCTTTGAAAAGGAACACATCCTGGAATAGTTCCAGAATCTGAAACATCTTGTTAGACACAGAGTACGTCCACAGCATGTGACCAAAATCAAACTTTGCCTATATTCACAGGCCCAAGGCAGCCTCAGGTGGAGATCTCTGGAGTCCTGGGACCCTTCACCAGCTCGTTCTCCAGCCCACGTTTGTGTCATGCTCTCCTGCAGTGGTTTCCCCACAGTATTCCACAGCAGCACCTGTGAGGAGATGCACCTTTGCTAGGAGGCTTCCTTTGGATTCTGTTGCACTTGGCTAAGTTATTCTCTAGAATGACTTCCATTCTGAGGAAAATCAGAAAATGTGGTGACATGAGGAGCTGAAGAAATAGAAATACACAGTCATGGATTTTCTAAGAATTTTCAACGGCAACTCATGTATTTTGGCCAAACCTCCAGTGGAAGCCACTGAAAGAGAAGCAGGGTTTTTTTCCCTTCCTCTAGACACGAGTATGACTCTATGTTAGAGTCAGCAGTAGGAAAGGGGCAGAGTCTGGCAAATTGCGTAATTCAAGTCCTGTTTTTAATAAAGGTCCTAGGATTTGGCAGTGTGGAAGAAGCAGATGGGTAGTGAGATAGCAGTCTCGGCTGGCTGCCACCCACAAGTAACATACAGCCTCCTTGTTTAGCGTGTCTGGGTGTAATTTTCACTGACATACAAAGAAGTATTTTTAGGAGTGATGTCAGTTCATTGGCTGAACAGCATTGTTTGGCTTGCTGAAATGATTCCCAAAAACACTCACTGCTTTTGAGAACAGCACTTTCCTCTTTGCAGAATGTCATTATTCTGCATGGTAATGACTGTTTTGAAGGGCAGGTCAGGTAGTCAAATGAACGTGTGGTTGCTGCTTTCTGATTGTTTCTAAAATAGGCAGGCCAATTTCTGCTGAAGGAGAGTGAGTCTGAAGTGTGCCAAAAATCATTCT
The DNA here is from genome assembly GCF_023634155.1 of Falco peregrinus. Lineage (NCBI taxonomy): Eukaryota > Metazoa > Chordata > Aves > Falconiformes > Falconidae > Falco > Falco peregrinus. Next base: position 18,758,424 of record NC_073733.1, read on the forward strand.
GATTTGCTAGAGAAATTCCAGTAGCTGTAAGCACAGCCAAGGGAGCCGGGCTAATGTGCGCAGCAAAAATGATCATGTAATGTTCACAATGTGGTCATCTTATCTCTGTGCCTCTGTGCAGCCCATATAATAGAGACAAACAGGGAGAAGAAGCAAAACTGGCTCTGAATTGTGGCCCAAAACCATAAGCTTAGAAATCACAAATAGTTGTGTTTATGGCACGAATGGTGCTTGTGTAGGCATGTGCACAGTATTTAGTTATACAAGACAGGAAAAATAAGTCATTTGTATATTATCTTGCATTTATAGTGATAAGAAATGCCAGAGATTTTAAACAAGGAGGATTCCTGATTTTGAAACTGTGTCAACTGAGAAGGCTGCAATAAAAAACCCTGCTCAAGTACCTGCCAGACTCTTTAAAACATTTCTGAACAATTGAGAAAGAGTTCTTTCTGGATTTCCGAGGTAATTACTTTCCTAAGTCACTAAAGCAATCTACAAAATTCCATCTGTAATTACTGAACATGGTCAAAGAGTGAGGAATAATAAGAGCAAAATATGCTGAAAGTTGTTGCTCTCTGACAGTGTATAATGAGCATGTCAGGGAATACGGCTATTCTGTATGGCAAAGTACAATCTTTCATCCTGTGTCAAAAAGCTTCTCTAAAGTGCTTTTCATATTAAAAGTGTCAGATATATATCAAGTTTTTTCTCAGTTTTATGAGGCAGAAAGTGAAGAATGAGTTACTGATTCGCTAAGATCACTAAGAAATCAAAACCAGGATAAGGAGCTCAATTCTTCTTTCAGTCCCTTCCTTTACTCTCACAGCATTTTAGGAGTTTTTCTTTTTAAATAGTTCTAGAAATGGAGTAATGATACGTTTAAAGACACTAGGTATTACATCCAAGCCAGTGGGGTTAATTCATTTCAGCATGTGCCTGTCATTTTGTGCCACTGAATGCTAAGCCCTCATTTCACAATTCATCTAAATGGATTTGTTCCCAGCTTCCCAGTAAATCTATTTTATAAAAAGTTCTGAGCTCTCAGCAGTATTCTTGACAAGAATCAAGATGAAACCAAGGCATTTTGGATTAAACTGTAAAAACAGAAAGAGAAGAAGCCAGTGGTTGAGTTGTCTCAGAGCGGTGCCAGCCATGAGCTCGCTCTCCTTTTTGTTTTTGTCATTTCATTTTTCAGTGTTGTTTTGAGCGTGGTGGTGGTGTCTTGTTTTGGCCAAAGATGGAAGTTCTTTTATCTTTCATTAGACCAGCAGTATTGCTGAAAGCAGGGTGGTGCCCTTTGGTGTAAATGAGGTCATTGTCACATCTGACACAGAGCTGGACATGCTGCAAGGGGGCTGGGTGCCACAGCTCAGAATTTGTCTACTAAAAGTTGTGCTTACTGCAGAGTTTGGGGGGATGGCCCACTCATTTCTTACCTTCTTACCACCCTTTAATTTTCAGCACATGTTCAGATATATCTGTTTCTCTTCATCCCATGGAGGCTAGTAATTTTAACTAGTCATATTAATCAGTCCAACTGTTCAAAGATAAAAGCAGTTTGTACTTTACAGCAGTAAGGGACATGATCGAGGGAATTGACACTGACCTTGTTCCTCTTGACAGTTGTTCCCAACTTGTATTTAAATGAAGATCGCTGCTTTTGTTTCATTTCCCTAGAAATGCTTGTGTGCCTGAAATAATAAATTGTTCAAACAGCAATTTTAACCTAGGTCTTGAAGCGTGAAGTTTCATGACACCTTGGAGTTCATCTAACAGCTTGCTGCTTCCTACTGGGCTGCTTCTCTCTCATCCTGTAGTCCAGGCACTCCTCCTGCTTCTCCTGTGCCAGCTCCAATACTTGTCACTTTTCTTCTTTTTTTTTTTTTTTTTTTTTTTTCTCCCCCATCCTGAATTGTTATTTTGCTAGCAAAAAGCTGAAACACTTTCCTGAGAGGTCAGGTGAGCCCGTGGCCAGTGCAAGAGAGGCTGGGAACAGCAGGATTGCCCCTTTGACATCAGCAAGCCCTTCCATCTTAAATGTCTCCCGAGGTCTACCACAAGGTGCATTTTGGCAAATGCTGAAAGCTGCTGCCTCCTGCCCCAGGTAACACGTTCCTGCCCGTGTGCCGGTCCTGGGGGCCCTGGTACAGCCCCTTCTGAACTGAACTGAGGAACTGATATGGTTTAAGAAGCACATTTTTTAAAAGTCCTAACTTCGCTGGGGTAGTTCTACCCATTGTACTGCAAGGCTCAGCAAATACTTCTGGTGTACATGGTGTTTTGGGGGGGGGTGGCGGGAATTAGATGAGATGTTTTCGTTGCTACCACCTTGGCTCTGCTGATGGCGGTGTTTGTGGAATCATTCTGGAATATCAAAGAAAAAAGTGATGTTTTTTTAAACTTCTGAGACAAATCTGACTTTTTAACCCAATTTCAGTTATCTGCCATACCCATGAGAAGCAGGGAGCTTGGAGACAAGAGGTTCTTAAGCAGTAACTGAAGAAAATAAATGTTCAAACTACAGAGTAAACAAAACTGACCCACTAAAATTTTAAACAGATATCAGAAAATCTACTTAAAGCTAATGTATTCCCCACTATTAGAAAAATCAGGATCTTCATCTTCTCTGCACTCCTGCATACTCTTCCCCAACTAAGTAGAAAACTTCTATCCATTTCCATCTACTGTTGCCTACTCATAGAACAGGTTTATTGCTTTTATGATTTTCCAACCAGTTCTACCAAGTAAATCAATCATATTAATGTAAGAAATCTGTGACAGTGGAAATTTTGGAAGCTTTTGAGTAAATTAGAGGATTGCAGTCTTTGACTTATATCCAGTTTATTAGGATTTCTTCTACCCAGCAGTTAGACAATCTATTTAAGCAGCCCTTTGCTGAGAGCACGTATTTGCAGAAGGCATTAAGAGGTCTATGCGCCATAGTAGTGCCCATGGCTTCACCTTTTCTCGCAGCAGTAGTAATGTTGTTACTAACTGGCAACCAAAACAGCTGATGTTGGCGGAAAAGAGTTTGCAAACTTGACTAAATGGGATTTAACAAATTAGATTGTATCGGGTTACGTTGCAACTTAATTTTGTTTTGCATTTTAAAAGTTGTCCTGTAGTGATATTGAGACACAATGCACTATTATATTAATGCATTATCGTATTAAGGCATCTGAATGTATCTCTTAATTTTATAAAAACTGGGTAACAGCCTGATGGAATGCAGATTCATCAGTTGTTACTGATTCTCAAATGCATTCAACTGGCTTCTTTTTTTTATTCAGGACGGTAAATTTCATTTATATTATTTACACTATATATTTAATTTAGAAAAGGAAACTACTTGTGCTCAACCTCTTTGAATATATTCAGAAAAAAGAAGTTCAGCCATAGCACAAAAATTCTAGCTCCATGTGTTTTTATTATAAGGAAAAGCTTTTTACGTCTTAGTGCATCGTTTTGTAATTTTACAGGTTCTCTTACTACTTAAGTACTTACTACTTTTAAGACTTAAGTTTTTCGTAGGCTAAATTTTATCCTGAGTATTCCATTATTTTGTCCTCTCTCTTTTCCTGGTAGGACCTTATGGTGTTGATATGAAAAATACCTTTTTTCTACACTGAACTGCTGGAACAAGTTGGACCTGGATTTATTTATCAAGTGCAGAGGGTCTGCCCAACAATGTTCCTTCTGCCTGTCCTGTTTGCAATGTTTGTCGATCATGGTAACAAGTAACCTTCAATAAAAACATAAAGAGGTTTTAGACTTTAAACAGGTTCTTCCAGTGATTTACATTTCTGTACAGCTTTGAATTGGCTGCTTGTGCTACTCTTAGTTGACCTAAGTATAAATGAAATGAGCCTGTTTTTGTAGATAACTATTTAGATAAATTGTAGTTTCATTGCAAAATATGGAAGAGTAGACGATATGTAGAATTCCTCTTGCAAAACACAACTCTTACAAGTTGGACTGGATACATAGAAAGCATTCCTGCCTCCTCAGTTACCTGTACCTGCATGTAATGTGTGTGTTCTGGGTGTGTTTTTCCAGAGAAGACAAAGACCTCCCTTCTCAAGCTGGTCACAGAATTCAACTGTGCATGGTGCAAAGAGTTTGGGTAGGAACTGGTTTGAGATTTAGGGAAAAAATATTTGAGTTGTCAAGAGAGATGTAATGAGCCACCTGAAGCCTAATGCTCAAACTGCTTACTTCATCAGTCAGGCTTGTAACTGCCAGGAAAATGTTCTTTCAGCTATATTTATGTAGAGCATCCAGATGTCAGTTAGTTAAATCACAGTCATATATTCTCTAGAGAGATTTTAGGTCTTGTTTCTAGTTAAACGATACAGCAGGTGGTAATCAGAATTCAGATCAGATGTCAACTACACCAGAAGTTTTTGTCATCTCTCTCTCCCCCCATTTTTGTGTGTGTTTTTGCTTGAGGTGGACAGAGGAAAACATAAAGGAGTGTGGTACTACTTTGATAGCTACAGTAAAAGAGATTCTACTATAAGAAAGAAGAAGGTAATGCTAATCACATTTCTCAGCAGTTTATTTTGTTTTACTTAGTTTGAAGAACTGACTCAACCTGTTTTAATAATTAATACATTGTGACATCTACAGCAAAGAATTAGAAAAATTATAAGTATGCATACAAAATATTTTAAATTGAAATGAATTTGTTGTTCTGAATTTTATAAAGAAATAGCAAACTGAGTATTTTCTATCTCTTTCTTCTTCACTGACTACTTTTTCATTACAAGTGTATGGTTATGTATATTACCTTTAGTTTTTCATGAAGCCACCATTACTTTTTGTGATAGATGATGATTTTTAACTTCATCATAATTGAATCTGAAGATTTCATGTGTTTGAAGTCTTCATGTTATTCAAAATCTGTGAGTGTGGCTTGATTGGGAATGCTTGGTCGTCATAGCTTTTTAATTTTGTTAGGTCTTTGGTAGAAACAACTTTCCTTTTAGTTCTTAGTTATCAATTAAATTTATTCATTAGCCATTGTTCTATATGAAAACTATATATATAAATATTTTTTGTTCTACATAATTTGACAGTCAGAAAACCCACAGAATCATGCTTTTGTTCATACATGGCATTATTCACTAATAAACCCAAAGTTTGTGAATTAGTGAATAGTGTTATCAAGACTTAAACACTTTTTGTCAGAATTCAGAGGTAACTTAAGGCATTGAATCTTGGTTAGTGTCTTTAAAAAGGCCTGAATGTCCTGAGTTTCCATACTGTTGTATTGAAGCTTTTGTGAACTGCCGGGCTGGCCATCTTGCCAACCCTGTGTAGTCCATCATCTCACCCAGTTAAGGAAGACCTCCTGGTCTGTGGTTCCCCCTAGATGGTCCCTGACATCTCCTGTCTCAAAGGTGTTTGGATTTAGTAGGCAGCCTGGTAGCTGGATCTCAGGCTGCTCTGAGAATTGGCCAGCTCAGATAAAGAATACAACTTTCCCTATATCACTCAGGACAGCTGCATCTCAAAGACAGATTATTTTATTCCTGAATAAGCTACTCAAGATTCGTACACTTTTCAAGTACTATCAATGGAGTAAAGGAAACATAAATGCTCTCTGAGTTAGATTACCTTCTGGGATAGAAGTTCTTCTCTGATCATTGCCTAAAAATAATTTTTTTATCATAAGCCTGTGTCCTCTAGTGGATTACTCTGCTATGCAAGATTGCTTTGATTGCATGACCACACGTAGGCAAGAGTAGCCAATGAGCATACTGTTAAATAAGAAGCTGGAGCTTTGGTATTTGTAAAAAGAAAACAATGCAGACAATCAAATGTACTAATTTCAAAACTTTTAGACCAGTTTTGTTTGTGGTGCAATGTCATGCTGAGTGTGAGCCCCAAGCAACAAAAGAACACTTTATTTCAAAAGAAAGAGGCTAAGGGGTGTGCTCATTAGATGCAATGCATGCATTCCTGGGGAGGAGGAAAAAAAAACCCAACACAACTACATTTTTTTTTAAAGGTAGTGCATAACTTAAGGCTGTCCCTTGATAGCAGTAACTTTTGAACTGAAAATTTATATACATTCCACGTGCTTATTTTCCTCTGCAGTTCATGAATAAATGAACTGGTAGTGCAACAACAATACTATAGCTCAGTGTACTGCAGTTTTTGTAGACTGTCAAGTAGATGGTTTATGCCATACCAGTGTGGTCACCTAAAGATGAATATTGATAAGCCTCAAATGTTACAGCAGTCAATCTTGTATAATTTTCTCTTTCACCACACCTATTAATTTTTAGGAGGAAAAAAAAAAAAAAAAGGAATACTAATGCTGCCTGATTTTGCATCTTTCTCTCTCCTTGATCCTGTTGACATCACACTACTGTGGGTTATTTCCCACAAATATAACAGTAGGGCCTCCAGCTGGAATGTGTGCTGCTCATCACAAACCTTTGAGCCCAGCAGTTTGGCCAGGTTTCAGTCCGCTTCACTGTACTTCTCTGGTTCATGCCTTGTCAGTTTCTCTACGCGGATGTTATGGGAGGCAGCACTGGAAGCCTTGCTGAAGTCAAGATACAAATCATCACTGCTCTCCTGTCTTCCACCGAGCCTGCCTCCTCATGGGAGAGGTCTATCAGATTCAGTAAGCGTGATTTCCCCTTTGTAAATCCATGCTGCCTATTCCCAATCATCATCATGTTTTTATTTCATTATTTACAGTACTACCATGAAAATATGTCTTTATTAGAAAAAGTTGAGACTAGAAAACAAATTAGTTGTGTTTTCTTAATAATACTTTAGAGAATTCATACTTCAATGTAATATAACCTGTGTGACAATAGATCTGTGATTTTCAGGATTGTAGGTGTAAGTAAATATGGTCCTAAGTCCTTGCCTTCAGATGTTATTTTTAACAAACTTTATTGTCACACAAAAAAGTATAAATACATGTCTTTCCAATAACTGGAACAAATTGCCACGGTTAGGCACCGTGTCTGGCTCCACAGATCTGGTTCACATGCAGATCTGCTTAAAGCATAAAACCATATTTCTGCTGGTGGAGTGTCCAGGCTAAAGCAGCAGAGTTGGTATGGCTGGTTTTTTTTCTAGTATCAAAAGAACAGAAGAAGTAGCATTTTTTCTCTGTTTAGAAGGGTTATTATTTAAGTATGTTAATTGGCCATTTCCACCCTATTTATTATTAACAGCTTGACAAGTTTAGAAAAACTTTTCAGGATCTGTAACAGTAGCTGTTTCTGAGTTTTGCTAATTAATAGTGTCCAATGCGTTAATTATTTATTTTCGAGCATGTTTACAATGCCCCAAGTGGGATAATTCATGCTGCCCAAAATTAATGTGAAAATGTTACAAGACTGAAGATGGCCAGAGGCAAGCTATTTGACAAGGCCTGCCAGTCTCATGTGTGTGTGTGAACTTCAGTGCTTCCAGCTTGGTGCTGCTGCCTTATTAATATAATTGTTGGTATTAAGGGAATCTGTATTCAGGGGTCTTTTCCCCCTGAAGAAATGCTGATTAGTGGGTATTTAATGAGTTCTTGTACTTCTGTCAACTAAACAAAAGTCAACTGTAGCCATATTTTCATACGTCGTGACTCAGAAATGCATGAGAATGTTTGTTGTGGTAGATTGGTGGGTAAAGGTAAAATTTTCAAAATAAAATTCTCACAAAGCCCATGTCTTACGTGAAGCAGAAAATATGTTAAGATTATACTCAGCAACGTGCTGAGGAAAATGTCTGTTGTGACCTATGGCAAGGAAAAAAAAAATTCAATGTTAAGAAGTGCTTAGTCTAAACCCATACGCTGTGTGAGGGTACTTACAATCTTTGATCTTCATTGTGGTTTTAATGGGGGTGTTTCAGTGAAAAATACTAGAAAGATGGTTGTCAAAGCCTGATGGTGATTCTGTGCTAGTAAAAGTCTTTTGAAGCACTTGGATAGAGACTGGTCTGTAGATGTAAAGGGTGGCTCTGTTCTCCAAAGCAAAAGGGAGTGAATCCTGCCCTCTGTCATTTGGAAGGGAAAGGACTTCTCTGTCATGGAGTGCCAATAAAAAAGACAAATGCAGCCAATGAGGAGAAGTGTAATCTTGGGCAGATTTTTCTTTTCAGCGAATCAATTCATGTCTTTTGTTCTTCTTTCTCATTGTATACAGGGACTGTGAAAGGCTTTGCCTTTTCCCCAAGGTGTGTTTCTGGGAAGCAGTACACATTTCCCATACATACAGCGATATTCTAGCATCTTTACTACCTTTTTTGTTCTCCTAATTATACGCCTATTCATGTTTAAAGAGTTTTTAATAAATTTTGCCCCACTCAATTTGGAAATTACCCTGAGCAGTACTCCTTTCTTTTTTGAATCCAACTTCTGTTTTGCTTAATGTTGTTATTTTCTTATTAAAACTATATTTCAAATTCCAGGCACATTGAAAGCAGACATTGGTACATTTCAGCTCCATTATCTTTGTTGGAATAATCTCTGTCCATAAACATGACACTGACAGCATTTTTAAATTTAATTCTAGAAGTTGAACTGCTTTTCCCTATCTTTAGTGTGGCCACTCAGAACCAGCTGAGCCTTCTCTTTGTCTTCTAACTTACTCATTTCCTATTTGTTTCTGAGGCTGATAAAATATCCTTTAATAAATTTTTTTCTGGTTTTTATGGCACGTACCAAAGTAAAGAACCTGAATGGAAACAGAACAATGAGTCACTGTTGGTTCAGCTCTGCTGAGCACAGAGATGCTCTGTGTTCAGCACTCTCCACCCTGGCCACAAAACCTCTACCCTTCTTGTGAATGATGTATTTATGTTACTGTTAAAGAAACATGGACAAAGACGGTGACGTGTTCCCCTACTTTGATACCAACCAGAATAATTTTGTACATTTTTCTATAGCCAGCTATGGATAGCTCATATAATTGAGCCATGACTTGTAGAGTTAGTGAAAAACAACTATACAAAATGATTTAAATTTGCCAGTTCATGAATGAATCCTAAATGGCTAATGGGACCAAAGAAGTGAGGTCTTGCATCAAGAGTGCAAGAAGAACGAATTACCGTAATAATGTGATATACCTCTGCACTGACTCGTTATTTGTGTGCTTAGGTTCTCAGATGGAGTGTTCAATGTTTGACGTATATATACTTCTGTGTTCTTCCTTACAGTGTTACTACAGTCAAATAGTTATTTTACTATTTCATTTCTGAAGTATATATCTCTCTATAAAACTACTATGCATTGTATTTAGACAGTAGGACAAAAATGACAATATATCTTAGTTATGCTTTGGAAAGAGCCACTAATTTTTCTCTGTGTCACGTTTAAGTCACAGAAGTGTGGGGGTTTGTGCTGTGACTGTTGAGCTGTATTTATGGTAGTTGTGCCTGGATATATAATGAAGTGTTGCACTGAATTTGAATATTGGCCGATGTTGACTTTTGTTTGGAGTGCATTAAACACTGTCATCTGAATTGTAGCTCAGATTTTACTGGCACTTAATGAGGCTGGTGGATTCTGGAGAAAACTCTGCTATCAGTCTTTCAAAAGTTGAACTAGCAGTAGTTGGAATGTAGATGAAAATCTATTTTTTAACTGGACTTTTAATACTGTACTTAATCAGGAGACATCTATGCTTTAAGATACATTGGGAATTTATTTTGACTCTAAGGTTTGTGGTTGAAACTCTTTTTCTCTTGCAACAGTGAAGACACTACAAAGAATGTAAAGCAAGCCCAACACAATGTAATACAGACTGTAATTCATCTGTTATCCAATTTTGCACTGATTTAAACTAGATGTCATTTCAAAATTGCTTGACATAGGATTCTTTTTCAAGATTTCAGCAAATAACTAAATAATGACCCCCAGATACACTGCAATACTGACAAACTCAGTTATACAGTGATTCGAAGTATTTATGTATGAAACAAAATTCAACAGGTATTTCAATATTAATTGAGATATTTTAGAAGATCGTTCTTAAAAGTCAACCACTTCTGGTGGAAGATCAGAAGTGGATTTACAGCAAATTATTGTGTGTAAATATGTTCATTTCGGGAGGTTCATAACATTTCTTATCACAAGGTAAGAACTTAATGAGATAAAACTATATCCTCATGTACATGATATGGGCATCTCCTTATTTTTTTGTTGGAAAACTGAATTTTTTAAGCTAATAGACCTCTACCTTTTGTAGAATTGTGGTAGATGCTGAAGCTCATAAACTATGAAATTGCTTTTTACTTTAGGGCTATAGCATCTGTACCCTGCTATCTGGGAGTAGGTCCTTGTGTGAAGTTCATCAAGCATTCAGGTGCCAAGTCTGGCAACAGGAAAGAAATACCACTTGAATTGTGTATATTGTCAGCTCAGACATCCTTTTCGAAACCCAAAGTCCAATATGAATACAGATGTATCAATGCTGTGTCCCATTCTCACAAACCAGTGTTCAAGAGCTTTGCTCCTGTCACTGTGTAAACACTCAAAACTGTCAAATGTGCATGTTTTGAAAACTCCTAAATTACTGTAAAATTGAATTTCACCTTTTGCTTAGCTGTAGTCAATTGATTTACATAGGTTTCAAAATGCAGATAATCGGTTTTCAGGGCTCTGAGAATGCTTCTAATGCATTGATTGTCAGTAAACCTGATCCATTTGCAGTGTTTGCATTAAATATGACTCTATTACTGTAATAGTCTAAATTATTTTAAAATAATGATCACTTAAACTTTCTCTTAATGCAGTTCCAATCGAATGAGGATATAAAATTCTCTACAGAATTTTTTCTTTTTCTCTCTGCCTTAAACCTGCTTTTCAGAGAGTTTTAGAAATCTATCCAATGTGTTTGTAAGGACACAGGCATTCAGTTTTACCCTGCTTTCTGGAGAGCAATCAGTGCAGATTTTTATCTTTTGATTGCTTCATATGCTTTCCTGTCTCTCTCTCTCTGGGGAGAAAGCGGTGATCTACTATTTAGTCAAAAATGTTTTATAAAAGTTTTCTGTTTAACATCATCCTGGTGTTCCTGAAACACTTGTTTCACTTAAAGCAATTACCCTCCCCCTTGGATTTTCCATCTTTCACATACTGTGTTTGGAAACTACTGTATACCTTCTTAATTTATATTTGTTTGAATTACATATGTCCAAAGTTACTCACTTTTGTCCATGAATATCATCTTATTGGTTCTTTGAACTCTCTCTGAGTTTAATTACTGGTATTGAAGCAGAGTACAAGCCACAAACTTACTCGGTAAGGCTTGACAAACAAGTTAAACAGATTATGACTTTTGATGGATACTTTTGACATTGTAATTTGGTAGTACAGTCACTATATTTTTGTCTAGCTTCTCTTCCAAACCATCCAGCCTAAATATTCTGAATTGCCCAAGGAGTCATTTTAGCCTACAAATTTATGCAAATGTGTTCTGTACAAGTTAACATATTACATATACTGAATTTTATTCTCAAGCTTAGCATTTCATTTTATCAGTCTATCATTATAAATAGCCAGTTGCAAATTAGCAGTTCTAGCTGACTCTCTTTAATCAATTTCCTTAGCAATTGTGAGGTTCAGAATTACTTCCAGAAGCATTTAATAATGCCAGTGTTACATTTATATGGCATCTCAGGACAAAGGGGTTAATCATGACACAGAATCTAAACTGCAGATTGACAGAAATAAATCAGATGAGGGAGAAGAATTCCCACCAATATTATTTCACAAACGGTGGCATCTAATTGCCTTCCGTGTGTTCACCAGGACTGCTCTGAATCTTGTTTCTGAATGATTGATTGCTCAGCTCAGCTGTTAAACTGGATTTGCAGTTTATCTAAGGCTGTTGCGAAGTGAGTAAGCCTTGAAAATGAGTTGAACGGCATCATACATTACTGTTGGCCGCTGTGTTGGTTAATGCTGCACATCTAGCCCTCTGACATTATCACAGACATTATAATCTTCTATTACTGCAGGGGAATGGCCTGCTATCAGTAATGTGTTCAGTCCTTGAAAGATTCAATATCAAAAGCCATTTACTTCTGTAGGATTGCAAGTTTGTTCTATGGATTGCTATTGCCTTGTAAAGGCAAATACGAGTTGTTTGGCCACTGTGTTCAGCCTGGAGCATCTTGAGTAGCTACCACTATACATACATGTAGCATTTAGGTTGGACATTCTCAATAATGCTGGCCCCATATGTAATCTGTGTATGCTGATACAGAATGACTTACTGTGTTGTTAGCTTTTTCCTCTCTGCCTCTACAACAGTGGCAGACCTGTCTCACCATTATCCGGAGTGCAAAGCACAACCCTGGTCTTCAGTTGTACACTCACGACAGTGTGCTGGATGGTACTGTAGAACCATGGAGACAAACCAGAGCAGAGAAGAAGAGTTGAAGGTTAGTTTCACAGAGTACCTCTATTCAAACACTGGAGAAGGAACAACATTTTCCTGATTTTTCATGACCGTTCAAGCTGACTGAGCAATTAACTACGGTATATTATCTTGCTTTTCAGTCTATGATTAGCTTGAAAAGTAATACTACATTTCAAATGGCTTGGTTTAGGTATTTCCAAAGTATGAATATATTACATGAGTGAGGTATTAATTGAACATAGTCCCAGTCACAGATTTGAGCTGACATATACAATGTATTTGAGTCCAGCTGGTAAGACTAATAAAGAATACTTGTCACCATGTTTTATTTGTATTTAGAGGGAGAAAATAGAGAAGATTTAATGTATCTGCATAATATACAAAAGTATACTTATGAAGAGACAGTGCTGTTTTATAGTCGAAGTCTCATGAATTGGCTCTGTCCAGCATCCACCTGTGCTCTTATGACTGTTTCTAGTGCTTGCTGTAGGCTCTTCTGACATCTCTTGCTATGGATAAAGTAATATTGAATGTCATTTTAGGTCACTTTCATAGAGAAACAGCACAGGCATGTAGTGTAGACTGTGGGCACTGGCAGCTTGCCCAGCAACAAAACCAAAATATTAATTGGGAAGCAGAGATGCAGGTGGGGAATATTGTAGGCACTCATTCATTTTGCAGATCAAATGGGAGGTTTTGATTTCATGAAAGATTTTTTTTCCTTGAATATCTCAAGATTCTGCTTACTTTTAGTTCGATGCCAACTTGTTAAAATATTTTCTGCATGATTCTACATTAAAATTTAAATGACTTTTCTTCCCATAGTCATTGCTTATGGTCATAATTTTAAGCAGCTGATTAATTTGACCATCTTTTGTATGTAAGGCAATAATGGACACTAGGAAGGTTAATGTTTGTAAAAGAAAATATGATATAACAGTAATATGTCTTTTGTGGGAGTCATCTTCTTCAGTTACCAGTACAGTTAAATCTGGTGCATAATAAAGATTGCCTGTTGGTCATGGGGCATTACCCAACGATGGTGGGAGAGGCTTGTGCAATCTTTTTGCTGATGTTGGGTAGCCCTAGTTCTGCAGCAGAGCTCTTGGCAATCCTTCCTTGGCGTTGTGTTCAGGATGTGGGCTTGAAGAATTCACACAGGAGTTTTAAAAGCTCTGTGGAAGTAAAATAACTTTCATTTTTCCATTGGTTTTTTTATCACCAAAACCACATAAAATTAAATAAAATTAAAAAAAAGGAGAAAGGAAAAAGAAAAGCCTCTCTGAAAGCCTCTCTGAAGTAATGTTTTGAGAAACGTGTCCCTTTCCTATTCCTTTATCATAATTGACAGGCCGTAGAAGCTCATCTCCCAAATGTTTCATGAAAAATGTTTTGCCAGGATGGCTGAGCAGGCTACACTGAAACCAAGTCCCATCTGACATATAAATAATCTCCACCCTGAACAATTTGGAGCTGTAGTGAAAGTGTCGTCTGATAACAGATGGGTGAGTCCATGCCACAGCAGCTGAGGGAGTTGCAAGAAATGCCATGAGGCTGGATTTTATTTATTTATTTATTTTCCAAAGCCTCTCTATTGCTTCCTTGCCACAGAAACCTATTCCCCCAGCTTTCAAAGTGAGAAGAAAATTTTATTGTCTCCTTAATCTCAAAGTCCTTTTCCACCAGTACTACCTAGAGAGCAAGGGGACAAGATCTATGCTGAGACACAGCAAAGCAGTTTTCCTTCACTCAAGAGGTTCTATTTGCAAAGTAAAACATCTATCATAAAGGTCATTTTTACTCCAGCGGTTCTGGCTCCCTCCTCCTCCTGAACAGGTAACAGTGTCAGCTAAACCCAGCTGCACAGAGCAATTCAGATCCTCCTCGCGAGGTCTACGCTCGTATCGCTCTTTCAGGGGTCACAGAGAAGATTGCTCTTTGGCCATAGATTTCCATATGAAATAAAATACAGACTCCATGGACCACGATGTTTGATTTTTATCCTTCAGTTTCCCCTTCGCAACATCCCTATAGGCTCTCTTTAGGGTTTATCCTGACAAACACTTAAAAGAGATGATAAAAAAAGTAAAGCAAAAAAGAAATAAGAAGTCAAAACAAAGATACTCATGAGGAGAATTGTCTCCGGAGTGGGGACTCCCCATGGCATATCACAGATTCTCAACCAGACTTCCTAAAATTAACACCAAAGGGAGATGGTTTTATTCCAAACGGTAACACCCAAAAAAGCCTTAGAAAGCTGAATTTCAGAATTCTCACTCTTCCTGAGCTGATACCTGCAAGTGGGATGAAGCCAACATGGCAATTTCTGAGCTAAAAGGTGAGCTCGTCGGTGCTCCTTGTCTGTGGCAGCCTGCCACGGGGAACCGGGGGGGAGAGAAGCTTCTGGCAAGAAACAGTCTTCACTAAGACCAAAGTCGGGTATTTCAGGCAGAGTCCTGAGAGTATGGCCTGAAGTGTTTCTCATGCAGAAGCAACTCTGAGATTGCTGCGAGACTGCTCAAAATTGGACCTAAGCAAAATCTATATTGCGTTTCTTTAGCAATTATTTTTGGGGTGGAGTGGGGGGGGTATCATGGTAGTGTTTCCCTAATCTTGGGGTCATTGTCTCTTCATAGACTTCCAAGGAGCCGCTACATGGCGCTGGCACTGAGCGCTGCACGCAGGCAGTGCTCGTGGATGTGAGTGGGTCGGGCGGGGGCAGTGCGAGGGTGGTCTCAGCAAACTGCTGAGTTCCAAGTGCTTCCTCCGAGCCAGGGTTTCCCAAGCCTGGGTACCTGCTTCTCTTGAGGCACCTCTCGGAAGTCAGGGTACCAAGGGAGTCGCATGTGCTTCCTTGGATCCTTTTTTCCCATTAGACTCTTTTTCATGGGGCGCGTATTCATTTACTTTAGAACTTAGGGAGCTTTGGTAACAACCGGTGGATTATTTCTGTGCTCTGGCATGACTGCACTGAAGGGCGTCGCTGGATGGGGACAACTGCGAACTGCAGATTGCCAGTTATATACTGCAGATATTTTTCTTTGTGTGAGAGCAGAAGTTTTTATTTTTAAGTGCAGCCTGCCAGCAAATTTGAGATTTACTGTTTGAAGTTTCCATTGGACTTTGTAACAAGATTAAGTTGGTTCAAATGAATTATCTAAAATCAGCTAAATCATGTTAATGCTGTTTTAAGGAAGAGCTTTTAAGCTTTTAAACATGGAATATGGTTGAATTTATGCGGCTTTATAGTTTACTGAACTTTTTAATCCACATTCCTATTTTTCTCCTTTTGCTGCATAACAAAAATCCTACTGAAACAGTGAATGTCTATCATCGGAAGGCTTTCTGGATATATGGTGCCACTAGAAGCTCTCTTTCAACAGGACTGAAATGTCATTACATAATTCCACTTTCATTGATTCACAAAGATCAGCGGTGACTATGTTTCATTCTTCTTGTGCTGTGGTGGTGTAAGCAGCAGCTCCTCACACTTTCAACCTGAAAAAAGTACAGTAACATTTTATTGTGAAGCATTAGGCAATTGGAACCTTAATTATTGGGAATCTCAAGCTTCGTAGCTTTAATCCTGAAATATAAATGAAATAGAAGCATTAATATTTATTTATTGGTATTATTTATAAAGTGCAACACAGATTTATGTGTCCAGGGATTTCTTTCAATTTTTAATAAATATTTTTAAAACAGGGGAAAATTAATAATTAAAAAAATTCCTCACACGTCTAAATTACACCAGATAATATAAAGATGCACATTATAGTAGCTAACGAGACAATACAGTTTGAGAAAATTGTCAACATACATTTGTCTGATAAGGTCAAAGTAATGCTGCTGACAGTAAAATAAGGAAGAGAAAATATTTTGCTGCTTCCAGGCATCTTCATGTTAAGTCAAGTAAAGAATAAAAAGAACAACTCAAGATATATAAGGAAAAAAAATTCACTCAAAGGAAAAACGTAGAAAATGCTTCTGTATTGTCAATTCCCTTGTAATTCTCTGTGTAAATGAAGTGCTCTAGCACGTGCAGGTTGGTTTGAGCTGAGACTGAATTTAAGCAGTAGATTTTGTTATGTCTGGATCAGGTGAGTGCATCCTTTGCAACCCAAAATTACGATCAGAGTAAGGGTTTAAGTCCTGACAGTCAATCTTATGATTGAAATTCAGTTTCATATTTCCATTCAACTTTATTCACCATGGAAAAATCTTGATACTGTGAACACAAAATTGAAGGTGTGGGCTTTTGTTTCCTTAGCATCCCCAGTAAGAAGAAATTTGGAAACCACCTTTGTGCTTTTTGACATTGTGTAAATACAGATCACATCTAATCTTTGCTTGCCTTTTGTGACCTGTATATGAAGAGTTTTTAAAAACTATATGAAGGTCTAAATATAGACATATGAATCTATAAAAGAATTCACATGGCAGATATGAATATTCACTCGTTCCTAGTTTTTGGACTTTTTGCTCTGTTTATATGTATTATACTGTACATGATTCATAGCTGAAATTTTTTATTCTAGAAATGTAAGTTGACATTTTCAGGCATATTCAGCAGAACACTAATTGTGGTCGCGTTGACGTTAATAGAAGTGGTTAGCTCAGGATGGAGTGCTGCGGCTGCTTTTATGTTTAAGAGCAGGATGAGGATTTAATTTCTTAGATCTTTACAAAGGATGTTATGTCAGATTAGCCTCAGTGTATTCACGTGAAAATACCCTGCGTATGCACTCTTTTTTTTTTTTTTCTTTAGGCAAATTATCTGTCATGCTAGGTTGCAGAAAGATGGGAGAAGAATCGTTGTGTCTTGAAGTTGGGTTTCTTGCTGCCATGTACCTGTGACTCTAGGACCATCCAATGTGCCTTTCCTCAAGACAGTTTATGGAATTATTTTGGGAGAGAATGACATGGAGAGAATTTATGGACAGCGTCCTAGTGATTAGGGAGAGTCAGGTGCTGAGGAGTCACTTGGGGCAGAGCAGAGCAAACCAAGGATAGCAGGGAGCACAACACAGCACCTCCAGAGTAAAAGGAAGGAGGTGTTTAGAGAAGGTGGCAGCCCAGATGTTAGGAGCAGAGCAGAGAAAGTCCACTCAAAGCAAATTCTCCTAGAAGAATAGAAAAATAAGTAATAATAACAAGAAGAATAGACAGAAGTAAGATCTTTCTCTTGTTTCTTTGATGGTTGTGGTTTTGTCAGTGATGCTTACAAGTGCGGGTTAATAGTATTTAATGACAAAAAAAAAAAAAACCCAGAAAATGGAAAAGGTTACTTTTATTTTGTGGAAAATTTTGTGGAAATATTGGTGAATAGTGTTTTGGCTTGGTTTTGTGGGGTTTTTTTTGGTTTGGTTTGGTTTTTTTTAAGATTCAGATTTGTTAATAAAACCTGTACAGAAATGAAATTTAATGGGCATTTCAGTCTTGTTCGGATAACAGTGAACTAAGAACAATCTGTGAGGAGAAAAAGGTGATCACTTTAATAATTCTGTTGCTGATAAGAAATGTTTTTGGTTCTCTAGTAATGTTTCCAACATCTAATTTACTTACACGTACCATTTAACACTTGTTTCTTTGACCTGTTAGGGATTACCATCCAGATGTCTCTAAACAAACCCCAGATTATCTGTCCTCTTCTGCCACGAGGATGTAGTAGTTGGGGTAACTACAAAGGTTTTGTTGGTGCTCTACAACATCCTTCAGCGAACTTCTGTCAACTGCTTTTAAGAATGTGTCTGCAACTACCAGCAGCTGCCAGGTTTAAATTCAGTTTGCCTATGATACAGACCTAGTTAAGAAAACAAAAAAAAAACAAAAAAAAAAAAAAAAAGAGGGAAGTCATAGGGGAATATTTTCTAGGCCCTGTTGGCAGTAATGATAGAAGTTAATGGGTAGAAACATGAAATTTCACTCAGGGATGAGCTGTCTTGTGATCATATCACTGTCCCATTTCTGTGTTTCCATGCTGTATAAGCTCTTTCTTTCTGCCTTTGCTCCCACTGTTGCAAAAGGCAGCACCAGGAACTACTTGGAAAAAGTCAAGCCTAACTCCTTTTTTTTTTTTTTTTACCATAGTGCTTTCAATTTAAAATGAGAAATTCCTTCAAATCTTTATTAGGTTTCTCTTACTACCTCTGCTGGAGATCCTTGCCCAGTAACACTTCCAGGTTGCTAACCTGAGCAAGGTGTTCCTCCTGCTCAAGTACACGCAGGAGTGTTTGTATCCCCTCTGTGTCCGTCTCAATAGGTGTTTAGATTGTTTCTGTCAAAGCTACTGTAAGCTACTTGTCCATTTTTGTTACAATTTCATTTGTGGTGAATCAACAATTCTCTGTGTTTAATTTTAGCTCAAGAGCTTGGTGTTTTTTTGCTAAAATTCCTTGTGGTATCTAGTAATTTTATTTTTTCTCCCCCCGATTATATGTCCCACATAACTTTAGATGATATATAAGAAACCAGAACATTTTTTTGCTTTGTAAAATTGGAGTGCAATGTGAAGAAATAATACCTTCAAAGGGCACTGTATCTGTACAAAAGCCTGTTTTTTAAGGGTGGTTGTAGTGCATATAACTCTCATACGTTACAGAAAATTATTTAAATCCTATAGAAAACTAATTACAGGAATGTCTCCTTTTGTTAACAGTGTAAGATGCTCTCTTTTTACCTTTATAATTATTTGATATAATGTATAACTGAGGGATTTTGTCCCTCCCCTTCTTGCAGTATGTGTAGCCACTGTGGTGATTGGTCTTGGTTCCTGAGAAATAAGCTTATCCTGCTCCTCTTTTGGCATATTTTTCAGCAAATGCAGCCTTTCCCGAGGCATGAATTGTAGCTGTAAGGATACTTTTCTTCAGGTTTTCCCACCATAGAGATTGCTTTTCTTATTCTTACAGTACATTAGATATTTTTCACTTTCAAAATCTATTCATATTTCATTGTATTTGTCTATATTGCCTCCTGGTTCATATATACTTTATGCATATTTCAGGGTGTTTTTCATACGATACATAAAAAATACCTCTACTGATTTCCGCGTCTACCTTTGCAGTACAGCATATTGATTATTTTTTGGGTGCTTTCAGTCCCTGTTACAGGAACTTAGGTACAAGCAAGCTGAAGTTAATTTTATAAGTAGGATTTATGAAAGAGCATGTCTGTTGGATTGCTGTAATTGATTGCTAAGAGAGCGGACAGATTTTCCTTTACTGGGGGTAATTAAATTCAGTTCTGGTGGTGACACAGGCCATGGGCTGTGTTTGGGAGCTGCTGACTGACGCCTACTGTGTGTATTGCCACACAGCAGCTCAGGCTGGGAGATCAAAGTTGTTCCTTTCAGTCCCAAATAGCAGCGCCTTTTTCAGCCAAAACTGTAAGAGATTTATTGAAAACTTTCTTTTTGAACTGCAGTTTCTCCGATAAAATAATGGTCTCAAACAATTAAACCTTGAGAAAAGCGTAGGATCCAGTCTTCAACAGTCAAGTAGCATTCTGTATATCTGAGAGCCATTTCAGGCCGAGTTTGATCCTCTAGCACTCCCTAGGCTAGGGACTGAGGCACATGGAAGGATCCCAAGGGATAATCCAGGACTCAAGTGACTTGCACAAGATTACACATAGCAGGTTTATGTGCTGAGAGTTATTGTGAGGTGTCCTACAAAATAAATACAAAACTGAATTCTTACTTTTACTAGCTTCTCTGGGATGCATTTGGAGTAAGTTACTTTGTTTGTACTGCCCACTGGTGAAACCCACAGGACTGGATCATCCACTACTTCAAGCCCACTACCACTAGGCAGTAGCAGGGCTTCATTTAAAGTGTGTTCCCCACGAGAACAAATGGGTTTGAACTACTTTGATTTGAGTGCTACTCAAATCAATCTTCTAAGAGGCAGAGGGGAAAAAAACTAGTTGCTACCTGGAGTAGGCACCACTACTTTCTGCCTTTCTGCATTCACAGAAAACCTCATTGTACAGAAAATCCTAATCTGAATGCCGATTACATACTCTGTGCATCCCTGTCTCTGTGTAGCAGATAGAAGTGCCAGCAACATCATGAAGCTGAGCGCAGTTTTTATTCACTCTACACTGCAGGGTTCGTACATACCAAATCCTCACAGTTCTTGGCAAGAAAGCGAGGGCTGAGGCTCCTGCCTCCATGTCGTTGGAGAAAGATACATGCTGGTTTGCCCTTGACTTTAAAATTCTGCAAACTTTTAAGTGAAGTTTTGAGGCTCACAATGTAAAATACAAGCAGAAAATTAACTACTTGGGATTTTTGTTTTGTTTTGTTTTGTGGTGGGGTTTTTTTTGTACCCAAGAGCAGGGAGATTAGTTATCATTTCCTATAGGAGACTGTAGGAGTAGTTTGTAGAAATTGCTAAGAAACCCGTAATAGCTCAAGGTCTTTTAGGTAATAGAAGATTGAATGATACCCTTTTCATTTTGGATTACAGTAATTTATGTAGTGTCAGACCTGACAGCATAGGCTGTCAAACCTACTATCTCTGATATTTATCATTTTTTATTTAAGATTTATTCTTTGAAGTTGAATCATAAGGTCTTTGTTCTCACATGACTCAGATTGTATGCTCAGAATCCAGTTATTTGTCAACGTTTTTAAACTTCTGAGGCATTTATCTTCATTTATGCTTATTTTTCAGTGAGCCATTTTTCCTTCGTCTGATTAAATATGCTTACCTATGTTCATTAAATATGAGACACTTTCTAGATGGTTCTCACCGTGATGAAAACACTATCTTTATTATTTATTTATTGATAATATTTTTATTTATTTATTATAATATTATCTTTAAAGATTTTGTTTTAAATTTAATTTCAAATTTAATAATTGAGGGGAAAAACTCACTGTATTTTATTTGTCCTTCTTAGTCATCTTCAATGCTACACAGGCACAAAAATTACTATTTCTCACTTTGTTACTCTATTCTTAATATAGGTCATATATTGACCAAATATTGGGGGTGGCGTGGGGTGGGGATTTGTCAGTGGGAATAAATTGTTATGAATGTCTTTCTGTTTAGAAAAATAATGAGCAACAATTCAGCATGATTATAGTTTCATATATTTTCACATTGAGGTATGAATATTAACAACGCTAAGAATGTGCTCAGCAGAAATAGATGTCTGATACACAGAAAATGAAAACCACATGCCTGCGTCGCACTGTTACTGTATGCGGTACAGTTGCTTATTCAGCCCAACTTATCAGCATTTTAAATTTGT
Organism: Falco peregrinus; assembly: GCF_023634155.1. NCBI lineage: Eukaryota > Metazoa > Chordata > Aves > Falconiformes > Falconidae > Falco > Falco peregrinus. The sequence goes on from NC_073733.1 coordinate 18,780,077, forward strand.
CACCCTTAGTACTTATGTTGTCCTTCTCTTTTCACTTGGTATCACAATATATACATCTATGTGCTGAAACAATAATTATTTAAAGAAAATAACTGCATCACTAAAATAACAGAAACTTTTATTCTTGCATGAAAAAGTGAGCTCTGCAGTATTGAACTAAGAATGAAAATAGTATGTCATCTGTGGATTGTAATACAAAATATATTGAAAACCAATGCAGTTTGCTAGTGAATCTTTGATGTATGTATTTAGTTAACGTTATTGGACAAAAATATATGGCATTTAATTCTTTGCTTGCAGTAATCAGCAGTCTCACTGGAAGTGTTTGCAGATCAATAGGGGACCAAACCCATGTGAAACTGTGTCTACTTTGATACAGTCATCACTGAAGTATGTTGTATGAAGTATGACAGAACTGCTTGTGGGACATCTACCTGTGGCGGACGAGCTGGTACATTTTGCCTTCACTAAGAAAAATACCACTTTTAGTCTTGAAGTAAAGAGAATGGCAGTTGCAAGATCACATAGAAATTTAAAATTTATTTTCTGCTTCACTCACAGTTTCAGAGAAGTTTTTTCAAGTAATATTAAAAAAAACTTATTTAATAAGCAAGTGTTATCATTAGCACATACCATTTTCCATTTTCATGATGCCTCCATTTTAAAAAAGTCAGGAAGGTATTTGCTCTGTGTCCAGCATGATGGCAGCGAGTAAGCATGTTAGAAAACTGTCATACAGCCCAGTACATTAAGTAATGAAATCAGAAGGCAAGAGAAAGAGATTTTGTGTGTTTGTCAACCTCTGACGATTTGGAATCAGTAAGAATTTGATAAGGTTGAACTATACTCAGGGATAATTTCCTAGCTGATTTTTCCCCAGCCATATGGCTTTACCCATGCTTTCTTTTACTCCTCAGCTGAAAAAGAGATAAGCAGCACAGGATGTATTGGCATAATTAACAAAAAAATAATGTATTGAGTGGGAGGAATTTAATGAGAAACAAATGATCTTTTTTATAGCTCACACTGTCCAAAACCAAATATATTTCACTGGCAGTGTTGGAAAGCTAGATTCCTTTACATTTCTCAGCGGAGCCTGCCTCATGTGAGGTACACAGTTACGAGATTGCTTTTTAAAGTAAAAGTAGGTCAGTAGTAGTATTTAGTAAATAGATGTCGTTTATCAGCTTTTGTGGTACAAAATGAACCAATGCTTTGGGAAATATGGATAAAACAAACAGAAGTCATGAAACTCCATAGTTTCAGAGTAAAAACAGGTAAATGTAAGGACCCATGTGCTGATTCATATGCTAAATTATATTTTTGATGGCTATGCTATGTACCTAGGTGTTTTCTCTTTATTATTAGGAGCATCTTTTGTCAGTGGAATCCCTTTGAGTGCTTTACATCTCAGGAGTCCTTAATAATGCATGAGATTTAAAAAATGCACCACATTGCCACTTTTTGAGAATCAGGTGTCACACAAGACAGGATGCACACAGTGTTATTTATGGTTATCTAACATTTACATAAAATGTTTTAAAAAAATATATTAAATTTTCATATATTCCTGATGGAAAGAAAAATTAATAGCACTTTAAGTACAAAAATAGACATTTTTAAAGATTTCTAGAGCAACTATTTCTAATTTTTTCCAATCTTTCTGCTTTTCCACTACTCAAGGAAGTTGTATGCAGTGACCTCAGCTCTACACGCAGTAGCACTTTTGAAGAAACTTGCTTACAGTGAGAACAGAAAGATCTGAGTATATGAGTTCCTCTGAAAAAAGAAAGATATTTTAACGTTAAATATTTTTAACAAGAAGTAGTCTTGCTCCTTCTGAATGTTTATAATTAGAAATTACTTGATATTCTCACTTTGATGTTCAACTAAAGAGTGGGACACATTTCAAATCATGAGTGCTGTTGACTAGAATGATAAGGTTTGATGAATCTATTTCACGGTATGGTAATATTAAAAATAAGGGGGTTTGTGGAGCATTAGAGTTCATTCCTTAATTATCTTCCTTTTTGTAGTCCAAGCCTTGGACAAAAGCAAAGCTGTTACTGTTTGTGGAAACGTCTGGCTTTCTCAGCAGTACCTATGTCAGTCTTGGTGAAATGGTGAAGCCATCAGTCTTTGGTTTAGACTAAAAAAGGAGATGTACGATTAAACTTCAGCCTCTTGATTAACAGAACTAATTATGGAAATGAGAATGCAGTAAGCCCATTAAAGGGAACCTTTGCTCTCTGTGGAAGTGAGCATACTATATGCTCACTTTCTTTGTTGGAATAAAAAACGTTCCCATCTGTTTTGCTGATGTGAGGACAGCTGTAAAGTTCCCCAATGGGACAGAGCAGTTACAGAGAACTGAAGTCATGAATCTGCAGGTTCAGTACTGGTAATTCTGTGAACTTCTGCAAATCAGCCATTGGAAAACAGATTTTGATAATACAGCTTGTAAGCTTATAAGGTCACAGGCCTGCTTGAAAATTATGGTAATAGTATAGAACACAAGTCTACTTCATAAAGAACTGTAAATCTTCATTTTTTTTTCATGTGCTCATTTGTTTGGAGTTACTGGTTGGCATACATGTTCTGTTAGCAGGTAATGGAATTAATTTTCTTTCTTCATCAGCTGGCAAGAGGACGCTGAGATTTGTTAACACTTGAGAAACACTGCCTTGTATTCTGTTGTTAAATGAAACCTTCCAGAAACCAAAAAAAGGGAAAGGAAACAGTTACCTCTGGCACTTACCCAGTATTTCTTAAACAACCAGCCAAGTCAAAATTGATCAGTCATAGTGTGAAAATAGTCACATACCATATGTTCTTGTTCTTGTTCAGTGATAACATCAGTTTTGCTAGATGGGTGGCCTTTTCAAAGCTTTGATCAGGTATTTCTGCGTTAATTTTAGCTGATGCTTCAATCCTGAAATAGGATTAATTCTGCGGAGTTCTTGTGATGAAATTCTAGGATAGTAATATAAATACATCAGAAAACAAATTCTTATTTTGTTACAGAAACTTTTGCTAATCTTTTAAATGTTCTACTACCACATAAATAAATATGTAACCCTTATATTAGGTATTTCACATAGTGAGATAGTTAATTTTAGTGGCAGTTATTTACAGAAATGAAAAAATAACTTGTTTGAAATTTTATTGTGCAGATATGTTCTGACAGGAGAAGTGGCACTTCAAAATATCCTGGTTTTCCCATAGCATTTTTAAAATTATTTTTAGGTTTAGTTCAGGTTTGTGCTATTTATATGCTTTTGTGTCTTTAACATACGTTTGTGGACATAATACAAAGTATATATTAGGAAAGGACCATGCTTTTGCTATGTATTTAAAATAGAGGAATTATTGCTCACTCTTTTTATCATGCTGAAACTTGCTATTTGCATCCTTTCCAAACTGTATTGACCATTTACTTTTAAACTGCCTTTTTTCAATGATTACTGATATCTAGTATCCATTTATGTAAAATTCATATAGTTATGACAGAAACATTCAAAGACAATTGAAAAAGTCATAGTACCACCATATTTTCTGATCATCTCATGAATCAAAATGAGCGGATGACTGTTAACTAGGGCATCTTTGTGCATTTTCCAATAAAACTGTTCTGCTTTGTCTAAGTTGTTAAAAGTTTATTAGAACTGGGAATGTATTATCTTACTCTTTTTGATTCAAACATAAGTCTTTCTGACACAGTAGATACTCTTTTTCTGAATATCATGCATTTAATTTTTCCTTTACTCTCAGTTGTATTTTGATTAAAATAATAAATAGGTTCATGCAAAGATAAAATTTTTAAAATTTTAATTTTTTTTTCCCCTATATGTTATAAGAAAGCAAAAGAGGGACAATTGTAACATTTGGAAAATTGTGGATAGAACTTTCCTTTTTTCTTAGGGTTTCACTGCAGTGACATTTGTTACTGCATATCTTTTTCACTTCTTCTAACACATTAATATTAGAAACTCTGGCCACCTTTGAAAAATTACTTTTTTCATCTATTTTTTCCTTGTTATCTATGAGACACATGCTAATACCATCTGTTAATGAGTATGGTGATAAACTACATCTTCAGCTCTTCCTATCATGATCTGCTTTGAAGATACTTTCAAGAACTCATTCCTTGATAAATATTATCAGTCTCAGACCAATTTATTATGAAATTTTGATCAAGGTATATAAGAAGAAAGAAAAATGTTTTGAATGAGGTGTATCCTATTTAAAATATCTTATTGTATACTCTATGTAAAACTTAGGTTTAGAAGAATTCTTTACAGCAAAATTTAACTATTTAACATGTACTCTTGAGTGAGGTCACTTCCCCACACAGAACTTACCCTTATGAACAGAATATGGGCAGGGAAATGTTTGTGTCATCTGGCACTTCAGGACTCACACATGACTTTTTAGTTGGGTGAATATGTGACTGGCACAGTGAAATGTTGGCACAATTCATTTTCTATTTGCAGTTAGCACGGTGCTAGCAGAATAATTTGATCCAGATTTTTACAAAGCTGAGCCAAACACACCTGGGTTACTGCATGCTGATTAAAATTATTTCTGTGCAGGTAAATATTGTGTAAAGCGATCGTGGCAAAAAAAGTGCACTTCGTTATCTTCTGTAATCTAGAGTGCTCTTACCTATGCATGAACTTCAGACATGCTTACCCAAAAGCTCATCCAACCAAAGCCTCAGCAGGTGTTGGCCGGCACCTTCAATTTGTTGTATTCATCATTAAAACAATCCTGACAAGTTCTGCTGCCTCTCTGTCTGCATAAATGAACCACTTCTGTGCAGAGTCCGGGGATGGCTGAGGCTGGGAGGGATGTCTGGAAGATGTCATGGTACAGCTCCTGCTCAAGGTTCCAAAATCAGCCAAGTGCACTTTGAGCTCATGGGGCTTTAGAAGTTGTAACCCACTCCAAGGAATCTGTGTTCCTGCTGAAAACTGGTAGTAAGAAACTCATTGTTCCTTGAAAGGCACTTGACACATTATGAGATCCTCTCCTTAACTACTGTGGTATTCAGCAATTGTTTTTTTAAGTAGGTGCTTTGAAAGAACTATTTTTGAATTAATATGTGAAGCAAATAGGGTTTTTACTGAGGACATACTTAGATGTTTCAGTCATTCATTATCACTGTTGAACCTTGATGCAAAGGCCTTTCTTTTATTGTTCTTTATAAATAAGGTACAGCAACACATTTAAAGTACTGTGGCTATGATATAATGCAGGTGAATGTGCATTCAATGATCGGGGACTATCGGAATCAGTAATTGTAAAATACATTTCAGTTTGAACAGTCCTTGAGGGTGTCCCCCCCACTATTACAAAAGTTGCTCTTTAAAGAGAGATCGGATCCTCAGATGCTGGATCTGATCTGTTCTGGCATAAGACCACTCAAGTCAGTGAAGGCGCAGGGATGTGTCAGTTAAGGATATGGTCCTGGGAAGTGGTCATTTCCATAACACTGACACAAACTGCATTGGATTTCTGCTGCATGATCTGATGGGAAGGTAAGATACAAATGGAAACCGAAGTTGACTACTTGAGTAAATAGAAGGGCTCATGGTTGCCCGAGATTACTGTAATTATTGTTCTCAGCAAAATCTTCTATAAACCAGCAGCAATACATTCACTTCTCTCTTTTTTTTTTTTTTTTTTTTTTTTTAAAAAAAGAGAAGATTCTTGGCGATTTCACTTCCTCTTTGGGGATGAAATTATTTCCTTGACAGTTGGCAAAGGCAGGAGATTCATGAGCCTCAGCAACTGTTTTCCTGGTGGAAAAATCTAAGCGAAATGATTAGAACATCTGGCAAAGCTCTTAAATAAAACAGTACTTTGAAACAGAATTGATTCAGTCTATCCTAGGACAGTACGTCAGTGACATTAGAACAATTAATATTCAAGACTTGCTTAATTATAATTCACAGATGTTCTACAGGAAAAAGTGGGAGATTGTGATTTCAGGTTGAGCTCTCATGCAGGCAGACTAATGCAGTGGCACTTTACTTTCTTCCTATTAAAAATATTAACAGCATTCACTGTTCAGTGAAAATTATGTGTCAGAATCTTAGCAACAGCAAGCATCCAGCATTTGATTTTATGTAAACAATAAATACAGTGTCTTATGAGCTTCTCTATCAACTATATTGACTGAAAAATTCTGCACATGTTGGCACATTTCAGGAAATTTTTTTGTGCTTTAGGCTTGTCAAATGTAAGGATAATGGTAAACAAACCAAGGAACTCGTGGCTGAGGCAGGTATTCTGCTACCTTTAGCACAAATCTGTGCATTTTTTGCAATCCTCTACCATCCACTTCCTACCAACTAATATCAGGGTAGTCTGCAGGATGCTGCTGCTTCAGTGGGGGAGTGACTCCCCAGTAATGTAGGCAATGAAAAAAATGGGATATTAGCATGCTATTAAAAATTAACAGTTTTTAATGGTGCCTAGGAGGTAAACCAAGGTTGAAAAGGAAACCTTGGGGACAGTTCTTAGCCTTCAGTGCTTGATTTAGCAATGCTTTTAACTGTGAAAAAAATCGGTGTGTATTAAGTGGTTATGAGCTAGGTATAATTTAGCTAAGAATTGAAGATATATGTCATTTAAGAGAGCTGTGAGAAGTTGTAACAATTTACTGTTGAAAACGAGCAGTTGCCAGATCAAAACGTGAGTAGGTACCTATATTATCAAAGACAAAGATAAGACTGCTCAAGGCATAAGGTGTAAAAGGCTTCCCTTAACTCATCATTGTTCTGAATAAGGTGGGGTGACTGTGGTGGTGGGGGGGTGTATTTAGAGACAAGAAGTCAAAGGCAGATAAAAAGGCAGAGCAGGGAAGAAGTGTGGGGCACAACCCGCGCTCCCAGAGAACACAGCATTAGGAAAAAAAGCTTAATGCAAAGGTTTGGTAAGGACCTTGTTGAACAGACCTTGTTACTCTGATCAAAGACATTTTTGTTTTGAAATCTCCTGCTCTCGAGAAGTTATATTTTATAAAATAACAAGTTATCAATTAACAGAATGTTGAGAAATACCTATTATCGTTCCTCCTCCTGAGAAAAAACTCAGAGTCAGTATTTTTTGTTAGTTGCTGAGGTCAAAAGTACAGCTACCACTGTAGATGGAAAAACAACTCTATGATTTCATTAAGTCACTTGGGAATTCTGTGAGTGAGTTGAAACGCAACCTTAACTCATCTGAAAATAGAAGTGCTTTTATAGGAGATCTGCATTTGAGATTTGACTAAGAAAAAAAATAAATCTTTTACCATGACTCCACCAAGCTAGCATCTTCCAGCGATGAGCTGCAGTTTACACAGTGCTAGCCCTGTTCCACTCATATTTAGCCACCTGTTAATTGGGAACAAACTGTTACAATAATTCATGGTTCATGGGAAAAATTTATGGGTGTACCATTTAAAATCAAATAGTGAAATATATTTCTGAGTTCCAAGAAAGGGGGATCAATTGTTGAAAACTCCTGCTTCCAGACAGTTGAAAATATGTCTAGTACTACTAATTAAAATTACTCAGCTGAGCATCTGAATTTAGTTAACTGAATGAGGTTGTGATGGATGTGATGTTTATGTTGTTTTGCCTGATATTTCATATCTAATGAAACTTCACATTTGTTTCCTCAACTTGTGAGAAAAGTAAGTGTTCAATATATTCATTTAACTAGTTATGTCTAAAAACACTTTAAATGAACAGGGTGGGTCTTTCATAAACCTGAAGTGTTCACTGCATACAGTACCTTAAATAAATCCTTTAGATTTAAAAACTCGAAGAATTAGAAAGGTGGTGTTTCTGCAGATCCACATGTTCTCTGCTTTCAATCCAAAAGGTCTCAGAGGATGTACAGTGTGATGTATCTACTTGCAATACTCTTAAGTGGTAAATATTGTCAAATAGTTGGTGATTTGTACTGCATTTGGCTTGGTTTTGAATTAAAGTAAGATTTACATCAGTACCAAAACAGTGATTTCTTACTAACTTCTTTCTTTCTTCCTAATTTTTTTGCCTGAGCAAGCCCTAAGATTTAATGAACAGCTAGTTTCATCTAATGCATCCCTGGCTGAATGGGGGGGAGATGAAGAAAGAATGGAGAAAACGATTTCTTCCTTTCAACTTTTATTTCTCTTACCTGGCAGTTATTAAACTATTTTTTATGTAGGAAATGCTGTATTATATTGTTTAGTTCTGCTGACTGTTGTTTATAGAAAGGCGCTAAAATCAGCAGGAGTTTCCACGTTCACCTCTTCTCGTGCAGACAGCCTTTTGGCTTCTCTTTGAATGAAACAGCATGAATTAGGATTTTGTGGGCTTTGCTATATTTTTCAGATGTTTCTAGCTTCTTTCTCCAATGAATATTAAGGTCAGAGAACAACGCTAGTCATTTCCAAAATTGCTAGTTTTTTACGAGATGAACCATTATTAGTATTGCAGTTTTCCACAAGCTTTTGTGTGGGTTTTAGTCTCCCCAAGCAGATCTCTTCAGGTTACTGCTCAGAGCATCTTGGGACTCAGTTTTATGTGTGAATCCTGAAAAAGCCATTCTGAGGAGCGGGTATAGGAGGCTGTGTCGGAGCTCCTATTTCATATATCGCTGCCATCAAGTTGTGACATGTAAGACAATACGGTCTTATACAGTAAGCTCAGCCTAAGCCTGTGGTTGAGCACTTGGCAGGTGATTTTAGACTGAAGTATCTTAAATTTGATCCAAGAGCTTATCTGGCCTGCTCTTAAGTGATAACAGGAGGTTAGTGAGTTTTAATGTGTTCCCGAACTCTTCATCTATAGGTGAAATCAGGGAAGAAACTTCTGAGATTTAATAGATTTTCATATGTGCTTTTTAATACTTAGTATTTCAATAGAAATTTCTTACTTACAAAACAAGGCAATAAAACCCCAGACATGCCAAAATTCACATGTGAATTCCTCGTCAGTCATGCATGCTTGTTGTCAGCTTGTAAAGTACGGTAGAGAAAGGGTACTATTTACTCTGAAGTTTTCTCTGCACATAAAAGTAGTATTATTGGAGTTTAAAATAAAAGGGGAAATATGCTCTGTATTGTGTTCTGTTGTGGGGTAATTGAGACTGGAGACATTTTAGCTCAAGGTTTCTATTATGCTTATTAGAAGTCATTTTATTACTTTGCAAGGTTGTAGCCTCTATCTTTGTGATTCTGTTGCATAAAATTCTACACCTCCCCTTATTGGACTATATGACAGGGACAGTAATTAGCACTAAACTCTAAGGCAATTTATTTTCATAAAATTAATAATGATGAAGATAATTTCAGTTTTGAAAGCAGCTCTGTGAAAAGGCATCTCAGATCACTGCATGGAGATCTTGATTATACAGTGAAAAGGAGCTATTCACAGGAGGGAGTATTAGCATAGCCACATTCCACTAAAAACACTCTTACTCTTGCCAAGTTTCTGTGCATAAAATCATATGCATGCTGTGTTGATGTTATTAGCTTCCATCGTTCAAGCTACTGCAGTCCCCTCTGTGTAAATCTATACTGAAGAATCTTTATGTGCCAGGGAATATGATCCCTAAACACTTTAAAATGTGATGCATTTAAAAGAATGCAAAACAAAGTATGTCAAAATCCAGAAAAGAAGACTGGGTGAATGACTATTTGAATTATTTCTGTTTCCTATCTGTGGAAATTGAATTGACTGATGGTAGAAAGAAAAACTTAACTGGTGCTATTATATTAACTTTTATTTCAGTTGCTTGTCTTTAAATTCTATGGTTCCATAATCAAAATCTTGAAGTGAGTTAGAGAAAGCAACTTGAGATATTATGGAATCAATGTATAAATTTAAACCCGATTTGAAAAATGCTGCTCTTGTTTTCTTTCAAAGCCAAGTAGTATGTGGCTCATAATGCCGTTGCAACACGGAAAGATAAATCACTGTGCGAACCTGGTGACTGACAGACCTTTTAGTTTGTGAGCACCTTCCTGAACCGAACATATTGGTTCAGACATATTTTGTGAGTCTACTTTAAAGCCTGGTCTCTGAAACAATAGTCTCATAGGGAAGCAGGGAAGAAGCTTTAAGCTTCTCCATTTATTACTCCTCTGCAGCTAATCTGAGGATGTGGCTCCTCGCAGTTCTCGTGCCATTCATATGTTAAGAGAGCAAACCTCTGATTTTCTGAAATGCAAAAAGAGGGAACGAACTAGGGGGAAATAACTACTTCTTGAAACCAAAGCTGTTGGTTTCGTGGGTTGATGTCGTGGCTATACAGTTACACCCTGGCATAGGCTAAGCCTCTTCTCAAGCTGCACCAGTTTTGGCCTTGCTGTCTCAGTTCCCAGCCACTGCCTGAGCTGGGGTTTCACTGCACTATGGCATCCCAAACCACATTGCTCCCCTTCATCCTTCCGTTAAATGTTCCGAAGCCTGGAAACCCATAACAGGGCTAATGGGTGGAGATGCTGTGGATCAGGGGACGGAAAGTCAAGATTAAAATGCTGGGAATTTTTTAGCTTTGCTTTGTGTTTGTGTCAGCGTGGAGGAAGCTATTCACACAAAACACAGCCAAAGGAAAAAAAGATTGCAAAATTGAACCCCGAGTTTAGAATTATTAAAACTAAGGAAGTCTTTTTGTTGTTTTTAAATGAATTATGTTATATTATTCAACATGAGAATTATCATCTTGAACCCTTGGTGGAAAACATGTGTCTGAGATTGAACCAACCCAATGAATGTGGAAGTGGTTTTATCCATTAAAAAAATTCTGGTTGTTCAGAAAGGCTGCATGATGTAGTGGAAAATACTGAGTGGGACAGGCTAGGAAGATTTCAGAGCACAGACTCTTGATTGAGGCTGTTCAGATTGAATTTTATCCAATTTGGAGCTTTGGGGGAAATGTTTAAAAGCACTGAAACAAATATTAATGCTGTTTTACTATTTTTTTTTTTTTTTTTGCCTTACAACTTGAGAATTTGACACTGAGTTTCATTTTAAAGAAAATTAAATCAGTGGGTTTAATGTTCACTGTGCTATAAATGTAAATACTCTGACAAATGGATCCTTAAGTATTTTACATTGGATATCCTAATATAAAGGAATCTTTATTATTTCTCTGTCTCTCTTCTCCATCTAGAAAACAAAGATAACACTATTGCCTCATCAAGATATGGCAGTTCCTGTTTGTTAGGTGTTTGGCTGCTGTAGTCAGAGGATTTAAAGAGCTGGCCAAGAAATTAATTATTTCCTATTCCAGGAATTAGTTGAACATGTGAATAATACACATGGCTGTAAATACCATCAATGGTATTTACAGATTGATGAAAATGATAGGTCAGGTTGAAAAGTAAAAATATTTATACGTGCTTATTCAAAGACTGTTGTTGATCCTGAACTTTTAATGAATAAAAGTACCAGTTCTGGCATAGGGTATTTCCAAAAGGCAGAATACAATACCTTACACCCTTTTTCATTCTTTTAGTAATTTTTAAAATCCACAATCCTTACAAAGATTAATGAAAGACTGGAAAGCAAAGTCATCATCAAAAATCTTCAAGCTTTTGAAATAGTTTCAGTAAGATAGAATAAACTTGCTTGTTGTTCAATGTTTAAACTCATTAATTTGATTTAACCTTATAGAGAATGTTTATATATGGCTTATTTTGAAATCTAAGCATTTAAAGAAATATTTTTACTATTGATTTTTTTTTTTTACAAGAAAACATACTGAATGTGGTGATAAAAAAAACTCTGTATTTTGAGGAATAACAGACTAAATGTGTTTTAATTTTTTTTTCCCCAGATATATTTGTAGAGTTTTCACCAGGTTGTTCATGTTACATTCACATTATGTTATTATCTGTATGAATGCAACAATGAGAATTAAACTAGCCCTCAAGGTGTGAAACAAGTGTGAGTCAATCAGAGCAAGCAGCATAAAATGACATTTCCCAATGTGGAAAAACTTACTGAAGTAAAGCGCTGCTGTAACAGATTCTCTCACATTGAACACAAGTTCTTCCCAGATCAAACACAAGTTCTTCCTGTTGCTTTGTTTAACACAGCTGCTTGGAATGGTTACAGAATGACACAAGAAAAAACATGATGGAGAATCAAGAGGCTAGAGCAATCCTCTATAGATCAGCTCCCTCTGGCATTGCAGAGTCATGGAAAATCTGCTATTAGAAGAGAAAAGAAAGTCTGGAATATTATTACTCTAACTCATATTTCTTTCCTCTGCAGAATTGCCAGATGTCATTGGATCACTGTCTAGTATTTTAGGAGTGATATGAGGAAGGCTAGAGCAACTCCAGAATATCATGGATGCAGGTGGGATATACTACCCTGTAATGATGAAGGTAGGTTGCGGAAAGATTGGGGCTGCAGGCAAAAAAAAAAAAAAAATCTATCCAGCTAAACGTCTTAGCAGAAGACTGTTTTGTTCCCATTGCTCGCGTTTTATTCATGCATCCAGAAAAGTTAATGGTCAGGATATGTAGCTGCACATTTGACATGTTTCACATGTTTATTATAAATTTAATGTGACTAAACTTTGTTGTATTCTACTTGAGAATGCCTTCAGTATGTGATTCGTTGTGATTACTTGGTACAAAAGTTCCCTGTAATGTAACCCCCATTCTTCATTGTCCCAGATTCTCATTTATACAAATTTCTTGTATCATGAATTTTGTACGGATTCCTGACAAGGTCCCCTATGTCACTCAGCTTGTTAAGGTCTGTGCTGCTCCATGTGGTACATCTAAAATCAATTTGAGTCACATTTGACCATTGTGCAGATGGAACATTATTCATGCATTAGACTTTCTAAGTGGGGTAGAGCAGAACCTTACATTCATTCCTTACTATTGTATCTGCATTTTTTGTATTATATATGGTTCAGTAACCTTTTGTAGAAGACCAGAAGATGCCTCTGGAGGCAACACTATGTGCATCAGAACTGATTTATACTGTAACATCTGTCAACTTTTCCCTAGGACCTAGTTGTGCCAGGATACACATGTCATCTTTTCTAATGACTTATCAAAAGCTAGAGGCTGACTGTGGAAAGAGGTGTGCCACGGGAACGAGTCTGACGCTGCTTTCTGCCATTTTTCCAAGGAATAGTGTGCAATGTGCATTTATTGGCTCAAGGATTTGTACCTTGCTGTTTAGTGTGCATTTTGCCCACAGGGGTAACTTCTTCCCTTAATAAATTTCTGCAAATAAGGCATAGAAATGCTGTTGTAAAATGTGTAGGTATACAGGCAATGAATTTTGAAAATACTCAGAACTTCATTTTCCTGTCCTATGAACTTGTTGAAATGTCAAAAATATCTTCAGCCCAGTATCCATATCTCTTCCTCTCTCCCCCTAGCAAACAGAAGGGCAGGTATAGGAGGGCTCCAAAGAGCCGATGTATTTTATAGCACTGATTAGTGCATGGCATTGAAAATAAATCTCTTTCCTCTCATGTGAACATTTTGCCTGCTTGGATATTGTACCCCTCTGTCATTTTGTATAACTATTAACCAGTATGCCAGATGAGCGACAGCCAGATACTCAGAGGAGTTACCTAAACTACAAAAGATGTAAAGGCTCCAATTCCTCCTTTCAGTTTTATATCCATTATCCCTTTATTCTATGGTTATTTTGGCTTTTTACTCTTAATTTAACAAGAATTCCCACCCTAACCTCAGAAGCCTTCCTTAGCAAACTCCAAATAATAAACCACCCTTTACTATAAAATGCTCACATTTTAGCTGGTACGTTTAATCAAAGACAGGACACTGAAAAACAGATCAGATCCACAGCTGTTCCTTTACAAAGGAACTGTGCCTTCACCTGATTAAAAACATCCACACGGATTTCCTCCTGAAAAGGGTATTTGTATTAAAATAATTACTGTAATATTTGTATTATTACAAATGCTTTTAAGGAAGAACAATCTTTAATATCATATGTGGAGTTCACTGGTAGAGACATCTCGGATCCTGGAACTGCTCCCGTCAGTCAGTCCTGTTCCCTGTGAGCACGATGTCAATACGAGCGTTTTGTCAAGGGAGGTCTGGTTCGGGGGTTGTTGTGTGCCTGGGTAGTCACTAGCTGCGCTGTAGCAGTTATGAATTAAGTGTGTGAATGAGCAGGCATTTTCCTTTTTCTTACGAGAGAGATTGAAATCATAGTTTAGTATACACTGGAGAAGTCTGATTTTAGTCTGTTTCGAAATATCTTTAGTCCTGTTTGTAGACAAAGTTGCAAACTCTAGAAGGACATTTTAATATGATTTCTATTTGGAATTTAAGTTGTTTTGGGTAACATTAGTTAGATCAAATAATAAATTTCTAAGAGTGTATGCATACATATGAAAGTAAAAAGTAAAATCATGTATAACCTAAGCTGAGTATAACTTCAGTTGTCTTCACAGATTTTAATTCTGCACCATGTTTTGTGTCTTTTTGTGATAGTTGGCTTTACTGCTTTTATATTAATTCAGTTTAACAGATTGGCTTATATGTCAGAGTGATTTAGGATGTTGTATATCTTTTATATCTTCCTATTTAGATCCCTCTTATAAGTGGAAGTACACTAATTTGTATGACATATATTTATGAGTTAACTACACAAGGCGTATTTTAAAGATGGAATATAATGTTGTAGTGTAACAGTTACGTGTTTATAACAAAATGCAAGATAGAACTACTTTTCCACCAGAGCTAGAGTGGCTTTTCTGGGGACAGATCATCTTATGGCCTCCTAGCAGCTGACCATATTCTAAATAATCTAATATTCATCAGTTCATGGGGTGAAATATAATATATAGAGCTAATTAGCTTAATTAGTGGAGTTCTCTAAAATGTGAGGCCTGGCTTCAATCTTTTGCAAAGTAGAGTAAATCTAAGAGAAGACACCGAAAGCTTTCCTTGCAACAGAGAGCGGCCAGGACTTGGCACCTGAAGTACGGCAGCGTGAGTGATGGGAACTTGGATAAGCCTTTTTCTCAGGAATTCTCAGTCTGCTCTGCGTGTTTCTATACTGTGGCACTTAAAATCCACCATGGTATCAGTTAACCAATGGCACCGCAATGAGGTTTATTGGTTTCTGTATGGTCCCATAGTCTCTGTGATGGAGTTTGCAAAACCCCTTATGTGCCAACAAATTTTAACATAAAAGCATACTATCAGATCGGCCGAGTTCCTTTGTGCCCCTTCTTTCATACTTGTTCATTTTGGAAAAGGGAACAACACAGGGACATGACAGGCTCCCTAAAATAATCAAAATGGCAACCTACATATTAAAGGCACAAAAGAAAATTTACATTTTGTTCTTTCTTTATAAATTATTTTATTCACAGTTTTGCAAACAGCTGCTCTATGCAATCTAGTAGTAGAACATTTGGTGGAAACTTGTTTACAGGTTTGGGGCCAGAGAACCATAGGTTGCTCAATATCCAGCTCAAAGTCTGTGGAAAGTGCATCTATTAATGGTTTTCTAGCTGTGTTTGGTTTGTTGTTTTGTTTTTGTTTTTTTTTTTAAATCTCTTTATTATTGCTATTCCTACAAGCATTCTGTTCTTGTCCCTTCCTTTGGATTACAAGGCACAAAAAATAACATTTAAGAGAAATAAACACTGTGATTTTCTCTCTTGAGATGTCCGCAATTTGAATGACTAATGGTGCCACATTGTCCTCAAAAGGTCACTGGGATTTATTGTATGAAGCTGTATCAGGCAACATTGACTTACCATTAACTTTCTGTTCCAATTGTATTACATTTACAACTTCTGACCAAAGCTTCGGGTATAATTCCTTTTACTGTTTTGGTCAAGGGAGAGGATTTTTGTCTGTAAACATTCCAAAAAAACTTGTATGTGGCTGCCAAGCCAAGTATTCTGCCTGGCATTTGTGAGTTAATGAAAGAGCTGCTTTAGCTTTATAGCTGGATTTCAAAATACAGAATCTGGAGAAGTATATTGCAAATGTAATGTTACCCAAGCCTCTCTTAATGAGAATTTACATAAAGAATGACCCAGTGGAATTGCAGCAGTGTATAGTGCTGCCATTTAGGAGAATGGAATCATGGCTCAAGCCTAGAACAACTTAAAAGTAGGATTTTGAAGCTTTTGGTCTCTGGGGACAAAGTAAGTGCCTTTCTGTTTCTCAAGCCATTCATTGTTGACTAAAGTAGCCTTCTATAGATAGCTGCTAATAGAGAGAAAGACTCAGATTATTAGAACATGCCTAACATACTGAAAAAACGTACAGGCTTTATTTTCATTGTGCTTTTCAGTCAGTGAAGAAATAATCACAAGATAAATGCATTTTTAGAGGACAATGGTACATAGAAAAAATCAATGAAAGAATATGAAAAGCTTATGAATATGAAAAGCCTGAAACATTCGGGATTCCTAGGGGATGGCTAGTTCAGGTACTGGATAGGTCTATTAGCACTTGGCTTCTGGGAGCTTCCCACTCCTGATACCGGCCATATTTTATCTGCCATACGTGTGGTCACACGTATAAGCAGACTGGAAGACTCACTTGCTAGAGTGAGAGGAGGACTCGGTGTTCTCCCAGCTCACCAAGGTTACCAGATGAAGAACTATGTTATCACAGACTCCCTCCATAGTCATTAAGGAGAAAGAGATGCACGTCTGGAGAATGGTGGTGATATGGGAGGCAACATATTCTGCAAGTCCTGCGTCTTACTTTTGGCTATGCACAGAATCTGCTGTTCCTTTCAGCTCTACAGTTAAATGCTTGACGTCTGATGGATGACTCTAGGTTTAATAGTGTTTTGCTTTTATTTCTACTTATTGAAACTTATGAAACTATTATTACATTTAGGAGACAAGATGAAATGAAGAGTAGTTTAAAATGTGAAAGAGTATCTCAGAATTGCTGGCTTTAATCCCTTTCAACATCTATGAGTTTCCACCTATGTGTTTATACAATGTAAAACATGAAGTAGAAATATATATGTACCGAAATAAGCAAAAAAAAAAAATTGACAAACTTATCTAGGAGACTATATACATACACACACACACACATATATATGCATGCAGCAGACTTCCTGGTGTGGGAATACTTGCTAGGTCAGGAGATTTCAGCGGTGCTAATTGCAATGGTTTTGAAATACATCACCATCGTTATTGGTGATAAAATTCTCCCCAGGCACAGTGAGGGTCAATGTTTGCTATTGATAAATCTAATTTATATTTTCTTAGGTCACTTTTATTTCACTCTGGAAGTATAATCAGAATTTAGGTTAGTTTTTCTAGTGCCATGAACTGTTTAGAGGTAGATTTATGAAAATTGCAGGCTTTTTAAAATAAAAGACTTGAGCAAAAGAGAGATTTGTTACTTCAGAAAGCTTTACAAGTCATAAGTAATTGCCCACTACCCCTCTGAAATAGGTTTATAGGAAAATGTACATCCTCTTCCTTATATAAATGAAAAAAAAACTGAGATAGAAATGAAGTGATTTCCTCAGGGCCATAAGCTGCGATTGGAATCAAAATTATTACTGAGTAGTTTGATTCCAGCCCGGTACCTGGGCTGTAACAATGCTTACAGGGTCTCCCATGCCTGTCTGTCACTGCTGGAATTACCGGCCCTGGGAGCTGTTTCTCTGTGAATGACGATCATAGTTTACAGCTTTAGCTTATTCAGAAACAAGTTTGGTGGACGAGTTCCTTTTTTCAATCTGTCCAATGTTTCACTTCTAGATATAAATTGTGATTGAATGATTTAGTTCAGATTGTTTCTAGTGAAAATGCTGCTTTTATAACTTGTTCCGTGAAATATTTCCATTTCTGTTAGTAAGTACCAAGTGTTTTCTAGTACTTGGGGAAAAAATTCTTCATTTCAATGAATATTACTGCTTCATGCAATTGTATGCTGTAATACCTTTTATTTAGCTGACTTATAAAGGTTGAAGAGAGGATCAGATTTTCATTTCTTTCTGCTTCTGGTGAAGCTAAAAGTGATACCTTCACCAAGGTTAAGGGAAAAAGGTTTTGATGCCCAGGATTCAGGGGTCTGCGCCTGACACCTTGCAATTCGCCGGAGCTCTGCTATCAGCTGGATTGTTAACAGTTTTTCCTGGGATTCATTCATTCCTGTGAACTGTTTAATCATCCCTTTCCTGAGATGATTAAGACCTGCAAATAGTATCTAGGCCTCATGTCTTCCTCAAGGTTTTCACACAGAGCCACTAAAAAGAGATGAAATAAAATCTCTTGAAAGTTTAAGAGGCAATTCGGTGGCTATTTTCTTTGGGCCATGCAGAAACTGAGCTGCTTTTGTGCCTTAATTATTGCTATATTTAATGAATGTAAACCTTAAAAAACACAGTCTGTGAAGATCTCCTAGCACAGCTGAGCCTGACTCACTAGAGCTTGCCTCTGGCAGGAGAAGGTTTATAGCTGCTTCTCAGCATATTTGAAAGAAGATTATTGCTGCTGACGCATTGCAAAAAGGTAACATTTGTGTGCATCAGTGACTAAATTGCTCTTTGTTATACCCCATCCCATAAAATGACAAACCTCATCAATAAAAAAATGCGATAAAGGAGGTACTTTGGGATTTGTCTAGCTGTGGGGAGCCAGAAGTGCTTAATAAAGTTGAGTAGCTATATCCAGTGGCAGGTGGGAGGAGTTACTGCTTGTTATTGAAAAGTTACTGACTGAGGATGGTTTTTTGGAAAGTTTTTCTTGTTTTTTAATTTCCCAGGTAAAGAAAGAAATTAGTCATGCAAAACCCCAAACATTAAATAAGTGGAAAGAAAAGTCTATTCAGAAGTGAGCAAGTAACAAACAAATGTCAAGAGGAACAGATTTATTTGAAGGATAAATTTTGTCCAAGGTTTAACGTTGGGAGGGTGGGGGGAGCTATTACAAGCAGATAGCTAGGTAGCATCCCAAAGAGCTGGAAAGCAGGAATCGCCACAAGTGAAGGCTGGTTGTCGCCAGATGGCCTTACAGCTTAAGACAGTTGGGAGAGCACTGTGTTAAAGAGGTTAACATGACTCTGAAGTACCGCCTCTGGTTCAATGGTAGTTACGTTGCCTTCTTGATCTTGTTAAATGATAACAACTTTAATTGATTTCATTTTTTCAATTTCTGTAAAAATAATGTTTTTCCTTATTGTCAGCTGTGACAAAATGGTACATGTATTTCAGCCTAAAGGAAGTTTCAAGAAGGGCACGTAGCATCGTGTGTTTCTGTGACCCATGATTTCCCCATTGTCTTCCTTCTAGCAAATACAAGGAAGACAGATACAATTTTCTTTTTAACTGTATCTGTTAAGTGCACCTACCAACAGTGTGCACCAACACTTCTTTTTAGAAGTGTAAATCATTTTCTAGAATGCAGAAAATAAATAAAAAAAAAATAAATAAACTCTGGTCATCAATTTCATTTAAAGATCCTGTATAAGTCTTAAGCTTACAAATGATTAAGTGTACTCTTTTCATCATTGCTAAGAGTAATTCTGTTTATTAAAACTTGTATTCTGACGCCTGTAGAGGTGACACTATTTGCATAGTACCAGCAGAAATTAAGCTTTCTTAATGCTATATTTTTCCTGCTTCGGTGAAGCAATTTCTTAACTGTAGAATCTGTTTCTCTGAACAAGAGCAAGTACTTACACAATTTTACTTTCACAGTGAAATAACAGAGCCGTAGAAAGGTTTGGGTTGGAAGTGATCTTGAAGCTCATTTGGTTCCAGCCCCGCTGCCATGGGCAGGGACACCTTCTGCTAGGCGAGGCTGCCCAAAACCCCGTCCAGCCTGGCCCTACTACACGTAGTGGTGTGGTACCTGCCTATGGAAAATGGCAGGTGTTTGGGAGTGGTTTTTTTTTTCTGTAGTCTTGACATAAAATGATATAAAAAGCCATAGAATTAAGGACAAAATAGAGCATTTAGATTATTTATTAACAGCCATCTTCACATTTAATGATTGACTAAAAGGACATGAACTTCATTTGAACATACATCTAATACGTCAAAAAGAGTTAGGCTTGGAGTGGATAGGCTTCAAGGTACATGTTTTGTACCTTTTATTTTTATTTCCTAAAGCAAAATTATTCTTTTTTTTCTTAAACTTTAGCCAAGGGTTACCATCTATACCACAGCAGAAGTGTGATGTTAACTAGAAAAGTTAACAAAAAGGGAAATAGGGGAATTGAGCAAGACTGAAAACCAGTAAGAGTCCCGCACGTGTTTAACTTTGCTATTTAGCTCTGGAGGTGATCTATTCCTGTGCATTTTCTATAAGCTGTTTGTAATATCCTAGACTCAATTAATCAGTGAAAACCAAGAAAAGCCTTGAAGACAGAGGCCTGCTTCTTCAGATGGAGCTGCACTAGTGCTTACTCTCAGTTTGTCCATCATTTTAGGATTACGTTCTCTGCCTGGTTTTGGCAGATGTTTCTTTGAACCAAGCAGGATCATCCTATTGCTATTTCCAGCTTTTCTTCTCTCTGATGTGGGTTTTTTTGAAGTTTATGTTTTAACAGCGAGTGAGTTACAAATTGACCTACACCATCACTGAACTGCAAAGAACTATTGACATTACATTGTTATGAAGCAGGTATGAAAGCTGGTATTGGAATTAAAATCTGCAGCATTCAATGCTTTTCAGTGTTGAGAATTTTTTAGATTAATTCTCTTTATTAGATAAATTCTTCTGAATTTTAGAGGGAAGCATATCTTCATCTAAGCTTGTCTAAAATACGGAAACTTTATGAATGTTACAATAGATAATTAATGGCAAAAGTCAGGAAGCCATTCATTGTTTTCTTACTAGTTGAAAGCTTTGCTTTGCTAGTTGCTATTTTACCAGACTTCTACAAATATTGAAAGGCTGGGTTTTTTTCTGAAAAACACATTTTTTTGATTACACTAGTCTTTTGGTATATTATCAAATCCTCTGATACTTTTGTGGTGATTATTAGCAGTAGGCTTTCTTTTGTATGTCAGATAGATAACTTTCAAATGTGTGACTTCTTAGGTAGCAGACAATGCTTTTCTGGCTGCCTCATGTTGCTTTGGATTAACCTCAAGTTTTTAAATCAAGGACCTGAGGAAGGCTGCCCTTACATAAACTAATCACTGATGAAGCTACCATTGATTAACTGTTGGGCTTTCATTGATTGCACAGTTACAGTTTCACAGGAAGACTTCAAACTTTGTTTGTGTAGTATTTCTAAATCATAAAAGAGCATTTTGTGTATCGTATGCATTATCACATGATTGTAAGATATAAATCAGGAAGGCAAAAGAAAGTTTTTCCCTTGAAATGCCAAGAACTTTCATATATTTTATTCCCAGTTTGCTAAAACAAATGTTTCTTATGCTACTCTCTAAAAACAAAACAAAACAAAACAAATGAACAAAAAAGTAGGTTTTCCAGCATTTTAAAGGGAAGTGGTTGGTACATTTTCCATTTGAGCATCTCAAAACAGATCACCAAATGCCTATTTAAAACTTGACTTTTTTAAATAAAGTCAAAGAAAAATTTGAATTAACCACAAAACCAAAAAAAACCAAACAAAAAAAAAAAACCCCAAACACAAAACAGAGAATGAACTGCAATCACGTTTGGCCACAGGAGGAATTGTTTTCCTGTGGGAATGGCAGAGCAACCTCCTGCACGTGCTGTGGGATGCCCCTGACACATTCTGTGCAGCTCCCAGCTGGATGTTGCTCACCTCTGCCATCTGGAAGGCAGCTAGGAAGAGATGCAGGTATGTGCAGCTGAGCATCTGAAGATGTGTCCTTTTTAGGTGGAGTTCTCCGATGAGAGCCAGTCTTTCTGAATCTCTTGCTGTCCATAATAATTTCTTCCATGGATGCCAACTTACCTTTTTTGAAAACCTTAGCGTTGCAGAACTGCAGGACTGCTGTGTTGAGAAGAGCAAGCAGGTGACCTTTCATACCGTTATTTTTGCAATTATCTGATCAAAGCTAAGCTAAGGACTCTCCTTTTGCTCATACCTCCCACAGCTGGCTTTATCTGCACTTTTGAGTCCTGGACATTATTTTTCTTGACTATTTGATCCCATTAGTTATTTTTCAGCCTTCCAACTATATCCTTGCCTCTTTGTGAACTCGTGCTCCAACAAAAGGCCAAGATTTTTCTTGTTAGAGTAGCAAATAAGGTTGAGTCACGAATATATGCATGATGCGTACTAGCTACTAATGTATGCCCATAGGGAATGGGGTCTAGTATACTGTCTCGGACTTGCAAAACTGAACTTTTTCTGCCACTTCATTTCATTTTCTTCATTTTTTTTACAAAATCTACTGGCTTTCTGAGGAGATTGTTCCCATCCTTTGACTTGCGGGAGCAAGCAGAGATCTCCAGCATGCCTATTGCTGGGAATTAGATGTTACAGAAAATGCCTCATTAGTGCACTTTCCTGAAGGGACTCAGATATTTTAAGCTCTGTTCTGTTTTAAACACTGTTCTGTTCTGATCCTGTTCTGCTCTGACAACTAAGCCTTAAAGCTAGCATAGCTGTGCAGAGTGCTTGGATTCCAGCCCTTCACTTTGGCAGGCTGCAACACCTTCTTCATCATTGTGTCAGACCTTTCACAGCACAGACTGAACTACAAACTGCCCAGAGGATGGCAGCTGAGCCGGGCTGGGAGTGCTGGGATAGCAGCCTCCGGAGAAATACGGGGTACTCTTCCCCCCTTCTCCAGATCCACACATTCTTTCCTTTTTGTGTCATCCTTTTAGTAATGTCTTGTCTTCATTAAAGTTCCACCAACAAAGCCTCATGTGCCACCATCTACAAATGCTACAGTAAATTTTATTATTTTATTTTCTCTCTCTCTACTTTGCCTTTCTGCTTTTGCTTTTCAGAAGGTGGCCTGTTCTCAGAGTGCACTAGCAGAGAGCCCTCAGCTGAACTCCCACATGTTCCTGAGTATAATGGAAAGGATCATCTGGCATTTTGGATGTTGGGGATGTGCTGTGGATGTATTGCTGAAGTAATTTCAGAAAGAGTAGCTTTCTCCAGTATTTGATTGCTTTTCTACTATTTGTGGGGGATGTATTCCAAGGCTTCCTTTGGAGTATGGGTTTTGTTTTTCCATCAGGCAGGGACATGCAACTAGTTGTCAGAAAAGCAGCCAAACTGTCTAACAAATGAAAAATCTATGTAAGTAACAGTATTGTGGTATGGATGTCTGAGATCACATTTAGGTTATTTGGGAGCTTCAGATAGGTTATTTTCAGTGGTGATACAGATAGGAACATGCGTTCAGTTAGACTGTTACGTGATGATTCCCTGGATTCACAACTGGTAACGGAACGGGATGGTACAGGTAGGTTCATACCACAGAATATTGCAACATACAGGACTGAGAAGATATGGCTGCAATTTTTTTTCTAGGAAGCTAAACAGTGAAGTGAGGTTACGAGGAAACAAAATTCAAGTGTTGGCTTGGGGAAGCTAAATAAATAATGAGCAGCTCTCAGCTGCTTGGATTTTATTATGGAAAGATCAGATTTAATATTATTGGGTTGACTTAAACCCTTTTATTTCATAATTTATGTTAAAACTTTATAGTTAACACTTGTGTAAAGAAGAGAGTGATGGAGGTTTATGACTTTTGAGAACACAACGTATTTTGGCAAATAGTGTGGAGCAACTATAATTTCAAATAATGAAGATACTTAAATAAGATAATAGACTATTCCTGTTATCATTTTAATGCCTATATTTTGCCCAGTAAAGTTGATATGAAATGACAATTTTATCATAATCTTCTTCACAAAATTTTATTGCTGTAATTTGTAGCATGGTTATAAACTTGTGACTGGGATAGGAAATAGATGATAGTATTTTTTGCCTGGAAGAAACTTCTAAAATCAAATAGAAGTGGGCCTGTTTATATGCATATAATTATGATCCTATTTTACAGTTTTTCTTTATATGAACATATTGGCTTTGGCAGATTATTAATTTTGCTTTTAGGGTATGCAATCAAATTTAAGGAAAACATTTTTTTTGAAGCTATTATAATCGAATCTGTTACATGGGGTCAGTGGCTCCCTTCTTTTCTTCCCAAAGTAGTTACGCTCCAGAGCTGTATTGTTAAATAATATGAAAGATTTCTAAATAGACTAATAATTGTATTATTAAAATATATGTGGGAGAAGACTTAAAATGGGGAGACTATACCTTGCTATATGCACTTACAGAACAGAGACATAATTATCTCTCATAAGCGTCTTTGATTTCTTGGATCTAGCAGCTTTTAAAAAACAAGTTTGACATAAGCAGTGAATACTGCAGTATTTAATTTTTAGATTCATAAAATAAGTGGGTGGGTAAAGGAAAAAAATGAGTAAAAATATAGGAAAAGGCCATTGTCTTGAATAACTGAATCCTCTGTTTCACTTCTTTCGAAGTATATTTATCACGCAGTCTGCAGTCTATAACAACAAATGCACTGTATGAGAGAGCATATGGAATTAAGTACTATTGTATACTTCATATACATGAAGGAAAAGATTGATGCTTAGAAATGAAATCACCAATGTTATGTTCTGAATCATGAATGCTTAACCAAGTAACTTGCTTGTATGTAATGATGCTGAAGTACTTAACATATATATTCTTATAGCTTTCTCAATCTACATAGATTTCTTAAGCATTCTACAGTACTTAGTGAAGCCAGTTTCAGAGTGATGTCTATTAAAAATAAATGCTAATGTTTTAGGAAAGTGTAGACATTTAAAGGTGATTCATGGTTTCTTTCTTTTAAATGATGAGAATTGTGTACTGCAGGACAAGTTCAGGAAGTATGAAAGCACTTTACAAAGAAAAGAGTTGAGTATGGTGTAAAATATTAAGGCCTTATACTGACAGATCTGTTTTTATTTAAACTTTTATTGAATTTTTTCTTTGAAGTAACAGCAAGAGACACATACTGGTTGTGGATAAATGATGCAGTGCTGAATGAGTGGCTACTTAACCCTAGAACTGTCAGACACCATTATTTTCAATGTCAAGGAGCAGGAAAGCTATATGCAATGAATTCAGTTCTTCAAATTAAATTGGTCAAATTTCTGGTTTTATACATTTCTGTGCCACAACTACATGTGATATCTAGACTAGCTCAGCAGTGAATGCTGAATTTGGCTCTAGATCTGCTTACAACATGAAGCCAAATTATGTTTCAGGTTATCTTGAAAGCTCAAGCAGCAGTGCCTGAAGCACTGATGTTGCTCTGCTTTTGCTCCAAGTTTTAAAATATACTAATGTCTGAAGCAAACATGCTATTGCCCTACTAATAAATATAACAATGTAAGTATCTCTCAAGAGCACAGTGTGTAGTTCTATGAAGGCAAGAATTTGTAATTGTTAAATTCTGCTTTCACAGTTGATATTTATCTGTTAAAATTAATTTGAGGACATATTAATTTTAAATTAGGGACAGCTATTATGTACATCTTTGATGAACTTGCTATCACAAAAGGCTTGTGCATTGCTCTTGCTAGTATTTTCATATTTGACTAGAGCACTTAGGTTCCCATATGCACGATGGCTGATATCAGGAAGACTGGATGAGCCAATGCCTTTGAGATAATGTATACTGTCATCAATCCAGTAAAACACCAAAGTGTGGATCAACACTATGCTAATGCTGTACTGTGCTTTTGGATTCTGATGTAACATTCATTTAGTAAATACAAAATAATGCATAGGAAAACAATGACAAGAAGTCAGAATTTGTTATGCATTAGGACCCTGGGATCAAAGGATAACTCGAGTTACAAGGGACCTCAGAAGGTCATCTAGTCCAGCTTTCTGCTCTAAACAGGGTCTTCTATGACCTCAGGACTTCATCCAGTCAGTTCTTGGAAACCGTCCACAACCTCTCTAGGCAGCCTCAAGCAGCTATTGCTTGAGTGTCCTCATGGCAATAAATACCCGTGCAGTAACTGATTAGTTCAATATATTGAAAATACATTTGATCATTATATCTTGGGCTCCCAAGATAATGGAGCAAACCCAACAGAGGCCACCAGGGTAGTGTCAAGGGGCTAGAGCACAGGGGAGGCCAACAGAAGTCGGTATGTTCATCCTTCAGATTAAAAGCTGCAGGGAAGGTCCTGTTGCTGCCTACAGCTGCATGGTGGGAGGTTGGAGAGAAAAAAAAAGACTTCTTGGAGATGTCTGGTGTTAGAATGAGAGGCAACGGACCCAAATTGCAACACAGGAAATTCCAAGTAGTTGTAAGAAAACCTGCCTTCACCGGAGGCAGGACACTTGGAATGGGTCCCCGAGCCACTGTCTGCATACCTGGAGGTTTTCAGGGCTCGACTGGACTCAGCCTCATTAACCTGCTTTAGGTGGCCCTGCTCTGAGCAGGGTTTGGTCTAGGGACCTCCAGAGGTTCCTTCCAGACTATATTGATTTATGAGTCTGGATTAAATTAGGCGCTTTTTTTTTTTTTTTTTTTTAAACTGTTACAAAATGTTACTAAACTAGGAGTAAAAAGAATCTTAAACTCTCTCATGTCTGGAAATTTCTTAAACACTTTGTCAAACAGTAAGGAGCTGGTAAATAAGGAAGTAATCTTTAAGGACTTCTTGAGTATGATTCATCCAAGTAAATGTAAAGTGCTTGTACTGTAAAGTTTCTACATCTAAGCTAGTCATCAAAGCCTCCCTTCACACCGAGATGGGACCTGTCAGCACATTCTGTAGAGTTGCCTGTGTTTTATTGGATGAATTATCCTTAAAATTCCATTGGTCTTATTGCTTACATCTCCACTGATTGCTTTTGATGCAAACAGCTATTTGAATGACGTTATCTGTCCCGTTATCTATAAAAATATTTCCGTTATTTTGTTATGCTTTGGCCCCATTTTTTTTTTTTTTTAATTCTGTAACTGAAGGCCATGCATTCTGTGAGCTTTACTTGTACTAGTTTTACAGCAGGTAAATTGTAAGCTCCTTTGTCAAAGGTTATGATCTACTTGACTTGACCGCAAGTAAATGGGAAAAGGTTTGCTTGAAACTTTGCAGGCCCATTCATCGTGCTTTTGCTTGGAATAAAAATACTAGATGAGATGCCTGAATCTGATGCATTACAGTGAGTTTTAATTGGTTGGTAATAGAGAAGGGAGAGCACAGGAGAGGCTCCATCCCCAGTGCTCATTGCCAGATACTCTCTGTTCCCTGTAATGCTATAGCTACATCCATCAATGTCAATCAAAGTTTATGAAAATGCAGACTTTTTTTTATTTTCCTTTGTAAGGTAGAATATGTATGCCCACATACTTCAAAATTCATTGCAAAGAGTCTGCTGGGTTGGGCTGCAGTGATATGAGAGAGGCCACCAGTATTCCTTTAGTAGTGACAAATATTTCAGTACTAGTATTCAAGTGTATATCATGGCAATTTGCATGAGGATTACTCATGTTAAAGTCATTTAGCAAATTCTTGGATGACAGTTATAATTATTCATTTTAGTGATGATTCTCTGCCCATTGTTTCCTCTTCACTTGTACTAAGCAGGCTTTCCCCTCGTGTTTGGAAGGAAAGTGTAGACTCAAGAGTAAACACAGTGCTTGTACCCTGAATTCCTAAAATCTCTTCTGATTTATCCTTAAAATTATCTGTCAAAGGCTCTGCATAAATTGGCAGAATTTGTAACATGTGTCCTCTCTGTTTGGTCACATCCTTCATTTACCTCCCAAGAAGAAAACTCGTAACATCAGTGAGGTGACAAGAGAAGGTGAGTTTTAAGCTCTGTTAACACTTTGAGAAATGGAGACAGAGCCATAGAAACTGGTGTTTGAGCAGTCCCTGCCAGCTTCATCACCTCCTTCCAGTGACACAGTACTAGTGGCTGAATTCCTTGGCTACAAACTCATGGGAATCACTGGGTTGTTTTTAATCTATGAATTATTTTGTAATGAAGTATGCACAGTTAACAAGTGTGATGGCTTGGCACGGAGCACCAGTGTATGTATGGTATGGAGTCCCTTCCCATTCTCCAGACCAGACTTGCTCTTGTTTCAATACAGTAACAAAACCGGGGATGGGGTGGGGGGGTGGGGAAAGGTGGGGACAGGATTTCCTTTGCTATGTCTTCAAAAGACAGATCTGGTTTACTCTGTAAAGTGGTGAAATGCTCTGCAAATACTGCAGAGTTATGGTAGTTGTGTGTTGTGCCTGAACAGCAGGAAGGGAGAAAACAGGTGCTAAACAGTGACGATTAGCATATGTATACCAACTGATGAGGTGTTAAACATAATCTCATGCAGAGGTGTCAAAACCCTGGCCAAAAGATCCGTTATAACCTGTTATGTGAAATAATACAGATGATATAAACCACAATGGAATGTAAAGGGCTTCAAATACCAAATGACCTGGTCAACATCACTACAACTCATTTACCAGGATATGTATTTTCAGGAGATTTGCAGTGCGTGCGTTCAGAACCACTGCTTTTCTCAGCATGGTTAATGACCTGATAATTTCATGGTGGTTTCAAAACAAATGAACGCCTCATTGTGTGCTAGTAGCCTTAAAGCTCGATCTCGTATTTTATTTTGTCACTTGTATCATTTACAGTGCGATTTTTTTTCCCTTTTTTTTGTCTTTAAGCATTGCTTGCAATGAAAGCTGGAATGCAAGATTTAGTGATCATAGTTTAAATTGTTGTCATGGTCTGCTGCTTTTCACACAGTGGAATTATCAGATTCTGTTAGAGACTGTGCTCTTCTCTTTCATTTTTATGCCATATATTCTTTATGATCATTTAAGGAATGTACTTAACACTAATACATGTGAATCTGATAGTCATGCATCTTTCATGATTTTTTCCTTTAACTTTTGCTCTCCATTTCATGCCCCAGGCATGGCTTGAACTTTTTTCCTTTCTTTTGTCAATCTAACCTTCATAGTCTCAGTTTTCATTTTGTTGTCTTCATGATAACTGAAGGATTTAGTCCCCAGTAGAAGAGCTTGCTACTTTCAGCTGTTAATATTTGCTTGTATGTAATATCCGAACCTTTTTTAATTACAATAGAGTAAAAAAGTGTAGTAAAAAAGTGTATTAATAAAATAAGATAATGCTTTCATTTCTGCATCTCTTCCTTTCCTTTATTATTTTGGTGCTTTTGTGAAAAGTGATACTGTTAGAAACTGCTAAACCCCTGAAAGACAGTGAGACACCATCCCGCACTGCATCAAACTCTTTCTCTTCCCAGCCTTCATCTAACAGTATCCCCTCGGACAAAAGTAATTCTCTCATAATTACCTATTCTTTACTATTGCTATACAGGTAAATAATCATAAAAAACATACTTCTGTATTTAAGTTGTGACTGTCTCTTGAAAAATAATCAAATGTCTAAATCTGAGGATCAGTCTTTAGAATGGTCCTATCCCATTTGACCTTGTCTGACCTTGCTCGTACCCAGGTAAAACCTCCTGGTAGGTTCTGGTGCACTTGCTAATCAAAATGTGTTCTGGTAAGGTGGTGGCTCTGCTGACAGTTTGACTTTACTGCATTTTGAAGATATGGCTGAAGTAGTATAACATGAGGTAGGCTGAAAAACAGAAGTCTCCATGTGAACACAGTGAGACAGTAGCCAACATAAACTACTGTAATTTGTCTATTAATCAAATGCATTATCAAACATATTGTCAATTGCATTCTAATGATAAAATATTACAGATCTGACTGTACTGAAATGAGAGTATAATAAATCTTACAAATAGAAAAGGTACACTGGTTAACATAGTGCTTTTCCACCTGTAATGGAAAACATATGCTATACTGGATTTTGTGTATTGTAATCAACACATTGTACAAAGACTGACGGTGGTGGGTGCTGGGCGTGTTCACATCTCGCTGATCTTTAGCATGACTGACAAAATGGAACTTCCTTTGTTTTTCACAGACTGATTATTCCTAGTTGGCAACAGTTCAAGAAGCTTTTAAGCATACACTTACCTTTTTCCATTTGGGTTAGTTCAGCCATAGCAAGGAAGCATTTAAGGACACAGTCAGGTGTAGCTCTTCAGATCTTGCCAGTCAGCCTTGACAATCACAGCTACTCATCTTAACCTGCACAGAAATTGCAAATTTTATTTGGCTTTACACTGAGTTACAGCCTTAATATGAAACTCATATCTTTATAGCTTAGAACAATGACCGTGTGTTTGGAGGGGTGGATGTGAAGTAGCATAAATGTTGAGTCCATTTTTATTTTTAATATTTTGCTTTTAACGAATGAAGCATTCATTAACATGAGATTGCCACTTTCCTGGCTGATTCACCGGGTACTGAGGATTTCAGAACTGAAAGCATATTAAGTTACAGAACCTCCACTTTATATTAATCAATTCTTATAAAATTGTTTGAGAAAAATATTTTCCTGCAGATTCAAAATTAATTGCCAGCATCCAATTAATTAGATTTCTGAAAATGTGGTGAGGTGGGCAAATCGCACTGTAGTGTATCATACAGAGGCTGTGTAATTTAACTGTTATGTCTCATATGAAAAAGAAAACTGAAAAAAAAAAAAGCAGGAAAGTTATATTCTACTTTTCTACAGTAACTTATTTCCTTTATTTTAAAATAAATTATTTGCTTTTTGATTCTTACACTGCCTGCAGCACTATAAGGGTTAAGACTTTTAAAAAGTAGACAATATTTTTATTCTGTGCTCTGTTCCTCTTTTTGTCTAGATTGTTCATAAATAATGTGGATACAGATCAGGGTTAGCACATTTCCAACATCATGTTGAAACCTTACTCATGTTATGAGATGCGGCTTGTTTTTTGGAAAGGGGAAGAGCACGCACCAGATGGCATTCATTAATGTCCACCCAGATAATAGCAGAAGCACTCATTGCCAGTAGGCTTTGAGACATGATATAATAACTCTTCCTTGTTACAGTGTAATTAACTGCTGAAATGTTAAGTGAGGTCTCTCTGAATATTTCAGATGAGATTTAGAATATGAGTAAAAGAGTTGGTATGGGTTTTATTAGTTAAGGCATGAAATCTTGACTGGTAGACGGCTTCAGAAACAACGGTGAAGTGAAGCTTTGTGGCACCTTACACAGGGTGTTGCAGAGGATTAAATAAAGGTAATTACCCTCCACTGTGCTATTAGTGTTCTGGGATTCTTTCCTATATAGCGAGGAGGCTGTAGTTGTGAAGCTCTTAATCCCACTCATAAGGGAATCTCTCAGTAAGAGCTTCTGTAGCGTAACTTCTTTCTGTATCAGTGCAAGGTTTAATATCTAATTTTTCCAATAATAGGTCATTTTGTTCCCACACATGTTAACCACAAAGTTAATTTTCTCTTTTTTGCTTGTTTTGGAGATGCAAGGCAAACTTCCCAACAAATGTAACTGACTAATATATAAAATCTGGTGTGAGGGAGTTGAATTTTCATAGCTTAATTAGTGTCAGCAGGTTGCCAATTAATTAATGAAATTCTTTTGTGCTCTCTCCAGCTGTATTTAATTAGACTGGTTTTAGTGGAGAGAAGGCTATTGTCTAAATGTAGCTAGGTGATGAAGCTTTTCTCAAAAACTGTGCTTTGCACCTTGTTAAAGGCTTTTTTTTTCAAATTCCAAATTCTTTGCCTTCTGCAAATGCGTAACTGTGTTCTGTCAGTAAATAAGTGGTTAGTAAGGTTATTAGCTTTATGATGTGACAAGGAAGCATTTCTAGATTACTGTGTTTTAGATAAACCCTTGAAGTTCAGCAGGCAAAAGAACCAGTGTGATTAATTAAAAGTGTATTTGTTAAGATCCAAGTTCGATGCTGCTATAATCCAATCTAATGATATGGCATTTTAGAAAAGAACTGCATTAAATTACAACAGAGAAGACCAGTTCTTTATTTATTTTGTTAATTTAAAAGACTTTAAAATGTATAATCTTAAAGTAATGAGCTATGAGTTAAAATTTTGCACAAGCCAAGACTTGTCAGAAACGTGAATATTAATGTTGTTGGATTTTTAGGAACAGAACTTGTGTCTTATGATATAGTGAAATTTTAGTATCTCTCCATGGTTCATAGTTGGCTTTCCAGTTACTCCCAGCACACCAATATTAAAAAATAGTGATTTCTCTCAACTTGGTTTGAAACAGAAAGTATGTTTAGAAAAAAGAAGAAAATACAGTGAAGAAACTTTTTAATCTTGCTAATAAAGGTAACGGATGATCAGGTTCATCTTTCTTTTCCTAACTTTCTAACTCATTGACAAATACAAGCACCAGTTATCTGCATTTTACTCTTTCATACTTCAACATTCTTTATGGTTATTCTCAATCACCGTAAAGGGAATGGCCCACCCTGGGTATTGATAACAAGGTGGAAGATTTCAGCATGTCAATGGAGAAAAGATTTCAAACATTAGCCAAAGGCAATGCATCATTGTGTCAGAATTTACTACCTGAGAGCCATTGTCAAGTGGAATAGTATTTAACTCCTTTTTTATTGAAAAGAGATGAAGAAAATAGCAGTGAGTAAAAATACAACTCTGTACTTACAGGAAGTTATATTGAAGGTGTAGCTTTAATTATTTCCTTTCCCAGACTTAACTGTGCATCACCACCCCCTAAACTGTGAACTAGGGGTGGAGCTATTTATCCCTATGACTGCCTCCAGAAGCAAAACTGAGCTTTTAATTTGACAATCATGCCATAGTTTCAGACCAGGATTCAGAAATTACATATAGATTGTCTGGACCCAAGTCTGCCTGTGGCTAGTTGTATGAGCATGGAGAGATATCAAAATTCTGTTTTCATGAAAACAGAGTGGCTCTAAATGGTTTTGCTAAATTGTTCAATTAGTATTTTTATTTTTATTTTAATCTAGGGGAAAATGCCATTCCATTGTAGAATGTACCTTTACATATTTATGTATCCGTGTTAATCTCTTCAGGATTATTGGCAAAATATTATAATTTAAAAATTATGTGGAAAAGTGGGAGCAGCTATTTACATTCTGTGCATTTTGCAATAACCTTGTCAGTTCATCGTAGAGTTCCTTGGGCATCTCCACCCAGATGCACTCAAATTGCAGTCATTGAAAATTATTATTTACCCTGGCAAAGCCCCTTTCCCTCTGTACCAGCATAACAGCTCCAGCTAACTAGAAAATTCACTCCATTGAATTTTTATATTAAACAATACAAGCATTTAAGATATTATTTATATCTCTTAGCAGGGAAGAGTACTGGAAGGAACACGCTGCATGACTGAATCTAGTTTCCTGCTAGTGCAATCAGGCATAGGAAAGGGATTGTAAAACAAATTGATCAAGCTACATCTCAAAAGCAGTTAGGATCTTTATGTTGACTCTGCTGCTTCGAAATGCTGGTATGCTGCTCCAGAACACCACAGCCCAAGGAACTTTCATTTCATTTCAATTTATTCATATAACCATTGACCTTCATTTATCTTATTGCATTCAACAGGATCATTCCAGTTCTTGCTTTATGATATCCCACATACCTGCCTCACGCTTATAAACTTCATTTTTAAGCCTCTGTAATATCCTTGTCAAGTGATTTGCTTCTGTGCTGAAAAGTGCGACAGGCATCGCGCGTAATGACTGAAATGGAGGGGCACATTTTGATTTTTATTGTCAACTAACAATTGCTGTCAGAGTCCCTCTCAAGGACATCACTACACACAGCCCCTAAAAGCCATTGTTTTCAATTAGTTAAAATCATCACTTTTGGACTTCATTCCAGAGCCATGTGTATGTGAAGGAAGAAACTTGCAGGTAATGTTCATCACTATTTATACAGCGCTGGCATTTCTTCTTTGCAAGTTGTGGTGATCACAGGTAAGCTGATGCATCTCTGCTGACTGCAACTGAATTGATCTTGCTTAGTCCAGCATTTAATTTGGCTTTCTGCTGCAAAGGTATATGAACAGAGTAGTGCGCTAATAATGTATCCACTAAATCTGGTCTTTATAGTTCAGTGGGGAGGTAGTTAACTATTTTATCGTGGGAAGACTTACACTTAAAAGTTAAAGGGGCAGTGATAGCTTTTAGGCCCAACATGTAAGTTGACTTTATAAAATCCACCTCTTGACATTTGTTTTACGTTACAACTTTATATAAACTAGAAATAAAGGCTTTTTAATATATATCTAGATACGCACACATATATGTTTGTGTGTATATATATAGAGAGAGGTGTGACTAATCTAGGTACACATTTTGTTTTCATTTTAAGTTAAATCTGAAAAGCTGTATGGCTTTTTAGAAACCTTGGTTTTTTTCAGAAAGTTTTAGAGCAGAATTCCTCAATGCTATCTGTGCCTGACTCTGCCTGTATTATAGTGATGATTCAGAGCTCAGTAAACATTATGGTGGTGGTTTTATCTTTGTTACTATGTCATGGAGTGCTATTTAGATTCCTGTGCCTGGGAATCATTTGGAAAAAAACTTTGTGAATTGGGGGGATTTTTCTAGTTAAAACAAACCTTTTTTTTTTCCAAAATAAGGGAAGAACAAAAATCTGTAAAGGTAAAAATCTGTTCAGGCTACTATTGTGAAGGGCTGCTTGGATTTACAAGCAGAATTAATGTCTTTCCAGATGGTCAGTGCTATCCTCAGCTATTTGCATGTTTTACTTTAATTGTCCTACCTAGAGTAGTGAAATAAGAATACATAAAGTTCCCAGACGGAACATTTATTCATAATAAGCAACTAGCTGAAGTAGTGCAGCTCACAAAAGCTAAACAGCACAGGGATTCACTTACAGGGTTACATACCAGGAGAAGGCTAGGTCCTTGTTTTTAATTGTGATAGGTACATCGCAGATTATTTTTTTCATTTGCAACCCTACCTGCTGGTTTAAGCAGAGTATATAGTACATGCTCGTAAACTGGAAGTCCAGTGACTTTCCCAGTCAGCATTCTTGGTGTACCATGACAGATGGCTCCATATTAACTAAGGTGTATGTTCATCTCTGAATCAAACATAGATATGGCTTTTAGTTCCTATGAGAATCAGTGTGTTAATTCAGTTTTTTCTTCTCAATATGACCTTTAATTTTATGCATGGTCATAATCGAGGTACTGGAATTTATTATCAGATGCCACCTTAAATTTCTAAACTTTAGTATTTTGTCTTAATCATTACCATTAAATGGCAACATACACTAATATAAGTTTGAACAAGTAATCAGTAGTGTTCTTAATGAAATTTTATGAAATTTTGTCAACAAACTAAGTGAAACCAAAAATGAAAAATGGTAATAAGGTTGAAGTTATGTTTAATATATGAAAATGCAAATTCAAGAAGCCTGCATTTTAAAAATGCAATAAAAATCTTCTATTACTGTTAGAAATTTCTCAAAAGTTAGGTTAAACTGACATTGTATGTACAAGGTCTATTATGTGTTATAACTTACCACAGGTGGTAGAGTTTCAAACCAAAACAGGAAGCAAATGGTCCCTCTCTTTACAGTCTTTATACGTATTGGTGACAACCATGGGATAAATTGGATTTCTTGTGGTAAACTGTTGTTTTCTCTACATGTCCTGAGTACTTTCTGTACAAAACGATGAATACAGGAAATTCCTAAGTGCTGCCAAATAACAACTCCTGATTTTCTGCTTGATTGTGAGTGGTTTCCCATCTCTAAAATATAAACTCAGCTTCCCAAATGTCACACAACCCAGACTGTTCTGTCTTTCAGGTCCAGACCTGTCACATTTCTGTGTTCCTCTTGCTCATGAGATTCAAGCCATCAGAGCAAATACATTTAACCAAATGAGAAAGAAACCATATAGAAAGACTGCCTATTGAAGAAAACAGATCATGAGAATCACACGCTGACTAAAAGACCCACACAAGGGGCATTTTACATTAGTAGTAAGGAACTGGACTGTTTAAAACTGAAGAAGGTTGCTGTTCTACCATCTGTACTGAAATAGTATGAAAAAATAACAGTAAAAGTGCCATATTTCTAAAATGCTTTTGGCAAACAATGCAGTCCTGGCTATTGGGAGTACAGCTGTGGAGATAAGCTATTTCCCTATTTTCTTAGCCCAACTGGTTCACCAGGTTTGAGTCTACTGTTCGGTTTCTCTATGGAGAGGAAGCAGGGGATGTGGTGCCTGTGCTTCCCCATGGGCAGGAAGAACTGGGCAGGAATGGTGCCTTGGTCTGCTTTTCTAGGCTGTTTCTGGTCAGGATGTTGCCCAAAATCTAGTTTCTCATGGTCCCCTTGCTTCTCTGTGCTCTTCAGCATCCTACAGGTTTCCTCTCAAAAATTTTTATGCTCTTCCTGTACCCCTCCTCACTCATACCTCCACTGCTTCAGTCCCCTGTAGAGCTCAGCTTGGCAGCGTTACTGCAGCATGTGGGTATTTTTAATGATACTTTCTTTTTGTGCAGGTGTTTGAGGTGATAGTTCTGTTCTTTCAGTGGCTTGTGAATGGAGACACGTAACTTTTAACGGTGGCTTTAGCAGGATTTCACTGCTAACAATGTTATAAGATGGAAGAATTGCTGCTGAGCTTTAGTAAATAAACAAGTACTTTTAATCTTTTTGATGTCTGGTCCTCCAGTTTGAAGCCAAAGTGCTGCAGACCCATCTATCTGGAAAAAGGGAATATCGAGCGAGGTAATAACCAGAACCAGGACAGTGCTCAATTCAGCCGTAAGTTTTGTGATTTTATGCAGATGAGCACTAACCTGTGTTTCATGAGTCACTAATATGTCGGTTCTGAAGACCTGCTTGTGTGACATATATATATATATAGTATGTCCCTGAATCTTGACAAGGGGAAAAAGAAGAGGTTAATAGATGTATGTAACTTTGAATTATCTGAGGTGGCACAGATAAGTTCTTGTGCACAGAGTGCTGGAGTGGAGGGGTGAAAAATTCAGGGGCTGCACCTTCGTGAGCATTTGCTTTTGGTTTCTTTAATGAGCCCTTTTGACTTACATGGCAGGTTGCAAAGGTTATTGAAAGAAAATGGTGGTCCTTATTTGTGGCTGCTGGCTAAGTAGATTTCTCTCTGTGTATTGAAGTTTCCATTAGTGTCAGATTTTTAAATTTAAATTTTATAGCATGCGTATTTGTTCCTGGGAATTGCAGTCAGTTCATTGTAATAAATAAAATCACAGTAAAATAACTTTGCTTTTTCACAGATCACAGATTATTGAGTTGATGCTTTAACATGGAAATTTAGCATTTAAGATGTATGTTATTACTGTCATTTTTGCTCTAAAGAAGCTTCTCAAAAAGTACTTTCACTTTAGAACTGCCTAAGTGCTTTACACTACACAGAATAAGGCAAATCTAACTTTGCGCTATTGAACAGCAGGACAAAAGCTGCCTGTTAATAGAGCAAGAAAATGATTGGGAGAAAAATGGAGTAGCTGAGTTTAGAGAAACTTGTACCTTTTTCTTAATGAGCAGTTTAACTGCCAATTGATCAGTCATTCAGCATTACAGTAAATGGTCAATGAAATATATAATGATGCAAGACTGCACTTTAATGAGACCAAGTCTTGCAACAATCAGGAATGCTTAAGTACAGAAAAATAAATACAGAACAAATTTCTCTATGTACTTACTTTTCAAAAAAAGCCAAAAGAGCAATAACAAATATTCAGGCAGCTAATCGATGGTATTCTTTATTGTTTGTGGTGACACACTTGCTCATGAATTTCCATTTTGTGCTCTTGTCTTTTGTTTGTTTATTTAATGCTACAGGATATTTTACTGTTGGATGTCAGACAAATCTGACTGTTAGAGAATGGTTGTGTTTTTAAGGTCTTGAACTCACAAATCTTTATGTACTTGCTTAATTTTACACACTTGAGCTCAAGGCAGCTATCCAAATGGATGAAACTGAGAATATCGTTGTGTGTTCCAGTATTAATCCCTACATTAACACTTAGGTAGGCTAAGACTCAATGCAGGGGAGAATTTCTATTTTTACTAATTTAGAAATATAAAGATTTTAGTTTTCAGGGGCAAATCTTAGATTCTAATCAAGCAAAAGTCAGAGCACATCACTGTCTTGCTTCTCACCAAAACCACGGTATCAAACAGTCCTTTGACCAGTGACATTTGCTAATGCAAATGAGAAATACTGGTAAAACAAACCAGTTTTTTTTTTTCTTTTTTTCTTGGCATGGGTTGTTAATTGTACCATTATAGGCAACTGTCACTGTGAATGGGTTAACATTTACCTAATTTATAATGTGTGAAAATAGACACCTAACAGCAGAACTGGAATGGAAAAAGAACAGTCTCAGAAGAGCAGAGTTCACATAACGTTTACCCCTCTTCCCTGATTCAGGTCCTCTGGCACTGAATATACTGTTTGGAAGGTTGTTAAATATTTGACTTTTACGCTATGACCTCCTCTTTCAAGTGAGAAGGGAAATAGAAAGGCTCAGTTTGACATCTCTCAAGAGATCAGGTGGAGTAATGGGTAGCACTTCCTTTTTTTGATCCCCAAGTTAAAGAAAAAACTTCTTTTTCCTAATAACTTGCAGTGAATGAAATTGCTATTCTCCACAATGTGACCTAATGATCCTGGGAGGCTAAGAGAAAGTCATAGCATACATATAAAAGCAGCTTTTGACAGGAGAAAGGTGAGCAACTCTGATGCATCTTCCATTGACAATTTCCATCTTCAGAAATGCTCAGATTTCTGGGTACTATCTACTTATTTCTGAGCAAACTTTTCAATGGGCTTGGAAGATTAAGAGAAACCCTGTATGGCTGCAGTCTCCTGTATGTGTACTGCACGTGAACAGCCCAGGTTTCTCTTGCAGCAGGTAGAAACAAGGAATTTAATATTCAAGTAGTCTGCAAAATGTACAGGGGAGTTAGGCAATTGCAATATTAAACAAACTAATTATGATAGCATTAACAACTCTTCTGCATGCAAACCTTTAATTAAACTTGATTTTGTACCTAACAGAACTGTCTCTGAGCTTTGAAAAGAGTAGTAGTACAGTTATTGATTAAGACTGAATGTGATTAACATTAATTATTGATTAAACTTCTCCATATCTTCATATACCATCAAAGAGAGATTTATTGATGAACTCTGAAAGGTCTTACAACCGTAGTTATTATGCTGTAATTCCTTTTGACTACAGCTTAAGTGAAGCATTCACGAGATACCTTTATGCATGTGGAAATTGAGCATAAAGTCCATTTCCAAAACATTACCACTTCAAGCACTTTGAATAATCTTGAAATATCTGTCTTTATTGAAGTGTAAGTTCGTGTTGAAGGGTTTCGTTTGGATATTTATTTTTTTTTAGGGGTGAAAGAGGAGGGAAACAAAGCAATGTAGGCACTAGATTAGGACACTAACCTGAGATACAAAAGAGGCAGTTTGCTCCTGATTTTATGTCTGGAATAGAAAATTCTGCAGCATTTCAGGCATCTTGTGGCTCTCTGTTACTAATTGGTCTTAAGAATATTCTCTCTTGTTTTTTTAACACCTTCCTCCAAGGATCGAGCACTGGAAAATGCTTGTTTTTGACAAATCATCATATTGCAGCAAAAGATAATTTAAAATTACTGTATGAATAAATAATGCTTGAGTGATGAAAATACTGTAACATTGATCTTCAGGACCTTTGGGAAACAGAATAATTGTTACATTGGATTGTTAATTAATGGAAGTCTTTTGCAGAATTCTGTCTTCAAATAAATGGTCATTACTTGTAATTTTTCAGGGGAAGTGAGAAAGCAATTTCAGACCTTTTCAGATTAATTGATCTACTTACTTGTCAACTACCTTATGTGTTCAGTAAATATTAAAATTATGTCTTCTGAATTAAAGGAAGAACAATAGTTCCATTAAACAAATGATGATGCAGTAGTGAGATAAAGAGGATGTTGCTTTAGAAGGGTGACTTTATGACCCGTGCAGCTTCAAGCACCTAGCTCTAGATCAGAATTACAAATCCAAACAAGAGGATATAGATGTTAAAACAGTACCTCAGGGGAAAGAAACATCTCTTTCATTAAGTGTCCTGCTGGCTACACTGGTTAGGGAATTTTGGACTGGTATACATGACACTTGATATAGGGAACTCACTAGCTAAATTGCTGAAATTCTGAAAGATGGATGTTTCCCCAAAATGGGAACAAACCTACAAGAAAGAATTTTTGGCTGTTTTCTGAGTTAATTTTCCACCCTTTAGATGGAGAAAAAATCTTAGTGATTTTGAGGTTTGCTTGTTTTTTCTTCTGAACAGCCACAGAAGTAGACAAGAAAGAAAGTTATAACTAGCATCATATAAAGCAGGATGTTTATCATTTTTCAAAGTATCAAGATAATGAAATACTTCTTTAGGAACAAGTATACCAGCACTGGCAAAACATGATGTACTTGTTAACACCATGGAAGGTCACCATACTTTTGTTACTGCTGAGTTGTGGTATTATTTTAATTGGGCTTTGCCTACTGATCTGCATACTCGATTTGCAAAAGATGCCAGAGAACATGTGGCTTTGACATCAAAACAAACCCCATACACAGCACAATTAAAGCTGGGGTTAATCCCAGTGTAGACACAGAATTTTGTAACAGCTCATGGACAAACACAGATGGACACTTGACACCGAATATTTGCAATCAATAATTCTTATGCTTAAAGTACACAGAGAAAAACAAGAAGCGTAGGCTTGTGTGATTTGTACAAATTGGGTCATTCAGTACAAAACTGAGGCATTCAAGAAGGTGAATTATTTGTGCACTGTGGTTTTTCCTCTTTTTTGCCTCTGTCCGGTGTAAAGCGGTTGATGTGCAGAACCGATGTGCAGAAGAAAAATGATTGCCTTTACTTTGTATTCATCTCCTGAAAACTGAATAGCAAACCACCTCCACTTCTCCATATCCATGTTAGCCCAGGCTGTAGAGAATCCCTTCCTATGTGTGTCTTCCCTTTCTGTTTCACAATGAAATTTCTATCCTGTGCTCCTATTTTCTGTTTTTTGGATTATGCTGAGTTACTTCAGAAGTCAATGTTCAACAGGTGTTTTGTAGAGCTTGTAGAAACATTTTGAGTAAAAAGTTTCTTTATTAATCTGATGTTTGTAACATCAAGGGCAAGATGCTTTGCATGACATCTCCAGGGAATTATTTTGTATTTCTATAGTTAGTTTTAACAATTCTGTAAGCAGAGAGGAAGGGGGAAAAAAAAAAAGAAAAAAAAAGAAAAAGAAAAGAAAAAAGAGCTGGTTTTATTTTTTACAAAATTTTTTGGATTTTTTTTAATCTTTTGAAAGCCAGCAATAAAGAATAATGTTTTACTTCCCAGCCTTTATGAATTTATATTCCTAGTTGGCATTACAGTATAAGCCATGTTACTGTAGTTGAGTCGTTCTCCAGTTCATTTTTTGAGCATTCTGTAGACTGCAGAAATAGGTCTTTAACAATAATAGCACCCATGTCCATGTATGTATATGTAAAGGGCTAAAAGTGAATTATTCTTCCTGATGCATTTTTGTATACATTTAAACCAAATTTCATACCCTGAATTGAAGGTACCTTAACAGGAAAAAAAAAAATATTATTGAACATTCATCAATTCCATTTCTTGTTTCTTTGTTTCCTACAGTTTTCCCTTGTGTGGGAGTGTAGCTTTTGTTTATCTATGTAATTAATGGATAGATGATGTCAAGACATTTCCTAAGCTAAGACACTCACATAGATAAAAATGGAGGATTTCTTAATAATAGCAATTTCTGAAATTACATGGCCACTGTTTATAAGTAGAGATAGAAGAGCAGATGAGTATATAGAAGTTGGAGAGTTCTTTGTTAGGGAATAACTACAAATAATGAGATAACACTATCTGACTTGGCTTAAAGGATTACTGTGTTAATCTGTGTGCCTCTGAGATATGATTTTCAATTCTCCTAAGGTAACCAGCATTATATCTGATATAGACGCTTTGCAAGAGTACCAGTGGTCTTCAGAAAAAAAAATAATACATTCAGGAAATAACATGTTCTCAGTTACAACGTGCAAAGAGTAAAAGCTCTGGCACTCTAGGTGGCTGGAAAAAGCACAAGACCAAATATATGTGCACGGTAAGGTAATGCATTGGTTCACTCTTCAAGAGCCCCTGTCGGGTCTGCGAACAGTGCTACGTGCCTACAGTTACTCTAGCAGGGAACAGTGGCAGTCTGCAAATCCACAAGCAGAGCAGGGCTGAGACTTAAACAGGAATGTAGAGCTTTCTGTCTTAAAAAACCCCTCAGGTTAGGTGGAAAGTATGAACATATCAAATATTTTAACTGTTAAAACCTCTAGGGAGTTGACGTTCAGGCAGGCTTTTTGTGTATCAATGAATGATTCGGATAAAGGAAAACCAAAATGGACAGGTTTAGCTTGGAGACTTGAAAATAATTATATTTCAACCAATCTTAAGAAGGATCATACAGAGTATATTAACAATGGATCATGACATAGATTCTGGCACTTAGATATAACTGTTCATGTAAATTACCAGAAGCGGTTTTGTGATCCTGTACATTTTGTATAGTCATTCACAGCTCATTAAACCTTCACCAGTACTGTCATTTGCTCAATGCAAAGGTAGTGTGAGAACAGCATAATTAAAGTGTTTAAGTCAAACTGCTGTAGCTAGATTTCTAAACAGTAACTGCTCTACCTGCAGCTCATTGTGGTTTTGAGGGAGAAGGGTTAGGGCAGATAACGAGCAAGATGTATCCTAGTGGACCTCAGAAGCATTGGCCTTTTACTGAGCTAGCAGACCTTCCCTGTGTTTAAACCTTCGATATCAAGGTATTCTAGTCAGTGAAACAAGCTGTGGTCCTGCTGTCCTGCTAATCCTTAGGCTAATATAATAAGCATACTATCATAATATTATGATTTTTTTGGGGGTGAAGAGATCATTTGGCAATGATGTTAAAAGCAGGTGAGTGTAGGTGACGTACTGATAACTTGTTTGGGCCTGTGCCCAAAAACAGCATTGAATTTATATTAAGCAACAATTTTACTTAGACATCACCTTAGATGTCAAAGCAAGCAACTAATATTTAAATAATTTATTTTGTATCAAAATGTTAATTAACAGAGAAGATGCTTTTACTTATGTGACTGACTGCTCTGTCCACGTTGCCCCTCAGCTGCTGAGCCGTTTGCTCTGCAGAGCCTCATACATTCAACACGTATACTCTTTTGCTTCCTTGACCTATATGAGCTTCAGCACTCATGATTTCTTCCTTGGTATCCCTGGCAAGGTTTCTTGGGAAGCAAGAATGAATGACAGGACATTGATCCCTAGATTAGCTCAGAACTGACCATAGCTCCACATGCTGTAACTCAGAAGCTGTAGAGGGGTATTTATCATGGCACCTTCCAAACTAAGAGCTTGAGCTTAGTGTCATGCTGACAAAACTACATGTATTGTTGACTTGAGAGGAGTCCATCTTAGCTAACTTAGGAATTTTGGGGCTGAATTCTTTCATGCCTGTCTGAGAGAAAATGCAGATGTCAGGGATTTGGTGAAACCCAGAGAGCAGCTGCCTGTATTGGCTTACCCAAGGTTGCCTCACCCTCAGCACTCTGAGCACACTATTCCTGTAGTCCTTCACCTAACAAACAGAGTTGATTTGCAATTTATTTTTCAACTAAAAGCAGATGTGCGGTTTAATTTAGCCAAGGTTTCTGAACATCAAAGCTGTAATAGA
Source organism: Falco peregrinus (assembly GCF_023634155.1). NCBI lineage: Eukaryota > Metazoa > Chordata > Aves > Falconiformes > Falconidae > Falco > Falco peregrinus. Next base: position 18,823,829 of record NC_073733.1, read on the forward strand.
GAGAGAGATGTACCCGGGCACCAAAGCTAGTCACTACAACTCTGATAAACGTAATAGGAACAACTGTGCTGTCAAGTAATTTATCTCTCCGTTCAGTCCTATTTCCTGGTCCCTTGATCGTCTGTGTTTCATAAATATTAATTCACTGGTGATCTCTCTTTTGGTTTGAACTAATTAGTTCTCTCACTAAGTTCTCTCAAACACAGGTGTGGTTCTGGGAATCACTTGCTGCAGGGACTTGTCCCGTTGAGCAGTGCGGAGGAGACTGACCCAGGTTTGACTTTTCTTTCCCTTGCACATCACTGTGGCAAGCTTCACACTTGTCATTTCAGGCCATAGACAGCTTTACTCAGGTGTGCTGCGGCACAGTCCTCACATCCTACCAATACTCATAAAAATAATAATACATCCCCCACATGGAAGGATGGGACACCATGACGGGAAGCTCAGAGGAACCCAGGGCCTCTCTGCACAAGCTGGCTGCAATCTGCAGTACATTCCCTCAATAGGGACATAATTAGTACTGCAGATATAAACATAGTTTCTTATAAGGTTCAGACTAAACCCGCTCTTTCTATATGTAGCTACTAACTGTGACCTTTCTTTTGTCACAGATGAGGTCATGAAGAAGGCAGGTGTTTTCATTTTCTTTGGACAATGGATGTCTCCGTTCTTTAGTTTTCTTTTCTTTCAGTGACGACCTCTTACTCTACTCACAGTAGGTTCTCTGTATGACTGATGTGCAATGAAGTGTCCCCAGAGTGCCTTTATCTTCCAGGTGCTGACTTTCCTTGATTTTGCATACCATGTTTATCTAATTTAAGCACCTAAATTTGGAGTTTCACTGCCCGCTTAATGTGATCTAAGACAGTGCTGCCTTTCAAGAGGAGAGTTTTGTTCTCCCTGCTAGCACCAGCTCCAGTCCTCCCATAGCCAGAGGATAAGCTGGAGCAGCTTGGCAGAAACCTGACAAGGCTGAATAAAAATAGGCGGCCCCATGAATATCTGAGCTCAGTGGCCACCCCAGCACCAGAGGCAGCACAGAGAAGGGGTGAGAGCATGCAGCAGGGGTGGCAGGGCCAAATGCAAGGTCACACCTTTCACTGGCAGTCCATAGTATGATCAGCTTAGGCTGATGTGAGTCACAGGGTCGGGCTGTTGCTTGTAACCAGCATTTTTAGAAGACTTTTCAGTGCTTAAACAAATCAGGGCATACTACAGTGGTGTTTCTCTGCGTTTTAGATCTGATGCTAAAATCCTTTTTCCCTAGCTCAAAGCATGTTTTTCTATGTGAGAATGTTCTTGTTTTTCATTGGTACTCAATGCAGTCTATTGTTTGTATAATTAATGTAATTGTTGCTAATTATGTAATTACATGTAATCAGTGATTCAAATTTGTAATTATAGAATGTTCATGTTTATTTAGGTAAAAGTCCTTACAAAACTTAGTAAGGGGAAGAAAAATTGGTCACGTACAGCAGGTAATTTTAAAAATTTGTAAGACAGAAATGACACATTTTTTTGCCAACTACCAAAAGGAAATTAGTTTTCATTATTTACTAATTGGGTACACTTTTTTTTTTTTTTCTTTAGAAACAGTAATAATTATGTTACAGAAGCCTAAAACTAATTTGCTATCCCTTTATATTATAGCTTAAATGAGTTAGCAAAATATAGATTAGTAGAGTGTGGGCACCAAATTTAACCTGTAATTACAGTAGCCACTTGAAGTGATATTACAGCACAAAAATTCTAACCAAAAAAGATAAAAAATACTTTTGCAAAAACCCCTTCCTCCAATCCCAATATACAAGGTTGGTTACTTACAGAGAACTGGCTATTGCTTTCAATGCAGACATAAAGCTTCTGCTAGGGAGAGTGTAGTTACCCACTGGACAAAAAAGTCAGATGGAAATTGGCTTCTTACCATCTGCATGTCATGAAATACTTCACCTATTACCATCTTCTCAGTTCTCGTCCTTCCCCATCCATGGAAACTAGAGAATTCCTGCAGTCTTCAGACTCTGCCTGGGTATCTTTAAGTGGAGATCAATAGCTATGAGTTTCAGTCCAATTTTTGTTTATTTTTACTATAGGTGTTGGTTGCTGATATTTGTAGCTTCTTGTTTTGGAAGAGAGAATCTATCCTGGTGGTATGCAAATTGTTTGTTAAGGAACTGTAGGAAGTTTGTAGGAAGTTTGTTAACTGTAAGTTAAGGAAACCAAATCAAACTGTACTTTCCTTTTCCACATAAAATGGACCTCTCCCTCTAGCTGTCTTTTGTGTCATGAACTACTTTAGACAAGGTAAGCTGGGATCTTTTACACTTTTTATTTTTAATTATTTGCAAGAAAAGAGAAGGAAATAATGAGCTAGATGTGCAACAGTGAAGTCATGATGATGATGATGCTTTCACCTAATATCCAAATGATAAGACCACTAAATTAGGAGGGGGAGACACAAATTTAGATTTCAAATATTCATCTAACTGGTTAGGCTTTTAAACAGAGTATCCTCAGCTCTTCATGTTGCAGCTGTTTTATTTTACATATATACATCTTCAAAGAGAGGAAAAAAGCTCTGGCGGTAGCTGATGATTAGAGCACTCTCCACAGTTCAGAGCATTTCTGTGTTTGCAGTGCAGTGTAGATTTATGTGGGTTTTTTTTCCATTTCGTTGAAATCCTTCCATTTTTCTGTACGTCTTAATTCCATAAAAGGTGTAACTGCTTCAGGAAAATCAGTTGTGAAAAGTATTTCCTTTTTGTTGACAATTAAACATTTTTTTTTTCCTGAAGTCAGATGGTTTTCACATAGTTTCCATTTTCTGTTTCTAAATTGTTCAAGGATCTGTTTTTCTAAGCCCTAGTATTAGAAAGATATCTTGGTTTACCCAAAATGCTTCTAATCTCAGAATAGATTTTTTTTTTTATAGTGGTTTGCAGTGTTAATAAAGTAGAGAAGATATTTATACTAATATTTAAAATGTTATACTAAATATATATCCATAGTTTAATTGGATGTTGGCATATTAGTTATAGATATATGTCTAATACAAGTTTTAGTATAAATTTATATTATAACCAATTATTGAAATGGTCATTTAAATAACCTGGAAAAAATGTTTTTTATCTTGAATCCGGTATCTGAAGTATCTTGATAAGATAACATTATATATCTGCACATTAACTTTTATTGTAATTTCTAGATAGATAATCAGGTATTGAGTCTCGCTGTACTGTACCAGTCCCATCTGGTAATCTATATATTTTTGTTGTCCTTAACATAAGAATTTTTTCAGATTGTAGAGAAAAAAGGTTTTTTAGGTTTAAAAATGGTATACTTTTTTTTTCTTCAATTCAGAATTCACAGGAATGAAACTCTATTAAGTTTGTGGTTTAGAAATCATTGTTTCAAGCTGAAATAGCAATTTTGGAAGAGAACTCTCCTCACCAATAATGGATAAGGTTTTTCTTCACTTTGCTTTCAGCAGATACAGATCTGTGTGCCTGTGTCCTTACTTGTGTACATACTCCTTGCCTCCAATTCTCACCAACTCAATTGTGATTTGAACTTAACCATTGCTTCCAGAGTGCTTTTATTCTCAGATTTTTTTCTGAGGAATCTTTGAGAAACAAGTCTTTATGTGGTTTCAGAACCCTCTAGATAGTTTAAAAAAATCATTAATGCTAGAGAAAAATATTTTTTTTCCCTGTTGTAGGCAAAAGTTGAGATTTGTTTTTATTATTGGATTGTCTTGTAATAAACCATGCCTGCATTATTGGCAGTTATTTTGTCGTGTCTGTTTCTTTTAGGAGAACAGGCAAATGCTTGTGTTAAAACATACTATTTGACATTTCTAAAATTATGTTTGCATCTATTTCCATCCGTTCAATACGTCCATTTCAGGCCATAAATGTACAAGAGTTAATAAAGGCATTTTTGGGGAACATGATCTTGCAGATGGGGCCAAAAGGTTGGAGCAGCATGTATGCCTGGAGAAGTGGAAAATACTATGTAACTCCATATTCCAATTGAGATACAGCCCTTATAATGAAGTTTTAACATGCAATATAGTTACATGGAAATATCTGTATCTGGAAAAGGATCTTTCTCTTAAAAAGCAATCTTTCATTTAATATTGTGCTATGAATACTTACCGTATACACAGATTCCAGAAGAGGCTTGAAAGTTTCCTGCAGGGAAAGTTTATTCAGGTTTGCCAGAGAGACAAAACCCTCAGGAAATTGGTAAACCTTTTGCCTTTGATCTGAAGGATCATGGGAGCATTTCCATGCAAGTATCACTTTAAACTTGTCCTACTCCTGAATTTTTACTTAAAAGTCCACATAGAAACAGATGGGTCATTGCCATTGACGATTCTTTGATCTCATCCATTTGAACTCTTAATACTTGCTAAAGTGCTGTATTTCAGACTGAAAAGTTGAGGTCTATCAATGTGTTTCTTGGCCTTGACACATGAAGCCTGTAATAATTTGCTTTCTGTAGTGAGCCATAATTTGTCATTTTGCTCCCTACCTGATGTAGAAGTGTTTTTAATATAGTGATAAACTCCATTAAGTGCATCTGTTTGTGACTTCTAATGATACTGTGCACAGTAGCATATTCATGGTTTACTGGATTAGAAACCTGAAGTGTCTGCTCTGTTTTTTGAGTATTGGCTTTTAAATGATATCCTTGGTCTTTAGCTTGGAGCAGAATGTGCCTTCTGGATTATACATGAAATTTCTTATTACCCACACAACGCTTAGAAACCCCCAACCTCATAAATGTCTTCATTAAATGATGCCTAGAAGCAATGAGTTCTGTGTGTTAATTATGTATTATATTAAAAAAAAATCAGTCTGTTTTAATAATTACTTCCCAGTTTTCATTAACTCTCAAATCATTTATGCTGAGATAGTGCATTTTGAATCATATCATTCATTATCTTATATACCTCTGTCATATCTTTTCTTAAGTCAATACATGTAACGATCTCTTATAACTTCTTGTTGAGGAACTATGTCATTAGTTTAATTGATTAATTTAAAAGTTAGTATTATGATCCGAAAAGTGCTGCAAAATACATGGTCTGAACCAGAGCAGCATTGGGCAGTAAGCATGGAAGTGATTTCTAAATTGTTAACGTCCCAGTTTTGTGATTTGAGCAATATGGTGAAATATTTAATATCTCTAAATACCACAGATCAATCAAATGGCCTTATAATAGACTCTCAGTAGACTTTCATAACAAAGGTGAAAAGTTGAAAGCACTGTTAAAAACATCTTCAGTCAGTGTTTTTCAGGCAGATTGGGAACACTTGTCCTTTTGTTGAAGATCGTGTGATAATCTAAATCTACATCAGCTGTTGGCAGTTTTCCTTGATGAAGTGAGAACCTGCTTGCATTCAATTCCATACAAATGCCAGTCTGGAACAGGTCAAAAGCCAGTGTTTATAATGCCAAGAAAAAGTATAATGAATATTAAAAGAATGAATGTCTTTTTCTAGTAAGAAGTGATTGCTCAAGTGACGTAATGACCTCCAGCCTATTTAAAACTGTCTTCTAGAAGCTGGCTGCTGAGGATCATGGCTTTAACCAGCATAATAAATAGTAATGTTCTGAAGAGCTAGTGTGAATGCAACTTTCACTGCTATAACAGTTAAAAATACAACATTTTACCCTCTGGTGTGGATGGGAAAAAGCATTTGTGCAGAAAAAAAGCCATGGATTAGTATCCTCTCAAGGAATTTATGTAACTTAATTTTGTCCTATCCTTAAGTGCAGATCCTAGAAAATGTGCAGGAGTACGTTGAGAAATGAGTATCATCATTGAATCTACATACACCTGAGAGATCATATGAATGTATTTCTTCACTGTAGTAAGGCTAGACCAGCATATTGTCTAGGTTATTGTTACGAAATGTGAAATCAGGTATCAGATTTTCTTGTTTATTTTTTAAATATAAACTCCTTTGGGTTTTGCAAAGCATTAATGGTAATTGGTTAAGGCTATAGATAGATGTCATGATTGATTTTTTTTTTTGTTTTCTCAGCAAGGGTTATTTATTATACAATGTGTCTCACTCATAATCTAGGAAATTAAGCTTTGCTTTAATCCCACAGGTGACCTTAAATCTTGATCCATACACTACCAATAACATCATTTAATATATTCCATTATTTGGAATAAAAATGCCAAACCCAATGCCCTCCCCAAACAAAAGAATCAATGTGATTAGAGTTCTGGCAGAGTGGACACCTAAACAACAGGTCTGAAATCACAAAATTTATGAAAGAAACATGGATGATAGAAAACCTCTTGATTCAACTTTGAGTCAAAATTGAATACACTAGCTAGAAATATCAGCTGTGCCCTTGTTAGACCTGTGAGTTTTTCAATATTCTATCATACTGCTAAATTTTCTATATCTCACCCAACCTTAAGAGTACCTAGAAAAATTAGAAAGCAATACATAAATATCCTTTAAACATATGATTAATTCTAAAATTTCAGTTTAAAAGAAAATAAAGCATTATTTTTAGGCTAGATCTCAATGATCAATGACTTGTACAAGGCAGGTAACTTCACTAGAATGCTCTAGAGCAGCCCTAGGATACTGCTTTAAAGCAGCAAAGACACTTTTGCTCATTTCTCTGCCCACACTGTACTGCTATGGTTGTGCTCCTTCTGAGATCTGAATAAGTACAGCATTACAAGGACAAGGCTTGTGTAAAAATCCAATTCTGAGTTGCACAATAAAGACTACTTGCAAATCAAACAATAATTCACTGGAGCCAGTGAATCATTTCTTGCTCTTACCCAGAATATTATCTCCAATACAGTTGTTGCTATGCAGTAAGTTCTATTTATCATAAAAATATACTCAATATTTCCTTCAAGTGAGACAAAAGAAAGATGTTTTCATGTTACAAAACTCACAAGGAAAGGGGAAGGTGATTCGTTCCATCTCCAAAATGCAGATAGGACATTATTTGGTAAAGCTGAATACATACTCTGCTGACTAAGCCAGTCATATACAGATCAGCTGTGGTCACCAAGTGTGTGGCAGTGGTCATTGCTTCAGGAGTAGTTCCTCGTAAGGCCAGTTTTGAAACCACACTTAAGGTGCTAGTGAAGCTGCAAGATCATGTGGCATAATAAAGCTGCTGTTGCAGGATTTACTTTGTTATGCCATGCTGGGATATATGCTTCTGCAGAGTCTTTGGCTAGAAAGGGGTTATTCTTAATATCTGAATTTTGTGCATAGAAATAGAATTATTTCATTGTTAACAAAATTTTGTAGTGCTATGCAGTTACATAACGGTTTACAAACACTGACAGGCTTCCTGCCCCAAAGAAATGAAGGGAGGAAAATAACTTTATTTTTTCTGATTTTTTTTTTTTTTTAAAGTGGGTCAGTGCCTAAGGTGCACTAATTACAGAACAGCCATTGGGTAGAGACTTGATGTATTATTTTGTAGAAATCTTGGTATCTCACATTTCTTATCTACCATCAATATATTGCAATTGTTTCAGGGTGAATGGTAAGTCAAAAATATTTTTCTTGAACATTTTGCCTTCATCCAGATTGCCCCTATCACAAGCTACTGTCACTTACAGTTTTCGTGATAGTTATATTTGTATTTCCTGTCTTTGTTACTATACTTAAAAAATACTCTGAAAATAATACAAGTTTTTGAAAAAGATCAAAGCACGTAATTTTTCTTTTTGTAATGGGAGCATGATTGTAGCACAATATCAGAATTGGAGCATAATGTGTTAAAGTATTTGAAATTAGCCAATGCACCCAATGTTCATCTGTATTTAAGCCCAAAACGATTAAATTTGCTTTGAGTTACATTCTTATAAATGTAAGGGATTCCTCTGCAATCAGCAGAACTACATTGTTGCAAATCACAATAAATGGGAGAAGGATTTGTGAGGAAGTCTCTTCTGAGCTGCCAGACCAAACCAGAGTTTAATTTTGCCAGCTGCTTCAGTCATGTTTTCATGGACTGAATGTGTGACACCCAAGATGTTAAAAAATATGTAATTGCAATGAGGCAGGAAGTGTCTGCTATTTCAGTATGTTTGTAAACTGTAACAACATTATGTGAATAGATTGAGATAAAGCAAAGTAAGTAAGGCAGCTGCTGGGTGTCCCTCAGCCATGTGGAACCTGCTTGCCCATGGACAACTAAGTCTTGAACTGAAGGGACTGATGCATACACACAGAGACTGTTAATCAAGTAAGTATGAAAAATACAACCAAAGGTAAATGGAAGTGAAAAACAAGATCTAGTGAAGCATGCGTTAATCTTGCTGGAGATTTTGCCTTCAGCAACAGCATATTACATGTTGCTCCTAAGAAGTATGAATTATATTGGTCTCAACCTACATATAAATGTGTTCAGACTTACATTATACAGTTACAGCCTGGGAAAGAAGGCTGTTCACTTGAAAAACTTATACACTGAGACCTGCGATTGCTCTCAAATAGTCCAAAAGACTCAGTTAAATGGCATGTTAGTAATTTATCAGACAATATTTAATCCCACAGCTCTCAGACCAGAAAACAATCTGGTGGAGGGAAGAGGAAGGTAAAGTACAGTCTCTAAAGAAAGCAAGAACTTCTGTTGTCCCCCCTGTTCTTTGTGATGGCTGATGAACAAAAGTTGTTCTTATAAGATAAATGTGCAGTGTAATTCCCAGCAGGGAAAACTGGAAGAATTCAGTTTTCAGGAATACACTCTGTCCTTGGCCATAGACTGATAAAATTGCAAGAAGCTGGAAACGATAAAGAGTGAATGTGATACCCCATTATATTTATGTACTAGGAATAGTAAATGTTAAGAGTTTGAAATGCTTAGTTGTTAGTGTGAAATTATGCAACTATTAAATATGTTATTTGCATAATTTTTCTCTCATATAAGCCCAGCTTTGAGCACTTCTTCATTTGTCCATTTACAGATAATGTGGGTTTTGATTACCCTGGAGTTTGAAGGGAGGGATAGTCCTCATAACATGTAAACTGCCTTGCAAAATCACCTCTCCCTGCACAAATATGTAAGCAAAACCAAAAACGCATTTATAGGTAGGGGCTGTTGCTACCCATGTGTCTGGGAAAGGCTGAACATCCACAAATCATGTCATAAATAGCAGGGTAAAAGCAAGACTCTGCAGGTCAGGGTGACATTTGGCAAGATGGCAAGACACCTAAGGGCCACAACTTTCAGCTCAAAATGAAAGGCTTCTGAGAGCTTTTTGGATGTGATATTACCAAGTACAATCAAATACCAGTAATAGTACTTGGATTTTTTTGTCTTACAGATATGTAAGAAATATTTAAATTCCATAAATATTATTATTATTTGCTCATCTGAAAATACACATCTGTATCATAGTAGTGAAGTGACTACCAGACTAAGCCAGAGCGCTCAAAACTTTGTGGAGCAGATGCAGAGATACCAGTCTACCTGCAGTATAGCTGTGCGTAGAGGGCAGAGTACTCAAGCCAGCAAGTCCTAATAAACTCTGACTCATTAAATGAGCTCATTTATGGTACTGCATGAATGGGACGCTCGCCTGTGCATTGACACAGTGCTGCACTTCGGTGTAAGAGTGCAGGGTAGCACCATTCAGGGAACTCCACAGAGCACTTGCACTGCACAGCTATATCCAACAGCACGCAAAAGAAAAATTATACTGAGACTTTGTAATGTAAATAAAATAAGCTTTCAGCTCTGGATAGTGGAAAGTCTGATTTTAGATAATATATATAAAATGACAGTAATCAGTAGTGCAAAGAAAACAGAGGAAAGGAAAGCATTAGATCATCTGATATTTTTATGTTGGCTTCATGGCCTGGAAGTATTTGACACGGATGGGAACATGTACACTCACCTCTGTGAAATAATCCAAGCACGTGTATGTAAACACATTAATTGTTGTTCATTGCTCTTGACTGTAGCAAATTTCATCTGAAGGGGTGTTGTAGTTAGAATCACACTTTGAAACAGGCCTTTAAAAAGTCAGTTTCTGCATGGACATGATTAATGGTATCACTCATGTTGTAACAAGCATAGATTCTTCCCTGGCTTCAGGAAATAGAATAATACCTCAAAGTTCAGTAGATAAAAGATACATATTCATTTTAGCTGAACTTACATAAGGACTCTATTATGTCTGCCTTTAAACTACAAAAGCACATATAACTGTACACAGGATCCTTGAAGATAGCCTTTCTCTAGTATTTAAGAGTGTTAAAGCATCTCACACTGAGACCGTAACTTAAGAACTTGTACAAGTCAACAGCTGTGACCCCAGTCAAGCAGGCAACTGAGTTTTCAGATAGCAAGCTGTGCCTCATTCTTCTTTGGCCAGAGCTATGTATATTTAATTAGTGTCCTCTCACCTTCACACTACGTGTTTTCCCACTTGACAGTTCCTGGCATCAAAAGAATGTCCTTGAGAAAAAGTCAGGCCTATTGACTCCTAAGCATATTATTTGACTTGCTGTTCAAGTAGTCTGAAGAAAGAGCTGGAAATAATGAAAGACACTGCAATGTGGAGCTGCCTTAACTGACAGTGTCAGGTGGGTCGAAGCTATTGAACAGTTCCGATTAAATTAGCTTACCTTCATCTCAGCTAGTTAAAGCTGGCATGCTGACAAATAAGTTGCTTTCTGTATATAAAAGAGGAGAGGCAGGATGAGATTCCCATTTTGTAGCTTAGTGACAGTAGATATGTCACATCACAAGGTCAGTAACAATCTGTCTATGGAAGAAATGTAAATGTTTGGCTGATGTCAATACGTTCTGGATTAGATTGTGAAATATTCATTCCTATAGCAGATGAGCTCATTTGCACTAATAAAGACCACTTTATTCCAACCCAGTTAATTACAATGCTTTATATTGTCTGTTTAAAAATCTGATTACAGCTTTTGTTTAGCGTTTCCAATATTAGCTCTTGCACATTCTATATGCTATTTCTATCTAAAGAGTGTTAATAGGGAAAGTTAACAGACATGCTTGGAATGTGAAAAAGGTTAGGGTTTTATTTATTTATTTTTGCTTATCAGAACAGATGGATTTTATGGTTTTCTTTAGAGGGAGGTTCTGAAACTGTCATAGGCTGTGTTGGAATTTCAGAGAAAATGTTATTCAGGTTAGTTGGTTGCTGTAGATGTAGATTATCTCATATAGCTAAACTCAGATTTTAGGAATAAAAAATATTTAAGAAGATAAAGCTGGGTTTATTTTATCGCGCTGTTCTGCAGTAACAAGTCATCGTAACTTTTGTATGTTCTCAACACTATCTTAAGTATAGGGGATACTTTGTTGCCCCTCTTGCTGTATTCATTTCAAACACCTTCATTGCTAGAGTTTGATCTAAATTACTCGCTGCCTAAAAGCCAGCACTTCTTCATCTTCTGGGAGTAATCTCTGGTAAGGACATCATGACCTGTGTTTAAGCACTTCTAAAGTACACTGTTAATTACTGCAGAGCTACCTAGTAATGTTCTCAGTTAAGTCACTGTTTCTTACATACTAGAGTGAATGTTTTAGATGTTTTAAACCTTAAGTTTTTTGAAATTTAATTATGGAAATCACCAGTTCAAACAAATATATAATTTTTGGAGGGCTGGTAAGGTTTCTTTTTTATAGTTGTCTTTTGATGGGACTGTTCAATTCTGTGAACAATTTCTGTCTCTTCCTCTTCATTTTTTTTTTTTTAATGATAATATTTCAATGCTGTAATTATGTCCTGGATTGTAATAGTGAACTTGCTTCTACTGTTTTCAGGATGTCTGTAAATCTGTGAAGTTTCATTATCACTTAATTTAGTCTTGCCAAGTCATTTGGGCACAAACCAAAGATCCAAGTGCACCACTTCTGGTCTGAAAAAGTGCTGTACTGCATAGGGCTTAAGTCTAAGCAGAGGTGAGTACATTTACCACCTTAGTGGCTACAAAACCTAAAAGAAAGCCTTGATAAGTAACTTTTAGTTATAAAATTATTTTTTTGATGTATTTTAAGAATTTAACAGTCACAGATCTGAAGTTCATTTTCCTATAAGGAAGGTTGTGCTAACTGTAAATATACCTTCAAATGTGTACAGCCCTTTTTTTGTTTCCCTTTATTTTTGCATTCATTAACCTGAGCTATGTAGCTTGAGTCACATCTATTAAACGCTTCTCAGAAGATGTCTTAAATTCTTCGACTTCCAGCAACCTGTAAGTGAAAGATTTTTGTTCAATTCTTTATCTGAATAGTTTATAAAGTGAGGTATGAATCTTAATACCTTTTTGACATCATGTTGATGTAGGCAACCTGAACTATTTCCAGTGCTTTTTACTTTTATTGCAAGGCCCTGATTCTGCCAGGAATCACACAAGTAGTTAACCTGTACTTGATAATGATCGTGCACATGCAAGCAAAGTCTCATGTACAAAGGTGCTCTGCAGTAAGACACATTCTCTAGGTAACAGCCTCATTTCTACCATCACATGGCTTAATGTACTGGTGTAACATCTGGCATGACCCTGTGCATATACTATGCATCCTATTATGCCACAGGATCGTTTTATATATTATGGTTTAATGCACAGTATTGATGTGTCTGTGCATTTCTGTAAATTCAAGATCCAAGTACAGCCTCACTGCCCATTCTCCAGGAGCTAAGCCAAGCAAACAACACTGTTATACATAGTGAAGGAATTCCAGGTAATTGTAAATAGTATAATTAATGCTGAAGTGAATAATCTAAAGCTGCTCTGCAGTCCAGACATGAAATATCAAGGAAATATTTCATTTGATTGAAAATCAGATGATGTGTAATTTATTTCCTAGGATTCATCACTGAAATCCCTCCTTGTATGGCACATTTGCTCTCATGTAAGGAATTATGTTTTATCAATATTTGTATCCATATAACAATTATACATCTTTAGAAACTGAAAATGCAGTCATATTGCATCAACATCTTACTGGGAAAACACATGATTCTCATTATAAATAAATTATCTGGAGTCATAAGAGAGCTGGTGTTACATGAACCAACCTATCAGCTTGATGCCTGGGTGTATACCTGGAGGCAAAAAAGAAATAAAGTAACTGCTATTCTGTGCTTCAGATTCTGATGAACATATAATAGAATATGGAAATACAAAGATATTAAAATTATAAATTTTTCATCTGGCATGCTCAGCAAGCTTGTTCTTTTTGCCTTATCCCATCTTTCAAGGCTATGAGTCTCCTTACTGAGGTTAGCGAGCCGTCTTAATATTTTAAATCAGCAATAGCTGGAATGAGCATGCATAAATTATCCACAGGTAGTGGGGTCTCTAAATGAATGAGCTCTCAGAAGATATTCAGAATACTTGTGTCTTCTAACTTTCAGTTCTTGATATCCTATTTGTATCTGTCTACCTATTTGTATCAGAAAATATGGAGGACATTCTGGCAAATGCAGTAGGATTTTTTAGTTTGTGGAATTAGCTATAGAAGCTGATTTTAATCTGTGCCTGAGAGAAATCTATTATTGGCAAGCAATTTTAATCAGAAATGATATGACATCTGCTACAGAGGTATAAAAGCATATAAATATTTTTGTATTCTCAGTAGAAAAATAAACATTTCTGGAATATCTAGTTCATGTTTTCACTTCTGAATCATCTCCCTACTTTTGGCAACAGCTATTATCGACAGATACCACCTATACTTTGTGGCAGTCCCTTGAATCCAATTAACTGCACCATCAGGCCCTAAGGTATCTAAAATAACATAACAACTGACACAAATATCACTTTTACTGGTCTGAAAAAGTGTTCATTCTATTGATGTTGGCAAGGAGTTGATTCTTTTTGATGGTCTTCCATGTATTGTTTTATGCTGAATCTCGATTTTAGACTTGTCTCTAGAGAGGACGCACAGAAGCACGTGAAAGAAGCATACAACGAATTGCATACTTCCCAGTTGTGAAAATATTGTTTTGTTTGAGTGCGTGTTGAAAAGAAGGCAGTTTCTTGAACTCTAGCTGCTTCTCAAAAGCTGTTTGGTGGATTTGGGTCCATTATTATCAGCAAAATCATGTAGATTTTTGCCTGTGATATGGATTTTCTTGTCCCTGCCTTTCATGCTTCACATTTTGTGACATCTTTCTCCTCCTGTGAAAAAGTAATCAGAAAGAACTAAGAAAGAGGAGACATTTTGTATGCCGTCAGGAAAATGACTACTGTGCTTTTTTTATAGGGTTTTGTTGGGGTTTTGGGGGGTTTGGTTTTTTCTCCCAGACATTCATGTAGAAATAGAAGTATCAAAGTTACATGAAAGCCATGTATAGAAGATTTACTTGTGCCAGTGTTTTCAGTATAGCTAGGTAAAGTGACAATATGGTGCTATAACATTTTAATTGAAAAACATCCAAATTATTGGTTATGGAAAGATATTTCTAGCTTAGGTCAGTCTGGCATTCCCTGTTGTGGAGCAAAGTAAGTTTAATACTCAGCAAAAGATTTGGTTTTTCATAGCTATTTCTATACATTTTGAAAATTCATTTATTAGTATTTTATGATTTGTGAAATAATACTTATCAAAAAAACCCACTAGTGCCAAGATTGGTGAAGTTTCACTGGAAACAAACAGCTTACTCAGTTAACCTTAAGTTAAGCAGCTAACGTGATGACTGCTTGCCTTGGCTCAAAATTAAATGGCAGGAAGTTCAAAGGAGAGAATGGGGACACTGCTTACTCTGTAGTCTGTAACAAAGTTTGGCTGAAATCATACAGTATCTCTTGAGGGAATCAGTTGGTAAAGGTAGGGCAACAGTGATAGGAGACTGTCATATGAGTGACAGTTATGATATGACCAGCAGTGGCTGGTAAAATAGATTTCAGCATGACATCCTATTTCTGTTGACAGAAGGTATATTGCAGTCGTGTTGTGTGATAGAGGATATGCTGGCCAGAAAGCATTGGCTATCCCCATCTGTTTTCAAAATGTTTAGTGAGATCTGTAGCAATGAACCTAAATCTATAACATCTCATCCAAAGAACAGCACATAATAGATTGCAGTGTTAGTTTTGGCTAGGTCCCAAAAGCCTGGTGTGGAGGACAGAATCACCACCTTCTGGCCCAGGAATGAGGGCTGCCAAAGGTCATCTTCATTGCCACCCACCTCCCTGTAAAGTCACATTTAATGGGAGACCTTTTATTTCCCTACATTGACCTATAGGTATGAAGTGAAAAAAACCCCACAGCTTAGAAGTGTGACTTCTTTACTGCCAATTCAAATGAGTACCTGGAGGGTCATATCTGTTTGTGGGACTGGGACACTTATCCTGCTCCCAAATTATCTTTGGTTATATTCATGCACTTCAGCAGCAACAGCTCTTAAATCTAAGCTCCATTGCTAAGGTGTGGATTACTCAGATTGTAAAGATTAGCAATTGGTGGTAAGACATTTAGTAACTGTGCTGGAGTATGAGTGGGTCATATCAAGAAGTTGAGGGAGCTTTATGTTTTGGTTATGACCTTGAATCATGTAAACCAAAGAAATACCTCATTCTTGAAGGATCAAATTGTAAACCCTTACAACTTCTCTTTCACTTAGCTCCTGCTCTCAGTTTCATGCAGATTTTCTGGTCACAAGTTTCACCAGCATGCTTTTATGTATTCAGATGCTGCTACTGAAGTGCTGCTGCTGAGCTTACAATTTTTCTCAGAAAAGCCATGAAGCAGGGGCAAAATACTAATGGGATGTTTTGACACCACTCCATCAAATATTTAACCTTTTTCATTTTTTCTTCACATAGTAGTTATTTCAGCAGCTGTACTTTAATTGTTTAGGGCTCAGTTCTCACAAAGTTAAGTGGTATACTTGTGACCTACTTTTAGTGCCATCTTATCCTTAAGAGGCAACATGGGAACTGGCATAACAGTAAGCTGCTTCCAGGTGCTTCTCACTCCTCAGAGAAACTGCTGCTATAATATTCCTCTGAACCATCTGCAGAATTCTTTCGTTCACGTGGTTAAATTTTCACTCAGTGGTTTCAAATTTTTCCATCAAATAGGTAAAAGGTTTAAAGCTGAGAGGAATAGAACTCCATTTAGTAAGAAAGAGACACCTCAGGCTTTAAGTTGGCCCCGAATTTACCATGAACTAGACTAGTTTTACATAGGGACTATTGTACCTGTCCAAAGGTTCAGTCTCAAGCTCAGTGAGCCTTGTAACTCAAGCTAGTTCCATCCATGATGTCTGCTGTTCTTTGTTTATAATAAACTTACTGCTTGTATTAACTTAACATAATTAAAGCCTACCAATATTAATGCTAATTTTTCATTGCCAACAAGTAGTAATTCCTGTGGAGAGATGTTGCTGGTCACTGCTGTACTCAATACCTTACAAAGTTGAGTTACTTTTCATTAAGAAGTAATCTAGAGCATAGGAACAGTATGCACAACAGGGAAGTGTCCTAACTGTAGTTGTGGTACCAACACATTGTGTAAAGATTGCTAGATAATGTACAAGATACTAAGTCCATTGCTGAAGTTAGCAGCAAGATACATCTTTTCTAACCTAATTTTTGTATCCAACCTACTAGACCATGTGGTTATTGGCAGTGGAAGAGTGCCACCGCTTCGTTCTAATTCTGCATGGAAATTACTTGCACCATCTCTGCTATGCAAAATGCAGCTGGTAAAAAACTGCCAGCTTGCTCACATTTCCAAATGGCCTTATAAATTGCAGAAAATGCTTCATGTGAGGGAACAGTACCACTATATGCTTATCTGAATAGAACTGACAATTATAACAAAATCTGCTGCTCCTTTTTCTATTATATGCTCTTGCAAGACAGAGAAGTGCTTATGTATAGAGTTTTATCTGAGTCTGCTGATAGTACTAAAATCTTTTGGATTCTTGATGGAAATTCAATCTGCTTTTCTCAGAGTTTTCTCCCCAGCTTTGTATATGTTCTTTCAGCGGTGTTCTTGTTAAACCTAAAGATACGGGAAGGTTTTCATTCAACGGTCTTTTCAGACCTTTCCCCGCCCTAAAGATTACATAATTATTCTGGAGACAAGAGTGGATTGCAAAGGAGGTGTTTCTTTTTATGCCAGACCTCATGTTTATTTTGCAGTGAGCATTCATCTGCTGATAATCATCCAGTGCTATATACTAGGATAATGTACTCAGCTGAATATAAACAGTGGTGCAACTTCTGAAGGTATTAAACAATGGCAGCTTCTTTGAAATGAATAGGAGTTGCAGGTATTCTTTCTCTGCTTACATGATTATGTATGAATTTTATATTTTATTCTGCTGTGTGGTACCATTATGGTTCAGCAAAACTAAATCTGTAGGGAAAAGAACTAATCAGATAGGAAACTGAAACAGGAAATAAATGAGTTCGCTATGCAGTCAGAGAAGAAATACAAAAATCATATTCATTGAGGAAGGGGGGAGAAGATTAAAAATAGGTAGTGTGAAGTGTGTTACAATTGTTCGCCTTCAAATTAAAGTTAGAACATGGGCCATTCATAAGCAAAAGTATAGGATGTTATTTCAGTAAAAATTATCTTTGCTACTCATACTTTGCAAATTATACGAAATCTATTCTGTGGATTAATTCTGCAGAATTAATCACACTAAATGTTAGGACTAGAAATAGCAGGTGTCTTGGTTGGGAGTCCAGGTCCCTCTATAATTAGGAATTAAATTCTATAATCCTATTTGCAAATGTTGCAGGCTTTATCTTATAATTAATTAGATTTCATCCCTGACTGTTGCTGTCAAATGATAGTCGTTTGACTATCTAAATGCTGTAAAACCTTACTCCCAGTTTAGGTATGATCAGGCAGAAGGTGAATTCAGAAACGTTAAATAATGGTATCTTAGGAATTCTGTGTCATTCTATTCTATTCTATTCTATTCTATGCTATTCTGTGCTATTCTATGCTATTCTATTATTTTCATTTCGTTTCATTTCATTTACTAAACATTGCCTCAATAAGATTATGGAGGCAGCGCCATAGATTTAATACTCTAAAGTCTTAAAATTGTGAGATAAGTACAATGTGTTTACTGAAAAACTCATTCCATGTATAAAACGCATCAAAGAAAAGAAGAAGAAGAAGAAGGAAAAGAAGCAATAATTAGTTTTCGTGTATACCTCTCTTGTGGGCTGGGTGTCATAGTTACAGAACAACTACAAGTAAGTTTAAATATTTTACTGCCTTTAATTCATGATGTTTCATGTTTCATTAACATCATTTTTTCTGTCTTGGGATTGTAAAAAGAAGAGCCGTCGCCATTTTAAATTTCTATTCAGCTGGAAATATATCTTTCATATATGTTTCATTCTGGAAGTGAACAAGATGCAATTTAATGACAGCAAAAACTGGCAAGGTATAGGAAAGAATCTGAAATAATTGCTTAATACTTCTCGTGAGGTTTCTCTATATCACTACATGCACAGTAACTCCAAATTAATTTGATGTTTACTTATGTGAAGATTATAAAATATTTAGGAGGAATATAGCATTCTGTGTCTTAGAAAAAGGATGATGTATGGAAGGTGACAAGGATTAGTCTTGTATAAATGTAAACAGAGATGGTAGTTTATGTTGGAAAGTTATGCATCAGTGAATGCATTGAATGGGATTGGACTTCAGTGTGCTCCCATGTCACAGTGATAAGGCTGGTATATATATGTCTGGGTAGATCTCCAGTTATTGGAATATAATTGAGCAGAATTGTCAGCAGTTTCCACTGCCACTTCAGGCATTGTAATCAGTTAGTTGAACTAACAAGAGTTGCATCCAAGAAAAGGAGAGCAGAGATAACAAAAATTGATTGTGTTTTCCAAAAGGCAAAGGACAAAGACTTATGGAATTCAATGCTTTTCTTCCTGTTATAAATGGAAGAGTGTTACTAGTTTCCTAGATAGAATAATGTCATTTTCACCTATAGGTTTTGCAGACAATTTTGTTTAGGGTAACATCATGTTTTTCATTCATGATCATCTTTGGTATCTGTTAGGCACAAAACCAAGAGACTATTGTATTGTCGAAATATAAATTTTTGAATGATAATGTCTTCTTACATACAATCTCAGATTTACTTTGCTCAGTCCCAGAGGTTTAGCCCTATTTATTGCCTTTTAATTTAATGACAAAATTAATTATGGCTACTACTAAAAAAAATCCTGTTGCTGCAATGTTATAAGGCCCATATTACAGCATCACAGAATGGTCAGGGTGGGAAGGGACCTCTGGAGATCATCTAGTCCCCCCCTGCTAAAGCAGGGTCACCTGGGGCAGGCTGCACAGAGTCACGTCCAGGCGTGAATGTCCCCAGAGAAGGAGACTGCACAGCCTCTCTGGGCAGCCTGTCCCAGGGCTCTGCCACCCTCACGGTAAGGAAGTTCTTCCTCATCTACAGAAGGAACTTCTTGTGCTGCAGTTTGTGCCCTTTGCCCGTTGTCCTGTCGCTGGGCACCACTGACAAGAGCCTGACTCTGTCCTCTTGGCGCTTGCCCTTTAAGATATTTGTATGCATTGGTAAGACCCCCCTCAGTCTTCTCCAGGCTGGACTGGCCCAGCTCTCCCAGCCCTCCCTCGCCAGGGAGATGCTCCAGTCCCCACATCATTTTTGTAGCCCTGTGCTGGCCCCTCCCCAGTAGCTCCTTGTCTCTCTTGAGCTGGGGAGCCCAACACTCGACCCAGCACCCCAGGTGTGCCTCACCAGGGCAGAGCAGAGGGGGAGGATCATCTCCCTTGACCTGCTGACCATACTCTTCAGGATCCCATTGGCCACCTTGGCCACCCAGGCACACTGCTGGCCCATGGGCAACTTGCTGCCCACCAGAGCTCCCAGGCCCCTCTCTGCAGAGCTGGCTCCCGGCAGGTCAGCCCCAGCCTGTGCTGGTGCGTGGGGCTGTTGTGTGTCATCCCCCCACCACCCAGGAGCAGGACCCTACACTTGACTTTGTGGAACTTGATGAGGTTCCTCCCTGCCCAACCCTCCAGCCTGCCCAGGTCTCGCTGAATGGCAGCGCAGCCTCTGGGGTATCAGCCGCTCCTCCCAGCTCTGTACCATCAGCAAACCTGCCCAGGGTGCTCTCTGTCCCTCATCCAGGTCACTGATGACATCACTGGACCCAGCACTGACCCCTGGGGAACACCACAAGCTATAGGCCTTCTGCCAGACTCTGCTGCTGGTCACAGCCCTCTGAGCTCTGCCATTCAGCCGGGTCTCAGCCCACCTCACTGCCCATTCATCTAGTCCACACTGCCTGAGTTTACCTATGAGGATGTTACAGGAGATGGTGTTGTATGCTCAATACAATTTGTGTCAGCACTGCATTTGATGTAGTATTGAGGAGGCTTGGCTGTACTTCGATAAATCTATAGTTTCTAGGATCAACAAAGACTGTGAATGTAAACCAAACACATGCATGGTTTGTCCTGTAAAACATTTTTCTGTGTACATTATAAGGAACAGTTTTTGAATACCAATATAGATATTTGTGGGAAGGTGTATGTGGCAGTCGATAGTGCTTAGGAAGGAAAATTAAAGTAAACTGTGTATGAAAACTGTTTTCCAAGTAATCCATCTGTTGATATAAAGCCAAAGAAGTATTTTTTCTTTTAAATTAATTCTGGAAGATCCCTAATAAATGTACTATAAAGAGTTGTGATACCATTTTACCAGCCAGACTCTGGTTTGGATAGTCATCTTTGGTTGTCATTTGATTATCAGAATAGAAGCAAGTAAAATATTCCAGTTCAACAAATATTCACTTACTCAGGGCACTAAAAATAAAGTTCTGAACTTCTTAATTTATATGGTCTAGATTTGGGGTCCTTTTAAAAAGCTTTTGTTATATTGATGGTCACCTGGTCAGAACAATAAAGTAATAAATTTCATTCTTGGTTTCAGATTTACAAATGTACTTCAAATCAATATTTTTTACAATGATTCCGGCTTTGTATGTGCAACCTAATTTTCAGACTCTTCATTTAGTACGTAATTTCAGGATAAATTTGATGTGGTGAACCTTAAAAATAAATTTCAGGCAAATTTTATTATTTCAGGAGTATTAGCCAATGGTGTATGAGCTTTTTGTTGTTCTTCGGAAGACAGCATGTATCGTGTTTCCACAGTAAGTCTCCTAGGAACTTCAAGACTTCATACTGCTACATATGTGAGATTTACAATTCTTGCTGTACAGATCCTGCTTCCCAGTCAGAAGTCATAGGTTGTTTGTGTGGCAATGCATTATCCTGTTAGACTTCATCCAGTCCTAATTAAGCTACATCTTCTTGACACATGAATCAGTGTATAAAAAGCATAGTTGTTTCTTCCAATTGCAGCTTTCTTAATAAGATCTCAGAAAAATGTTCCTTGATTCGAGTCTTAGTGCTCTTGACAAATTCTACTTTTTTTCATCAGAAGCTACTTTCTTGCCAGAAGTGAAGTCTTAACTGCTGAAGACATAATTAAAGCTAAAATCGCCATCCTAGGGGAAGATTTGTTCCACTACCTTGTTATTTTAACTAAAATGTAAGAGTTAGTAACGTATATTATGTTTTATGCTAGTTTATATTCATTTGTTTTGTGCCATACAGGTAATGTGATGAAAGGTAACCCAATTTATTATGACAAACTATACAGGTAATTAAAACCAAGTTCCGATAAAATCTATTACTACACTAAATCTACATTTAAAATTAGAAGCAAATGGACTTCGTAGGGTATTATAAATATACCAGATAGCAGAGTTCAGAATATATGCTGTCTTGAAAGGAAACCATTTTTAAATGTCCTTTCAAAATTTTTTCATTATATGACACAGTTAAAGAGTTAGTACAGCACCTTTCAGAGAACTAGTTGATTTTTATCATCCAGTTATCTCCACTTTGTCACTTTTTAAGGAATTCATTATTTGATTTAGGCACAATCAGTTTCTTTGGATGGTCCTGTTTATGTACATGTAGAAATAGCTTTTGTCCTTTGCTGTTCTCTGTCACTAGTCTTATAAGTGAGACAATTAATGCCATGGAAGCATTTATACAAACTTTGAGCTTCCCAATTAGGATATTATTCATTACAGTTGATATACAGCCAAGTCTCAAATATCAGTTCTATGTTGTTGAAATCTTTCTGTTCTAAAGTTGATGTCATATAGATTCTGTATGCATTTGAACTTCAGCTAAATGCAATTAAAAATTATTCTTAGTGTCTTAGACACCATGGTCGGATACAATAGAAAATGAAAATATTTGATAAGATTTTGCTGATGACCAAGCTGCTTTTCCAAAGGACTTTTGCACCTTCGCTAACTTGCCAAGTCAGATAAATTCTGAGCCAGCAAATGTGAGCTTTTCTTCTAACCTGCTGAGCTCTACAGGCTGGCCCAAAGTATATCTATGGTATGTAGATAAAAGGGAAAGTAAAAATATCAACCCGCCTTTCTCTCCAGCATTAATAGTAAGAGTTCTTCCCTTCTCTACTTCTTAATGTAACCCACTGAGATTGAAAACGTATTTAATTTCTTGGCTACTGCCTGGATTCTAGCCAGACAGTTCATTTGAAGCTTTGGGATAACCTTTTGCCAGGTCCCTTGTTTGCCCCTCCCTATCGATTTGCTAAAAACCCCAGTACAAGTGTCTGCATTAAGACAGAGACAATGCATAAAGCAAGCATGACAGAGGAAGGTCATATAGAAGACATTGCTCTGTGGAACTGTGATGTGTGAAAGGCAGGGATGTGTGAACTCAAATTTATAGGCTCTCTGTTGAGACATTTCCAGAATATTGCTCATAATACCACTATACTCCATCAATCATCTTTCTGTGGGCTTGTTCTAACTCACTTTTTTTAAATTACAAGAAAAAAAATATTTACA
Source organism: Falco peregrinus (assembly GCF_023634155.1). NCBI lineage: Eukaryota > Metazoa > Chordata > Aves > Falconiformes > Falconidae > Falco > Falco peregrinus. The sequence continues at coordinate 18,846,751 of NC_073733.1, forward strand.
ACTTTCCATTTGTATTCTTATCATCAACTGAAGCTTTATAAGCACCACTTACAGGGTTTATCTTTTTAAATTTTATTTATTATTTCACTACTTTTTCTAGCCCAGCTACTGTTCTGAATATTGCTTAGTGTTTAGATATACCAATAGTATTGCAAATAAAATAATATATAAAAATACCAACTCCAATTTAACAAAGAGTTGAGGATTTCTTGAATTAGTGCTGTCTGCCCACTCTTATTCAGTCTGTTATTAACGTGAATTACAGTGTCTTTAAAAGAGTGGTCATGGTATTTCCATAGGACTCTACCTCCTTTAAAACAAGATAGATAGTGCTGACATAATGCTTATTTTTGTTCCATTTCTTGTCCTAAGTTATGATATGCAAGCGAAATGACACTATTAAGATGGAATTAGTTTCTATTTGGCTTTTGTACAGAATTTGAGAAGTCTAAGTGCTTTAAGAACATTAATTTATTTATTGTCAAAACAGTAAGATGAAAAATAAATTCTCCATGTAACTAGGGAATTATAAGCAGGGAATCAGGGCAGAAAAGGAAGATAAAAATACTCTCTCATGCAGGGTGCCTAAAATGAGAAAGCAAATGCTGGTATTTTCAGCATATTCATCTATTGTTATATGGAACGTTGTATTTCCATACCATGGCTTCTTTGATTTAATTAGCTGCTGTAGTACCATATCTGCAAGAAAGATCAGTTTTTAAAACTGTGTTCTAGGGTATCAATGAGGATACCACACTTTCCATGAGGCAAATTGCCACCTATAGAAAAACCTAAATAAAAAGATTACTTAGCATTATATATGAATTACACAACAAAGGCAATTCTAATTTCTGTTTTAAAAGAGCATTCAGCTGTTCTGACTATACAACAATCCTTTTTTCTTTTGTAACAATGATACATTTACATTCCAGTTACTACAGGAAGTGAAACAATAAACAAATGTACAAAACAAATGATTTGTGTATCATCCACTAATCACAGCCACTAAATATGACACAGTCAAGCCATTGTTTTCAGGCAAGGTTTATATCTACATTTTAGAATTTGGGGTTGGTTTTTTTGGCAGCCCTGACACTTTCATATGTCTCTTTTTGTTCAGTGAAATTTCTTTATTGCTTTTTCACCACATTGTCCCACTTCCAGCATCAGTACTGGAGCTTTTCAGTGTAGTGCTCTGACTTTGCTGCGCAGCCCAGCAGAGTACCTTGCTGAGGATAACAGCTTACTACTGCCATATTAACCAGTGTCAGATAGGAGGGAATACTTTACTGATAGATTTCAGATTATCTCCTGTAAAAAGAATAGTTGTGTGCCCCATTCCAACAGAATGCTTCATACAAGCCACTTCTCCCTAACTTTGTCTTTTTGTTCATTCTCTTCACCTAGCCAGGGTTTTTTTTACTAGATTCATTTATAGCTCAGCCCCTCTATATCCAGAAACAGGCTTTCCATCCCAATGTCCTTGCTCAGTCCTTCCCGACTGCCCCTCTCAGTCTGAGTGATAAGCATATAAGTGATATTTCATGTCCTCCCATACTGTCAGAGTACTTTCTTCTACTTATTCCATTGACTAGCAGCATCCTGAATTCAAGAATAAAATGAATTTTTCTGCTGAATTCAGTGATGTGACTATATCGAGCCCTTTTCAGCTGCAGCTTCATTATTGCATAAATACAATCAGCCTGGGATGTATAAAATTTCCTTACGGCAGCCTAGATTTCCTTTAAAATGATCTAGAACATTATGGCACTACCAGCAGCTAATATAAGCAAATAACTAGATGATGTAAAAAGCTTAAAAATGCTATTTGGTACAGTTTCTCAAGTTAATTAAGAATAATTTCAGCATGAGGAATAATTGATAGTGCAGTAGGTCACAGTGGCTCCACAATTCTGGTTATAATACTTATTTTCTAGTTTTATTCACACATTGCAGGGACTCATAACATTTTCCCAAACATACATTTCTTCATTCAAACCTGGATTTCATTTTTACAGAGGCTGTTAGGGACTGCAGCGGCAGCAGTGATGGGCGGGTGGCTGGTAGCCTGCGCTCGCACCAGCCCCGGGAGCAGGCGACCCGATGAGGGAGCTGCCCGCCTCGCGTGGCTCTGGCGCCCACGCCGGTGCCCCCGTTCCTGCCTGAGCAACTTCATCCTTCGCTGGCAGGACCCCAACCCCAGCCCTGACATGGCTTCCTGGTGTCCCAGTGGGCATCTCCAGGGCTGTGGGAAGCCCTGGCCCCATCTCCAAGCCTGCTGGCAGCACTGGAGCTGCAGCCCCTTGGCGAGGACATGGCTGCCCGGAGGACCCCGGTCCTGCTGTGAGGGTCGCATTTTAAGATGAGGTAAACTTTTTGCACTTAACGAGTCACAAATGTTATTTTTGCTCATTTTGAACCCTCTCTCCCAGGCTTGGTCCCCACCTGGGGAAGGACTGTGCCCCACCGTGTGACAGGGGCTGGGCGGGAGGAGAGAGCGGGGGAGCCATGGCCCTCACGCCACCAAGGGCCCCCAGTCCTCAGGGCGGGAAAGGCGGCTGGGGCCTGCATGGGCTGACGGGCCTGCAAGGACAGAGGGAACAGCTTCAGCCTGCTCGCCTCTCTGCCCGCTGCTTATGAAATATAATAAATTTAAAGGGTGTTGAGCCATGTTTTCTATTAAATACAGCAGAAACAAGGGAAAGCTCAATTTCAGTGAAAAATATGTCCATAAGTCATTCCCTAGGGACTCGCTGTGGTCTGGGGATTAGGTTTGGAGTTACTTTCAGAATTCAGCAGTGACTTATTGTGTAATTTTTGGTAAAACATTTAAGCTTGGAATTTTAAATTTTCTACTGAGAAATTGGGTTGATAGTTTTCTTTCACATACATTAGCATTTGTAAAGTATGCTGTGTCTTTTTTTCTCTATATTAAACTGGCTTCTCCTGGTGGCTGGATTTCTGTTTCTTTTTATTTTTAAAACTATATAATTTCTTTCCTGGTCAAACTGCTCAAGAAAAATGCCCTCCTATCTGCTAACCATGGAACAGGATTAACTCATATGTGTTTGTGAGTGTGTGTATTCAAACCAAAAGGTTATTTCTACATCTTTTGATTGAATATATGAGAAATGAACCTGCAGAAACAGTACAAATAAATGAGTCCCCCAGGAAATTGAAGCGAGAGGCGGGACAAAAGAGGAATTTAGCCAATTGGTCTTGATTTACCAGTTGCTGATACCACTTCTGTCATAACATAAGTTGCTGATACCAGTACTGTCATAAATAAGATACAACATCTGATTACGTGTGCCATCAGACAGGACTTTCTGGATGGTGTGAGGGTTTTGTTCATGTTTTTGTGGCTGCTTCTTAATTCTTTGTTTCTTGGTTATACATGGTTTCTTGGTAACTACGTGACTTTCCAGTAATCTTCAACCTAACTCAAGAATAGGACATCTGTACAAAGCCTGAGTTGTCTCTTGCCTTCATAGTCATTCATTTCCAGCACAGTGGGAACACTTCTGCTGTTACTTACTACTCTCAATCTAGAATTATGTGCTACTGGATACCCACTCAGAAATGTATGCCTACTGTGGAGATACTATTTGGTGTAGCTGTAAAACCTTTAGTAAAACCCTCACCAGGTGTGTAGCTTTCTGAGCTGTGAAGCTTCTTATAAAATAAAGTACAGGAACTGTCATAATACATTTGTCCGTATCGACTCATACTCTCGGCTGCAGAAAATGAAATGGTTTCTTATTTACCTAAGCTAAATGAATAATTCATTACTATTTTACATGTCTTGTCATTGTAAGTCTACAAACGTCATGGTGGGTGAACTTAAACATGTTTGTGTTGTACTACTTACTACTAAGTTAACTTCTATGTAACAAGTGTTAGTGTTCACTTGTGCTTGGGTCTCACCTATATAGCAGGAAAAGCTTTAATTTATTTCTTGAGTTGAGTGAATAATTCATCAGGATTTTTGCATGTCTTACTGTCAGTCCACAAACATCATGCTGGAGGAACTTAACATTTGTCTTATGCTATTTACTACATTACCCTTCACATATCAGATGTCGCTGTTCACCTCTCTGTTGAGTATCAGCTGTCTACCAGGAAATGCTTTCAATTTACTGTACCAGTATTGCTGAGCAGCTGGAAAATAATTTTTCTAACATGTGGCAGAACAAATTATTGCACAGGAGGGGGTTAATGGAATTGTCTGCCAGAGGAATAAATAATTGAAGGGACATGGATCTACTTATTAGCTTGAATAGAGGCTTGATGTCCTAAATTATACCTTGTTAGAGGTAGGGAGCCTGTGCTTTGTTTCAACAGAAGCTGACTTAAGGAAACAGTGTCAGTATACCTGATATTTTTGTCTGTCATAAAAATCCTAAGAAGCTGAAAAACTAGAAGCTTTAGTAATTCTCACATACAATAAAGATACTATTAATTTTCTCTATGAAAAGTTTTCTCTGTTACAGTGACACAACAGAGTCAGAAGAGCTGAGTGTAAGGTGCCACCCTTGAAAACAAAGCTATAGATGTTTTAATATTGGTCTGGCTAATACTGCTATTAATGACTGGACTCTGTGAAATATAAACTGCTTGCTGGGTTCTTTTCCTGATTTTTTCTGTACATTATTTTTTTAATGAAGCTATTTAAGTAATATAGCACATCTGGTTGCTGTTTTCATATTAGAAGTTTAAAACAAACTATATCTTGCAGTGTGAAGTTGTACCAATTTTTTCTGAAGTCTTTTGTCAAAATTACATGGTTGCTTAAAATTTTATTTCTACTTACTCTTTTTTTACACAGAAACATAAATTAAGGCTGACTGGTTAGAATAACACTTCTTACTCTCTGAATTTGTTTATTGTATGTACTTCACAGCAGTACTTACAGAAATAGCCTTATATGTTTTTCAACTAAGATGAAGAAAGTATTTTCTTAAAATTAAGTGGTTTTTTCTTTAAAAAAAAGAAAATGGAATGTATTATTTTGCAATCTAGCAGATACAAGGCAAAATATGGAAATTACTAAACATATTTAGAGATTAATTGGGTTATAAAATTATTATAGGCTAACATTTGGGCAAGAGGGCTGGATATTTAATGGTAAAACAAATAGCCCCTGAGTATGAACCTCTATGGAGCTTCAGGCACTGAAAGAATTTTGACAATCTGCCTGTAAGTAAATTAAAATACAGGTTACAGAGTTCCAAAATGAGCTTATATAAAACCTGATTTTAACTACTGATGATTTTACTGAGGCCTTGTGTTCTTCATTCAATCACCTTGGAATGCCAGCCTAAAGTTAATCCTGGGATTCTGATGCAGGACTGCTCTACAGCAGAATTACCCATAATTGCCTCAATTCCTGCTGACTGGTTATTTTTGCACCAGTGACTCAAATTAGGCACAGCTGGCCCTAGGAAGTTGGAGTTTAATAACAGCCAATTGTCAGAAACTAGCTGACGGTCAATGTTTTTGTCTCAAATGGGTGAAAGGAACAGTGACAGTTCTCCGCCTGCCCCCCCCCCCCCCCCCCCCCCCCAAGTAGGTATCTACCTTCTGAAGCTGAAGAAACAATAAGTTGAGTATGCTTCTTCCTGTGGGGAAATATGCTTTTCCTGCTTCTGAATAGTTGCCATAATACTGAGATGTCTGTGCTAACCACATGAATTTTTAATAGATGTTAACAACAAAGTGCAAAAAAGATCTCATTCATTTGATTGTACGTAGGCATTGTACATTGACCCAATGAAACTGAAAAATTCAAATTAGGTTTTATTTGAGAGAATTCTTACTAATACTAGAGGGGTTGGTCACCCAGACAGCAGTGAAATCTTTGCTTTTGAAATAAGACTGACGGTGTTTCCTGGTAATATGCTAGCCCTTTCATACAGCTGTTGACTGATTTTACCAAAAAAATGGCATTGAAATCCAAAATAATGAAATACTCCACATATCAGCCAGAGGAGAGTCTTACTGCTGAACAGGCAACTGTCCATCTATGAATCTTGCTGTCACTTCTGGCTTCTAGCAGCAATGCTATTATTTTCATTTTGCATAAAGAGGTGTCTGATTCTCTTTTTCTTCATAGAGATGGGAATGTCTTTTGTGGCAAACTTGGAAGGACAACTTTTTGTAAGAACTTATAATGAAGATTACAGCTCTGTCAAAAACAGACTGAAAATATTTTGAGAAAATATCTGCTGGGTAAATTCATGGGTTTATGACACGTAGTTGCAAGGCAGTGCTTCAGTTGGATTTGGTTCTAATGAAGTGTGCATGCTTTTGCAATATTCCCTATTTAAATTCTTGCTGGCTATATTGTAACAGAGTGTGCACACTTGCTCCTGCATATGAGAAGCTTAAATCCATTAATGTATTTGCTTCAGTGCTCACCTGTCCAATTAATATGAAAGATTCCTTTAAGTTAATTAATGTTGCATCAAAAAAGATCAGTGATGACAAAAACCAAATAGCAAAGTTAGCCAAAGTGGAAATGCTGTTTTTCATTCACTATCTTAAAACTATCTTTGAACACTAGCAGTGTGCATTCAAAAGCAAGGTGTAATGCAAATGTGTATTTAAAATAATGTTAAATATTTGCTACCAGAATATTTAGTGAATCCAAAGATATTTGCTACTTATGTCTTTCTTCATTATTTTGTGAAACCTTTAAAAATCACAAATGCCAACATAGAGACATTATGTCGAGACATCCCCAAGGGTAAGTTGAATAAAAATTCCCTAGAGCCTATAAATCTATTTGAAGGTGATAACCTAATCAGTAGTATGCCTGTCAAATCTCAAGGAAAGTGATAAGTAAAACAGTAATTCTATGAAATATGGACTTTCACTTATCTGGCTTGACCTTTCCTCCTGCTCTTTAACCTTTCTGCTCTTCAAGTCACAAAAAATGGTTGCATGCAAAGAATAATATAATACAGACTTCTACTTGGTAAGCTGGAGATGTTGAGCACTTCAATACTGCATTGAATCTTTCACCTACTGAGGATCTGTTTAGAAGCCAACATAATAAAATGAGCATAATGTGGTTGTATTCAATTGACCATTTGTCCTTTCGTGAAAAGAAATGTTCCATGGGACAACAGGCCCTATATGATACTTTGAAGCTAAATTTTGGAAGTAAAAGGGCCAAAAAGAAGTTAGCTAAAGGTGTACTGAGCTCTGTACTGCCCTAGTTAGCTACTTTCACCTTTGAAACTAGGTCATTCCTCTCTATCGCTCAAGTATTTGTGTTGTAATTCAGACAGCAATACAGAGAAACCTGAAGAACTGAACAATAAACAATTGAATCAAGGTCAGAACAAGAAGTTAGTTTGTATCACCTTCCTTTAATCAGTGTTGGTCCAGAACCTCTGGTGACCTGAGTGGTTACCAGCTGTCAATGTAAAAGCTTGACCAGTTCCTCTTAATGAGAACCCTTGTTTTTCACAGATACGCTTAATAAACATTCCGATTAAATTCATGGGCCAATCAAGTATCCTAAATGATGGAAAGGATGATTAAATTTTAAAATTACCAAAGTGACTGAGGGATTAAAAAGTACCTGCAGTCTTTAATGATATGACAGTTTTATACAAAACTGACAATGAAAACCAAGAAATTGCATACCAAATTAAACACAAATGTATTAATTTGAAGAGAAAATATGACTAGATATTTTTGCATTAATTCATTATTACTTAGTCAATGAAATAAGAAATATTAATGCTTCCATGAAGAGTATTTCACATACAGGAAATGATCTTATTCACTTAATTTAAGCTTTCTAACCAAAGTTGTAGTTTGAACAATGGTACTATGAAGTTCTGCAGATTCATTTCACTATATTTATGTTATTTTCATTAATTGAGCAGGTATAGTCATATAAAGATAAGCAAGCACATAAGCTTTTAGAAACAGGGACTGTGTATGAAAACTAATAAATGGATTACATCCATATGTAAGTATCTAAAGTATTTCTTGAGCCGTAAGTAATTAGAACTCAGGAAAATAAAAACACCAAAAACCAACAGTTAAAAACCCAGAATATTTTGTGTGCTACAAAATCACAGTGGAGCACATAGTTCTCATGAAAGTGCTTTTTCTCCTCCTGTTATATATTTCCAGCTGAGCCACATACTTTGGTTCTTTCGCTCCCCCACACAACTTTCCAATACCATGTTTGAAACAAAATATTTGGGGAGCAGGACAGGATTGTAAGCTTCTCAAGTTCTTCTGAAAATTTCAATTTACATTTTAGGTGACAGTTTGATTTGGTTCCTTCAGGAGCCTACATTGCATGAGGCTAAAATCCTACAACTAATGTCCAGCAATTAGCTTTATTCATACCATTTATTTCTTCCCTTTTTGGCCAGCTCACAGTGTAATGAAATCCCTGCTAGCTCTTGTGTGCAAATGTCTTGGGCTATTTCATGTTTGTGTTTATATTGATGAATTTTCTTGTATAGGCCTTTGTCTTACAAAACTCCCTGGCTTTTTACTCACCCAAGTTATTGCTCATCCTGCTTTTCTTTATTCAGAAATGAAGCATGTAGTGGAAGCTGGCCTCAAATACCTTCCAAGAGGTGAAGGAGTGCTTTCAGGTGGTTCTGGGAAATGTTCAATGAGTTTTTTCTGTGAGCTTGTCCAATAACTCTTAGAAGCCCATGAGAAATATCTTGATTTATCTGTGATTTTTCTGTATTTGGAAAGGGCAGAGTGAAGAGGGATGTATATGTCTATACATGTATTAGGGAATGATTAACAAGTATCCATATTAGAATAGCACCTGAATTATTTAAAATGTATTTGTAGATAGCTTTCTGGTTTCTGTCTGGGACTTCAGTAAGGTGTACTTTACAATTATTTGTTCTTGTTAGGTTTTCTGTGAATTGTGAAGATATTGGAAAGCAAAATAAGATGCTACAGTGTGTTTCTATTACACAATGTTTACCTGAACTTGAGCTTTCAGTCATATATGTTAACATCTTGCAATTTACGTACTTGTAATGACATAATTTGTCTATGAAAGCTTTTTTTCCTATTATGTGAGACAATGTACTCTGTACCTGTTAAAATGGGTGATCCAGGGAGATCACTGAATGAAGTCTAGAAAAAAAGGGTTTTAACCTTCTCTTAGTTCCCCCCCCCCCCCCCCCCCCGCCTTTTATAGTTATTCTTTTTCTTGCTTGGGAGTGTCTCTAGGCCACAAGACAAATTTCAGTGTTTAATAACTTATTTTCATTTTTGGTAGGCTTCATTCTGTAAGCAGTGAAATAAACGGGTAGCTTTCAGTGTGTTCCGTAGTCTGCTTAGTTTGTGGTACCAGTCTTGGGGATACCAAGTCAAGATATATTGTTCACTGGCAGTTCTTTTGTCTGTTGATCTGGATATTTTTTCTTTCCCAATGCAATTAACACTTCAAAAACTTAAGTCTAGAAGAGACCATCTATTGTTGTACAGTCTGACTTCCTGCTTTACCTGATTATAGAATTTCACCTACACCAATTCTTGGCTAAGTCCAGCCAGCTCTTTGAAAGGTATCAAAAGTGAGCTTTAAGGTAACTCATAGCTGATAAGTTTTCAGTAAGACACAAAAGAAATGGGGCCTTTTGAATTGCTAGCCTAGATTGCAGTCAATTGGATACAAACCTGTTGTTTACCTGTGTTGGTTTCCTGTGGGTCAGCCTTACTTGTTCCTGACAAGCTGAGGACTTACCTTTGAGTCTGACCGGTGTTTATTACTCTGTGTGGTAAGAAAAGCAGTCTCACCTCTGGCTTTTAGCTTCTCAGTGCTTTCCTTCATCTCATTCTCTGTTCCCATCTACCTGATTATGCATACTGCCCATTTACCACACCTATAGTCCTATATTACAATAAGCGGAAAAATTCCATGCCTGATATAGTACTCTCTTGTAGGATCAACTTCTGTTGGAGTAAGATGTAGAGGGATGACGGCAGTGGGTTGATTAACATTGATAATATGCAGCTGTGGCCATGCCGCGAAGGCAGTGTGTTGATTGACATGGATGATGTGCAGCTGTAGCTCGTTCCTGCTAAGTAGCACTGAGGATTGTGGGAGAGGGGGTCGGAGGGAGGAGGAGTGTGGTCTGACCTCTGGAGGAAGGAGAAACAGCCATGTTTCTGGCCATGGGAATTCTTCATGTCAAATTTCTTCTGTCACACTACATGCTCATTCATAAGTTGCTCTTCTGGCTCTCCTTATTCATGTTACCTACTCACACTTCATATAATTTCAGTAAATATGGGCTTGTTTGTTTTATGTATTTTAACTGTTAGTGAAAAATCCCGGAAGAGTAAACTTAGTTGAGAGGAGTTCAGACGATCCTAAAGTAACTTTCTTGAGGTTTTGGACTTGCCTTAAAATGTTAGATCATTTTCCATTTTGCAGAAAAAGAACAAACTAACTTTTTTCTGACAAAGTGGGAATTATATACTTGATATTTTCCCTAAAAGGTACAGCAGGTGAATAGTTCAGTAGTTATGTTAAAAGACCTTATTAGGCAAGCTAACTAAATGTGGCTGGAGCAGAAGCTCTATCTCTGGTGCAGAAGCTGACTTCTAGTTGACTTGTCTTGAAGATGTATCTGTATGCCTTTTTACATGCCAGAAACTAACTAGCCACCAAAGAGCTACAATATCATTATGGAAGCATATCTATTTCAGAAGTATACTGTTTTGTTTTTTAAATGTTTATTTTATTGTCTTTCACACTTTATTTAGGTTTTCTGCTACGATTTCATTCAGTGCCATCTGCTCTTCAGCTTGATTTTCTCTATTTTGTTTCTGTCTTCAGGCTGTATTAGAAAAAAACCTAAGTTTTTACATGTTTCTAAGATACCAGGTCCACCTTTGGTGATGCATATCACAAATAAATGACATTTACTAGATCAGTTATTATTAATGCAAACAAAAGTGTCCACAGAGACTCCTAAAGAAAGGTAGTATTTCTCCAGACACTACCTTTGGACAGTTCAGATACTTTAGCTTTTCAACGGGAGACATTTTTGAACTAAATTTATATAGAAGTACTATAGCTTAACCAACATATTTTGAAGGATGTCTCCTGGATTTTACTAAGTTATAGAAAATCTAAATAACACATGGTTATTATACTCTTTGGAGTTATAGATTGGAAAATGCATTTATCAAGTACTTAAGGCCACCTGAGCCATCCACCCATCCAGATGGAGGATATTCTTTGTTGCCAGAGGTATAATACAATAACAGGATTATTGTACTGCATGTTTTGTGTTCTTAAGTGCAAGCTTTTTTCGTCTTAGCTGTGATTTCTGATTCCCAAATCTTATTTCATCAACAGAGAGGTATCTCCTTAACACTATACTGCTTTATCTATTTAATTGTGTTTAGGCTTGTAAAGACAAACCATTAACTTCCAGGAATAAAAGATTTTTTTATGTTTTCTACTAGCTGAATAGGGCCGGTGCTATCATAGCCTATCGTAGTACATGTTGCAATCAGGCAGCCTAAAGTTCTCAAGCCCAGAGCTGCAGCTCTGCTCGCCCAGTGTCATGTCCTGGGGACTCCCTTTGCTTCCCCAAATAGCCATGTACCTCATGGATTTGGAAATACAGTAATGAGGGAAGAAAAGACTGTCAACAGCAGCCTACCTGAACAGCAGTGTACACTGGCATAATGTCACTGAGGTTTTTATCAGTGTTCTGTAGGTGCTTAGAAAGGGGTAATCAGTAGATGTTATGTTTGTAGGGCATTTTGACGCTGCACGGCACATTGAGTATATGAAATTGATAAATTTCTCATTCGAGTAACGCAATTGATGTGGAAATAAATGTCTCTCTTGCACAAGTTCATGCAAGATTTTTCATATATTTGATTGTAGTTTTCCCAACAGACTAAATTTACTATCTTTTCAGTGTTTGGGATTTTCAGGTTTTGAAAGTTGTGCAGGCTTTTTTTTTTTTTTTTTTTTTTTTTAATTGTTAATCTCATTTGTCTTTCTATAGACAGGGTTAGGATTTTGCATTATCTGTGATATTGGCCTTGCAAAGCCAAACCCAAGTGAAATTTAACTATTTCTTTAAATCTGGAACAAAACCCAAACCTGAAATGCTTAACTTATGAAGTTGTTTCTGCAAACTGTTAAGAGACACAATTTCCACAGTTATTTTTCAGTACTTTAAAATTATTAACTGGAAAATATAGAAAATTATTTATAAAAGTGCTACCTTAAAAGGAATTTTCTCTGCTCTAGAGTTCTATGCTTCCAAACCTGAAATCTGGCTTATATGACATTTTAAAATAAGTGCAAATAAGATTAAAATAAAAATAAAAAAACGTAAAATATTTCCATTTATTTGATATTATGGATTATTTCCACTTGCTTACAAAGCTGTTTGCATCCTGCAACTATGCTAACAAGTTTTTGAAGGCTTTAAAAACCATAAAAGCAGAACCTTTGATCATTTTAGCTTATGTAATTAGGTTATTATCCTCTAGAATACTTCTGCACTTTTTTTTACCAGTGAGGGGATGTAAGGGATTCAAGAATTTGCCCAGTGTTTTACAATTAACATTAACTCATTAACATTAATATTCTGGATTTTGAAAGGATATTGAGGTCACTTATTGACCTGGCTTTTTCTAGCATTTATCTGTCTGTCAGCATGGTATGGGAGTTGTGCTGGAAGACTTTTTGAATGAGTCAAGCTTGATTTTTATCACATGTAAAAGCAAAAATTTGAGTTGTTCATGAAATTGATTGCAAACTATTTTACTGCCATAATTTTTAGGATAAAGGAGGACTTTTAAACAGTAATATCCTTAATAGTAGGCAATTAATAAGCAGATAAATTGGGAAGAAAAAATTTAGTTCGGTTTTTAACTGATTCACTTTTAGTCATTTTCTATCAGTGTTCCAGAAAAAACATTAAAGATGAAACCATTTCCTGTAATGCAGGAGAGAATGGGAAGATTCGTAATCAAAATATAAGCAGTTATCAATGTTTATTTTTTCAGAAAATTTATTAATATACTGGAGATTTTTAAAGTGCTATTGCCAACTATCCTGGATGAATCGCAGCATCAGGTTTATGGATCTTGGTTTTTTTGTTTGTTGCAATTAACCAATGCCATCAAAAAAAGCAAGCCACTTCAGTTGGTTGGTTTGGATGAGTTAGTGTTCCTCCAGATCAACAAGCTCCTGAAGTGCACCACACAATTACAGACAATGGGAGTTAGCACAATCAGACTGAATGGCTGGGAAGAAGAGGGAGAGAAAACATCCATTTTTAGCAGAAGCCTATAAGTAGGATGGACAGAGCTTAGGGTGAAACTGCAGTTCTAAATAACTGCATCCTCCTTTACTCTTTTGCATCCACATTACGTGCACCTGCTGCTGATCCTCACAGCCTGTTTTCTGCCTTGTTCTATCCATGTAGCAGACTGAACTGGGCCACCTGTACTGGTATTTCAGCAGCCTACATCTGGCATTAAGGCAAGATGACATAGTCCATAGCTTGTTTATTCCAGTAAATGCATACTGGAAGCAGGGCAACCGAGCAACCCATATGCCTTGGAGCTCTGCTTTCTTTTGCAGAGTGAGGAAGTGAGGATCATGGAAGATATAAGGATTGTCACGCTTCCTTGTCCAAGCTCATTCTTAAAATTGTTACAATCATAGCAGGGACTTACACTGGATTTGTGTTTCCTTCTTGGCTATTTCAGGAGGCATTAATCTAGGTAGAAATCTTTCAGACTTGCTCCCCTAAGTCATATAATGTTCCCAAATGGAAGAAGCTAAAAGCTTCACAGTTTCCATCCATGGGAACATAGAAACAGTGCTCGGAACCAGTCTGAGCAGTTCATTGAAAACTGCTTGCTTCAGGCCTGGATGTTTTCAGCCTCTGCACCTTCATATATTATATTGCCTGTTGTGGTGCTTGAGGAAAATTGTTACTGCTACTGCTTGAGGGCCCTGGTTTCATTAACAGGTTCCTTGCTACCCGCTTCAGTGTAGGAGAAATATACTGTCCTGTACAGTCTCTACAGAGAACCCTGGACTTAAAGTTATCATGTCTTCAAACTTAAAAATGCTGGTATACCAGTATTTACAATTCTGGCTGTTTCTCCAAAAGTTTCAGGAAAATCTGCTATAAACAGTCAAAAAGTTTCTTATTAATTTAACAAAAGAGCTAATTCTGGATTAAGGGGATAGGTAATGTGAAGCTCTCAAGCCAATGATTTCTTGTTAGATGTCAGTGATGACTGTCAGATGCTGGGAGGTGCTTTAAGTTTGCTGAGGACCCTTTCAGCATCTTTATTACCTAGCAATGGTCTTAATGGCTCGTAATACAGATCGGTCCAAACCCGGATCTGTTCCCAGATGGGAGCTCTAGGGAAAGTTTGTTACACTAAGGCAAGTATTTAATGCTACTTTCCCTGAGTGTTCCACACTGACTCTGACTTCTGTTATTACGCCTTTCTTGTGCTTAATGAGTGGTGAAATGTGATTGTGATTGCTGGACTCTGACAAACTTTTACACTGACGCATGCCATGTGTCTGTGTTACTGCTTCCTGAGTCCATATTGTCTTTTTACCTTACTTTTTAAAGGATAATCACTATTAACAAAAGGAGTCTTGATGGAAGTTCATGCTTCCATGATACTGGTATAGCTCGGAGTACAGTTTGACTTGCCATGTTTCTTCATAGTGTAACTTTATCAGGTTGTAAAGCATAGCATGTGATTATTTATAGATTAAGTGTGCTTGTGCTTGCAATACAAAGATAATTTGACAGTTCTTATTATGTTCTTTCCCTGAATGGTTTCATAGAATATAAACTTGTCATACTTACATATGACCATTTATATAATCAGATGGTGGTACCTTCCTTATTCAGTCTTTCTGCAGTCTGTCTCATCTATGAGTGCTGATACACTTTCTGTGCAAATGACATGTTACATATTTTGCTTCTTTCAGCTTGCTGTTTCATTGTCAGTTAATAAATTTCATGAGATCAAAACTGAAATTACATAGAGAGAGTAGATGATGTTTGTTTGATCAGCTGGAAAGACAGTTTACAAGACCAAGAAGTCAGTGCTCTTGTTCAGGTAGAAACAGAAATAGTTTGTGTAACCAATCATTTCATTTAGAGATTCATTATGCTTATGAAGATGAGTGAAATTTCTATTGAAAATATAATTTGAAATAAAAATATACAGTATTGAAAATATAATTTTTTATTATTATTATTTAGACATTTCAGGTTAAGTATATATCGTTTTGGTGATTATCTTGGACTTTTAATTAAATGTATTTTTATTACAGCTCCTCTTTTCAAAAAGGCACCTTGGGTTCAGCTAAAGAAATAGTTAGAATTGAATTGGTTGAATTAATAGCTTATCCAGTAATTCAGTAGATTGAGAGGATATTAACTTTGAGATGCTCATATATGCCTGTGTATCATTGTATCCGTTTCTAGTTATGATCATCTCATTCATTCTGAATCCAGCTTTTGCTTCAGCCTTTCATCCTGTTTGGCTTGCCAAATAATTGAGTGCAAACTGAATACATTCATCAAAATTATTTAGTTCTATATTGATAGCTTTAATAAAATGTCCAATATTCTGTGAACCCAACTTTCTGTTAAGTTGCACTAATTTAGAAATTTTTACTTGAAAAAGCTCTGAAAACTATTCCTGCATGTTTTCTGCAGTATCATACTTATATATTCAAGAAAAAACTTAAAACATTAAATGTTTATTGCACCATTGTTTAAAGAAAACATTTTTGTTGAAGTTCTGTATTTTTGTAAACATAAGCAATATATGAAAATGTGTACTCATTCTTCAAAAGTCCTCCTTCATTAAAGCTTTTATATTTAACAGCTGTATCATCCTAAATAGTTTCTGCAGAGAAATATGGATCACTTTCTGTCTTTACATATTGACTTACCCTCTTATCCTTAGACTGTCACATCCTCTCCAGAATTTCTAAACCAAAGACACTCTGGAATAAAATAATCTTTTCCGCTTACCCAAGATTAGACCCTCTGTTAAGACTTCTGCTTGGCTTTTTTTTTCAGTAGGAGATGAACACTATACCTGTATTTTTCTTACAGTTTGTTTGTTGTTGTTGTTTTTTATGTTTTCTGTTAGAAACAAAGGGGTCCTGCAGTGTGTTAAGGGGAATTCCTCAGTAATGTCTCATTTTGTCAGCAAGGGAAATATAGCTGGAAAAGTTCACTGAATTGCTGGCAGTTCTCTAAACATGAAAACTTGCAACCTCTACCCTCCCCCACTTTTTAACCACTTTAGGGCATTCAGCATCCAAACTTCTGATAAAGCAGCCTTCCAAGTGATTACCCTTATGATCTCAGATTCTCGAACAGTTAATCTTGCTAAACAATATCTCTACATGCCAAGAAACCTCATTTGTATTTGCCAAGTCTTGAGGAGGATACCCATTTCTCATGTAAAATTTTATGACGTTAGATACTCCTTAGAAAAATCTACTTGGTTTCCATTTATAAGAATAAGATACCCACAATTTTGTCAGAGGAAGGAGAAGAAATGCACAGAAATATTAGAGGTGATTAATGTTAACGTTAATATTAATTTTATACATCTGTCATTCCCTTTCCCAGCAGTACTTTTCAAATTATCCACTAAAGATGCAGTTATCTATACGTGCCCTATTTCTGTAACCCTACTTAATAAGAATGAGATTGTATTCTTACACCCAATAATGGAATCTGTGCTTGTTGACCAAGCTACTGTTCTTTATTCAGAAATGCCACCTTTCTGTAGAGAAAGTAAACTCCAATATCAGGCCCCAAAATTTTTTCTTGGGTCATTCAATTGCATTTTTTAGTAAAGTTAAAGGTTGTACATCCTTCGATAAGCATCTGGTTTTTACAGTGCAAACAATGATAAAGAAAGCAAAAGCTGGAATAAATCTAACTACATAACATACAAAATGTCATGGCAGCAAAAAAAGTTCCAAACCTTTAGAAGCGCTAGGGCTAATTTGATCCCTTTGTGAAGAGTGCTTTAATAGGAAGCTTCAGACTGTGGCAAATCAATTTAAACTGTTAAACTTTTTTTTAAAATACTTAATCAAATATAACTTTGCATAGGTATGGTATCTTTTGAACCATCATTTATAGAAAAAAGTGGAAACACTTTGTTACTGTAAAGTTCTACTCGAAAGGCTGGTGATTCTTACCAGATACATGAGAACACAGGGCATCCACTTGGGGTAGGGAAGTCTTTCCCCCTTTTCTTGATGTAATAAGCTGAATCTCAACTGATTGCGGAATGCAACCAGTTTGCTTAAACAGAAAAATGGTTTCCTTTCTTTGTTGCTATTTCAGTGTTGTGTAGAACAAATACAGATACAGTAATGTACAAAGCAGAACATTTTAAGCTGTTGGGTTTTTTTCCCAATATGTTTACAGTATATTTTGTTTTGTTTTGTTCTGTTTCAGATTTTCATTCTTTAATGAAACTGTATCTATAAGCATTTTTCACAGAAGGATGGTTTGGTTTTTGCTTCAAGCCTGGAAATGTTTTCTCAATAGCATATTTCTTTTATGTATCCTTACTTTCTACAGTGAAAGTAAAAAACGACAGAACCAGAGAAAAACAAACTGGATGGTTTTTTTTATTTATAAGCATAACTTACTGTTTAAAGAGTAAGCTGCTTGACTTTAGCTAAAATAAAACTATCCATTGAGCAGTTTTTAATCAAGGAATTTGGAACAAAAGTTACTTTGGTAGAACACTAATAAAAACAAGACAATTCCAACTGTTTATGGTTGTTTCCAGATTCAGTAGCACTTAGCAGTTACATGTGTTCTGTTTTCAATTACATATTCCAGTAAGTGAGACATGTTTCCCAAGGCAAGGATTTATTTTAACATGTTTTAGGGTGCTCACTGTTTTAAAATGCTTTCTGGAAAAAGCTTTTATTGATGCTTCAGTCAGTTCCAGAAACATAATTGGAGACTAATGAGAAGTAGATACTAAAATACTTCTAATTGTTCAATCCTTTACTTTAGATGGCTATCATCAGAAGTAACCCCACTAACAAAGTTGTCTACCTTGTAACTTGAAACCAGAAAAAATTATGAACTTGTAATCAAGGCATGCCTCATGGTGTAGGTGGGATTGCTGATTTCAGTTTAACAAGCCTCAGTAAAACACTTCAGCTGGTTTTGAGATACAAGTGGAAAAAAGCATCCTATTGAGGATATGTGAAGATAACAATAGATCACTGAAAAGAAAATAATTCAAATATGAATATTTGATAAATGAATAATTAAATGTGTGCACACAAATGAATAATTAAATGTGTGCACATACTAAAGTCAAAGTATGGCAAGAATTTTACAGCCACAAAACACAGAAGGTCTTCATTCTTAAGTATTCTTCATCTGTTATAGTTTAGGACAAGCACTTATTTATCCATACCTCAATTTATTTAAAATCTTTGGCTTAAGGTTTGCGTCTTTTACTGTGCACAGTAAAATAGGGCATGATCAGAACAAATCTGCATAATGATGAAAAAAATAATATTAGAAACTCAAGACTTGAGGAATGAAGAAAGCTTCTTCCTGGAGATTGCCACTGCTGGAAGGAAAGGGGGAAAAGGGAAAACTATTTTTAAAAAAGGCAATTTTCATACTTTGCACAAACAACATTGGATAACTTTTATGAAAATTTCAGGAGTGTTGTAAGTGGGTTCTCTTTTTCCACTCATACATATGTACATATGTGAACATTTGCTATTATAACATATTAGCTTTGATTTAAGCTCCAGAAAAGCTATAATATTTGTCTCTATGGTGGTGGCAATGTCTATTAATGTTATCTTTTGTGATTTCATCTTCTCGTAATGTCTGAGAGCTCTGCTTTAAACGAGCAGTCTGTGATTGTGACTAGTGAGATAAAAATTTCAGTGAGATAGAGAAAGCTCACGCTACTATGTGTGACAAACTGCAATGACAAGGCTGTGTTGATAGCAGCTTATGATGTGAAATGAAATCACAAGCACAATACCATAAAGATGTGTGCTTAGGGCATCTTTACAGAGCTCAAAGTGAAAGAAGATATGGTCAAAATGTCTAGTAGACACTGTGTTCCTTCCCTGCACTTCTTTTTATTGCTAGAGCTGGCCACTACTGTTCAAAAAAAGATTTCATGCATTTCAGATTTGGGGGCTTTTTTGGCTTTGCTGTGTATCTTCATCCCAGCTCCTCTGTAACGGATACAACCAGCATCTGAAAATTAGCTACATTCACTATACAAACATGGTATTTGTTGGACTGTGCAAGTTAGCCATTTGATTTGATTAATTTAATTGACTGAATGATCCATTTGAAGAATAGACAACAGGAAAGGATAAATAACTGAGCAGTTACAGAATGCACTCTGTGAAACTTCAGGGGTTTGCATCAATTTTTTTTATTTGTATTAGCTATTTATATGACTGGCAAAGTACAAGCTGACAGCAGAAGCATCTATGTTTGTGAATTTCTTCTGGATATTAAGTGTAATATTCAGTTGCCTAAATATTGAAATCTAGAACTATTTTTTTATATATTATAAGCGTTTGAAACAGTTTGGTGGGGCTAGCAGGTATAAGACAGGATGAATAGGACACCAGCACTCTTCTGGAGCAGCAGCTGGAGGTTACTTATGAGCATGTAAAATGGCCCGAGAAACCTATAGTTAACTGAATTATTGAGTAGTGACCTTTATGACAGCTGGAATTTGGGATTCTAGGAGGAAAAAAAAAAAGGTCTTTGGGAATGACAGGAAACAGCCATTACAAAACTAAAAATTTTTAATAACCTCAAGTATTACTAAGCCCCTGGGGAAAGAAGCGTCTCCAAAGCAGGACACAAATTTGGAGGTGATATCCTTTCAGTACAGAGAGGTGTGCATTCAGAGCACAGTTGCAGAGATCCTTGAAATCATTTTTGATTCCTGATATGATCTGCTAAATAAATTGCATTGAAGAGCTGAGTTTTCACCCTTCTGAATAAATAGAGCCATAATAAAACAGGGGGAGGAAAAAAGCTAGAAAATATTTCCAAATCAGTCCCATTCAGGAGTAATTTTCTTAATGATTATTTAATTAATTTTATTTATTGTTTATTAATTTTGTTTTAGTTCATTTTTTTTACCAGTACTATTCTATTTAATTGCTATTTAAAGGATAATTGTCAATTACCTCTTCTGTAGTTGCTGTAGATGGTGGTTTGCTTGCTATGATTCAGGCACGCTCTGCTTCCATTTAAAACCTCTGTTTTTGTCATTGATTTCTGTCCCATCACACAGATTGAGTGTTCTCTGCAGATATTCTGAGTACAAGCATAAATCAGTTAAGAAACTTCTTAGAACACTTCACTGAAAAAAAAAAAAAGAGAAAAAAAAATGAACTCATATGAATTAGAACAGGTTTACCCCCTTGCTATCCTCAGTACCAAATTACTGTAGGACGATTAAAACAATGGAAAATGCTCTCCTAATAAAGTGGGAAGGGTGCAAACCAATAATTACTATAAACAGCATTTCTGTTCCTGATGAAAGAGCAAGCAATAACTGACAATGGAGCATGCAAATATTATTTTCTACCAATAGGTGCCAGTATAAGCTAATTAAGCTAAAGTAATGACAGGTTAAAGTAGACATTAGAAAAATGTATTAAAAAAACCCACAGCAAAATGCAGAAGTTATTTTAGTGATTTTTTAAAAATATCTATCTGCTTTCTTTGTCTTTATCTTAGAAACAGAAACGTAAAATTAAAACATACTTTGGGGGTGGAAGTGGAGATGAATTGTTTTCTCACAATCATTTGCAAGGTGCTTTTTTACCTTCTTCAGAGGGAATGCTGAAATCAAGCTAGCATACAATATGGGCAATGTACTGCATCAGCCTCTACATGTGGTCTCTGCAGCTTAAAAATCTTCTAGCATCTGCTGTAGTTTAGCCATCAACTAAGCAAAAAGAGCCGATTTGCACTGGACCTATTCATGTTTGACTTCCCAGAGACACGAAGAGTGAACTAATCCAGATGCCGATTGTATTTCTTCATAATTTATCCTTTATAGGTAGGGCATAACCGTTCCTGTGAAGATTTTGGGTCCTGAAGGCAAAATTTTTTTCTGTCTCTTTCCTGCTACTCCTCCCCTTTTTCCGGTATAGCTGAATATGCACATCCCTTGCTTCTGTGTCTAGATTGTAGATTTTGTAATCAGTCTCCTTTCTTAAAAGAGAAATTCATTAAAGCTCCTTAACAGGCAAAATTTGCAGGGAAGAAAAACAGAGGGAGATCCACTACAGCTGAATTTTGTCATTGCAGGTTTTAGAAGCTGGACCTAATTTTTATAGAGAAGAAGGAAAGAAATATTTATTGTGTAAGAATAGAGTGAACTGTCATTGCAATATTTCTTTAGTCAGATATTTCCCTTTAACCATCGTAAAGATATATTTCAGACTCAGCCTCACCAAAATGTGGCTAGCCAGCCTCATTGAGAGTTTCATGAGCAAAGCCATGGAGTATCACTCTGCATGTTTTCATGCAGCTCAGCTCCTAACCTTCTCCCGTTTTGGTGCCCTGTTGTAGACATCTGTAGCCAACCATGTAATTTAATCTCATTCCTATTCAGTCTTAATGGAAAGATGACCTTTCAACAGATTAGAATTGATTTGTTTATAAATTTGCTAGTCTTGTCAAAGCTTTGTTCTTACAGACAATAATTTTGCTATCAGCTGGCCAGCACTGATACCAGTGTATCAGAGCAACTGTAATGATTACTTTTTTTTAATCTACCGTGTTGGTTTTTTTAAATCCTCCTTTTTTTTTTTTTTTTTTTTTTTTTTTTTTTGTCGGACCTGCATGGTACAGTCTTGCTGGACACCTCCTCGTACAAGTTCTCTGTTGTTCTCCAAAGCTTAGACAAGTGTCGCTTGTGAAGCATCCCTCCATCTACAACATTAAATGCCACAGATTTTTACCATTCTCTTTCTTCCTCTGCTCCCCTCTCATGGTATGCAAATACATCTGTGCTGAAGAAGGTTAGATAACAGAAGAATATGAAAAGGAAGAGCCCCTTGTCTACATCAGCAGTGCTTTTCACACCAAATTTTGCATTCTTTTCAATCATTTTTATGCTAAACATGGTTCTATCGCAATTGCATTATCTATATATATATTCTGTTGCTATTGTAAAAAAATCAGATAGATCATCGCTTGTTTTTGTGGTATTCACCAGACTGAACCCTCCACCCACTTTACAGGCTGTCTTCACTTTCTCATTGTTGTTTCAGTAGGGATTTTTGTTTGGATTTTTAGAGCAATTGACTTGAACCTACGACAGTAGACTGTTTTCTGTAGGCTGTTTTCATAAGGAGAAAAAGTAATCCACTTCTCAGGTTTACTATGGAATTATTTGCTGTACAGCTTTTTCTATGTTGGTTGTGAATTTCCTGTCACAACAGTAAGCAGTCTTACATCTGAACACAAGCATACAGACATTTTATAGAAAGGCAAATTTTGAGATATTAGAAAAAATATACTGAGAAACATCCTGTTGGTGGCAGCAATAACTTATATTTAACTTGTTAGAAGTTGCAAAGGTATACAGCTACTGTGCAGTCCATAGTGACTGCATGTAATAATGGGCTTGCTGTGCATTTGAATGCTCTACATTGATTTTTATCTGCTAATAGCTATTTAATCCAGACTTAAAAATCATACATTGGGTGTATAAAATACAGCTAATATTTTGCATAAGCTTGAATCTGGACTAGAGAGTAGCAATATGTCATGGATGTTTACATTTCCAGAAAAATTGCCCTCTTTCTGGTTGATTTTTTTCTTGTGTTTGGGTGGTGGTGGTGGTTGTTTTTTGTTGTTGTTGTTGTTTGGGGTTTTTTGAGGGGTGGTATTTTTGGGGGTTTTTGTTTGTGGGGTTTTTTTTAGTATTATTTTCTTGTAAGAAGAAATATGTTCCAGTCCTTGTGTGATCTTGAGGGTGCAATAAGAGAACTTCTGTAGCTTCTGCACTCATAGTTAGCACATCTTTGATACTGACTACAGCTGTTTTTCCAGGAAAAAAAATTATTGTAATTATTCTTTGAAACGGTGTCTTTTATAAGGTTCATAATGATGTATGTTGTATAGCAACACACAGTGAAAAGCATGGGGACACATATTTTAACTCCAATTTGGGTTGCCAACAGTATTTGATCACAGAGGCCAGTTTGCGCTTAATAAACACTGAACAATTATTTGAAGTTGAAACAAGACAGTCCTTTTAATGTTAAAACTTCCTTAGACTTCAGGATTTGTATTAAGCTGTATGTTTTAATAAAGCTTAATCAGAATTTCTCCACACAATATTTAAACAAAAAATCAAACAAAAAGAAATGTAAAGAGAAATCATGGCTTCTCAAACAGGCATATTGGTTCTGAGTATTTTTTAAAATGGGTATACCTAGGAGGATCTTCTAAAATCTGAATTATTTTTTTTCAGCTAAGAGAAAATGGTTCCCTTTTTTTACAAGGAAAGTAAAACCTTTATTTTACCAGCTAAGATGTCTTTTTCTGCATTTATGACAAGAAATTTTGGTTTTCACATGTTATACTCTGATAGCAAGCATTATGTCAACACTGGGAGCTATATCACCTGAAACATAACCGCCAACTTCCACAGTAAACACCACTAAATATAATCTGTGTATGTGGAGCTGTTCTGATCTCTCTCTTTGTTTTCCCCTCCCTGTCTTTCTAATGCAGCCCTTTGTGACTGTTTTTCTTGGATGGTGGATCTGGCAGTCTTCCGATGACATAGTGCAACTTCTCACCTTAGGTCCCTCTGAGAGAAGTGACCTAGAAAGCTCCTCTCTACAGATTGTGCAACTGTTATCTTTTAAAAACGCTGTCCTTTCTCATCCAAAGCAAACAGTGGTTGTCTTGTTTCACTATTTCGTTGAAATATTTGAAGAAGTCCTCGGAGATTTATAGTATGGTATTACAGACATATATATCTCTCATATGTGATAGTGTAGTATTATAGTATATATATAAATGTAGTAATGATTTCAGAAGTTGTTTTGCATAAGTACTTAGATACACGTCTTTTGAAGACACATGCTTGTG
The DNA here is from genome assembly GCF_023634155.1 of Falco peregrinus. NCBI lineage: Eukaryota > Metazoa > Chordata > Aves > Falconiformes > Falconidae > Falco > Falco peregrinus. The sequence goes on from NC_073733.1 coordinate 18,870,951, forward strand.
TGCGTGTTTTTCCATGCCTCTTTCTGTGCTGCAGCTCCTAGCCTGAGCCAAGCAGTGCAGCATGACGCATAACTTAGCAGTGCACTGGTATGGCAATGACTCCCAGCAGCAACTGGTTGCAAATGGGTTCTGTCATGGTTAGGTTATGTCAGGTACAGATCTGTACTTGGCAAATGACAACATCAGTCCAGAGAGAAAGCAACTGTCCCCAAAATGTTAATGAACTGTCATAGCTATTTTAATTGCAACCATCTGTACTCAAAAGGAAGACAGTCTGTCCACAAGAGCTCTGTTAGAGAAAAATCTAGATAAGACTAGAACACCTGGGTTCTCATTGCGTTCAGGCTGCCAGTGGTTTTATCACAATCATTACTTCCTGGGTAGTAATCCAAGACTTCACTCTCACGTCTTTGAGAAAAATGTGGCTATTCCTGTCAAGCACAGTGTGCTGTGTTGGTGTAAAAATTGTATGTGTAGGTGTAACTTTATCTCAGTACTTATGGTCCTTTCACTTGTAGAAGAAATCTTCCATTTCTGGTCCTTTCACTTCTGGGAGCAGACCAGCCTGGCTCTTCTGTCTCTTTTGCAGCACTGCCACAGGTTGTACCAGGTCACTCCAGAGAGCAATACATACCTCACCAGAGAATGTGTTTTTGTTGGTTTGTTGGTTGCCTGGCTGGGGGTTTTGTTCATTTATTTGTTACCTCTCTGCCACCCCCATCTCAGATGTAAAGATTAAGTTAGGAAAAACACTTCAAATCATTTTGCAGTGATGGGAGTTGTTTTTCTTTCTAGTTACAAAGAAAAAAAATCATTCTACTGAGGTATGCATTTGCAACATCTCAAGACTTCTGAAAATGAAGCATTTTTAAAAAAGAATTCCTATTTAATCATTTTGACATCAGTAAATTAAACCAGAATTTGCCCCCACCCTTTTTTTTAAAGTTAGAGGTTATATATTGTGTATACTTTATGCCATGTAAGGTTTGCACAGAATCTCCTGTATTACTACTTTTCTGAACATAGCTTGCAAGACTTTTTTGGACAGTTGCAGCATGTATGCCCATGATCATTGACTTCCATCAAGCACTTCCAACACACTTTATAGTATCACTTCATAAATGTAAGTTACTTTGCATCCAGGGTTCCAATGCAACATAATGAATAACATAAATTTGTTGCTTTTTATCTGAAGTCACTCTTCTAAGGCTGTAAATGTTTTCTTATCTCAAGATACAAATGCCTATGTCGTGGTTTAACCCCAGCCGACAGCCAAGCAAGATGCAGGTGCTTGCTTACTCCCCCCCCACCCGGAGGGGTGGGGAGGAGAATCAGAAAGGAATGTAGAACTTGAGGATTGAGATAAGAAAAATTTTATAATTTAATGATAAGTAGAATAAAAAGGTAAGAACAACAAGAGTAACAGTAATAATAATAATAATAATAATAATAATAATAATAAAATAACGGAAAAGTGGGGAAAAGGATAAAATCCAAAGGGAAAGGGAGAAAGGAGAACAAGTGATGCACAGTACAACTGCTCACGACTGCTGACTGATACCCAGCCAGTCCCTGAGCAGCAATCCTCCCCAGCCCCAGCTAAGCCCCCCAGTTTATATACCAAGCATGACGTCCCATGGTATAGAATACCTCTTTGGCAGGTTCGGGTCATCTGCCCTGGCCGTGTCCCCTTCTCATTTCTTGTGCCCTTCCAGCCCTCTGTCTGGCAAGGCCCAAGAAACCGAAAAATCCTTGACTTAGTATGAACACTTTTACTCAGCAAGAACTAAAACCATCAGTGCGTTATCAACATTGTTCTCATATCATAGCCCAAACACAGCACTGTACTAGCTACTAAGAAGAAAGTTAACAGCATCCCAGCTGAAACTAGGACAGCAATTTATTTATTTCCTTATCCTTATTTTCCTTTGTTAAATATGAATTTGTTTCTAAGTGAGAAACTACTTCTTATTGTGGTGTTATATCATATCATATTCTTAACCAAGGATAGGATACTTATGGAATTACTGTTCATTTGATTTGTTCTTTTTGTGTTACTGCACTTTGGGTGTTTGTTTCTGGGGTGGTGGTGGGTGGGGTTTTTTTGTTTGCTTGGTTGGTTTTTTTTCAAAGGAAGACTTTCAGTATTTTGTGGTTACAGAACTAGAATTTTATTTCAGTATTTTTTTGGTCCTGAATGAATGATTAAAGGATTTCCCTTGATGCTTATTTTTAAGCATGGACATTTTACATATTTGGCTGCAATAAGAAACGCAGATATAAAGAACATGCAGGCTGATTTTCTGCATTGTCTATATTCCCAGCCAATTACATTAGCCAAGATCCATGCCTAAAATAAATACAGCTATTTTTATTGTTCTGAATATCCTTTTCAATATGTACACTGAATTGTGACAAAGTTGTTTACTTTGCAGTGAACATCAATTCATAGCTTCCCAAATCCTTACAGCAGACACGACAGAGCAGAGTAGGCAGGGGCATTCTGATTTGCTGGGTTAAAGCCATTTGCCATTTGAGCAACCAACTAAAATACAGTTGCCTTTTTCTGAGCATTGAGGTGGGCGACACAGGCTATGTGATTTTATCTGTCTTTCTGAACAGTCTTTACCTAAAAAATATTCCAGAAGGCAAGGATTCCTTGATATGTGGCCAACAGTTTTTCCTAGGATGAATTCTTGTCACTTACTGTGCCGAGCTGAAGAGCTGCATGGTGTGCTGAAGCAACAGACTCTTATTCATTCATCCTCAGACCATGATGACAACTAGATTATTTAGCTTGCTTATTTTTCTGTTTAACTGTATAAAGGTTAAGGAAAACACTTGGTATCAGGCTGGAGCAGTGAATGTTATGACCCTCAAAGAAGTTACAGATGCTCATTCTCATCAGGTTGTTTTATTTTTGTATATAAATTCTGCTTTGAATTGGGTCTCCATCATCTTACTTCAATATTTGAGACTGTTCTTTCTAGAAGAGAGCTGGTTGTGTTGAGTACTGTGTTACATTCCATAGTTATGTTTTCCATACTGACTGATTTGAGGTTGCATATATGGATGACAGTCAAGGTCAAAATTAGAATTTAGTTGAAATAAATTCTCTTCAGATATCAAAACAGTTGACGAAGTAGAAACTTTGTGGGAAGTTAATGGTGCCAAGCAAGGTTGGAAGGAGGTACAAGTGTTTGTTTTGCTTTTTTAAGCTGGATTTCAGACTAATTCAAATTCTCAGAGTATTACGTGTGCCACAATATATTGTGAAATAATTCTTTAGGAATTCACTTACAGTGTTAGAAATTTAAGTTGGTAGCTCTTCTGTGTCGGACTTTTGGACTAATTTGGTTTTGTTCTTCAGCTTACAAAGCACTTTCTTAATTAGATTAGCCTGCCAGGGGCTCTCGGCAATTTCAAATGTTAGTGGCAATAGGAACACTTACAATTAATTAATCCATACATAAAAATGGAAGGGATAAATGTTCCAGTCACCCTGGCAGGAAAAACTCTGCTATAACCTCAGAGTCTCACTGCAACTTGTTGCAGTCTGTTTATACAACCATGGGTTATACAAATGTGTCTACTGGAAGGCATGGAAAACTTACTATGGCATGTACTTTGAAATGTAGTCTTATTTATAAAATTGTAATCCAATTGCTTATTTTGCACTTAGAAAGGATACAAATTTTCCAATTCAGAAATGTGAAACTGACCTCATGAGAACCTTATGTCCTTATTATAAACATTTAAAGTTGGCATTAATATTTATTTCAGTAATGTTGCTTCAAAGTATGGTCTGATGTTTTAATTTTGTGTGACATTTGAGAAGCAGTATAGTCCAAGTGATTTTCTATAAATACATTTACTTTATAATATTAAAGACTTTATTCTCTGGTGGAATTTAATAGCACTGTTACCATGGAACACTTATTCCTTTAATTTCATGTAAATTTAAATGTTATGATGTTTGCTTCTCCAAGATTATATAATCCCTTTTTATTGAAAAGAATCACAATTATGTGAATGATGATATCCAAGGAGACAAGCAGCAATTAACTGCAAAAGACAGGCTGTTACCATAAGAGTTTACTCTTGGACATAACAGAACCTCCTTTAAAATAAACCTTTACTTAAAGAAATCAATTTGACATAGTTTCTAAAAGAAATAATTCATTCAGACAGAAGTTTCTAGTCTTAGTAGTACATTCAGTAGTATCTGAAGGTTTTTTCCTTTGTCTCCAAATGCATAATTTCTTTCACAGAAGATGGAAAGGGGAAAGCTTCACCATCAGCATGGACCTTTCTGGCTTTTCTTCTAAGAAAGCCTGTAAAATATTTGCTTCTCAACAGGAAGGTATTAATGGAGCAAAATAATCATCTGTAAGCAGGGAGTTTGATATATACCAGTCACAGTTCTGAACAGGTAAAATAATGCTCAAAAGAACTGTGTGGATTACTACTAACCTCCCTACAGACAGCATTTATTTGGGTCCAGCTACATGCCATGCTTTTTGCTTACACTCAAAATGATGTCATAGTCTCCTGCATGGTTTGGAACCCACTTTAAAATGTTCACAGATGGCTTGAGAACATACTTAAGAGCTATCTCTCCTTGGATATCTTTCCTGTGCTTTATGGGACAGTTATGCTGCTCCAGATATGGGCAGACTTGCAACTGTAGGCAGTGTATGTGCTGGTACATATTAGAATTAGTTTTGTTTTCCCAGTTTCCTGTGTAGTGACCTAAGATGTGTTGGTGAAGGACGAATAGCAGCTGGTTGCTAAGGGGAAAAGGTTTTTTACTCCTGTTAAGATGCCTCAAGGAAGGTTGTGGAAGAGAAGACAGGAGTTGAAGGTTCGACTTGAGGCAGTCGGAAAGCAAGCAGAGTGTGTCACAAATCAGTGTAGCACAGCTGCAAGAGCCGGCCATATGCATGAGCTACCAAAATCCTCTCTGCCATTGCATACCAGGTAGAAAATGTAGTACCAAATGTATTTTCCCTTGCCTCTTTACAGGTAATAGACACAAATAAAATCTGTGACTAGGGCTACATCCTCCATGAAGAAAAACAGATGTACTTTTCCTCCTCCACCTTCTTTTCCAGTGAATCAGCTGAGGAAGCAGCCTGGGCAGGGATCCATCTGCCTTTAAGAAGGGCTGTTGCTTCAAGCACAGTTGTTAGAGTTGTGCACAAGCTCAGGAAAGTCTGATGGCTGCCAAAAGTCTGATGAGTGTCAATAGATTGTGTGCTTTTAATCACAAGAACTGTCAGGAAGCTTCATAGCTACAGATAACTGCAATTAGCACACTTGGGAAAATATCTTTTTTTTATTAGTGTCTTTCAGCTAAAGTCGAAGGTTAAATAGAAAGCTTCCCCCACCTAAAAAAGGAAAACTGGTTCCAGAATTTGTTTGATAACTAAAATAAAGAAACTTCATTTTACGAGTTTTATTTGCACTTCTCAAAGCATTTTATAAATGTGTTAAATAATAGGTGTGGTAAACATTTAGCTATCACATTTTATAAATAGGTCAACACCAAAACTAGAGATATTCTGTGAACTTTACATTGAATCCCTTCTTGTACGTGGCTTTTGTCTGTAAGAGTACTCATACAGATATGAGGTTGTGTACTGGACAGTTACCTACCCTGAACACATTTGAACAGAGACAATATCAACTTGAATAACAGAGGGTTGGTGGTTGGTTTTGGGTTTTTTTTGTTGTTGTTTTATCAGTTTAAGGGTTTTTTTCATTCTTTAGGATAACACTAACGTGTAAAAGGGTTACTGTTCTTTTAAAGATGAATGTCAGACAAGTGCCAATAATGTGGGTGATACATTTTCCTGATACACTGTGCTGTGGTTAAAGGTGCAACTGGGAGGTCCATAGACATGAATTTCACAAAGTTTTTGAAACTGGGAAAGGTTTGTAATAAACTGTGTGCAGGAGTAGAAGAACACTGGCATTTCAGTGCAGTGTGAATGTAAAGACATGGAAAGCTGTGTTGACCTCTAAGCACTAACTACATTTATGTTCCTCCACTACAATCCCAGCTGCTTTGCCCCAGAATTGCTAATACCTCATGGCTGGTATTAAAAGTGTTGCAGCTTGGACAATCTCCATTAAGTGGGGTGGCTGTGTTTTGTTCGGTGAATATTATGTATAACAACTGGGCTTGACCATACCTTTAAAAAGTGTCAGACTTTGAAGGTAACCTGTTACAACGTATAGAAAGGTCAAGGTGGAAGAGTTAATCAGGCAGATGGCTCTTGCTCACCTAAGTGTGATTTAGAATTATCTTTCTCGATGTCCTGGGTTCAACTGGGATCAAATTGATTTTCTTTTCAGTAGCTGGTACAATGCTGTGGTTTTGATTTAATGTGAGAACAATAATGTTGAAAACACTGATGTTTTCACGTGTTGCTGAGTAATGTTTATACTAAGTCAAGGACTTCTCACTTTCTCAGGCCCTGCCAGTGAGATGGCTGGAGAGGCACAAGAAATGGGGAAGGTACACAGCCAGGACAACTGACCCGAACTAGCCAAGGGACATTCCATACTGTAGAACATCGTGCTCTGTGTATAAACTGGGGGCAGTTGGCCAGGGCCTGCCAGTTGCTGCTGAGGAACTGGCTGGGCATCAATCGGGTAGTGAGCAATTGTATTGTACATGAATTGTTTGGGGTTTTTTTCTCTTCCCTTTGGATTTTATTCATCTCTTCCCCTCCTTCTTTCCTTTTCATTACAGTTGCTGTTACTATTATTATTTTTATTTGGGGTTTGTCTTTATTTTAATGTATTTTTATTTTATTTCAATTATTAGATTGTTCTTATCTCAATCTCTGAGGTTTATCTTTCTCCTGATTCTCGTCCCCATCCCAGTGGGGGTGAGGGGTGGGGAGTGAGCAAGCAGCTGCATGGTACCTAGTTGCCAGCTGGGGTTAAACAACAACACTCAAAAAAAGATTTTTTTTCATGTGAACTAAGTAAACCTGTAAGGAAAACTACCTGAAAAGCCAGGTTTCAAGAGGATGGAACTTGCTCTGTTTATGCTTTATAAATAAAAAAATCAAACCCCAGGCAGAAACTGAGTGTTGATGATTATCACTTTGTAATTCCCGTACAGCAAAATGAGAAAATCAGCTATCAAGATACTGTATAAACTGAGGGAACAAAAGCATCTACTTCTGTTATTGCATTGTTTCAGAGTATAATGTTTTAAATTTTTATTTATTTATTTAAGACTGAGGACTGAAAACACTTAAAACTAAATAATAAACTTTGGAGAAAGTGACATAATGCACAGAAAAACTTTGATAATACTGAAAATAACTAGGGTTTTTAATTGATATATTTACTTGTTAGGAGTCCCTGTGTAAGTTACCTATGGAGATCTATTTAAAATGTTACAACTTTAATGAAAACACAAAACATAACCATTGTGATCTCTGTGCTGATGTAAAGGTACTAGGGAGCAGGAACCTTGAGATACAGTGAAGGCAAGAAGAAGAGGTTAATGTTTGTGGAAAGGTTGTTTTGAATTGCTCAAGAAATGTATAATACTTGAAAAAAGGGATTTATGTGATCGGTGTGCATAGTGTTTAGCTAAATATTATATTAAGATCTTTTTCTAAGAATTCTGTTGGTACACATATGTGTCTTCTCTAAGCTCACTCTTTTCATTTACAATGACATAATATATTCTAGGTAGTACACCAAAAAGTAATACTCAAACTCGTAAGACCCTAAAACTGTAGCTTAATATACTGTTGGTTTGGAGAATAAAATCTTGATAATATTAATTATTATATTTGATTTTTTTGAGGCAACAATCAGTGAAATAAATCCTATAAGTAGTAGTCACTGCAATAATTAATTTATGAAGCTGTTATGAAATCTCTGCTTGCTTTCTGTAATTTCATCTCCAATATGGAAAAATCCTCTCTCACAGCTAGTTTTGATGTTTTTCTCCACCCAGGTTCAGAGATCAGTTTGGGTTTAATTCTTCAGAAGCAGTTAACAGAGTAAAAGGGAAAATATAAACTGTCTATGTAGTAGAGGCCCCTATGATTTTGCACATTGTACAATTGGCATCACAAAACTGAATTACATCTAATGTATTTAACTACCTTCTGGCATTTCTGAATCTGAGATAAATGACAATGAAATGGTCAGTGGACTTTTGAGGGGTTTTCTCTGCCCACATCTCATCTTTTATTTAGCTAAAATATCAAGAAAAAGTTTCATTGAGCATCTGCACTAGCAAAACACTTCTTCTCAGGAATCTTCTGTAAGAAATCTGTGAAATTTCAAGGCTATTTATCATTTTTTTTCCCTTTTAGTATTTCTCAATTTGATGGGGATAAAAAGAAGTTGTTGCCAATATTGCATCTCACTGACACCTGTCATATTTCTAGGAAACCTTTAGCTAGGGTTACCGTTTAACATGTTACAGCATCTTATTGAGGTTTCTTCTGGATTAGACGTTTCCCAAACATTTTTTTTCTTCCAGTTTCAGTAGTGTATGAAACATATCTAGGCTGATTGGTATGATAAAATTATCCAAATTTTTTCAAAGCAAATTTGTAAAATTAAAACCCCAAACAAAACCCAAAATCCTCAGTTAAATAAAAAAGCCACTTTAACAATCAAATGAAACAGGCTGAAATGGCTTTTCAGAAAAGACACAACTTCTGAGAAAAGCTGAAAAAAAATCCATATATGTGGATGCCACATTGAATATAACACTTTTTTCATGTTCAGTGTCTTGGCTTCCCTAAAATTGATGTGTTTCTGAACTGCAAGGAATCTATCTATACTGAATTCTTTGAAATTTGAAGTTAATCCAGCACTTCATATTATTTTTTGATGTAAAATATTTGCTGGCAATACAAACTTGCTTTCAGACCAAGAATCATTTTTACATTTGTTTACAAAACCTATAGGAGGTTTTTATACCAAAGTATTTCTCAAGGTGTTAGTTCAGAAATAGTGAACTACCCTTGGGTAATAAAGTGAAATAGGTGATATTCATATGACACAGACTTTAATGAACAGAGCAGAAGAGAGATGAAATATCAAACACATAGACATCCCTTAGGAAGAGTTAAAAAGCACAGACAATCTGCTGAACTAGCACAGCAGTATTTTCTGTTCTGTTTGTGCAACAGGAGATTGTGGGGGCTTAGCGGGAGAGACTGAGAAGTACAGAGAGTTACTGGTGAACTTGCTCTGAAACACCTACAGATGATGAAAAGTCCAAAGCTTTGAACGTATGACCTAAAATGAAATCTCTATTGTCTGATTTCTCAACTATTCTTTCTTGAAGTAAAAAGAATTTATTTTTTTCCTTTTAGAACTACTAATGCCAAGTTTTATCCCCTAAACCTGGAAAACAGGCACCAAAACCTACAGGAGTTAAGTATATCCCTGTAGGAAAGCATTCTTGATATTTACTGTAACAAATATTTCAAGGAATGAGGTTGTATAAATAAAAATAAAATAAAAATCCTCCTCTTCTCTCTCCCACACACCCCAAGTGTTGTTAGGTAGAAGCAATGAACTACTTTTATTCTGTGTAGCAGTTCTTGAATGAACTTATTTACTGTTAAGAATTTATTTCTTAATAATAAGAGAAACTTTACCCTTGACAAAACATATATTGTATTTCACTGTCTCTTACCTAGACAGAGTATTTTTTTCATTTTTACTTTGAAAGATGAGAATGCTAGTTTAAATGTATATAATTTATATTTTTTTCCAGAGACACTTAGAGGCAAAATACAGCATCTAAGATTTTTGTATCACTATTTAAAAGAGGGAACAGGGATTTCTAAATTCAGTGCATTCCCAGTCATTTCTTTTAGGCTTTTGATCATGGTATAGAAATGTAGCTTGTAATGTCTTTGTAGGATTACTTGTAGATGGCTGGCTGAGTTTCAAGTCCTTTTTCTCTTGGGAAGTCAAGTCTTTTCCAGCTTCCTAGTAATTAAAAAGAAAAAAACAGACTCCCACTGTGAAGGTATGGCATATCAGCAGAATTTTTATAATACTGTAACAGAATGATTTCATAAGCTTTCAAAGGACACACACACAAAAGAAATCAAGTTAGTGCTTTGGTTCTTCATTAGATCATATTCTGTAGCTACTGATTGCATTCTGGTGTGGTTGTTACTTTGCAACTCTGAGTATGAGCCTTTGTATGAGAACGTGTATATTTATACTTTAAAGTGCACCTCTTGGAGAACAGCTTGCTTTCTGTATGTCAGCTGCATTTCACTTGACATGATAAATATGTTTTTAAGCTTCTCAGTTTTGTTGTCTAGTTTACAAGTCAGTTCTCTCTGTTCTTCAGTCTTCCTCATACATGAACTAGTTATTTGGAATTCAGTAATAGAGTACTTCACTTGAGGTGTGCCCATTCAGTCTTTGGTGTATGTAATCTAATAAAAAAGGAGGCAAAAGGACTCTCTGGACAGCAGAAAAACATTTGTAATTACGATAATTCAGAAGGTACGCTCTATGGGTTAATCCTACTGTCACAAATTACTGTAAAGAGTTGTGAGCCTGACAAGAAAATAATGGCGATATTGTATGTGCCTGAAGTGTCTGAAGAGAATCTCACTATAGTGCTATATACATTGTATTAGATCCAAAATACACAGGTGGTGGTGGGTAATAAATATAGCCAGAAAGATGTGAAGCTAAGTCTCAACTGCAATGACAATTTGTGCTGCTGTCTGTAGGGAAAAGAAAAAGTGTTTTTAAAAGAAGCAATAAGAAATCCCAGAAGAATGAATATTCCATCAGGAGAATATCATGAGATGAAGTAGTCTATTTATATTTGTATTGAAATCCCACTGTGAAAGGAATTGCTACAAGTTTACAGCACCATGTAGAGCTTCATGTTTCTTCTTTAGCTGCGAAGGTGTTCAGGTGTTTAGGAAGGTTTTTGTGCTGTTTGTTTTGTTTCTGTAACATTACTTGACTTTGTCTAAAGAGGTTGGCTGTGATTTGCCAAGGAGTATGACTCACAGCTGTCATAGCTACAGGAATAAGTCCAGTCACAAACAATCATTTAGGAAGCATGACAGCATTTCCAAATGGTTTGTAATATTTTTACATCATCTGTACCCTCCTCTCTAAAATGTTCTTTTTTCCATACCACAGTGCTCAGTGTAATCTGCTGCTTAAAAGAAAGGACTTTTGCTTAAAAGAAAGGACTTTTTTCCATGGCTTGGTTTTGACCATTAAAGCTATGTGTCTTATTGGCTATCAGGTACTGTATGTACTATTTTTGAGATACGGTCTGAAATCAAATAATCTTATTATAAAATGCTCTTTTCTGAAGATTAGCTGAGAAACCCTGTTATCATCTAGCCCAATATGCTGGACTAGAAATTCTCTCTGAAGTAACACCTTCATTTAAAAGTAAACTAAATGAAAAGTAGGAGAAACATTTCTCTTCTCTGGAAGGCAAAAGCGTAAAGAAACAGGCCAGAATGTCATACCTAGTATGGGCAGCTACCTTATATGAAGGACAACAAAGAAATATATGGGATAAAAAGAGCAAAAATGAATGAGTTGTAATTTTTTTCATCTTTCTGGTAACAGGAGTTGGACCTTAATATTTAAACAGCATCTCCAGCAGAACTCATTTAGAAAAAAAAATTAATAAGCATAACTGTTAAAGCAATAGATATGCTGTGTAAGATAACACATAGAGATAAACACATTCAAAGCCTATGATTGTCTTTTTTGTTTTCATAATTATTTATGGTGTGTGAGACAGATAAAGAATTATCAAACAAAAATGAACAAGAAAATAAATAGCCATTAAGGTAAGGAAAATGTGTCTGGAGATGATAGAAATGCTACAAGTGAAGAAATTCATAGTCTGAGTTGCCTAAGGTCTACCTTTCCCAGAAAAAAAGTTGCCTTCATTTCCCCCTTCTCCAGAAATTTCCTTTTATATATTTATGTAGAGGCAAAATAGCAATATTTTGGAATTTCAGGGTGGCTTCCAGTCTTTCTATTCATTCATACCTTTTCTCATGCTAAGAAGACTTTTGAGACTTTCAAAAAAAGCTGGGAGAAAGTTAGATTCTCTTTCCTGTTTAGAACATACACAATTCAACAGTATCCTAGAGGGGTTTGGTTTTTTTTCAGTGTTTTTTGGGTTTGGTCTTTGTTGTTGTTGTTGTTCACATCAGTATAAAAATGATTGCCTGTGGTGTTTGGGTTGCTTTTTTCAAAGACATTATTGTCTTATTATATGCATAAAATATTTTCCAGACTGTGAGAAGCAAAGCATTTTGGGTTATTTTGTGTTTCATTAAGTCACTGTCAGTTAACCTTTGATAACTGGATATTTTTTTTAGTACTGCTCCCAGTTTTTCATTTTAGTGGATTTCTAATGTAAGAGCATTATTGACTAGAAAGGGTCATTGGAAGGTCTAGACTAAAAAAAAATATTATAAATACATAAACCATAACTAAGTTACAGAACTCTCTCACCTACTGCTTGGGAGCTTTCTAATGTCTTAGAAGACTTATTCATTGCTGGTTTATATATACTTGCTCTTCTTCTAACATCCTAATTCTTCTGGTACTTACTTCTCTGGTGCCTATCACCCTCCTGGACTTGTAAGAACACTACTTTTGTGAAATCTTTGTTTTCCTGGGATGAGCAAACCAAGAATTTCTAATCATCATTGATTTAGGAGAATCTGTTTTCCTGACCCAAGTGTTCCAGAACAACTTCATTTTAACATATTTTGCAGTGATATTAACACTTCCCTATTGTACCTCTGTATAGTATTTTAAATTTCCTCAGCTGCATCCCACTGTTCTTCCTGGTTTAAGTCACAGAAATGGAATCTTATCCTTTTCAGTTATTGCTTACAGCTGAAATTATTTTTTGCTATTTCTTAAAAGAATACCTACCTTGAAACATTTTATTGATCCTTTGTATACATTTAGTGATTTGTGATAATTGTTTCTTGCATTTCTATGTACAGAATGTTAACAAATTTAAATTATTTCAAGTGGTCATAAAATATTTTCTTGTAGTATGAAGACATGTAGTGTACATTAAGATGCCATACAAAGGGTTTTACTAGCACTCATTTAGGATGCTTGCCAAGGCTGATTCATAAGTTTTCCTGCTTGTGAGTAATGCTCAAATCTCATACACCTGCTATAGCTTTTGTGCTGTTCCACATCATTATGCATACTTTATGGCAGTAGTCTGAGCACAAAATTATGTGCTAGAAACTCCAGAATCCTGATGCATGTTATAGATCTAGTGCTGACTAGTTTGGATACAAATCCACATACTTGAAGCCCTTCTAATGAAAGACTGGGGCATAAATTGTTGGGGTTTGGGTTTTTGTGGTTTTGTGTTTTGGTGGGTTTTTTTGGGTTTTTTGGTTTGTTTGTGGTTTTTTTTTAATAAGTAACAGATTTATTGGTTAAGCGTTCAAAAACATACAGTAGCTATCATAAATGCAGATTCTTATACTGAATTCTTGCTACCAATGACAAATTCAGCACAATAACCACATTATGAAAGATGTACAGTGCCACCCGTTCAATCTTTTTTCAAAGAGCTGAGCCAGGAAAGGTCTAAAGATGGTTGGTGGTCAAAAAAAAGTGTAACTTTAATAAAATCATGGTGTGAAAAACAAATTCTTCCTTGCTGAACAAAATATTTACCTTTTACGTTTTGTCTGTATGGCCATAGAATCCTGATGTCTGAAGATATTTAGTACCTTTACAAATTATGAATTGTTTTGTCCTTCTAGGACTTGAGAACTGAGTTTCCCTAGGGGACACTTATAGACCACTAAGATTTTTGAGATGTTACTCCATGGCTGTGATTAGGTTTACTTTTATTTCAACATAATTATTTTAAACGCAAACACAAAAGGTTCGGAAATTCAAATATGAAGTTACTAGCTATCAGCTTTGTATGCTCTTGCATACATTTATTATGGAGCAAATAAGTTAAACAAATACAGTTACTTCATCCACCGCCAAGTAATCCATGTTTAAAAGTTTTAGTAAGATCAGGTATCCTTATGCCCTCCTGCAAAAATTCTGTGAATTAAATGTGACTGTCTTAGTGTTGGTTGTGCTCAGCATCTTTGTGATCATGCAAGTCATCCTCCAACAAGAGTCTCTAGCTCATTCAGGAAGTCGTATACTGACAGAAATGAAGGGTTTTTACAGGATTATCTGATTTTACCAAAACATTTGTGGTTGACTGTAATTATCTGAGGAGCTTCACTGCAATGTCAAGCTAAATAAACATAAAACTTTTTCCTTTGCTCATCTCTCCGGGTTTTCAATCATTAGAGTGGAAGCAGGAGTAGTATATGATGATGTTGATTGACATATATAGGAGAAAATTAATTCATTTAATGTGGAGGAGAAAAAGCCCTCAAGTAGATTAATTACAGAGGAAAAGTACAAACTTCATAAATGATTTGGAAAGTCTTGGAAATAGAAGTATCTACTCTTTTGTTTTTCTTTCTTTTTTTCCCTCTTTTTTTTTTAAATAATCTTTACAATTTTCTTGAAAGACAGATATGAAATGGCAAAATCTGATACTTCGAGAGAGGAGGATGGTGAAAGATAACAAAGCACGAGCAATAACAGAAAATAAGAGAAGGATGTGGAATTTCTTTCCTATCTATTATCTAGCAACTGTCTTACTGTCATTACTGCATTTGTCTTCTGATAAAACAAGGTACTTTTATTCACAAAAGCTGCTGGTTACACTGTTAGGAAAAGGAGAATTTGTAGGTTAGCATCCCTTAGGGAGAGAAAGAACAACACAAAGGGAGAGAAGCACTCATCTACTTTATTTAAAGAGACAATTTGTTGTCTGATAATGACAAACTCAGATTATCTCTCTGTGACCATTTCTCTCTCTGTTTCTGTCCCCCCCTCTCTCCTTCTGTCCCCCTTTGTCTTCCCCTTTCTTTTCTGTAAGGCATTTGGCTTCTAATCCAATTATTTTGCAGTTTGCCTTTGCCATGCCTCAGTTTTCCTTAAAGAATGTTTGAAAGTGTTGGGTTGCATATTCTCATTTTGTAGGCTGCCTAAAGAATATCTGTGCTCTCCCTCTTGAGGAAAGCTTTGTGTCAGACACCCACAATGAATAGCAAAAGTTTGTCTTTGACAGGAATACATATACTGACCTTCAATTAAGCTGTAGGTTAAGACAATACTGGCAAATCAATAGCTCATTTGCTGTCTTTTGTGCTCAGATTTTGATGTTTACTAAGATAAAGGATGACAACGCTAAAAGCAGGAATCTTTGTGGAACACCCATTGATGTTGCCAAGGGCCAGGTATGGCCTAATCTTTGCAAAGTTTCCAAACATCAATATGTCAATAGATATCAACTGTAGCTTTATACAGCATTCACTATCTCTAAATTTTCATCAAGCAGCATTTTCTGTTCTCCTCCATTCTTCTGACAGAAAGATTCCCAGGAAGGGTCATGAGTAATCAAAACTCTGTTCATTGGAGGTTACAGTTACTGTGAGAAACATCTGTAGCATGAAGGCTTAAATTGTTTGTATCTAATTTTTAGGTTCAATCTCTAACTTGCAGGTTCTAGTGCCATTTTTTTTGTTTGTTTGTTTTGGGTTTTTTTTTGAGCAGGGAGGAGGGATGTTTTTGTTTGCTGGGGTGTTTTTGTGTTTTTGTGTGTGTGTGTGACAAGTGCAAGTTTTGTTTACCTATGCAATATAAATTTACCTTCATAGTTGCTTCCTTGTCTCAGTCCTTTCAGCATCTATATTGACTTCTAGAATGGAGAGGGGACATTGAACTCCATTTTTTGGCACATACCTACCTGGCAAGGTAACTATTGCCTAACATTTGCTTAATCATACACACAACAGCAGTGGATTCATAAACCTGTGAGGCCAAAGTCAATGGTTCAAGGCAGGACCTCTCTTACAATGGCAAAAGATAATCAGCCAACTGATAGATAATTTAGTATACAATAGGAGTAAATATATTGTAATGAACATTCTTTTTTTTTAGATTTTGACAAATTTTGAAATAGCAAAACCTTTCTTTTAATGCAAATATGTTTTTTTTCCCAAGTAAAAATATGAAAATTTTTATACTTGCAAGAAATGCTATTTAAATATTATAAGCATCTGTTAAAAATGCTGGGAAGAGTGAAAAGGGAAGGACATGACCCCAATGCGAACACTTTCAGTCCTGGAGATTCTCCCTATGCCATGTCAGGAGAGCTCACATGGTGAGGCTGTCTGCCAGGGAGAGATGCAAAGAAGATAAAGATGAAAATTAGAAGGACAAAACAGAAGGGGAGAAAGGCTAATTATCTGTCTCCCTCCAACTCCCTTTCTCTATCTGCTGCTGTGATGACACTGTTTGACCTTGACTGTAGCTGGGAGTTATTATAAGTAATACACTGGATTGATCATAGATGCATTCATGTGGGCAAACAAATGGACTAAGCAAGTCAGATTTCAATCATAAGAAATCAGGTGTTTGCAAAGTATGAAAATGAAAATTGCTCCTTGTCCTAAATATTTTTAAATTTTGAATGAAATATATCTTTGTCAGTTCTTATTAAACCTTCACAAATTCCTAACTCTTAATGAATTGTGTTCATATACAAAGATCAAATGTAACATTTGAACTGGGAAGAACAGTTTGATATGTTATGCCATGTTGTACTGGAAACAGTCTTTAGCTTTGCCCTGATGTCTCTGTTAGGCCTGCAAATTAAACATTTGTTAGTATTCCTTGTTGACCTGGATGGATGGAGTGGTATTAACTAGCTCTGACTGGCAGCCTCCAGTCCTTGACTAAAGATCTTGTAATTGTGACGTGACACCGAAGCAGAGAAGTGCAAAGGTCAGAAAACTTATAATGTCCCTTACAAGCTCCTGGAGAGAGGATTCCCAGGAGACTGTCTGCCTGTTAAGTAGGAGCACAGAAAGAACTGGAATAACTGTGTGTGAAGGAAGTAAAATGTAGCCATGTTCACATATATGAATAAGAAATCTTCTGCTCGTACTGTGTTTTGTGCTGGCTCCCAGAACGCCTTTTATTTTCTTTCTCACTTTTGCAGGTTAGCATCTCTCCTTTCTTCAGGTCTATTTTTTGTGAGCCCTGCACATCACATTCTAAAAAGAATAAAAAAGGGTACAATTCTCCCCAGGCGAGGTTTCTGCCTACCCAATAATCCCACTGACATACTGCTTTCTGAGGTTCTTGCTGTGCATGAGTGCAAGATTTTACAGAGGCAGAGCAGCACAGGAGTGCTGGAGGCATTCTTCTAACAAGCTGTCCAGGTTACTTTCAGATTCTCTATTTTATATGCCTCCATGATTCAGGAGAAGCCAAAAACTGAGATCTCCCTACCACTTCTTTCCATGGAGATTTTAAAGAGAGAAGAGCCTACTTCCATGAATTTTTTCAGCCTTTCATTTTCAGTAGTAAAATTAATAGCAACATGCCCTTGTACATGAGCAAGGAGTGTTCATATCTTTAATTTTTGGTATGATGACTTCATTTCAAACAATGCACCCAAGTTCATTTCTTAAGTTCATATTTTAATATCTTTTTAAAAAGTGAAATAAACTCAGCTTTTCCATTGATCATAGGAAAGCAAGGAAGCAGAACTTAATACATTGTTTTGTTCCTTTCCTACAAATCCTGCATGATAAGTAAAGGAGAAGCATCTTCACGCAGGAATATGCAGCCTGGCTAAAAGTTTGCTTTGAGCCCTGTAACTCAATATTTTATTTTTACTTTGTGTGTTTTCTGGCAGTATCCACAGATGGTAGAATCTAACTGTATTTCTGAAGTGGAAATATAAGAAAGGATCTGTTTCCAATGCAGTTTGGAAACTGCAGTGCAGAAAACAATAGTAGAGTCCTATAAGGACAACTATTGAGACTCTATTTCATCCTCAGCTCAGTGTGATTTTATGAGAGGTTCTTCAAAATGTGATTCCAGCATTATACAGTGATTTTTGTATGAAACTATCATTACTTCCTTTAGAAGATGATTGCATAGATTAATGTTTTAATTCATCTTTTATGTTGAAAGTAGATGAGCAGCACAACTGGAATGTGTACTTGAAAATGGAAAAAAATGTATATGAATTTGAATTTTCTTACTGAGAAGTTTAATGAACCAGAGAAGCAATGATTCACTCAATAAATTGAATAAAGCTATATTTTCCATAGCTATCACCTGTTATTTCACTCTTCTGGAAAGAAAAAATTAATCTGGTTTTAAGGGGGATGATATTGAAGGAAAGGAAGGATAAAGCATGTGCAAAGCTGGCATTGGAACTAACATTGAATTTATATTGTTCTCATGCAAAAACTAAACAGTAAAAACTCATGTCCAATAGACTTCTCTACAAATGTGATTCTTCATGAAAATGAATCTGCTAAAATTATAATTGATGTTTAGTGAAGCTAAGTAGTTAACATTTTCACTATAAAAGCTCAAGTCTCTTTGTCTGGTTGGTGTTTATGAGCAGATTTTTTTTAAAAAAACCCAAATGTTAACAGTTTAAAAAATAAAGCTTTTGAAATAATTTTGAACTCCAGAGATCATGAGTAGTTCACTAGGTATTGACTGCTGGAGGTTGGGATTTTGTGGTAAATCAGATAAGTCCCACAGCAGTAAGCCCTTCCAGCAAAAATATTTTTGTGGGTGGATTTTACTTTCCTTTTGCAAATACTGGTGCATGGTACATTGAAATTAACTTTGCACAAATGTACATGCCAATAAGTTAGTCACTCAAATGTTCATGAAAATCAAACACCCCAAAGGGTGTGAGCATGGTCTAGGAGAACTGATTTAATAAAATCAGCTGAATATTTAGATATACTGTTTTCCACAAGAAAATTTTTATTCCATGCATGGACAGAACATTAATACTGGTGATTTTGATATACCTCTGTAACTCTGAAGTGATGTCTCTGCCTAGGGGGCATCATCATGCATTTAATCATAGCCAGTTTATGGGGATATATTTAAAAAAAAAAAAAAAAAAAAAAAGAGGTGATTGAGAATGGCATAGTTTACATGAAGTTAAAATATCTTAGATGCTTACAGCTTGAGTGAATGCAATTGCACTGGCTTCTGTGTCCTCCAAAGCCTTTGGAGTCCATCAAATGCAGCTTTCTCCGTTGTTTAAGTAGCAGTGGTACAATTGCACATCTACGCTCCAGCCCAGGCTCTGCACTGGATGAAGCTGTGAGAGTTTTTACTTGGTTCTGATCATATCCACTTAGAAAACCTTACTCTGGCATAGTAACCACTTGTGAAGTCCTGTTACTTTACATTTATCATAAGGAAGCAAATGGCTGCCTTAGCTAAATTTGTGATAATGTGTTCGTGTGCTGACGCCTTTACTCCAGCTGTGTTTTGCAATCTGTGGATCTCATACATCTTTCAGCTGCGAGGCCTCCCAGAAAAGTCTCACTGAAGTCCTTTTCCCTAAGGATGAAAAGAACTCATCACTGAAGAATACATGTATTATTCCCAGATTCTTCTGCTATTTCTCTATATGTAAGACATTAAAAAACCCCACCCAACAAGATAATTCAATTTTTGAAAGTTTTCCTTAAAAATGATGAGTTTTGTGATGGTGAAATATTAAGTTGCCTCTGTGAATGGGATTCAAAGTACCAGTTCTTGACCAGGTCCATGATCCCTGACCTAAGGAATCAGCTTATGATGACCAGTAAAACATAAAGATTATGTTTTAATGACACACTGATATAATCTGTCAGCTGGTCTGACAGATTTGAGCTACCTGATCTAGTTGAAGATGACCCTGGTCATCAAAGGGTGGTTGGACTAAATGACCTTTAAAGGTCCCTTCCAACCCAAAGTATTCTATCATTCTATGATTCTATGCCAATAGAGTTTTCACTAAACACGATCCCTTAATGTGTCCAAATTACAGCTTGCAGTGACAAAAACACGAGATTTGCCAGGACTGTTCTGGGAATAAAAAAAAATCCTTAGTTATGGAGTGGCAAGACATAGAAAGTTACTGCTTATTCCAAAATTGTGCAATAGATTTTGTTTTTCTTCATAGATGTCCAATATTTACAAAACAACTTATTTGGAAATCCAAAATTGAAGAAAGAATCCAAATGCCTGCTATAAATATATTTAGTCTTTAAAAATAAGCATAGTATTATATTGTGTTTTAACAGGATTTTGAAGTACAGCTTAAAGGTACCATTCAGATCCCTATATAATTAGTAAGCTTAAATTTAGATAAACATGCATTAAAATTTGAAAGTATCATCAAGAACTTTGTATTTAAGGTCCACATATTAAATTAGTTCTTAATCTCCACTGAAAATAACCTTAAGAGCAATACATTATGCTGGTATAAAATTTCACTGGAGTCTACTTTGTCATTCAGCATCTGGAAACTCCTTCCAAGCTATTGCCATGTTTTGTCTATAAAGCTGAAAGGAATGGCAAAAATTGGGAAGTATTTATTTATATCCGTTTCCTGTATCACCTTCTCTTTGTCCCAGGTGGTTGTGTGGGAATGTAAATAAGGACAAAGGTACGATATCTCTATGCTGAACTTAGCAATTATTTTTTAAGGCATTTATAAGTTTTTAAATAGAAAGCTTGTAGAGCACTTCAGTTGTTCAGCCAATGCGCAACTACTTTTTAACATTGCTCTGAAGTAGCAGTTGCACAGATGAATGAAAACAGGTTTAAAATGAAATCAAAAACATTATGGATACAATTTGTTCAAAAAACTCTCTCAGTGATACTCAAGATCCTGTCCTTTCACAGGAAAACTGTTCTTTAATGTTTGTCATGCAAACTCACGCTTAACATTTTCAGGAGTGACCAACCAATTTGTTCTGGTACAGAAGGTTTTATCCATAATTTTAATTCATGTGTTGCCATCTAAACTGAGACCAAATTAATGCTGATGTTCTCTGACCTCTTCAATTGCAATGCCATTATATACTACTCGCATTAGAATGCAACTACCTTCCACATCTGGAACAATGAGGCTGTAAACAGCTTGGGGTAGTCTGGGTAAGGCATGACATGCCACCATCAAAATATGCTTTAACTGTGGCTTAGACAGGACCACACTTTGCTTTATTGAATTCTCAAAATATAATGTTTGACTTTAGTGATTTTGTCAAAGCAGCTTTAAATTCTAGATGGCAGATTAATCTGGTATGGAAAAGTCTGGGTTTTGCATTTTTTTATTTGGTGTCTGATGCATGTCTGGTGTAAAGAGTTCACACGTGCGAAGAAATTAACCACTATTTCAAACAGCAGTTGTGGCGTTATTGGATACCTTATGGATTACAATTCATAATCACGTATCCATCTGGACTAGATGATCATTGTAGGTTCCTTCCGACTGAAATAGTCTATTCGATTATATATGAATAGAATACTGTAGATGGCTGGCCTGAATCATGAAAACACATTCTTGCCACAATTAAATCTCTTTAAAAAAGAATTAAAAATCAGTGACTGCAAATGTGGTGTTTGCAATTTAGTGCATTAAGTAAGAAATTGGTATTGACAAAGATGTATCTCAGAATAAATGGCAAATGTATAAACCATCTTTGAACGAGCACTGATGGCTCTTTTATTTCACTTCATAGTAAGTCATCCATTTAGATTTGATGGTTTTGTTCTGTCTGAGGCATGGTAGCCAATACAATAACTGTTGCTATACTCTTATTTTAAAATATAGGCATGTACTTCTGAGAATCCTGCCAAAGTAGCCTATGAATTCAATTCAAATTGTCTGGGCTTTGAGATATATTTTTTTTTAAGTTTGTTTTTTTTTTTTTAATGTCAACTATTGAAGTGCCAATAAGGCATGACAAATGATTGTGGCTCATACACATTCATGACTAGAAATAGTTTTACTGCTGAGCTACTAACACATATCATCAAAAAGATGGATGAAATAAGAGTAAGTACAATCTGTTTATCTGTTTAGAGTCCGGACATGGAGGCAGAAACAGTTACAATTATGGAAAGAACTCTGTTTGAAGGGAGACTAAAAAGAATAGGCCATAAAGAAATAAAAGAATACGCTTAGCAAAGAGAAGAAACAGCACAGATGAACAGATTTTGTCCAGATTTTACACTGACTGTATGTTTCTGAATTAGTCGTATGAATTAGTATTCTTTAGTTCCTACTTATGTGGTTGAAACTATCCTCAATTCTCTTAGAAGAGCTAAGCATTGGAGATCAGCCATGTGCTAAAAGGTACAAAGGAACCAAACTACGGCTAGAAAGAAAGAATTTATCAGCTGTCCTGTAAGATGTTTTTGTACATTTTCTGTAATATTTCAGTAGTAAATTTAGGCTGTTTCTGTGAGGTGAAATAGTATTTTCTCTTTGCTTGTGCTGTAGGAAGAAGGAGTGCCATAATCTTATACACTATATGGAAAAGTATTGAAGCAATTGTGATCACTGATCTCCTTGCAGTGCTTGAAATTTGGCGGAATGACAGTTAAATGTAGTGCAAAAAGCCCTTCATGCCTGTAAGAAAATGAAAGTATCATAGTGTGAATATTCACTGCATGCTGCATTTAGCAGGTGTTTTCCATTGCTTTACCTATAATAAGGTGACCTTGATCTCCTAGATTTAAGATTTTGGTAGTCTTTTTAATGAATTCTGATGATCACAGTCAACAGTATTTGCACACGGAGTCCTACCAACCTGTAAGCATGTGGCCAGCTGACTGACAATACAGGAACACACAAGTTCCCTACAAAAAACATGAGTCTGAATGCCCTTCTATATAAAATACATAAGGATACTCCATACTGAGTTAAAGGCAAATAGGATTATTAGAATTATATTCTCTTGAAATAGCTGTAAAGAGACTGCCTGTATCTAGCAATGTAACATTTCAATGCAGTTATATTTCATAGCTAGTTACTAAATTCCCTCATGCAGAATACAAATTAATAAATGGGTCTAACTATCACACTGCACACCTCCAGAGAATTGCTCGTATGTTCTTTAAGCATATTTTTTTTGGAGGTAAAAAGACTATCCATTGAAATTTCAGCCATCACAGTCTATAAATTTAGCATAATACTACGAGAGCTTTCTTGTGGTTTTGGTTACTATTGCTGAACATAACTTTGCTATGTATTGTGAAATTTTTGTAAAACTTAAATATCAGAAAGGAAGAGAAATGATAACACTGATAATAAGAAATTTCTTGTTGCTCTCAGGAGCATCAATATGACTTTACTGGTATGGTGACTGGGAAAACAGGGATTGTCATACTGATAAATTTGCTACAGGTGAGGTGACGAGGTCCTTATAGTGAGAGATCTTTTTTGGTACTGCTGCTAATAATTGTGATGCAGTGTGTATCCTTCAATGGCCCTTGTGTCCTGCTTTGTTGCTTTACTGTGGCATGTGTAAGAGCAGGTTTGGACACCATACTCCAGAACTGTTGCTTATAATGTAATTTAAATTCAGATGTTCTGGTGTTTAAGTTTTCTTTATGAGAACAGGTCCCTAGTACACATATGAAGTGAAATGATTTAAATTAATGAGCAAGTGTACTTCCAGAAATGTCCAATTACTTCATTCACTATTCAGAGAAAATCACATAGAAATTTCTAAACAAGGAGAAACAGATTTGTACACAATCCTTTCTTGAGCAGAAATTTTGCCAAATGGAAAGCCTGTCTGGTGAAATCCTCACCCATTAGAAACATTTCCAACAGCTAGAGAAGTATCTTCAAAACTGTATTTGTTGCTCAAAATAAATAATTTCATTTTTCTTTATTAATGCTCTTATTTCTTTATTTTGTTTATCCTTTCATTGAGCTTTCCTCATATACTATTAGAAAATTTAATGCCTGGATGTTGGGTTATTTTGCTAATTTCTTTGGATAAACTGTCATTCCAGATCCATGAACTGCATCTTTAGGGAAATTATGTGTGTTATACAAGGGTCATCTGTACTGGTTTAGTGGTTGTACTTCTTTCAGCCTTTGATTTTCTTGTTTCCCTTGAACAAAGTCGGTGTACTTTCTGAATATAGCCTCACCATATTGAGCTTATCCTCCCCATTTAAGCTTCCTTTCTGCTGTCTGTCTGAAAAGATGAATAAAATAATTATTAATAAATTCAGCCTGTACAATAGGGTCTATTAATGCCAGCAGTATTGGTCACTGCAAGAACTAGCTGTAAGATAGCAACATATCTTCAATGAGAAGATAAAATGTCATTGAATAGTAACCAAGTGACTTTTTTATGAACAGTATGTCTGTATGAATATATTGGACATGTACATATGCATCTTATTTTTCAAACTATATGAATAATGAATTAATCTTTCTTCTACCACTTTGAACAAGCAAATAAAAAATCAAAATGAAGAACCGCTTTACAAAACTAGCAGAAAGAAGTTATCAAGATTTAAGATGTACATGAAATACGAGATGATAATTAAATTTTCTATTTTTTTATCTCCAGAAAATTTTATAATTTAAAGTAAAAATAAAGCATAATTACTAATTTTTATGTTACTATTGTATGTTGCCTTACTTTATTTTCCTTAAATATATAATAATGTTTTTGGGGTTGTTTTTTGATGTGTTTGGAAATCAATGGTATGCCTGCATCTGTCTGTAGAGGTACCTTATCTGCTGATATAAAGTATCTATCACACATTTATCCAAAACCTGCACATAATGGGGAAACAAATAGTGATGATATTTGGATAATTTTCTACAATTAAATTCTACAATTTTACAATTAAAACAATTTTTTTTTTTTTTTTATGCTCAGCAGAGGTAAATAACTGTTAATTATAAACTGTATTTGTCTCATTTAAGATAAGTTACTTTCAAGCTGAGAATCGTATTATTCAGAAAAGGAATTTTACCACTTCTTTAAAAATCAATATAATGTTTTAAACAATTATTTTTTAAAACTGCTTAGACTTAGTGGATTATTCTTGTTGCCAGGATAACCTTTAAGCCACTGATTCCCAAATTCATTGGATTATAGCCCATTATCTACCATCAACACTTCTCAGACTATCATGGATCCTTATCATAAAACTTTTAATTGAAAATGTTCCAACAGGGATAAGATTTGGAGGCCACCTGTGAAATACTAGGTAGGGTATTGAAAACATAATTTGGTAACTACAGCCCTAAACTAAGAATCTTACAAAAAAGAAGCTATTTGGCTAACAATGGGTTTACTTGTAGCTTTGGGGTATTTCTGAAGTGATATGCTAAAATGACTCTCTAAAGCAATTAAATTCACTTCTAAAAAAATTAAGACTCACTCTCCAGCTGTCACGGCATAACCAGAAGGAAATTACTGTTGTGGGAAAACTAAACTCTTATCTCTCCTGGGCTTTTCTTCAATTATATGTTGCCATGTCGCAGGAAAGACACTTACTGAAATTTATGAAGTTTTATTCAAATTTATCTTGTTTTCTAATAACACTTTGGAAAAATTACAATTTATTTGTGCAATTGGATTCCAAGCCCCACTATTAATTGTGTACCTTGTCTGCTTTTTGTATGTGTGTGAATTTGTGAAGTAGTAGTATGACAGACAACATTTGGTTGAGTTCTTTGTTCTGAATTTGCATCTTATTTTTTTTATAAAGAGTGATTAGGTGAGGTGACACTGTCTGGAGAGAGGGGAGATGGTGCTTTTCCTGGGCAAACACTGAGGGTTGTCTGGGGAGATTATGCCAGGCAGAAGAGATAGACAGGGTCATAACAGCAAGCTGGGAGCTCACAAAGGATCTGTAGACTAAGCAGCACAGGGAAAAAAATTCCAGGCCCTGACAACTTTAAAAATAACCTTCCTTGATCAGCAGGTGTTATTAAGATTTTGCCACTGTTCAGAAAGATGCACGATAGACTGAAACCCGTCTGGAAGCAGGGATGTATCTGGGCCCTTGTTTTCAAGTTCTTTTTGTGTTTCTACCTGAAGAAATATTCTAGTTTATTTTCTGATAAAGCCTAACTTTTGCATTAAATGACTTTTAGTCTTTTGAAGAAGACAATCAAGATAAAACTACCCTGTAGGACTGAGTAGAGTTATGTTGCCATGAGTTTTTCCTCCTGACTAAGTATCTGTTGATAACATTGATCAAAGAGTGAGAAAACCTAATTCAAAATAGATTTAAAAATTTGTGATGTAATATTTTATGAAGTCATTAATATAGAAAAATGTCTAAAACTGAAAATATTCAGTTATGTCTATTTTTACACCACATGCAGATTTTTATAGGTTTGTCAGTTTTGTTTAACAGCAGTAACCTTCACAGTAGTTCTCTGAAAAGTTTGGTGGTTCTTTTATTTTGATTCTGTTTGACTGGATCATTAGAAATAATCAGGTTTCAAAATTTCCAGTCAGTGATATTCAGGCAAAAGTATAATTGATCTACAAAATCAGCCTCGCTTTTAAAATTAGGCTCAAAAGCTCAGCTTAAGTAATTTTTCAGTTTACCTGTAATTTGATTGGTGCTTCCGGTTATCATTTTGCTAAATTTTTCCTTTGATTTCCTCTTGCCACATAGTATTGTCATACAAGAACAGCATTTTTATAATGGAATCATAGCCTCCTGCAAAGATGTTAGACGTAGGGTTTATGTAGGTATGCATCTCAACAACGGGCTGCTTTTATATGAGAAGATAGAAAAAAATTTTAATCTGATGAGTGTTCACTCACCCATGTTCAGCAAAGAGTATATAATTTCATGGTTTTTCTCAGTTTAGAGATGAAGATAGACAGATTGTTAGCTTGACCATACTTTGTTTTTTGGATGACTCTCTTGAATTGCCATTGTTCAAGAGAAAGATGCTCATTCACTGTGTCAGAATTCTTTAATACACCTGGTTTGCTTATTCTAATCTGTTTTGCTGTGTTCTGTTTGTAGCTAAGTCTGAGTGTGAAAAATGAGGAACTCATGAAGCTCATTATTCTTCATTCAATTTGAAAATTAAATTTTGCAATTTGAGAGTTGTAAACACTTCTCAGAAGCATTGCTTCATGTAATGGAAAACAACATATTCCTACAGTGTTGTTAGGAAATAAATTTGTGTCATGAATCTTTAATAAGTTATTCAATATGTTGTGTCCTTGGGCTATTGATATACCAGGAACTATACCTGTATTCTGGGAAAAATGTGCAATTTGGTAATCTTTTCTTCTTTTCAAGATGTAACAATTTGAATCTTATTAAGTTTGTAATAAGCCACAGCTATTTCAGACTTTTCCTCTTACAATAAAGCTTCCCAAATACAGATAGCTTTCTGCCATATCTTCTTCCCACCACTAAAACTTGGCATGTTTACTTCCGCACTACTGGAAAGAGAGTACAATTCGATTAAGTACCATACATTCCAGTATTTATTACATATATTTTCAGTATCCTTTAGGGTCTTTGGTTGCATTAGTTATTACTGAATCAAACTTTCAAGAGACTAGACACTGGGTAGACTCCTGCCCATGCACCTTCAAGCTACACATGAAGTATTTATTAGAAGAAAGCTGAAAAGAAAAAACCTTGTTCTTTTTCCAGAGGTCTAATGTAGAGCTTAATATGTTATCTGTGGAGAATAATACAATTTGTTCATAACAATACAGTGTACTCTAGCAGAGACTCTTTAAAACACATCCTCTTTTTTTTTTTTTAAAAAAAAAAGCTTTATTTTGTGTATGTACACATGCACTCACATACAAGTATGTTATTTAGTAATCTGAATTAATAGATTTAAGAAAGTCTAAGCGAAGTACTAATTCTTTCAATACTTTGTGTATCAAATGACAGCTGCTATTTTCCCAGAAGTTTTTAGAATACTTAGACTTGGAAATTGCATAATTAAATTTTAAAAAATGCTTACCTGGATTTAGAAGAAGAATTAATGTCCTATTCAAATAGCCTCTGGCTAAGTTTTCAGAAATTCAGATTCTTTTTTTTTTCCACTTCAGCAAGTCATTTCACCACCATGTTTCTGGTTTCGTTAGGTTTGTTTAGGTTTGGTTTTTTTGGGTTTGGCTTTTTTTTTTGCTTCTTTTTCATGGGAAAACTAGACATAGTAGCAATATTCCCCTTTGGTCTTTTCTGAGATTAAAATTCTACAAGTGGAAGTGACTCTTAAAATAGCTTCGTTTTTTTTATTTAATTCATGGACACAGTTCTTTTCAGAATAATATATAGGGGAAAAAAAAAAAAAGTTAAAAAACCCACCAAAAATTGCAGCCAAAAATGCCAATGGGATCTTCTGGAGCATTAGGAGAGGTGTGGCCAGCAGGTCGAGGGAGGGGATCCTGCCCTCTGCTCTGCCCTGGTGAGGCACATCTGGGGTGCTGGGTCCAGTGCTGGGCTCCCCAGTTCAGGAGAGACAGGGAGCTACTGCGGAGGGGCCAGCACAGAGCTGTGAAAATGATGGGGGACTGGAGCATCACCCTGGTGTGGGAGGGCTGGGAGAGCTGGGCCTGTCCAGCCTGGAGAGGAGGCGGCTGAGGGGGGATCCCATCGTGTCTGCAAGTATCTTAAGGGCCAGTGCCAGGAGGACGGGGCCAGGCTCCTGTCAGTGGTGCCCAGCGACAGGACAACGGGCAAAGGGCACAAACTGCAGCACAAGAAGTTCCTTCTGAAGACGAGGAAGAACTTCTTTACCATGAGGGTGGCAGATCCTGGGACAGGCTGCCCAGAGAGGCTGTGCAGTCTCCTTCTCTGGGGACATTCACACCCGCCTGGACGTGACTCTGTGCAGCCTGCCCCAGGTGGCCCTGCTTTAGCAGGGGGGGACTAGATGATCTCCAGGGATCCCTCCCAACCCAGCCATTCTGTGATTGTGTGAAAGAACTCTCAGCCAAAGGAGCAAAGCTATGACCAGCACAATGATAGATATCAGTTGATTCTAAATCTTGCCATATTTGTATGTTCTGAAATTCACAGATGAAGGCCAAGGTAACCAGCAGTATTTCCCGGTTGTGTAACTGGATTGTGTGCTTTGTCTCATCTATTTCTTGTTGTACTCAGACTGGGATTATGGAATTTCCAACAGTCTATTATACTTAGTACGTGGTTGTAGGGCCACTATTTGAATATGTCTGAACTCAGAGATGAGAAACATTTTATGTCTCTATAGAAAAAGAAATGTCACACTTTTAAAATATATTGAACATTTATACTTTTCATAATAAATGCATTCAGAAGGCAATTATTGACCATTGAAGAATCGAGGATCACTTTAGAATGAAATTTTTTAAGTAAGGAAAAAACACCATTTCAGGTAAAGACGAATGTCAAGAATTGATTGGAGTGTCTTTGCACATCTTCAAGCTGAGCAATAAGAAACTTTCACAGTTTAGAACCTCCCATTAGCTCAGAAGCAAAATGTCATTAACTATAACTTTTCTTCTCTCTGATTTACACATTTTAACTTTAGCATTATGTCTGACTTCAGTTCATGCTTAATAACTTTCGTTCTGTTGTAGGATCCTAGCACAGACTTAAAGTTCTCTTGATCGTCAAAACATTTTTTTGAGAAGCCCAATATAAGAGCAGCAGAAAACAAAGCTAATAAATTCTAGTCTAAGAATCTGTGCTAGAAAGACCAAACCAACTTATTACTTGAATAATGAATGAAAGAGCTCAGGTGAAGAGTACAGTTGTTACTTGCTATTTTGTGACTGACTGATAAATTATCTTCTAATGGCAATAAATTAATACAGTCAATATATTGTAATTCTGAGTAAAGAAGATCTGAAATAATGTGAAAGAGGAAATTACAATACTCATTTCATACAGCATGGGACAAATTATATCAAGGAAATTAGTTTTTCAAACTTTGTATGGACTCTTGCTTCTGCCCTCCCTATTTAAGGTGTCTCTGGTACGATGAGGTAAAAGTTATTTATGACTGTTCCAATGTTTACTTGAGTTAAAAAGCAATAAAAATAAGCCTACTGGGAGAAAAATTTTCACTGTTCTTGTCAGTAACATTAATTTCCAGTGTAAAAAATATAATGTACTAGGCTTCAGAGATTTTAGAGAACTATCCTGTTGAGTATACTCTGTTGTTCCTGGCAAGTTTATCTAACATATTCCTGAAGATCTCCAGTGATGGAGACCCTACCATTGCTCTGGTTTTCTACAGCCTAGGGCTTTATCATTACTGTAAGAAAGGTTTCCCATTCCCTTCCAGGTCTAACCCACAATTTCCGCACTGCAGTTTAAACCTGCAAACCTGAAAACCAGATTCTTTCCTTCCTCTTTACAAGGGCCTCTTAACAAAGAACTCAGTCTTCCCTTTCAGCTAAATAGTACCTAACTCTCTGTCTTCTCTATTACACATTTCTCTTGACATCTCATCCACCTCATTGCTCTCCTTTATGTATCTCTTGGAACACAATGTCTGAAACTCCTTTTCAACAGAAATTCTATCCATGCTGTGTAAATATGGATCACTTCATCTATCTTGCTAGTATTAACTCCTGTTTGTAGATCCCAGTATAATATTTGCCTTCCACAATATCTGACATTGACTAATATTTTGGTCACAGTCTAAAACAATGCCCAGATCTTGTTCTGAAGAACTTCCATCTAATCTTTGATTCTTTCTTGTGTATTTGCAAAACTGATTAGTCCTTCTTCAGTAGCTCCCTCATACGCTGAAATTTGCTTTAGAAATGTGTGTATAGGTGCTTGTAAGTTTTCAAAAGTGTGTCAGTGGGATTAATGAGTATTAGTCAATAGTAGGTCTTGAGTGAGACTAGATGCAATGCCAATAAAGAATCTGGGGAGTTTTTGAGTTTCAGTGTTTTGCCCTTAGTCCAGCAAAATGTATAAAATGCTCTTAGAAGTTAGACTCTCAAGTTGCATTATCAGGCTGGATTAAGTTATTAAGGAAAGAAGGAGACCCAAGGCTCCTGCGCAACAAACTGACTTTTGGTCTCAAACTCCATGCAAGAAATAGTTGGATTTTTTTGGTGTGAGTATTTTTAATTTTTTTATTATTATTATTATTTAACACAGCACAGGAGGAAGATATTGGTTAAGTTTGTATTTAATTAAGTTGACATAAAAAAGTCTTATTACATTTGTACAAGCAAGGTTTCAAGTTAACAATCGACTGTTGTGAGCAGGGAGTGTGTGTAAGATAAAAAGTGCAAAGAGAAAACCCCCATGTAACGAAGATGGGCTTGAGTCATTTAAATACCTATGCCTGGGCATTTCAGCTTCTGACCTCTACACATGAGTTCTGTCTGTCTCACACTAACAAGCTGAAATCTTTGACTGAGAGTGAATGCTTATATTGAGTCGCATTAACTTATGCAGCTATTCACTATGTAAATTGGGGCAAGTTGCTATGGGAACCTGCTGTATAAAACAGCTACCCTTGCAAGCCGAACAGGCCCGTCTGATGTCAAACCCCATGGTGTTCGGGATGTGCTTTGATCCCAACGAGCCAGTGTCAGATACATGGTGAAGAGGACAATACTGCGCAGCTGTCCTGTTCTGTGTGTAATCAGTGACTGTTCTTCCTTTGTGCTATGACACCCACAACCTGCTCTTCTGCCACATGAAAAACACCAGCCACACATTTATTTTTTAAGGATTTTTTTCTCTTAGGTTGAAAATTAGACAGATAATAATATCTGACAATTAAATATGACCGTCAGTGTTTTGTAATAAGATAACTCTTAATAGGTTTTATTCCTAGTGAAGAATTATTTTGTGATTACAGTAATTTCTTCATTATTGTCCTTTTGTATTTGTTCAGAAGTTAGCCTACCAGTTGTCTTTTTTATTATTATTTGTCTTAGTCTTTCACTGTGATAACAGAAGTCAGGTTTATTTAATTTTACTACAAAATACATTTTTTACATACTTGAGGCAAAACGAGCAGTCTGCGTTTGTAGTCAAATATACAAAAGACTCGAATGGTTAAAAACACAGCAATGCTGTTAAAGTACAAATGCTGCATCATTCACACCTCGCTCTTTAAGAGAAGCAGTGTTTATAGAAAGGCTTAATGCTTAGAGCTGGAGTAGTACCAAATGTAAAACAAAGCAAACAACCAAACCACCTGATGAATTGGTACAGGGATTACTTTCATGATACTCATTTTTCTTTCCAGTCTGTATGCTTACAGCCTTTACGATAGAGACAGAGTGTTCTGGTGTTGAATTTGCAGTACAACCTGGGGGTTGTTTCATTTTCAACCAAACTGCAAAGTTTTCTTGTTAACTCATGTATAGACAAACCAGACCTCATTTTTAGAGTCCTCCCAACAATCACATGCCTTCTCTGAAGTGTGCGCATCCCTTTAAAGTCTCACTGGACAGCACCCCAGTAGGCTTGAAGTGATTTCAAGAATCCCTTTAATCTTAGTGGGAATACAGGCTTAGAAAGGCCTTTCTCTGCTGATGCTTGTTCTTTAAATTTATCAAGCTTTATTTTAAAATGAATGTATTCTTTGCTTTGTTGTGTTTCCCTCCTCTCGATCTCCCCTTATCCCATGAGAAGGCTGCTTCAGAATCTCACCCTTCTGGGAGTTATAAACCAGTTTCTTGTTTGTAGCCTAAATTTATTCTTTGCTTTAATGCTTATGTGACAACACTATCAGGAGCTTAAAGATCTTGCTGGGGTTTCCCCCCCCCCCCAGTGGTTGCTATTGCTAATATTATTTGTAAATAACAGTTGCTCAGTCGATAAATAGACTTTATTGTGTATTTAAGCTGATGCTTAAAGTAATTCTGGAACCCAGAATGCAAACAAATTTTAACTTGATTTCCCAGCACAATTTAGCTTGAGTCCTGCAGCTCTGGTGAAAGCAAGAATGTGTTTGGAAAATTATGTGCAGGCCCATTCCCTTAAGACAGGACAAGCTACATTGCTCATCAGAGGTCCTGAACATAGCATAACCATTTCTTCTTTCCATTCCTACTTCTCCATTCGAGGTCTATTGTCAGCCTTTAGAAACAATCCAAGACTCCAAACAGAGCCAAGACAGAGGACTAAAAAATATAACACAAGAAACATCACAAGAAGATGCCTATGAAGAACTGACTACCGTGATTTGAACAAGACAAGGGTGACCACCAGGGCTGACTGTAGATCTCAGTATTGATACATAGTTATACTATTCTTATTATGTGTGTATAATTATGCTTCAAAACAAAAGCTGTCTTGCTGGACAAAATTTGCGAACCTGGTATATGTAATAATGTATTCTAAATATAGAAGTTTTGAGGGAAAACTCAAAGCACTTGATTGAAAGTTACTATTTTCTTTTGAATTGATGCAAACAAGTGTTTAAAAAGAATTTACTTATTTAATTTGTAACATGCTGAACCCTAAAAATAATAGATCTAAACAAAATAACTTTCAGTTTGTACATTTCTTCAGTGACTTGAAAACAATGACCTATTATACATGTTTCTGAACTTAAAAAGCTCTCTGATAAATATTTTAGACTATGCAGTTCAGTGTAACCTTTAATAGAAAATGACTGTTGCCTTAGTTGCCATTGCATTTACTGTTTTTTCTAATTTCTGGAAGGGATTGGAATATTACGATTCGCAGCATTAAGCCGAACATGGTTAAAGGCTGAATGAGTGACAAATGCCCCTGGAAACACTTAGAGAGGTGTCTTTTTCACAAGGGCACTTGAAAGAGAACAGCTTTGAAAAGAAAAAAGATAAACTTTAGAACATTCACTTTTTATCAGAAGAAGTGGACTATATTTAACACAGAAAAATTCTCATCTAGTAAAAGAAAAAATAATGTTTGTTTAATTGTTTTAGGACATTTTGTTAGTAATTAGTTTTATTTCACTGTATATAACAGTTCATTTATACACCATCATGTGGCTTTTTTCTTTACAGTTTATACAATTGATGTTTAAAGAGATGCATTTCTTGTTCAGCAAGGGAAGATCTTATAGATTCATCTAAACAAGGGAAATTTTGTCAATTTTTTTCAATTCCCTAACTTCAAAACTTGTTTATTTTCCCTTTACTTTAAATGAGATGTAATCTTCTACAGTCTTAAGTGAAAGCAAGTTAGTGTCTCTCAGGATCTGGATTTTAAAAGATAACTGAGAATATGAGTCTTCAAGGGCCACAGATACATAGATATAGAGAGATATATAGAGAACTAGCTATAAAGTTATGAAAACAGGTAAGAGTTTGGAGTTTAAATACATTTTAAAATGAATACTTGGTCCTTGGAAAATATATATTTTTCCAGAATGATTTGTGTGTCAAGTGAGGCACGCAGCGGTATGTGTGAGTTTGCAGGTTTGCTACTGGTTAATTGTTTTCCTTTGAAAAACATTTGCCTTAAGTCTCAACTTAAGGAAAACAAAGGAGACCTGGTTTGGCAGTGAGGGATTGCAATAGCTTGGAAATCTAGTTAAAGAATTTTCTTTTTGTTTTATTTTCTATATTCATCTTTGTATTTTAATAGTGATTAACAGTACTCTATAGTTGGGTACATTCAGAAGTCAAAAATGAAAGTTAAGACCTATTCTTACCACCTTTTATTTAAAGTTCAATAACTAGTTTGCTTTTGAAAAATCTTTCTATCACTTCAATTTTTAAAACGAAATATTTACATGACAGTAAGGGCCTGCTAGGTCTGATCCTTACAGTTATTAGTAATTAACACTTAACAAGATGTTTGACACTGTTGACATTAAAACCAAAAGGATGCCTTCTTTAGCTCAAGGATCCAGTCTTCCTCTGCAGACAAGTTGTTTAGAATGAATATTTCTATTTCTGTAGAGCATCATAAATATTCAGCTCTTGTATTTTCAGCTATATGTACAACAATAGTTTTCTGAACTGGTGCATTCCATAAGCAAGAATATTTTTGAATTAAAACCAAATTATGTTAGACACAGATCTGCCAGCTTTAGGTAAGCATCATTCATACTACGATAGTTACAACTTAATTGTTCTCTTGGCACAGCAGGGAAGAAACAGGAGAGGCCAGCATTTCACCCTTATGGGATTGTCTTCATGAAGGACAGCAGAGAGATGAAAGCACACATATATTTGCATTAAAAATACATTTAACAAACAGTAGGAAAGAAGCAGGTAAAGAATATTTGAATACTTTCCCAACCTGATATTCATTATTTCCATCTTAAATCTCCAGCATCTGATTAAATAGCACCACCGATTCCATTAAATACGTGTGTGGAATGAACACACATTTTTAACATTAGGTTCTAGAAATAATTTTAATTAGAAAGAAGGCAAACTCTTATACAGCATATAAAATTTTATTTTTCTTTCTTTTTGTCTCAGTTTTAATTGGATATGGTTTCTGTGAAATGTGGTTGTGATGATATGTGCAGTTTTGGACAAAGAACCTGTGTCTTCCCACTGGTAAAGATAACCTATCTAAAAGCACAAGGCTTATTGTAACTTTTGAATGCACTCTACGGGAAAGATCCCATTAGGGATCTGTTTTTCCCCTTTTTAAAAGCCATTGTTTATGATATTACTAATAACCTATCTATATTTTGGCTTGTTCACAATAGTAGAAAATAGCACTTAAATGCTATTTATTTACATCAAATGCCACCTCACTCAAAGTTGACATTTTCTTATTTGTTACTTGTACACCTGAATTTGCATATTAATAGCAAAATAAGCATCTGGGGCTCTTTTTTTCTTACTGAAAAATGTGTGTGAAATATATATAAAACTGTGTGTAAAAAAGTACCCCAAACTTGAACAGTGTAGCTTAAAGGGTTAGATTGCACAAAAATGGGAGTATGCTTTTGTCAGCTTACTTTCCCCACTGGAATTTGCAGTTAAGCACTGAAGTGAGTATAAGGAGTGAAGCAGGGAGGCAGATGAGTGTTCAAGGAGGAAAACAAAAAGAGAAAAAACAAAATAGATATAAAAAGTAAATGCTGAAATGTGTATTCTTCCCTTCTGTCCTAATTATATTAACAGTAAGGTTTTAATTGTAATCTTTTACTTTTCCTTCATTAAAAAAAAAAATAACTTTATTCTGTACTCTGCTACATTAGTTTTATGTGGGGGTGACTTTAATAGAGCTTTTGAAATCAGAAACCTCAATTCAGTATGGTTATCACAAAGCACGGTCTGCATCCACCTTGTGTGAAATCCTGACCCAGTGAAATCGATGACAAAATTCCCATTGACTTCAAAGAAGGTTGGATTTCACACCCAATCTCCTCTTTCTTTTTTCTTCAGCCTCTCTGCTTTTGCTAAATGGGATCTCTTTTCCCAGATGGACCTCTTAATGCTATGCACAATGATCATTTCAACTTTCTTTTGTAGAATGGTGAGAGTCTTCTAAGGAAAATTCTGTCTTTGTTTTTAGTACAGTACTGACTTCCTCCATCATAAGGTCAGAGAGACATCCCCTGATCTGTTGTCTTAATGGTATTTTGTCTTTCTCTTTTTTTTTTCTTCTCACAATTTAACAAGGCATGTTTTTCAGAAGTTCAAATTTTAAATGTCATTTGGCTATATATCAAGGGAGCACAACTTTTGGATACGAATTATGTTCCACAATGAATGTTTATATCCATATATAGTGAATTACACAAACAGCTGAACTGCAATGATTTTAAAACAAATTTCCCCCTTACTCATAACCTCAACTCTGTTATGTTTTAATCACAAGTCATGTTACCTTCTCTATACTTCTTTGAGAAATTAACTATATATACTTTAAAGCATCTGACCACTAGTGTTATTTTTGGCATTCCACTTAGAAGCTGAAATCCCCATTCTTGATTCATTGAAGTTTTTTCCATCAAGACCACAACCACATTTGCAGGCATGTTTGGTCCTTAGTCAGCAGATAGAAAGATCTATTTACTGCATATCTAATGTTTTATCTAAATGTTATGCCTTGTCTCTAAACATCGTACATGCATGCATATTTCTTTAAGGATTACCCTTTTTTTTTTTAATTAAAAATAGCTACTGAATAAGGCTAAGCCATTTATTAGGAAATGTTAGACCAAATATGCAAACATTTCCTTTGCAGTGGTTGCTGAGTAGTTACAGCTTTTATGTTCTGTAAATGAGGTAAAATCTTTCCATAATTTGTATACTTATGATTTTAGTATTAATGACAGAGAAATTAAGTATAGACTAAGCCCTCAAGCTTTTGGAAGCTTTTTATGTCATCCCAAACAGGAGACTTTCCATAGGTTTGCATGGGTTACTCTAGCCTGTCCATCTGAATCTGGTAAGCCTAAAACTTTCCCTTTTGTACTAAGCTTTTTTGCATCAGAAGTGCACTTACTAAATAGCTTGAGAAAATATATGGATAACTCAGGTAGTAATTTGAATGCATTTATGGAAGACTGACTTAACTATAATGGAAGTAGATGCTGAACCCTGTTATGTAAAACATGCCAGCTACTGTATGGACATGAAGTTCTTAATCACACTGCTGACAATAGTCCCAGGCTCATCTGTCTGAAATGCTTCCATTCTGCTAGCTTTTAAACTTTGTTGAGTTATAGAAAAAAATCTCTTATAATACACTGCTAATAGTAGCATCCTGGTTTGTCTTTTGGCTCTGCTTGACTCCAGTTTGTGGGGGTTTTTTTCTCATTAATATGTCTTTTTTTTTCTTTTTCATTTAATAGCTGTATATGAAGATGAAGAGTCTCATTTACTATTATTTTCTCCATTCCTTTTTGTCCTCCCTTCACTTATTTTCAGGCATGTGTATATCCTTTCCTACTCATTTATTATTTCTTTCCTACTAATGCAATGAAAGCAATTTGCAAAACGTTTTTTAACATCAATCTCCCCAAATGCTAACAATCACAATTTATACCCTTTGCAGCTATCCAATATAAAAATCTGTGCCACAGGCCTGCTTGTTAAAAATTCAGATACTCTGATGAAATCAAGAACATAGCCAGATTATACATAAGCCTGTAATGTTCTTAAAACATCACAGATAAAACAGTACAGTTCTTTAAAGTTACAATTTACTTATAAATTATAAGGTATAAATATGTTCCTGCAGTTATAATAGCTAACTAATTTGCAGTTATATTCTTTCTGATATGCTCTTGCTGTCTAAATATGTGATCTGACATTTCAAAAGTTATTTTTATGGTTCATGCCCTAAGCACCAAATTTTTTCCCGTAACACTGTTTCATGTTCAATACCTTTGAATAATTGGTATACTTTAAAAATCATACATAGTTTTTCATGGAAGGTCTACAACAGATGGGCATACAGAAGCATGCAACTATTATGCAAAACCAATTCAAACCAATGAAAGCAATTAATACATTAGACTGATTAGCAAAGGAACTCTCTTTTTTTAATACAGGACAATTTTTGACAGTTATTTCTGTATTATTTAGGAGTTTTGCTGTTAGCGCTGTTACTTAACTTTCAGACTACTTTCTGGTTCATGTACCTGAATGTTCGTTTCTAGCAGTGTTTGACTTCCCTTGTAGTGAAAACGGCTTTCCTTACACATACTTGGAATTTCCTGTGTTGCAAATTGCATTTGTTGCCTCTCATCCTGTCACAAAGCATCTCCAAGGAAACCTGGCTTCATCTTTTCTCTGCCTTCCCATCACAGTGTTGTAGATAGCAATATGATCTCCCTTTCACTTCCTTTCGAAGGCTGAACATTCTCAGCTGCCCTAGTGCTCTAGCTCCCTGACCTGGTGGTGTATGTTGGACCCACTCCAGTATGCCTATGTCTGTCTTCTACTGAGGAGCTCAAAACTGGATGGACACACACAACTACCAAATAAGAGGTGATAATGATGTCCCTTAACCTGCTGGCTGCACTCTTGCTAAGCCCAGGATGTCCACAATTGTCTCTGTCACAAAGATAGGTTGCTGTTTCATGTTTGACTTGCTCACTAGGACCTCCAGGTCTTTTTCTGCAAGGCTGCTTTCTGTACTGCTGGCTCCAGCCAGTGCTGCTGTGTGGGGTTATTCTCCAGATGATGAACTTGCATTTGCCTTTATTGAACTTCCTGGGATTTTTGTCAGCCCATTTCTGCAGCCTGTCATGATTATTCCAAATAGCAGCTCAGCCTTCCAGCATATCAGCTACTCGCCCTAGTTTGGTATCGGGCAAATTTTCTTATGTGCACCCTGTCCCTTATTCCAGGTTATTAATCAACACATTTACCTCTACTGACCACAGTATTTCATACCTGTGGAATGACACTAATTACTGGCCACTAGCTGGACTTCAAACTCCTAATCACAACGCAAGAGCTGAGCCAATTTTCCATCTAATTTATCATCCACTTACCCAGTTTGTATCTTACCAATTTGCTATAAAAACCCTGTAAGTATGTGTCAATAGACATTGCTAAAATTGTAAATTGTAACATCAACCGGTATCCCCTTGCCTACAGAGCCTGTCATCTTTTCATGGCAAGCAATCAAGTTGTCAGGCATAACCTGGGTTTGGAAAGGCTTGCAGAAGGATTTGCTCTATAGCCCTTCTAGGGGCAAAGGTAGAACTCGTCAGCTGCTAAAGAAAGCTTCATCTAGAGCATCTTTTTGATCAGCTGGTCTGTAGCAGATGCCTACCACAGCATCACCTGTGCTGATCCCTTATCTTCTCCCACAAGCTCTCCCCTGGCCTATCAGCTGCCCCATGATGAAGCTGTGTGTGTTCCAGCCACACATCTGCACAGAGCGCAACCTTTTTTTCCACATCTTCCCAGCTTTCTTGTGAAAAGCCTCTATCTGTTTTTTTTCAAATTTGATTTACGTAGGTAAGGTATGATATTGACTGTTGCACAAGAAAAAACATGGTCTTTGCACTTCATGTTGACTGTGGGAATGGGAAATACAGGAATCTTTGTTTTATTAATGTTGTCTCACACTGTGTCTGCCATCAGAAACTACAAAGAACTACTCCATAAGAGATGCTTTCACTTAAAATTTGAGTGCAGGTAGGAAATAGAAGCAATAAATCTGAGGGTCATAAACAAAGATGTTTTAGAAGAATAGGCTTAATATTACCCGCTACAGATAAACAGGGTTTGAAGAATGCTTGAATTAGTACAAACTACCCATACCTTCTATTTATATTTTATCTTTGAAACCATATACTCTTCTAAAATTGTCACAGACACATGCAGAATCATAGCTAGTGTTTGGGTAAGACCTTCTTAAAACATTGGACTTTTTTTTTCATTTTAACAACCCTCTTGGATTAAAAAAAATATTATATCCTCTGGTAAGATAATACTAAAGTCCTATGTATTCATTCAGCAGGGTTTTCAGCTTTTTTATCTGTTTTGGCTTTAAAAGCTACCTAGTTTATGGGATAAAAGCTATAAGCCTACCACATTCTGAGTAGTAATTGTGATAACGCTGTACTATTTTATTAATTAATGAATGGAATAGCTTTCAAGTTTTTTGCGATGTCATTTTTAAGTTCCATGTGCAAATTGCATTCTTGATACAGAAAGGATTTGCATTTCATCCAACAGCTTTTGGTTTTCTATCAATATGCATAGTTGAATGATTCACCCATTCCTGCTCTTGAAATGTCAGATCCTATGCAAAGAGGTTGTGGGGGGGTTTTTTGTAGTCAACAAGAGTTATGTGGGACTGAGTAGAATGGTTCAGAGTGATTACTGAACTGTAGTTGGGAAGAACAGTAGAAAAGGAGTCAGAAATAGTCTATCTTACATATATATATTTTGACTGTCATTTAAAGCAACCAAATTGAAATCATGCTACTTAATATTTACCATACTTGATTTCTTTACCATACATGATTTTTTTAATTATTATTATTTTAGATACTTTGGGCCCATTAGTGCAAAATTACTAGTAATGTTGTTAGAAGTGTAAGATTTATAAATACCTTCATAAGAAATTCCATCAAAGGTTACTTTCTGAAATAATTATATGTGCTGTTTGATGGTAGTGTAATCACTGCTGTCTCTTTAAAATTAAATTACATTTTCTTAACTGTAATAAGTCACATACTCTAGAAAAATTCTTAGGTAAGAACAAAAATTTACAGATTTATCATCTCATAAGGAACACCTCTATAGTGTATCTGGCACAATGATTAAAGATACTGCTTTCATACTTCATAAAATTTCAGTATTAGACAATAAAAGAATCTAAAATTAGATACAAGAGTTTCTAGGAATTCAGACTAGCTAGATTTAACTGGAATGTCATTTAGTTCTATTATACGTGTAGGGGAATGTTAAAGAAGTTGACCTACCTAGCAAGAAAGCATTTACAACTCCATTAAATTGGGGATGTATGTTTCAACTATCCTCTCTTCCTCTGAGACATTTAATTTTGCCAGCATTTACTTTAGTTAGAAATAAAACGAATTATATCAGTAAACTGGAAATATGAGTTAATGTGTCAGGATTATGAAACATCATGTTTCCTGATTTCTGAAATTTTAATAAGTGAGACTGATGCAGCTCTGAAGCATGGCACAGAGTAAGGATTGTAGACAGAAAGTATACTTATAAACACCGTTCTTCCTCGCTGGCATTGTAGATATGTACATCCATTTTGAAAATTCTCATGTTTTTCTTTTTGAAGATTTACTAGTAGTAAATGGAAGCTGGCTACTATTTTATCATCTTACCAGTTTTCTGATTTTTTTTTTTCTTGCTTTAAAAATACATAAGATATGCTGTTATGACACATTTACCCTTTTGGTTTATTATTAGTTTGTAAGTAGGTTTAAAAAAAAAAAAAAAGAGGTTGCATGTATGGTGATTTAAGATTACTGGAATAAACTGAATGAAAAATATGAGTTCCGTGGAATTTTTTTTTTTCTTTTACTGCAAACACAGTAAAGCATTGGGACAAATTAAGAATTAAACTGTATAATCAAATTTAGATTTTCTTCAGATATTGGTGCACTGCTGTTATGTGTGAAAATAGTTTCCCCAGTTGCCTAAAGGATAGGATGATATAATTTAAAATCAAAGTACTGTCAATCATGTTTGCTTACAGTCTGGTAGGGAAATTGCAGTTGCCACAATATCTGACAGAAAAGCTGTGATGTTTTGTAGAAAACTATTTTGATATTAAAAGTTTGTATTGATTTCTCAAATTCATATTAGCATTTCAATTTAAAGTCTGTCATTGTGTGAAAATTATGCATAAACCCAACAATGGCTGGAAGGATTAGCAGAGTCAAGTGGTGAGAAAGAGTCTTTTAATGTGCTACATGGGCAGACTTGATATCTTCCAATTTCCCTCTTGACCAAGCCTGTAATCCTTTTCTAGAGCTTGACTCAAGTGAAATGCAAGGAGCTTCAAGTCTTCATCTGCTGTCCACAGGGAAGGTATTTTTTCTGTTTCATTGTTTCCCTCAAAAAAAGAAAAATGAAGTGAGGAATGAGATAAAAAAGGAGGCCAAATGATTTCAAAGGTCAAACAAAAAAAGAAAGTCAAGGATCTTCCTGTGAAGCTTTTTGAAGTTAATCAGAAAGTTGGTTTGACATCTGCAGTGGTTTCTTTGACATTTAGATAAGCTTTTCACTTATATGTTGAGTCAGTAATTTCTAGTTTATTTTATAACATTCCATATGTTTGTAGTCTGAACACATTTTGAACAGTGTCATTAATGACAATTTCTTTCTTAGTTTTTCAGCAGTTAAATCGTTTTTGAACCTTTTTGAAAAGGGTTAAAAGTGACTTTCCAAATACTTAAGTATAACATCTATGTAACAGGCTGCATTAGTTTAAAATTCTTTGATAAAACATAGGTTATAAGCTTTTATGCCAAATCAAGTAGCTACATTTTTCATAGCTAAATACCTTCAGTTAGATGTGCTGCAGGCTATAGTGCGTATAGAATGCAACATAAGCTAGATAAATTTTATCAGTGTTATTTTGATACAATTCTGAAATACAACCTAACAAGGCTTTTATTAATGTAGATTACCCTACTGACTTCTGTGAATGAAAAGTTGTATTCTGATACTGGTTAGCATGGTTTATGTGAAATATGCTTACAGGACTTCCACTTTTAGAGTCTTGAATACTAATTTATGCCGAATGGAATGATCTTATGGCAAAATATGTGTCCTGTGAATGGAACTTTCTTGATGTTAATTTCTAGTAGAAAAATGTATATTGATTTATCCACTGATCATATCTTAAAAAAAAAAAAAAGGAAAAAAGAAAGATAATGTAGTTTATCCATACCTTGAGTTCAAATTTCTAATCAGCAATCACACAAGTTCCAAAGTAAAATTTAATTTTAAAATACTTGCTTATTATTTTGTTCAATTTACTATTTCCTGTATTTGCAATTAAAGACCCGTATTGTGTAGACAAATTGAGATCCAATAGGTCAACCTGCAGTAGATAATGATGACACCGAATGACTGACATCCATGAGAGAAAGGTAGCATTTCCCATATTTTAGTGAGTTCCTTAGGTCTGAATCTGGAATTTGCTAAGAAAGTTTAAAATTAAAGAAGATGACACATAAATTATTGTTATGCAGATAAAAAGGAAGTCGGTGCTCTCAAACAGCAAACACTAGAGCGAAGCATGTACTTTTACAGAGTAGCCTGTTTTCCTAATTTGACTTTCTAATTTTTTTTGTGCCTCAGTTTCTCCCTATGTTTCCAGAAATCTTGGATTTCTGAAAGGTGCACGTTTTCTGCTGTTAGTGTAGTCTGGTTGTTTTCCATCTTTACCTTCCAAGAGCTGATTATTATATCTCCCAGAAGTTTGGTTTCAGAAAAGAAAAAATTATTCAGAGTTGTCTGGTGACAACCTGGTGAAGATAACATATTATTCTTACATAAATTGACCTTTAGGTATTTCTTAACATGTTTAGTCTTTTGCAAAAATATTATTTTACTAAAACTGTTGATGTTTATTCTCTTAAATTGAGTTTAATTACCACATAAATTTTTCATTTAACAGAGGAAGCTGTTTCCATTTATCTGTATGTATTACCCTCTGTAGCTAATTAACATCCTGACTTCAGGGCTCCAGTTAAGCAAGGACATTCTACAGGGTCATCCCCTCACATCACACCAAGGTCTTCTGCCCAGATACAACTTCAACAAAACACACAACAACGTTGTTGAACAAAAGCTAATTATCAAAGGTGAACAATGGGTTGCCTACAGCACTATGTGCTGAAGTAGTCATTTAACAAAAGGAAATTATGCAGATTTCCAGTGGTTATGAAAATATCATTTCACCAGCATTATATGCTCTCAGAACCCCCTCAAAATCTGACACCAAAGCAAATATATAAGTGAAAAATAAGGAAATCTGAGAGTGGCTCCTGTAGGCCTCATACAGTGTACATTTCAGCTGATAAAATCTATGCAAGATTGAATAACACCGTTACAAATTAAGAAAAAGCAAGTAAATTTGAATTTATTTGGTTTTCCTTTCCCTG
The DNA here is from genome assembly GCF_023634155.1 of Falco peregrinus. Lineage (NCBI taxonomy): Eukaryota > Metazoa > Chordata > Aves > Falconiformes > Falconidae > Falco > Falco peregrinus. The sequence goes on from NC_073733.1 coordinate 18,915,439, forward strand.
TCTCTTTTTGGCATGGGGGTGCCAAAATTCTTTATTCTGTTCTTTGCTTCATGCTGGCTTCTTCTCAGCAATATTTCCGAACCGGAAGACAAAATTACATTTAAATTAACCCTTCTACATGCACGATTCTGCAGATGCTTTTGAACTAAACTTAATATAGCTGTAGGCCTCAAACTTCAGAGGTTATTTATCCTGCTTACAACATGCAAGCTATGACAAGAAGTACCAGTGGCCAAATCACAAACTTTCTCAAGGGTTTCGTGTGACTGAATCATTAAAACTCCTATCTGTAAGACCTTTGAGTATAGTTGCTTGCAACATCTGGATAAAAGAAAAGAGAGAGCATTATTTTTCCCCTTTTGAACATTTAACCAGAAGGAGGGTTTTTTTAACACAACTTGACAGCATAAAGCATTTCATTTATAGCACTGTCTTGAAGGATAGATTTGTGACAGAGCAGACATATTTTTTGTAGTTAAACTGATCTGTATCTGTAGTGGAAGCTACTGGAATTCTCCAAGGTTGAAATTCTTCTTCATGTATCCAGTTATGTGAAGGAAGAATTTGGTTTACTATATTGCAAGTTTCCAGCCTTGAAAAAATAGAATAACTATTGCAAATTAAGATACAACTTACCTTCCTATAGAAAGCGTAATCCTATGTAAATCTCATAAGCTAATTTTTAAGAAGTTTTATTACTTGATACTGCAATTATAAATAGCTTTCTAAAAATGGCTTGAGGGATATTGTAGTTTTTAATCATTTGAACACAGAAGGAAGTCTACTGTAGTCACCTGGGGCACCAGGAGAAAAATCTCTACTGCAAAGTTCTCTCTTTCTTTTTGGGATTGTATATCTAATTGTCGATCTAAATTGCAATAAGGTTCTTAAAGCATAGGTTACACATATTTCCAGTTAATAACATTTGAAGATAAGAGAACATTTCCCCCTCAGTGTTCCACAAAAACAAACTCAGACTGAAATTGTTCTTTTAAAATGAATGCACTTAAATGAGGTTTTGCAAAGGGTAAAGCAGCGTATTTATGATAATGAATGCAAAACAAATCACTTGGCTGTGATTTAATTGGTACATTCATGAGACAGTTTCCTTCAAACCATTTGTTACGTAGTTATTTTAGCCTTGTGTCCTAAGGAAACAGTATTTGTGTGATAGCGTGCTCTGTCTGGTCTCCCTTGCTCCCTTTAGTAAATGTTGAATCTCTTGGCCAATTTCAACCAGATTTGACAAAGGGACAGAAATCTCAAAGATAGTTAACTTCCTACAAATGTCATGACAAGTAGCATATAGGGGATGGGGGACAACTCAGATTAATACTCTACTGAGAAACACCACAAGACAATTTCTGGTTTTATCTACTCAGTGCCTCTAGCAGGCAGACCGGTATGTAAAGACTGTGCGAGGTACTGCAAACAAACTGAGGGCTGTATGGGGTACGGACAGAGCTGCATCTAAACAGAAGGGCCATAGAAAATAGGAATGATGAAAAGATGGGCAAAAACTGATTTACAGTAGGCATGAAGAGCAGTTTAGGTGTTGTGAGGTCGCAGGTTGGAAAAATCATTCACCAAACAGGCTACTATAATTTTCCCAATGACTTAAGATTTGTTAAAAATTTTCAGATAATTGGAGTTGGTGGGTAAAAAAAATAGAAAACTTTGGGGGTTTTGCTACAGTTTGTACCAAAATTTTCGTAGCCTGAAATAGTCACATTTTTAATGGAAGTCCTATTTGTGACAAACAGTGATTTTGGAAGGTTCATAACTTTCTGCAGGAAAGTGGCTATTTTGATGAAATCTCATTCTGGAAAGAAACATTTAATTCCTTTAAAACAAAAATATTTCTTCTTTTACTTTTAAGAGAGAATTCAATAAATGCAATTTCTCTAATTAATACTGTACAGTAAAAATGTGGAATAAGTCATTTCAACTATATTGAAGCAGAAAAGGAAATTTATGTGCTAAAAGAATTTTTTAATATATAAAGTATAACTTATTTTAATGTCATCTATACAGTCTATCATACATGCTATATGTTGTAATTACCAACACTTGCACAGTAGTACTGTTGTATTAAACTTTATTCAGCATAATTCATAAGCTTTGCCTTTAATTTGCAGTGTAAGTAATAAGATACCAATGTAAAAATTCAAATGAAATGCATCACAATTCATGTTTAAGTTAATAATCTAGGTTTATATTTCACATTTAGAAGTAGCAATGAAATAAATATTTCTTCAGATCTCTAAGTATAGAGTGAGTTATTACAAGTAGGGGAATGATAAGGGAAGAACAAATTCTACTAAGTCTAATTTGAAAGGAAAGGATTTTTTTAAATTATTCTCAGTTAAAATACTGTAAGGTATTATGAAATTATACATTTTTTGTCTATTAAATGGATCATTCAGTATTCAATTATAAAGGCATATGTTTCTTGTCTGCTTTTTTTCCTAGAAAGAATGATAATGATAAATATGTGTATGATTTCATGGAGTAGGCAAATAAAACTCTGTGAAGTTACATACTCCATTCAAACAAACAAGCAAACAAACAAAATTTCCTTAAAATATAAGTAGCTTTTGCAAAGTGTTCACCAAAATGTGTACAGGGAAGATAATTCTTTTTTAATGCAGTTTGAAGTTATATGAACCTGTATGAATAAAATAACTATCAACCCCTACAAGCAGAAGTCCCCAAGTTTTTATTCATTATTATGAATTCATACTCCTTGGCCTTCTCCTGGCAGGCTATTAATTATGCAGCCACTTACTTATTTGCAGTAGGTTTTGCAGATTAATGCAGTTTTGCCTTGTGTTTCCCTTATTCCTTCTTTTCGTCAGTATTCAGTGCAGGAAGTTAGAAAGTTGGATTTGGCATCAAAAATAAAACAAACAAAAAACCCCAACTCCAACCCTCTGGCTAACTATAAAGAACCAATTGGGATCAAGATTAAAGATAAAAGCAGCAAAAAAAAAATAATGCATAAAACTATTCTAAACCTCCAGGCGTTGTGAAAGATAGAACAAGAAATGTTTATATAGATACGGGAGCCCTAATGAAAGAGCAGAAATTTGATCACTACTGAATTTTATTATGACATTGTCTGAAATGAGAGCTGAGAATCAAGACATATGACAGCTTTTCAGCCGATAGGTAACTTTACAGAGCTGTCTCCTTTATCAATCAGCAAACGATACAGTGGAAAGAGGTAAAAAGGAATTTTGTGTTATGGTAGCTAAACCAGATATGGTAAATTGGATAGAAGTTTGGGAGTGTCTTCAGAGTGATTCAACTAGGGAAAAAGCAGGCAAACTCTGGGAATATACTGCAGTAGATAAAATCATAAAAATACTTGAACATTGCAGGCTTCTTGAACAAGTATAAATTTGGGAAAGATGGTATTTGTTCTTTAAACATGCAAGGGGTGTAATAGCAAAACAGTGAGTGATTAATGTAAATCAGTATTATTAATCACAATAAAAGCCCCAATAAGAGGATGTAAATTTTGAAAAGCCACAAGTTTCTAACTTCAGTGTTTGCATTGTATGTTTTGAATAGGAATTTCTTCATGTTGTCTAGTCTCCCACTGACTCAGTGGAAGCTAGAAACAATAGATTTTTCTTTTTGTAAGCTATGTAAAGTTTTGGAATCTGTTGTTTGGATTCAAGAATCTACAGGAAATTGCCTAAGATGTCACTAGAATACATATGTATGTATGCTTTATGGGGCCAAGTCCTACAGTTTAACAGTTTTAAAAAAACAGAGATTGCTGCAAGCCATTTAATGAAGGAAGCATCTTAGTAATTGAAGCCACAGTAACTGAATCATTTAAAGATCATAGTTATATTTATAGCTGAAGAAATATTTCTATTCTAGAGTAATGATGAGATGCAGAAACATGCGAGAGTCTATGAACTGTAAAGTAATAGTAATGACAAAAGTTTTGACTGGTTCACTTAATTGTTTAAACAAGGAATCAAAAATACATAGTTTCTTGTATTTAGTAGGAAAAAATATTCATTGCCAAATAAGTTTTTTCAATCCTGTTTTAAATTAAAAGTCTTAAAAATACAAATTTTCTACTCCAGTACGTTATAGTGTATCTGTATCAAGAAATGTGGATCAAGCACATTGCATATTATTCTGGATTTAGGCAAGATACTGATAAAAGTATTCTAAATGTTTGACAGAAAACATTTAAATCCATATTATAGTTTCAAAATAATTATTAATATTCCACATATCCTCCCAATTTTCAAATGAAGTCTCTATTACAATTATTACTGAAAGCATGTTACCTTTTTTTAATGTTCTCTTAACTAAAAAAGCAGCAGTCCTCATAAGAGAAGCTTTAGAATGCACTTTTGTCTGCATTTTGGACAGACTACTAAAGAAATTTTTTTCCTTAATAAGGCAGATTGAGGCTGTCTAAGCTTTGAATTGCAAGAAAAAGTATGCTGAAGTGTAATCTTAGCTGTATCCACGGAAATCAGTTGCTTGACTGGAGAATATTCGGTATTCCATTCAATAGACTATGTACATGAAAAGAAAAAAAGAAAACTGGTTTGGACTGAATCATTATCCTCCAGAAAGCAAAAAGTCTAAGGTTACCATAAAGGCATTTGCTGTTAAGTATTCAGCCTAACAGTCCTTCACGGCTTTACTCTGGATATTTAATCAAGGTGTCCTCTGGCCCATCTAGAACAGTTCTACTATGGGTCTAACCCAACTTCTAGCAGAGACCATGGGACTCCAAATGACACTTGGGTAGTATTGAGGAAATTTTCTTTGAGGCTTCGTCAGCATGTCTGTTGGAAAAGTCTAGATGAAAGCTGTAGTCCTAATTCATCATTTGATAATATTAAGAACTGTTGTTATTGTTGTGGTGGGTGTCGATGCCTATGTTTTAAAGGTATGATTCAGCGAAAGAATTCACACATTTCTGCAGAGCCTTAGCATATGTCCCTCTTATGTATATGGAACAGTGAGGAAAGTGAAAATTATTTTCCATAAATAACTCTGAAAAACTGAAATGCCAAGTTAAAAACTGTCTAATATTGTTGCCCTCCTTTTTCTCTCTATGCAAGAAAGCACTTGCAAAGTATAATGAAAATTTTCTGAAAGTGTGAAGTGTATTGGTGTCAAGAGAGCGGAAGAGGTGTCTCTGAAGGAACTGAAACAGAAAGCTTCGGAAGGACTCGCTGGGGAGGGCAGCAGCCTGGGCACCATCAGTGACAGGTGGAGAGAAGTGCCTGAACTGCAGGAAGGGTTGCTTAACAACTGGACAACTAAAATTGGCAAGCTCAGAATAAGGGCTGAAAAAATTCACCCTCAAATTCCTTCAGGATCTTTGGAATTATCCAGCTTTGCCTGACTTTCCCTGCTAGCTTCAGAAAATGAAAGCAAGAAAAAGAAAGAAAAAATTATTCTCCATACAACTGGAACAATTTTATTTAATGGTTCCTCTTTATGTCTTTGTAAAAGCGATAGCACTGAAGAAAAGCAATTACAATACTGAGTAGTTATAAACACAATGCGCAGAAGTAAGAAGATATTATACGACAATTACTCAGAGTACTCTGTTAAGAACATTATGCCCTTCTTTAATTAGATAGTGGTCCTGGCATAAATGGCAAAAGCGGCCAGGGTTTTGTGTGGGATGAGGTAAATTACGAAATAAGGAGCTAAAGATTGAAGTTAAGTTTTGAATTGTTTTTTATGTGGCAGAACAAAAAAATCCAGTATCATTCCTACTGGTGAAATGCTACCTAATTGGTATAACTTGATTCAGATTAGTGGTGACTGTAAATGGATGAAATTCAGTCCTGTACTGTTTCATACCTTCAAAATACTATACCGCTATCAACTTAATACCTCATTTATGCATAGTTATTATATAAAACTACATTTCTATAATTTTGCTCTTCTGAATGTGCCACTGAAATGTAGACACCCATCTTTGTAGAGACTTACAGTGCTCTGCTATGACTTTCTGAAGCAGTCTCTGTGGACAGCTCTCACAGGAGCTGATAACATTTTAAAGCATGGCTTGGCGCATGAGTTCAGAAAGACCTGACTGTACTGTGAAATGGGATTTCACAAGTCCTTGACCAAGTCTGTTAGTGAATGTTAGTAAAACTCCTAGGATTCATTTTGAGAGGCTGAATAGTGAATAAGCTTGACTAGAGAAACCTTTTAGTTTTCAGAACTTAGAAAAACTAAGGTTATACAACATGTCTCATACTGAGCATCTTACAATCAACAGTCAGTTCAGAAAAATATCTTTACTATGTTTCAATTTCTGTTTATATAGGATGTTGCAACCATCTAGAATAAGGACTTTGTTTGTTTTAACAGACCTCATTATATTCCTACAGCAGAATTCTAGTGTTTAGAGAATTGATTTTTTTTAAAAAAAATATAATTAAAAATGATTTCAGAATAACTTTTTAGAAATACTCTTATTAATTGTATGTTTCAAAAAGGAAATAATTCTGACATGATTTTCTTTTGATACTTGCTCTACATTCATTTTCAACAGATCAATGCATCTATTTCAGGGCACTATTACTGTTCTCACTCTGATGTAGTTTAACTTCTTAAGGTTTCTGATGTGGCCACATGTGATGTCTATAAAGTATTCCTTTTGAACATCTTTGTGTCCATTCATTTCAAAGAGAAACAGCAGTAGCATTTATTTCATCAATTAGAGATTAATATTGACTGGAATCAAGAAAGGTGTTTTTTAAAAAAATACATCAAACATTTTACTTTTAAAACAGCATTACAATTTACACAGAAGTCTTTAACCATGTTATCATTCCATTGGTTTTGTCTTCTCTTTTACTATTAACTAAATACTTTTGATTTTTATATTGAAATAAAATAATTGTTTGATCAGTGTATAAATTAAGTAACTAAAAAGGGCTGTCTCTTATAGGAAATGTACAAAGTCTTAAATTTGCAGTCTACTTTTTATACAGTTATCAAACAATTGAGGCTGAATTCAAATATATGTGTGTCCTGATTAGTATCTGCAATCAAATAAGTCAATCTATTAGCTGTGTTATTCAGTATATTTCAGTATCTGAGTGCTGTGTGGCACCTTTACTTTATCTAGGGAGTTCTTACCACTTGGAATTTTTTTTTTCCCAGTGGTCCCTTAAAAGTCCCTTAAAAACCCCAAAAACATAAATTCTTTGACTTGTCTATGGCAGCATTTGGAGTGAGGTTTCAGAAGATTTTAATAGTAAAACATAGGTGACAGCAGCTTCTTTTTAAGCATTAATGGGTAGATCTGCAGACATAGTAAACCTATAGCAGGGAGCAAAATGAAGCCAACCTTTTTGATTGCATTTCTTATGTTGCTTAATGAATGGAATACACTACCATGGTTTGTTCCATTTCACCTCAAGTCATTTAATAGTGCTGACATAAAACAGATTGTCAAAACTGCATTATACAGTTTTACAATTACACAAAATTTGGTCTGTAATTCAAGTCAGATAATGACCCCTAAGGATGATATGCATAGAGCAACACTACAGGTTTTCTATAACTACTAAAATGAAGCTTTGAATGTTAAAAAATGTTATTTCAGATTTTTTTTTATCCAATTAGGCATCTGTTTAATACCAGCTAAACTGTTTTTTTTTTTCTAAAAGTGTGTGATAGTAATGCTGCTGTTACATTCCTGCCCCACAGAATTGAGGCAATCATCCGGCTCTTGCTATGTCATCTGTGACAACACTTGCTCCTTACATCTTTCTTTTTGTGGCGCTGAACCAGTGCAGTATTGGCGAGAGAGAGAATTCACAAAAGGAAACCGTGTAATACCATAAAGGGGTGAGTTATGCTTTATTACCTTACACCTGACTCCAGGAGCGATGTGTTCTCTCTTTATAGAAAGACATGTGGAATGCTTACAGAAATAAAAAGAGGAATTGTGTATAGACTGAGAAAAGCAGAAACAGGAGCTCTGTTGGTTCAGCCGAATACCTGCTAGTGCTAGAGAACTGAGAGCTAAGCTGCAGGTGGCATTGCTTTCTGGATCAGTCAGCACTGGGTCTCCAGTTAGCGGGATGATGCTTTAAACATCAAAGTCAAGAGTAACTGCAAAGTACTGAAGTCACGGCACTTGGGGATAGCTTCTTATGTTCAATTCACATGTTCCTAACAATGTATTTTGGACCAATAACGATTGTAGTTAGACGAGTATAGTCTAGAGATACTTCTTGATTTTAGGAACTAAAATGAGAAATGGTTCCAAGTATGAGTTTAGTGTCTGCAATATGTTATCATGGAAATTTCTTTTCTTGCTCTGTACTCATATTTTTTTTAATCTGTGTAGTTTATATGGGGAAACAGACCCAATACCAAGGCTGAATGCATCATTCAGACTCTATTTCTGAGATTGCCTAGGGTTCTGGTCAGGGGGAAGAAGAGGTAACCTGTGGTGATGCTTCTATCAGCTCACACCTCTGTGCAGTTTGTGCTGTCGTTGTTGAGTTTTCCCACATTACCGCTGTAGGAAAGGATGTGACCTTAAGACAAATGCTCTTCAGCTGCAGGTGCTTCTTCAGCACATTACATGGGACAGTGGCTTTTGGTAGTGGAGTGATGGAGTGACCTCTGCAACTTTTTGCACTGATTGATTTTTCATTCCCACTGCTCCAGCACTTTACCTGAATGAATTGATCTGTGACTATACGGTACTGAAGAGCATTTCATTTTCAAAATTAATAAACTTGGCATCTAAAAGAAAAAAAAAAAATCAAGCTTAAAATATTTCTGAAACAGACATTAGTGATGGTAGAAGGAAAACTATTATTACTGTTTGGGTAACATTAATTTAATGCATATTGATTTCAGTGTATTTTTTCTATTGACATATCTCAAATAGTTTTGACTAAGTCTTTCCCTTTTAAATCATGACAGAGGCTTAATAAAAGCACTAAACTCTAAATCTTGGAGATACATATTCGCAGGGCTGCAAGTACAAAATAAGATACTTGGTACGGTAGTCTGGGAAAGGGAAAGCAGAAGTTATTACTTCATTTAGCTGAGTATCATAAAAGAATATATCTCACCATAAAACAGAACATGTCATCCTCAAACACTCAGGAAGAATAACTTCACTGTGCAGCTTTCAGCCAAATAGGGTTTAGGGGGGTTGCTTGGGTGCTTTTTTTGAGAAAAGTGGATTTCTCCTCATTGCCTCTTGGCTTGTCCAAGGCAAGCTGATGTCTGACAATCAATCCTCCCTGTTACATTCTTTGTAAGTCTAACTTTAATTTATTTCTTTTATTTGGTAAGTGATCTGAAAGAACTTGCACAGGTTTAAGCCAATAAAAATGTTTTCAGTATGGTGGTAAATGGAAGTTTATAACAAAGACTGACACAGTTAATCTGTAAATTAAATTTGTTTCTAAAAGCTATAACATCCTTCATGTCACTTAAATTGTTTTACTCAAAGGCAATTTGAAAGAGAGAAACAGGCCTTTCCTTATGCTAAGTTACCCTTGTATTCAGAAATGTTGATTTTTACTTTTTCTTCATAACTTTATGCATGAATGTGAAAGTTACCATTAAAGTTCTGAATTCCCACTCCCAAGGAAGGATTATTGAAAACAATGAAGGATGTGTTCTTAAATTATACCCTGAAATATTGAAGGACTGTGAGAGAGAACTTAAATTTATTTTTTAATGCCATTTCAAAAAATGCACTCTGTTTATCATGAGTCATTTTCTGGTAAGCCCTACAGTATGGATATTGTTCTTTAATATCATTTTCCATAACATTAAATTTGCAATGGAGAAAGGCACTAGGTCTGATTCATCATTTCATTACACTGCTCAGATTTCCTTGACTTCAATGAAGTGGAGTAAGATAAAGGACAATCTGGTTTATCTTCTCTTACAATTTTTCTGGTTAGCTTTCTTTGTTTATTATTCCAGAATTTCTTATGTTCTAATTTAAGTAAAATCATCAATGTACCAGTTTAAAATGTTGGGTTTTTCCATTAAAAAACTACCCTACGTAATCTGGATTCAGCGGAAGCAAACTGTAACTGAAAAGCTTCTGATACAGCTTTAGAAAAGATTTTAAAGAAATACTTTTTTGTGATAACTTGATTGTCATTCATGAAGAATTGAATGCTTAGATGAGAGGAAGCAAGCTCAGAGAGGCATAAACGCAAAGAATAAAAACACACTTACCTATTGTTGTCCAATGATTTTCTCAGGCAGCTGGGTAAGTTTCCCTTACTGGACTGACTGACTTCCTGGGGTGTCTGTGCTTTTAAAGTAAACAGGGCTTGGCAGATTCTAACTCGTGGTTTTTTGGATGATGGTTCTAGGACCACACTCCTTAAAGATCAGTTGCCAATACTCAGCGACTAGTGCCAACATTGACAGCCTATCCAATGTGAAATATACCCTTTCCCTGTCCTTTTTATAATTTACTTCTTTAGCAATATCTGATGGCTAAAAAAAAGTATATAGACTAAAGTTTTGAAGTAACTACTTTAGATCACATAAGAAATGTGCTGATCTAAACCAAAAAAAAAAAAACCCAAATTAAATACCCAGCACCCCAATAATTACTGGCTATCTGCTCTCTTCCTTGTTGTCCTTCAAGTCTGGATGGAAAACTTTATAATGCATCCAGACTTTTGAAACTTATTGAGATCAGCAAGAATCCTGGGTCACTGCCAGACTTGTACCTCCTCAATTTTTATTGCTTGGTTTCCAGAGCAGAATCCAAACCCAGTACAGCTTCCTTCAACGCATGAAAAGATTACCAAACTCAGAGCAGCAACTTCTACATAGAAAGTAGGGAGCTGCCTTATCCCAAGGATGTACTCTTAAATCTTGCCCTTGGGAACTTAAGCACAGTGGATTCAGTGTTCTCCCATTCTGAAGCTCTTTCTGTCAACAAAGTATGCTGAGAAGGATCGTTCACTTCCAAAAGGGATGGGAGATTTAGAGTATCAAACTGGGCAGGGGAGTGGGGTTGCAAAACAGAAGACAGGAGAAGTCTTAAGGATTTTGTGCTTATTTCTGTTCCCTGGTAAGAGCAATTGTGTTCTGGCTGACTGTAATAAAAGTTGAGAGACTGCTGTCTTCCAGTCCATCCTACAGTCACTTGTATAAGCAGCATACAGTAACAGTGCAGGAAAGACATTAGGCTGTAGACAATTATTAAGTCTGGACTTCATATCCAAGCTGGAGCTCATAAATTACATACAAGCTCCCCAGATTATCTCAGCTCAATCCTCAGAAAATAATAGAACCAGAGTTTCATGATACTTTATACCTTCCTGTAACTTGGAATTCAAATTACTCTTTGAGTAAAGCATAAACAAAGATTACTAGTACAGCCTAAATTCTTATAATAGCAGTGCCTCACTAGGAATGGAAACTTTTAAAACACTTTTTTTTCTCATTACCTAAGAAATGTGAATAAACAGAAAGTAAATACAGCTGTCAGAACACCAGCCCAAACTCAAGTGTTTTCAGAAAAGTGCTTCTCAGAAAAAAACCCCAAATCATAGTGCTAAGAAACCATCTTGGTTTCCTTCTTGGTCCAGTGAAGTGATGAGTTCCCACTGTTCTCACCCACTTGGCACCTTTTTCAGTGAAGCAGTGACAGATGAGAGCAGCATGCTGAGAGAAGGTGCTGCCAATACCTGTCACATTTGTTATATACAATGTATTTGCACAATGCAACACAGAAAGTACCACAACTGTATGCATGCTATCTCAGATGCAGCATTGAGAAAGATCTGAATACATATATACTGCTCATTGCACCCAGTGTAGCTCCACTAAAACTGGCACTCTACAGAGCATTAGAGAGGATGCCAAGACTAAAGGAAGATGGTATTTGCAATGGAGAGATCTTTAGACAGGGAAGAGAGAAGGTGGAAATATTTTCTGTATTGATATTCAAGAACATCAGAGAATACGCTGCAGGTCCAACAGCAGTGCAAGGCCCTCAAGGCATTGTAGCCTATGGTGTTTCGCGGTGGTTTGCTGGGTAGCATGCTTGCCTGGTAGTGTCAGAATTTTTTCTAAATTTATTGCCTTGTACAGATCGTTATTTTGTTTAGCTGCTGTTTGTTGAGCTTCTGGGACTGTTTCTTTTTGTGAACTTTTTTTCATTATGGATTGTGCTTCCCTTTATAAATATCTGGACATGAATATAATAATAGTGCCTTGAAGCTGTTCTGTGTACTGATGCACAGATCTTTCTTATGAAGTAATAGTGGAGACGTTTAGTCACATGCTGTACATAGGAGGTCTTCAAAATTCAAGACTGGTATTGATTGCATTTTTAGTGGTTGGTCAGAACTTTTAAACCAGCCTTGATACTGGTACTGAAGGAGTCCTACTGCTGGGGACTACCCATGGCTAACTCTTTCCTTCATTGGAGGGACCTGTTTTATACGTATATTTTAAAATGTAAAGCTGGAATCTTCCAGGTTCCATATGTAAAAAATGCTATACAATAATAGCTACCACAATTTCTGTGTAAAGATCACATTTTTTTTCTGCTTAACAGAAACTACCACAGGTTTTTTTAGGAGTCTAAAAGCAGAAACTATTTTTATGTAGAAAGACAACCTAATGTAGTCAAGCTGCTCTTCATGGACTGTGTGCTCCTCCCCTGGGACCAATTTGCTATTTTGAAGCAGAAATGGTTCTTGTAGGACAGTAGCTGCAAAGTACTGCATGCCACAACCTGCATTCTTATCAGCTGGTCAGCTTATGCATCCCAAATTCCAGTTTTTCCCTTTTCTCTCATAATAGAAGTTGAAGCAGTTAAAACTTTTTATGGGAGCAGCTGAGATGATAAATTCTGCCTGATGAATAGGCTGGTAATAGCCCTCATCTTACAGAGGGAAAATTAATGCACCAAGGTCAAATGATGCGGATTAAGATACAAAGAAAAATCAGAATAGGTGGAACATAAGAATTTCTTGATCTTATTTCTCTTCTTTGTCTGATAGATTAAAGATCTCGCTGTCTCACCTACTTGGTGCAAGAGAAAGCTGCCTTTTGCATTGTGGAACTGACTATACTGGCTGTTTTAAGAGCTGCATTCCAAAGTCATTAACTGACTACTCTATATTGATGCATTTCTCTAGATACCATTTGGACAGGATAACGTTTTATGACAGTCACTCAACAAGTAAAGTAAGCATTCATTAGATGCATGTGCATAATTATTCAAGCCCTTGAATAACGGTATGGTTTAAGAGAGTTAATTGGAATGCAAATACACATTCTAAGCATTTAATAATATTGATGTATGACATTGTTGAAACCACCTGACATGGCAAATAGTCAAAAGGTTACCCTGAGTACAGCCTTATTATAATTTTCTGAGACTTGCTTGTTACCCAACAACAACTGTGATTTTATGAGAGGAGCAAAGTATCGAACTAAATGAAGCTTAAGTACCTTAATTTTAATGCAACCTTCATGTATTTATATTATTACTGATTTCAGCCCAATAATCAATCCTGCAACAAAGCATGTGTGCCTACTATTTCAAAAGTGAACCAAGGAAACAAATAAATCAGTATCTTGTGTTTTACCAGCAGAATTGCCCATAAGCAAAAGCTTTTTGAAAAATTTCTGTGAGGCATCAGCAGAATATCTAATTGCATGTTAAAGCAGCACTTCAGTAGACCTACTTAAACCAGCTACCAGGTATCCATAACCAGCCACATTTTTTTTTATTTTATTCCCTCTTCCCACACATTTTTTAGTCTTTCTGCTGTTGTTATTATTTTGGATCACAAATTCTCTTTCTTTTTATTGTAGTAGATAAAATCAAGCTTTTTAAAAAGATCTTTTCATCTGATACCCTTTCTGTAACATGCTGTTTAAAGAAACTGAAAAAACTAAGTACACAGGAAAACATGACTAATGGCATAGTTTGGAGGAGGGTGGTAGGAATATTTTTGCTCTTCTGTATGAGTAGGAGATGAAATTTCAATAGGTAGTTCAGATTTTTAAAACACAGATCCTAGCTGCTTTAAAACTTTCCACTTATAAACTAAAATCTGTGGGTAAACTATATGTGCCTGGTAGGCACACGTTTTCATTAGATGCATGCTAATTTTTCAATATTAATTTTGCAGGCAACTAATTGTAATAGTAGCCAAAAATAGGCATCTGATTCACTACAACCAATTACATAAGATTTGTCATTTATGATTCTATATTGGAGGAACTTAAAACTGAATTTCTTCTTCATTTCAAGAAATGTTAAACCAGACTCCACCTGAAAACTTGTCTTTGATTTTTAGGCAAAACTTTCACATATCATCAAAAGGTCAGCAAATACTGAATGAAACTCTTTACACAGGCTTCATTGATTCAACATGTGCTCGCTAGTTGCTATTCAAGCTCATCCTGCTGTGCTGATGAATTAACAAGCCATAGGAGTTACGGTCATCCTAATTTTCTTCTCTCAGAAATTTAATTTCCTGCCAATGAGTATGTGCTGATACACCTACTGTTGGTTTGTTTGTTTGGTTTTTTTCCCCAAAGACAGGAATAACAGCCAGCCACTCTTAATGTTTTAATTAATGACCATGTTTTTCAAGATTTAGAAATTCCCTCTTGTTCTTTATTGCTTTCACACATAGAATTTTTACTGAAAGTATTTGTCCAATGACAAATTCAAGAAATTAATATTTCTGGTATTCTTGCAGTCCTGGAATCTAACTTACTTGAGTGCAGGCAAAATGACAGTGTATGGGACACTCATCATTGAACAACAATATACAAGAACATCCATCCCCCCCAGCTGCGTTAACTGAACTCTAAAAAGTGAAATAAATATATCAAAGAATAACTTTTTAGTAAAGTAGTTAAGATGTACTTAAGTGATTTTAAACAAGTTTTTATTTTCTTTTCTCTCTGCAAAGTAATTATGGGTGTTTTCTGTTAGAGTAAAAAATTAGATATTAAATGTAGCTTCTTTCTAAATGTATTTACAAGTGGGTGGGTATAGTCTCATGGGTTTGGCTTTCAATTGTAGTTTACAAGTCATAGGTGTTTATGGATAGCCTCCTTTTCAAACATTAAATTCCACTGAATTTAAAAAGCATTTTTCTTTCAAAACCACCCCATTAAAGCTATTGTTGCTATTTCCTTGTATCTATGCTCAGCAAAGCAAAAAGGACTGGCAACATTTGGCTAAACAGCAATGAGAATGATGCCAATATTTGATTCTTACAACATTCAGTGTGTAGAACGCTGTTTTGCCCAAAGCTTAAGGGACTAAGCATAAGGGACTTAGAAACCTACATAAGTCCTACAAATGCTAATGGATGTTTGGCGTGCTGTAAGTCACAGTGTAAACATGATCCTCCTGGCAATATTCTTTAACAGGTGCTGAACATCTGCACCTTTTATACAAGTTCTTTGGAACTATGGATGCTGAGAGACAGCTTTAAAATGAAGTTGTTGATTTCTTATTCTACACCTAGTTTCTCCCAGACTTAGAGCTACTCTGCTTAAGAGTAATATCAGAACATATTCTCAGGCAAGAGAGATAAGAATCATGAAAAGTCGTTACTGTTCAAATTAGGAGTCTTCAGTATAAACACATGTATATGATAAATGCATGGACTGAACATTGACAGTTTAATCACCTGCTGGCATTTTTATGTCTGGATATTTTGGGCCTTTTAATAAAGACTTCTAAATGCATTAGCCAGATAAGTTAATGGTCTAACTATCTCAAAAAAGAATTTTGTAAAAAAAAATCGAACTGGGCTCATGATGCAGGGTCAGCTAGTAAGAATCTTATGCCCCAAAATGAAGCTAATCTGGCTATATTTCCAAAAGCCTATCATAAATTTGTCTTTTGAATTCCCATTGTCGTAAGGATAGGTCTCCTCATTTTAAATTTTAAAGTGGAAGAGTGAAAATTGTTCTTAAATTACTGTGCTCTTTAAAACAATACTTGTCTTTTAAATAGTCTAGAGATGAAAACTTAAACTTGTTCACATTCACCCATTAAAAAGAAAACAGAATGTAGCAAACTACTATATTCAGCTCACAAAGCATACTCATCAATACCTTTACTAGCAACATAATCTGAAAAATAATTCACTTATTGGCACATTCAGCACTCCCTATTTTATGCATCACTGTCAAGCCCGATTGGAATCCAACCACTCAAACAGTCAAATTTACTAATTTTAACAAGCAATAGCCTCTGGTTACTCAGTTATCAGAACAGTGCCCTTACAGAGCCCGCTGCAAGGTGGATCAATGCAATTATCATCCACTGACATATGGCAAGGAGCTATGAGTGTTTTCACATGAGATAAATTGAATGGGACACAAATCATTGACTTATGTCAAGGATACCAGAGACAGCACCTGAAATACAGCAAATTTCAGAGAGGGCTGACAGGCAGTGAGTGAGGAAAACAGAACTGCATGTTGTTGATACTATTCTGGAAGAAAATCACTCAGCCAGAGTGCAGCTTACTATTTGCTCTGTCATCCAGAGCAAGTTAAGTAGTGTAGTGATCTGCTTCCTGTATGTCTTTATTTATGCAAGGGTTTGCTTGCTCATTTTCATATTCCTTCAGGAGGGTAAATGCCTTTATTCTGTTTAACAAGTAAGTTTGGTTAAATCTGATCAGGATTGCTGTAGTTGCTGCCCGTAATTTGTATGGAAAAGTAGCAAGTGTTTCAATAGTCAACATGCTTTCTACGCTCTTGCCAGCCTCAGCAATGAAGATAACCATTTAAAAGGCCTGGAAATGCCACTTTTTCTTTTTATTTCTTTTTTTTTTTTTTTTTTTTTTGATCCAAATATAGACTGTTATTTTATGAAAAAAGTAATAGTAACTTAATTTAATTTGAATACTGGAAATTTATTACAGCTCATTAAGTCCACATTTGTAAATGAAGAGAAAGTGGTTCAATGTGTTTAGTTCAGCGTATTTGGTACATAAAGAGATAGTCATAACATCTAACTTCAAGAGCTTCTGCTGCCTAAACCAGAAACTAATCCTCTTAAGCCTCCAGTGAAATTCAGGATGAAAGGGACAGATTTCTCCAGAGGGCAATTCAGGGTAAGAATTTAACTTAGGTGCTTTGAATTGCACTCCTCCAGAGAACATCCTCTTTCTACTTTTAGTTATATAGTGTATGACCAGCTTTCTAATTCAGGCACTTTAGTTAGGTGAGTGAAAGACCATGTATCTCCTATAGCTCCATGAAGATTTGGAATGGGACAAACATTTTCTTGCTAAATAATGAGTTCTTTGTAAAACATATTTTACCTTGAAAGAGTTCATGGATATGAGTAAAATTGACAAAATATAATTCTGCAACTGGGTTGACTGTAGGAAAGTAAAATTTCCTGGTGAGTGAAGGCTGTGCTTTTTATAATTAATACATTTGAATGTTATTTCATTTTCATCACACTTTTAGGAAATACGAATTGAATAGGCTACAAATGTGCAGAGGTTAAATATTCACAAGAAAGAAATGTGACAATGATAAATAGAAATATACTTGTATGCTATGTTAAATGTATTTGTCACCTTGTTTAAGTAAATGTTTGAAATAGATTTGCAAGTTGCCTTGAGCGTTACAGATTTGTTCAGATGCACAGTTCCTGAATTTCATATGACATATTATTATTTTTTTAAGACTTCATTTCAATAGCTAGTTTAATGAAGTTTAATCCTGCAAGCTCTTTTGTTTGACCCATATGTTTTTAATGTAAGCCATCAACTGTTTTGAGATAGACAGTGAAGTAGGGAAGTTAGCATGTGCAGAGCATAGAGTGAAAGACATTTCAGCTTGACAAAAGGTTCAGGCAAGCCTGATCCAGGTTTTGAGCAGTTGGAATCAGTGGACTGGGAAGGGTAGAGACAAAAACACCCAGTAAAGTTCAGAGGTTCATTTCTTAATTTTCAGCCTAACAGGACCCCCTGGCTGCTTTCTGCCAGCCCAGTTCTTCAGGAAAAATGGAAAACAACAAAAAGCAGCTGCCTAAGGATTTACTTTAGCACTTTCTGAATTTTCTCTCTTTTGCTTCCCTTGCTGTTGTTGACTGCAACACCAGTCAAAACCACCTTACTCTGAATTACCCCAGGCCTGGGCACTCCCTTTCCATAGACCATTTCCTTCTAAATGCCTTTTGGTTTTTACTCAAGTCTCCATCCATTACAGCCTCATTCTGAAAATCTTTAAAGAGAGCAGCTCTGATGAAAACTCTGGAGAAACAAGACTGCTTTCAGGCCTTTCATATTTGACTGGACAAGCAAGTAATGGAGAAGTAGACTTGTGAGAGTATGCAATGAGCTTACTCAGTAGAAAACCACAAATACTCAGTGACCAATCTCAACCAGTCTGGCCTTCAGCTGGCAGCAAAAAGATGGCTCAAAACCATTTTTTGCATCCAGTTTTGATGTGTTTCAGAGCCCATTGTGGCCTCTGGTAAGAAAGCACCTTCAAAGACTGCAGCCTCTAAGGTAGGCTCTAACTAGCTGGAGTGATAGACTCCCTCCATGCTCCTGCTAGCTAGTTTGGGGACCAGGGTTGTTGTAAGTGTTTCTTTAACAGTTCTGTTCTAACCTGAGGAATTTTTCTCAGAGGCCATACTGAATGTGTATTCATTAGCTATGTAAAAATCAGTTCTAGTGAAATGGAGATTATAAGAGAAAATTTGGGCAGCAAATACTTTCAAGTGTTATTAAGAATTAATGAATTCCAACTATGTCCCTATGCATTTTGCCTCTCATTCCTCTGCCTGGATTTGTTTTCGTTGATTAAGTTTCAGTTGGTTTTTTTTCCTGAATGTGTTGTAACACAAACCGAAAAGTATCTTACCCTATACCATGTCAAGATGTTTAGATGAATAATGGAGTGTGGCTATGGCCAGGTTTAACCATATCCATCTGTTATCAAGTCCTAACTTTGGTAGTGATAGCTAATATCTTAACTAAAAGTTTCCTGTAGTAATTGTTGATTTCTTTATAATTACTGATGTCTTTGTTTCAAGTAAGTTTACAATATCCTAGTGCTGATTTTATATATCTGTTATACCCAAATATACTTTTTGTTTCTATTGATAACATTATACCTTATGCTTTCTAAACCTTGCTTGTCTTCTTCCATCAGAAAACAATTACAGTTTCTGTCTGTTGAAAAGCTTGTGCAATTTTTGTGCTCTCAAGCATGGAACAAATTACTGAATTTGGTAAATTGTAACATTTCTTGGCCACCCACTCTGAGCTCAGAATGGACATCTTTCCAGTTCACAGTAACACGTACTTAATCAAATAAAAATTTAGTAGAACTCTGTAGATAACTTTTTAAGCATGAAGGTTAAAAATAATGTTATTCAGAATATTTCTGAGATGTGTAAATATGTAAAAAAAAAAAAAAAGAAAAAGAAAAAGAAATGTTAGATCAAGGTTATAACGTTTTTTATTTCTCAGAGCAGAAAAGCTTTATCTGAGTTTAAGCCTGCTATACATAGTTTTACCCATAAGTAGTAGGGTTAAAATGAATTTGGATATTGCTATGTTGCACAGCAGTCTCTGGAGCACAATTAACTCTCAGCAAGCTAATCTTTCAGGAGCAGATTCTTTTTGCTTTCTTGTATATAAGAAGCTGTTACCTAAGCATTACTGTACGGTTAATTTATTTCAAGACTTAAACAGCTTCTAAAGTTACAAGGCAAGGAGAGTATCAAGTAGCATCATATTAATATTCTGTATTCATATGTTGTATCAGGTAATTATTATTAAGAGACTTTGTGTTCAAATTCAAATACTTCCAAAAGTGACTTTAATAAAGCTTACACAACATTAAGTGTTGAAAGGACAGAAAAGGTATTGTCGTCAAATCCAAACAAGAATTAGAAATGACTGACATACTGATTTCTAAAGAACTGGATTTCAAAGCACTTTTACAGTATGGGAATCCCTAGCTAAAGTTTCCATATAATGAGGACTTCCTTACTGCATCTTTTCTACTGTCTTCCCAGGAAAAACAAACTGTAGGGCTTGTGAAAATAATCTCTTTTAAACCGAGTAAAGGAGCAGAGAGATGTGTGCAAACTTAATGTTGTCGTACACAAAGTATCTTCCTTTATTTTGAGGGTGATGATTTCAGCTGAGCATGGATAAGGATGTCTTAATATCTGGTACAAAGCTTTGCAGTGAAATATGAAAGAAACCATGATGCTTGCATTAAAGAAATTCAAGCCTATTTATATATATTTTGGGGTTTTTTTTTTCCAGTTCAACGGAGGAGTTTGTCAGTACCATGCAGAAGATGTAAAACTGGTTAGTAAGTTACCTGTAACTGTATGCGATTGAACATTGGATTCATTGGAAAGTCAATGCACCATAAAGCTCACAGTAATTACAAGGCAAAACAATGGAGCATAAATTCTGTCCTTAAATAATATTTTGCGGCTTCCCCAAAGCCATTTCTGTCTTAAATGGCAGAAAGTTGCTAAGACTTTAAGTACCTGACTTCAAAGCTGCTGTGTAAAGGTATTGTAAGGACAAGGAGAGGAAAAACAATTGGTCCAGAGAGCATTCAGATAAAACCAAGCCTTATCTCGTCTGTTGTACAGAGAAAAACAATTTAACAATTGTGAAGTTTCTCTTCCCTCAAGGATCTCGAGCCTGCTCGCTCCAGTTCTGCCCTAAGCTACTGTTCTACTATCCATTTATTCTCTCTAGCACCACTTAAAAACAGGTGAACATGGACAAGGAAGCAGCACATGCTGCGAAGACAAACCTTTGCTAGAAACTGCAGCTGAAAAAGGAGGAGGAAAGGGAGTTCAGGAACTCGGAGTACTGAAATGTTCTTGAAGCCTTTCCTTCCTCATACATAGCTATATCTTGCACAGATGGGAACAGAAAGCAGATTAATGGACAGATTCTGTCCTAGTGATTTTTCAAGAGACTGGTTCACCACTGGCAAAATATCCTTTCCCCCCCACCGCACCCCCCTAGTATTTATATCTTTAGTCTGATGTATTTTTGCAGCATACTGATTTGTCACTTAAATGGGATGCATTTATTTTTTGCATAAAAATCACTTTCCAATATGTTTAACTTGTTACTTTATTAAGTCAACCATTTTTTAAGAGTTAAATTTTAAACTGAAGTCATATATTTTTTGCAGACCCATACTTAAAAAAGCAGCTACAGCAGGATTAAGCAAATCCACAGATACTGCAAAGCAAGTCCTGCAGCTATGAAGCTATATGTAGTATCTTATTATTTCACTCATATGTAAGAGCCTGAGTCTGGTTAGGCACCAAACTGGGTATTATGAGCAAAATTGTATTGATTGTGTGCTGGCCAGGCCACTGAATGCTGCATTATCTTAATCAACAAAAGTATCAGTGATCCTGATTTTATGAAAGCAGTAGGAATGCTTGCTCCAATAGATAAAAATTTATATAATACTAACTATATTGTAAACCACAGAGATTCAAAAGAATTAAATTTACCATAGAAGTTTTATTCCCTACATTGTTCTCTAAATAAAGCTACAGTGTGGAAGGCAGTCATCTAGGTCAAAAAGAGACAGGAGAACAGCAATAAAACATGATATGGGATATAAAAAGAGGCAAAAGGTAGTAAATACAAGTTACTATTTTAAAAGTTCATGCAGTTGCTAAGGGGGAGAAAAAATAGAACAGGAATATCAATAGTGAATAGAGTAAGTAAAATAAAAGGTTTTTCAAAATAAGTGGTGTTTGGGTTAAAAATAGCATTGAAAACACTGTGTAAGGAATAACAGGAACTGTTTTCCAGCCCTTGTGAAATAGAAAGGTTGTCAGCTCTAACTGGGGAGGCTAAGAAGAAACATTTACTAAAGGTATACCATGTATAACCATCTAGCCTAGGTGCCATAAATCCTGCAGTTATAGAAAAAAACTTGTCCTGAAACACAATTAATATCAACATTAACAAGAAAACAAGGGATGCATGAAAAATTGAGGTTATAAAATTGCCCCAGTACTGGATAACGTGAAAATCATGACTTGGGAATTATATATCAACTAGATTGATATTGATTCTAAGTAAAATAAAGGAACAATTGAGCTGGGACTTTAAAGACCACTAATTTTTGCAATGCTGATTCTTGTATTACTTTTCTGGTTTTGTGGGATTTGTTTTTTCAGACTTTCCTTTCTGTAGTTGTCTGTTCTATTAGGCTTGCAGACCTGGTCAAAACAGACAGTCAGTATCATAATACCTGGATATCTCCAGCTTCTTTGAGAAAGCTCTCATTACGTGGAATGACAGGTATTTTGCAGATTAGGTTTAAAAGTGTTTCCCCCATAGAAGACAAATTTATGTTCCTACTGGGAAGGAAAGAAAGTATTGAGTTGTTACTGAGCAATTAATGTTTCCTGGAGACATATAGAGACTATGTGGAGTCATATATGTGAAGTTTGCAAATGATACAACATTTCTGTGGTAAGAAATGATGGGAAGGGTGTGATACTAATGCAAAGCAAGGTATGGATTCAGTTGATGACCTGATTGAAGAAATTGCTCAATAGCAGCCATGCAAGTGGAACGTATTCACTGCATCAACCCATCCTCCCTCAGGGCAGAAGTTACAACTCCATTAATCTCTTCCTTCTTTCTTCCAGTACATCTGGTCTTAAGAATGACCTGGAGCACTTAATTAAGTGGTCACAATAGAATACTGATATGCATAATGGTATGCATTTCAAAAGGAGTACCACACACTGTGCTTACATAGTTGGAGCTCTTGTGTAGAAATACAGTAAGTCAAAAAGGATTTTAATGGTCATTATGAGTAGATATACTATTGAAATTAATTTCAGAGTTAACTCAAGAAATACACCCCGAAAATGAACAATCTTAAAAAATATATGTAAAAAAATTGTTATTAAAAGAATGTGCTTTTTTCCCTGGCTGTGATAAAATCATCACAGTTCAAAAGGAGTATTAAAATAATCGAGTAGGAATAAAGGAAATTCACAAAATATATCCAGAATTTGGAATGTCAAGCCTTATGTCACAAAGAATAGCCTTATCCAAAAGGAAGTTGAGAGAAGACACTCTCTTTTTAAAAGTGCTTGTTCATGGGTGCATTTGAATAGTGTGAAGCAGGAAGAACTGTCTATCCAAAGACTGTTAACTGAGGTTAGAGAAATTAATTGCCTAATTAGGATACAATTTCCTGGCAGTCTGACAGAAGATGCAAAAGTGCAACTTCTTCTCATTCAGAAACTTTGATGTGAGTTGGAACAGTTTTCTAACATGTGTATGATTTAATTCAGCTTTTCAGAAGAAATCATCAGCCTGTGTGTACTGATGAATCATCCTAAATCTTTCAGGTGGTCTACTGAATCTTCCTGGGGCATTTGGCAACACAAATTTTTTTGGTCAAAATATTCTCATAACACTTGGTCTTACAAAACCGTAGCATTTATTAGTCTCATGCTTCAGAACCTCATTTAGTCATCTGACCAACCAGAAATTAATATTTGTTCCCCCTTCCCTAGGAATATTACTTTAGCATGACTTTCTAGATACTTTTCTCCTTTCTGAAACATCAGGGGTTTTGTCCAAATGAACACAGGATGATAAACGGGGGGGGGGGGGGGGGGGGGGGGGCGGGCGGGCGGTGGGCAGGGAGGTATTAGAATTGTTTCTTGGCTTGGCTGATACACTTGTCCCTCCTGCTCAGGGTAGAGCAAGCCTTTCTTCTGCCTTCTCTTTGGTAAGATAAATACATAAAGCTCCTTAAGCTCTGCAACACAAGGGTGATTTTCCAATTTTGGGATTACTTCTGTCTTCTTCAGTGTGTGGTAGAGCTCACCAGCTGGATCATCTGTGTATCTCTCTCAACAAATTTCCTGCCACTGGGGAGGTATTGGCTACCAATGGTCTGCAAGGCTTTTTGTTTGTTTGTTTGTTTGTTTGTTTGTTGTTAATATTCTTTCAGTGTGTTTTGGAGGGTTTTCTGAGAATCCAGAATTTTTGAGTAATTGAAATTGCTGTTTGTTAGCAGCAAGTCAAATGATACAGAAGAATATATGATGTATGGGTGGTTGACTTCAGAAGTCTAAAAGCCTCTCTCAGAACATTTTGCTAATGCCTGTGTTTCAGATAGGTGCCAATCTACAAAGCTTGTCTGGATCTGTAGTCAGTGAATGTGTTCTTCAGCAGACAATTCAGCCCACCTATTTTAAGAAGGAATTAATTATCTGTTGGTAGTTGATGGTGCAAATAAATTTTAGAATTAGACTATACTCTTTACCTTCTGGTGGCTAAAATTCAGTCAGCTGGATGCCACCTACTCTGATATAAAAGTCTAATAATGTATTTTTTTCTAATTGAAATATTATGAACCTAACTATTTACTACAGACAGGTGATACAGAACATTTTTTATTTAGACTATCTGATTCACTTTTCAGGAATTGCAGAGTGACCATGTCATTACGTTAACAACTACCACATAATTTTGGCCACACACATGACATAACCATTATGGTAGTTCTGTAATTATTAAATAGGAAAATGAAAATGGGTTTGTTGAGCAGCATCATTACTCATAAATGTTTCCTTTGTTATATACTATTATCTACTGTATTTTTCTCTTAGAATGAATACAATTTAAGATCAAAACAATTATGCCAAATGTAGGAAGTAATTGTACAATATCTGTACTCAGACATAAGATTTATAATAGATAATAAGAACACAATCAAAATACAATTACATATGCAATTTGTTTTGATGTACATGTTTTTGTGTGATAATGATGCTTTAATTCAAACCTTTTCTTGTTGGTTTTGTGGAGGTTTTTTTAGTCTCCAGTACTGTAAGCATAGGTTAAATTAAAGAAATGGTATTTATGAATTGCAGTCCACCTTTTGGGCAGAATTATTTTGTCCCTGTAATAAAGGAAGTGTGAAGCATTATGTGTCTGCTGCTATAAGCTGGAAGACCTAACCCTCAGGTCTGGATGATACTTTTACCTATTTGGGGTTTTATTACAAGATATTCATGCTGTGGAACTGAACTGTCATTAATAGGGAATTCCCCTGCCAGAACTGTGGTCTTGTGGTGCTGGGTGAGAAATTATAGTAAAGAGACAGTCCAAGATATGAAGGGTTAGGACTAAGGACTTGATAGGACTTTCCTATCTTGTTGTTATATATGGAATGATCGGCAAAAGAATGCTTAAACCCACCACGATTATGAGAGGAATTTGACTATGAGATAAAATTATGTAGCATATGCAGCATTCACTCCTTTGGCATATTGCCCTTTCATTTGGAGTCTTTTGGCAGAGATTTCCAAGTGGCATGAAGGGTAGGGGGGGTGCCATTGAATTTTAATGCTCAGAACCTGTGCTCAGCATGGTTTGAGTCACCTATAGAAACAAACATCTTAGGAGGCAAAGATGTCTAATACCCCAAGATTAAGTTTCTCTTTTTCTGCATGAATCTATGCATGTTTGGGGGTGGATGGGACAAAGGGTTACCCATTAACTGATGTGAACATAAGTTCTATTTCTAACCTGTGCAACTAGCTTTCTCATTAAAAACAGGACAATCTTCTCATATTTTATTTTAAAATATTATAAAAAAAAAATTTGTTAAGTAATCTGATCAAAGGATGCTTGTAAAAATCTATAGTATGAAATTAATGTAGCTTTTACTGTCATAGCTTGCTTCTTTATAGTGGTGGTGTTTCTGTGAGCTGCTGGAGTATGATGCAAGGCTTCTGTCCAGGAAGCAGTTAACACTGTCATCACATTATATGACATGTCTCTATACATTCCAACACATGATGATTTTGCTGCACCTGCCCAGTACTCTTTCATTAGCCTGTATTCTGAATTTTTGTACTAACCATTTCCTGGTTCATTTTCACTGGGTTTTCACAAACAAGGGCTAAACCGTGAGCGTGTAATTCTATCAGCTCGTTTTCATGCACAGCAGAGGTCTAGGTTGAGTATGCGCTCAAACTTTTCTACTTTTTCTGCTTTCTCCTACTATCAGAGTTAAAATAGCTGTACTCCAACTAAGCTTGAACTTCCTGTTAAAAAAGTTAAAGTAACTGCTAGGAAGGAAGAACTAACTTATGGGATGTCAGAGGTCCCTTGACGGTGCTAAACTTTAATGGAGGATGAGCTGCCTCTATTTTTCCATGCTGAGATGCCTACCTATTTTGTCTGCTCAGACTGACAGGTCTGAAAATGAATGATTTTTCCTCAGTCATGATGGATACCATTTCTAGACATATTGTAGCATAATGGACAAATAACTTCTCTTAAAGACTTGTCATATAATTTGAAGGAAAAAAAATTGTACCCCCGAGACAGACATTTCTATCTATATCCTCTGGGAATAATGAGACCTTAGAGCAGAGTCTAAGGCTAAGAGTTGGTTCAAAATACTATGATGTGATGTGCCCTTATCTTCTTTTACAGATAAGACAGGCAGACTGTTTCTTGCACAGAAAATCAAAGAGCAGGCTGTAAAATCATAGGAAATAAAAAAATGACAACTGAAATCTCTCCTTTCCTTTGAAAAATATTTCTTCCAGAAATTCTTCTTTTTTCCTCTCCCTATTCCTTGGTGACCCCCACTTACTTAAACTGAAGTGAGCATGGCTGAATCCTAAATGATTCATCTGAATATGGAAAATATAAACCTTTTGGTTATTTCTAAGTCTCTTGAGGTTTCAGAAATGCTTATTACTGCAGCCTCATCTTTTTGAGAATGTAAAAGATAGCTGTTTGACATGCTTCATTCATTAGCAGTGCATAACATTCACCTTCTGTGGGTGATGAAACAGAGAGGCATCTGCAGTTGGATGAAATGTGCGGGGTGACTTGGGTCTGCAGATCCATATAGACTGGCACAAAGTTGTGAGTAGCTTTTGTATTTGGCAAGACCATTGCATTATCCATACCAAAAAAAAAATCAACTAAAATTCCAGAAAGACATTTTAAAATTTGAGAAGAAACATACAAACAGGCACTTTTTCTTTTTAATTTTGAAATAACATTTCATCTAGAAAGCTGCCTAAAACTAAACAGCAGATTTTAAGGTTAAAATATATAGCTAAAAACAAAGTTTCATTTGACTCAAAACAACATCTGTTGTTTGTTCTAAGCAAACTATAAAAAGATTGACCCAGAATTGATTAAAAATTGTAGTCTCACCAAGCCAAAAACTAATAACAATTTTTTTTCCAAGATCTAGTGAAGTACTTCTTAACATTATATAATAACATATCTAGGCTGTATGTGAAATCATATTACAAAATCCCTATTGCACTTATGAGGAAAATACTCCTAACTGCAGCCCCTAACTACTTCATATATGTCATTTCTCTTGAAGAAGTATGATTTTATTTACTGGAAAAGTGTCTTTGATGAACAGACTGAAATTAATAAAACACATTAGTCTGTTTTGCTTTAAGTGTAGACCAGACTTACGGGGTGGATCTGTTTCTTGTATAGAAGGTGTGAGTTGGCTGATCACAGAATACTGAATTCTGTGTTTGATTTGACTCACAGGTTTTTACACCTTTTCACGGAAAATTAAAAATAAATAAAAAAAGACAGGAAAAATGTGATAAAATCATAGTTTTTACTTCCCCTCACTCATTCTTTGGGTAAAATACCTCTTTATTTCAATGAGCTTCTTGCCTGATAGGAAAAAGGAATTGTGAGTGGATTATATACAGCATCTTCCAGCCAAGGACCATAGTGACCTAGGATGCATAAATCCTTGAATGCCTGAATTTTCCCAGAGTATGTTTTCTACTGTGTTTACTGGGATGCAGAAAAGGTAGGGCTGAAATTTTCAAATCTTGCTGCCTAACTGCAGAAAATTCAACTGTGGCTGGGTACCTGGAGTGTTTCGAGTGTGTGGTGATAGTGGAATTTAAGTACTTCATTTAAAGGCTATTTGAAGGCTTATAAAACTTAGTGCTGAGTGTCTTTAGAAAGAGATACACTGAGAATTAAAGCTCCTAAATTCCATCTTTTATTGTTGCTTCTTAAATTACAGTGGAATTGCAGTCCACAAATTAAATCATTGACCACAACCCTCATTAAAAGTCAATATTTATGGAAATTACTGCATTCTGGGATCTAAGAAACTGAAGCATTTCTCTATACACAGAAAAGGCAATGACTATTTCTGTGGCGTACACATCAATATTTTAATAGCACCACTGAGGCGAATTACCTCAATTATAACTTCAGCGTCTTACAACAAACTGTTTGTACATCTCTGAAAAATATTTTAATTTTCTTCTTTTTTTCATCATAATGCTGGAAAAGACATTCTTACAAATGTAAACATAAGTACTAAGCTTAAATAAATCTGTATATACAATAAATTCTTCTGAGCTTCTAGAAGCTAAAATGAGTTAACAAAAATGCAAACCAATTCTGATGGAGGACAAAAAACCAACTGACCGTGGTTGCTCTGGTAACAAATTGCCTTTCTTTATGAGTGTGTAGGCATGCATGAATATGAGAGGGATATCTGTATATAGCTCATAGCTAGCTGCATATCTGTACATGTCCACTTGCGTGTGCATCATTCCCTCTCTCACATTCCCTCACATGTTACCCATGGATCTATTTTTTTTCCTTTAAATTTCATTAATCATCCTTGTAAATGGAATACTTCCCTTGAGTGACATTTTTATGTTAAAATTATATTTGATTTGAAAAGCAACCTAATTATAAGGTAGGCTTCCTGTAAGCTATTTAAGTCTCACCTCCCAGTGGAATCATGGAACATTTAGAAAAATAATGAATTACATCTTATATAATCTTTATTGCTACTTTTTAGAATGAATAATATATTCAGTTTGGGTTGAAATAACATATCCCTAAGGTACAATTCGTTTCCACAAATTAGATTGGTCCCTCACATACAAGATTATTAAGCATGAAGAAAAAAGTTATTGGGTTCCATGTGCCCCCTAGGAATAGTATTTTTCCCTTCACATCTAAGCTTTAAATGTAGCCTGATTCAAGACAAATCTGGTAAATAGTTAAAATAATTATACGGTTGCTTGGGCTTACCTATTAACCTTTTTTTTAAGATCCTCCTTTTTTGTTTTGAATACATGATTGATATATACAGCTCAAAGTGAAACACAAAAGAACAGAGATATTACTGTGATTCTCTGTTTTTATAGGTTCTGGGTGTAGTTTTCATTCTCTTTTTAGCTTTACCCCTCCTTTAGTTGATTAAAAAACCTAGTGTGATTCACTCTGATTGTCAAAGAAGGGCTGAGTTATTCTTTCTAGACAAAAATGTGATTATATCAGTAGTATGAAGTGGGGTGAAATGTGTTCAACACAGAGTTACCATTAAATAATTTGTGAGTCTGATAGTTCCTCTGGAAAAGGCTTGAATAACAAGTTAATGTGATGAATCATGAAAAATTATTTGTAAATGATGGAACAAAAAGATTCTTAAAAATCATTGCCTAAGACAGTCTTGTGGTTCTCAGTGTGTTCTCTTTATAATTACATTAAATAATTATTTGATTTTTTGCGTGAATGTAGATGTATGTACTTGTTCCAAGTCACTTTAATATGTTGAGAAAAACAACTACTACTGCTCAGAGCTAAAAACTCCACTGTAAGTTATATTTTAAAAACATAGCTATATTTAGCGTTTATACTAAAAAAGTATATCACAATTGGATCATGTCATATCTGTTGATTCTGTTAAAGAGTATTAGTTGATGTAGTGAAAAAACAATATAGTTATTTTTTTAAGTGGGCTGGTAACTATATCTAAAAGCCATGTTGAACTAGAAACTTAAAATTCAGTACTTTTGAAACTAAAGTGAATATCAAAATAATACTTCCTTAAAATTTTATTTTTCTGAGATTTTTCTACCTTTCCTATTCTTAAATGACTTAGTTTCCCCAGGTTAGATTATCTTGTATTCTGCTAGTACCTGAATTGAATTCAGCTGCTGAATTGTATGTCTATTCATCCAATCGGTTCGGTGCTACAGGTGGTTGCCTCAGTCTGTTTTTCACCAACATAAAAAATGCATGTATTTTAGCTTTTAGGTAGATTTCTACTCTTACGGTTAAGATTATCCAAATGAGCGCTTCATACAATGTCAAAATTATTAGAATATCAGGTGTCCCAGAAAGTTCCAACTGTTTTTTGTCACTGGTAACATTTGGAGAAACCTGATGCAGAGGATGGCTAGAATTTTAGATCCCATTTTCATCTAGCCTTACTTACACCTGTCTTAAATGGTACAGCTGGGAAGAGCTGGGAAGATCTGGCATATGTAAGGTCTTACATTGTTGCTGCCATCTTAGCTAGGAAGAAAAGATTTTAAGAGGTAAATAAAGCAAAGCTACTGCTATAAACTCATCAGAATTTTTAACGTCTTTACAGATCGACAGTAATACACTCTCAGTAGTCTTGGATTTTTTTCTATTTTCTTTTTCTTGGAAAAAATTGTGTTTCTGTAAGGGAAGGTATGAACTTACTAAACTTTCACCAAACAAAAGATATTCTGATGGTTGGAGAGCTAGAAACAAATTGGGCAGAAGGCTCAACTGCTTGCTCCTTTATCTTACTGTAGATTTCAGAAGGGTCAGCTGGAAGTTGAAGGTAGGGATTTCACCCAAAAAGGTGAAGGTAGAAGGAGGTCAGGCTCCCAGAGCTGCCCAGGGAAAGAGATGGACTTCTCTAGCTAGCATTTTGGAGAAGAAAACTTACAGTAGTATCACAGTTCTTCAACTGAAAAAGAGTAGAAATGGAAAGGGGAGATAAGAAAGGTGAGAAGTATGGTTTTAAGGAAAAGTATCTCACATTGTCCTGTACATGGATACTATGACTTGTATATCAAGGAACCGTGTATCCATTCTTTGATAGATAAAATCATTTTTACCCAGTGGTCAGACCCTAGGTATTTGCCTAGTTAATGCAGTGATATGTTAAACTCAGCCTATAGTATGTATATACACATGTAGTATAGGACAACAGGGTGAATCATACCTCTCTTCTTTCTGTGCTTGAAGATGGATTTGCTTTTCTTTTGCTTTATATTTAAGGATAAAAGTTGGAACTTTTTACCATAACTGAGGGGCTGTTTTTTTTGATGGGGAACAGCAGATTTTGATTTAAGAAAAGGCTGCTTTTTTTTTAAGAAAAACTCAATGTGTGAAACACTGAATCACTCCCAGGAAACTGCTGCTATTCAACCCAGCCACAGCTGGAACTAATTGCAGGTACCTCAGGTGTGCGGGGGAAGTGGAGCATGGCAGGGACTGCTGGTGTGGGGAGAGATGAGGCTGGCTGTAGCGGTCTTTATGGTTCCCTCTGGCCTGGGTGCTCCAAGGAAACCTCTCCAGGTACAGTACAACTTCAGTGTCATAAAACTAAGTGTTTCTGCATGAAGCATGTTCTGAAATGTTATAACAAGGCAGTTGTGAACTCTATGCAGTTCTGGCTCAGTGAGAAGCAGAAAGTACCTCAGTGACAGAATATATCTATTTATTGCTGTGTTTCCAGCCAGATGGTTCTTTGTGTGCTGCAAGTGGATAAAGTGTGAAAGCTTTGTGTATTGCTAACATAAATTTGTCTGTTAAGAGATAGATTCGGGTCCTGGTGCCTCTCCTCTAAGTTCTTCCATGTCTGAGGTAGTTTGCCACAGCATACCAGTCCTAGTGCTACTGGAAACTGCTCCCCTCCAGGTGAGACAGGTGAGATGCTGTGCCATGTGGGCCAGCTGAGGGACAGGACCAGAATTTGGTGTCCAAAGCAGGGACCCTGAATACTTGGTACTTGTTAACATAAATTAGGTGCTCGCGCTCTCTCTCTGCTTGCTTGGATTGCTTCTGATAAGAAAGCTGTTGGCATAATCTTACTGGTTTGTTTGAGTTTTCATGACTTGGACTTTGCTTCTAGGAAGGCTCTCTGTACTCATCTTGTTTCAAATTTTTCTGGTTTAGATTATGGCTATAAGTTAAGTGAGATTTTTTTTTTCCTAAACTTCTTGTGTTGTTATAAAGTAATTTGCAATTTTTGTTTGCTGTTTAATTCCTTGGCCTCATAATGTTTTCCTTGTCCAGGATGATTTATTTATGGCAAATACCTGTTTTTCATTATCAGTGACTGTGCATTCAAATTCTATACTACTTGTGTCATGCCAAAATCTCTTTGTACTTTAAAGCTGACCACAGGTCTGTGAAAGTGAGATGAGCTTACAACACGATGTTTTGAACAACAATAGCTCAAGAAACACTATTGTGTGTTGAACATAAATGCCGTGTATTTGTCAAAGATGACTTAGAAAAAGAGGAGGAGCGGGGAAAAGGAGAATATAAAGAGAGATTTTTAAAACGGTGAATATGGTTTTGGTTCCTGGATCCTAAATCTTTGAAAATGCAAAAACCAGAATGGAATTTGTAGTGCTGATTCCTCTACCTGAGTTTTGGTTGGCATTTGTGTCAAAGACTAGCAGTTTTTACAGTATCAGATTTTGTCACCATTCAGGAAATACCAATTGGATCATACGACACTTAGGAGAGTTCAGCAGGCAAGAGGGTTACCTGGAATAATGTTTATTCATGTCGATACTATATGTATGAAAGGTTTCTGAAGTTTCTTTTCTGGTTTATGTCATGACTTAATGTAATGCACTGCTATTTCAGTTGTGGTCTCTTTTGAAGAGTTGCTAATGGTTGTGCTTTTTAATATAAACCTAAAACGCCAGGAAGACTATGAATTTCATCTTCTGTCTGAAATAGTTTATGAATTTTTCCCAGTAAATCCCATTTCCACTGAGGTCAATGGAACTTTTCTGTTGACTTCAATGGCATTACGTTTTTCACCCTTAATCTGTGCAGGTGACAAATAGACCATAGCTTATACATCATATGTTACCATTCCAAAGTCGTCAGAATGCCTCTGAATCATCATAAGCAGAATTTCATGCACTCTATCATATCTTGGCCTTCTAGGAACTTGAATTAATGCTCACAAAGACTCAGCAGTGGAAAAAAAAAAATGGTCATCTGCTATAATGAGTGTTTGTTACCTGACACACTTTTGGCACTGGATTTATCGAAATGCCAGGGCTCTGTTTGAATATGCATGTCATTTACAAACCCAAGGCTTGCTTTTTATTTCCTTAATGACATCCACAAATAATAAAGCTGCCTGATTATTTTAAATCTGTATTCAAAAGGAGAAAAAAAATACCATTCAGAATTTGAATTTGTTTTTGGTTAATAATATCATTTTATTTGTCTTAAAAACAGAACACTTGGGATGAACAGTAGCTTTATTTGAAAAAAAGAACAACTTGGAACTTTTGTAATTTGGAGGAGTTGTATTTCCTTCTGCTTCTACAACTCAGTAGTTACAAAATGGGGAAAGAATTCTCAGTTTTCTTGCAGCTTTCAAATTTTTGAAATATTGCAGAGCAGGAACAAAAATTAAATGCGAATTATATGTATTACAGAAAAATAAAGCCAAGGTCCAGTTCTTTCTGTTGTATTCTGGGCATGTGCCAACTATACTGAAATAACTTTTATTGCTTTCCTGATATATTCAAGATGCATTAATTCTTTACCTTTATTCTGTCTTTGAGTCATTCAGTTTTAAAGGTTGAATGCCATTATTGCTTTCATTGGGGAATTCAGGAGTTTTTGTTGGGAGTTTTAAACTTTTTTCCTCTTTTTTTTTTTTTTTCCCCCCCTTTTAATTGCATTCACTGCTTTGCATTAATAATTTCCGAGGAAAGCAAGAAAGGGCCCTAACCTATTCTAGGGGAGAGGTGATAGAATGGTAGTAAAAGCCAAAGTCCTAAGTAAGGACGTGTTTAGAAATTTGAGATACCTTTTCAAAGGAAATCATATATATATAAAGAAGGAAAACTTTATCTTAAAGAAAATCCTCTGCCGCACACTTTACCATGTAACACTTGAAAAAGCCTGGTTATTAAAAAGAATGCACCACATACACTCAGTGTCATTAGAGTGAAGGCACTTGAGCCTGTTTATTGTCACTTAAAACAACTGGCTGTACTTGACTCTGTGAAGTTTTATATGTCATCCTTCCTCACTGCTTTTCTTTCCATTCCTGTCCCTAATGATTTCTTCAAGAAACTTGACAGATCAATGTGAAGGCTTCTTCCTGCGGTTTTTACCCATGCATCTCACATGCTCCTTTCCCACATTGTGTCAGCTTCTCCTGCTTGCTGCTGCTGCTATAGAAGCCCAATAGCCCTTTATATGTCAGGGTTGTCTGTGGTCTTAAAAACTCATTCTGTCTATTCAGTCCAGGTTATTCATAACAGGCAGAACAGTTGAAGTAGCACAGTAACTTCTTAGATACTAGCCCAAATGTGCTCCGATTCCAGCATCTAGGTAATGTTTCCTGGCTTTATCACTGCCCCAAATTCAGCTAAGCCGTATGTTGTTGCTGGACATGGTATTTTGCATGAAATGTAATGTGTGAACCTACTCGGTAACAACGTCTCACTAAGATGAATAAATGCCAAAGGCTGGCTTTTATTGGAGTCAGTGTGATGGCTGGGGCGATAGGTTGTTTTTCTTCACTTCTGTATGATGTCCGTGATTCCAGTAGCTTTGTATTTTAATGACACTGCCTAATGGCCTAATGCTTTTCTTTTAGTCAGTAAATATACTGAACAAATTGCATAGAGCAACCAGGGATATATTGGTTGAGACGTAGGATCATCTCCAGAAATGACTCAGAGTTAAATGGCAAAATATCTGTCACCCTGTTTGAAGCAGTATAAAAGGATTAACTGCAGCTTCTTTTTTGTGTGAGAAGATGTATGTGCTACTGATGTAGTTATGTGCTTAGTAATCTTTTTGCTTATTTGACCATTTTGTATTTAAAAGTGAGTGATAATGTTCCAACCAGTTTGTAAAGTGAAAGCTTTACCTCGGAAGTCCACAGCAGGAAAGTGTCTGCTTTGCAAGGCACTTTGTGTTTGCAGTTATCAACCAGCAGGAATGCTGCACAGCTAAGGCAGAGCGAGCAATACTAACCCATAAAGACTTGTCTTTGTTATTGTAAGGATGGTCATTGGACCAACAGTTGTGCAATAATCTCCTTGTGTGACAATAAACAGTCTCATTTATCATTATCTTAACAGTCTACAAATTATGCTGACTAAATCAAAATATACAAATTGATGTCATAGCTAAATAAAATTTGGCAAAAAACAGTTCGTGCTGAATGTTCATGTGATTTCTACAATTGTCAGATGAATTATTACTCTGATATGCAATAATATAACCATATAAATGAGTTGACCAAGATTTATAGCAAACCTAATCTGTGTTCCACTTGTAATTCATGAAAAGGAACAATCACATTCACTCTGTCTGAGAGCATCTGCAAATTTCCACTGACTCTGCCTTTTAAAGTTTATTACTCCCTTTCGTGTAGTCTTTGTGCCTGTAATATTAAGCTGTAGGAGGATAAAATTTAGCAAAAAGAATATTTAAAATAGAGCTGTGGTATCTGTTTTGTTTTGACGGTGTTTCTGTGTGAAAGAAAATTAAGAGCATAAAGGTTTGGAGTTTAATGACTATACGTACTATGTTGGAAATCAATATAGAGTCCCACCCCAAATCTGTGTAATGCCTATAGTTCCTGTATGGCATATTATATAAAGACATAAAAGGCAGTCTGTACTCCTATTTTAGAAGCAAATTGTACCATATAAATTGCATAACAAGCTGCCTAGATGAATGTTCCAGGCTCTCTTAAGTCTGTAAATAAATAGTGTGTTTTTAGAAGATATGCAAAGTGCTGCTGTCACTTTTCTTACGTAGTTCTGAGTAGTGCAAGGAAATTTGTTCCTAACAGGGTGCTTGAATACCTAAAGCAGAGCCAGTGCTTGAAAACTATGTTATGTTCTATAAGGTTGTTTCAAATGTTAGCACCTCTAGTCCTCTCATGCTTGAGAAACAGCTTATGTCTGAACTTAAGTTACATTTAATGTATAGCACCATCCAGTACCTAAAGGGGCCAACAAGAAAGTTGGAGAGGGTCTTTTCACAAGGGCATGTAATGTTAGGACAAGGGGGAATGGCTTTAAAATGAAAGAGGGTAGACTTAGATGAAATATTGGGAAAAAATTCTTCCCTGCGAGGGTGGCGAGGCACTGGCAGAGGGTGCCCCATCCCTGGGGGTGCTCAGGGCCAGGCTGGACAGGGCTGGGGGCAACCTGGGCTGGTAGGAGGCATCTCTGTCCATGGCAGGAGGTTTGAACTAGTTGATCTCTAAGGTCCATTCCAACCCAAACCGTTCTATGATTCTATTTAATTGATTTCTTCTCCACTGAGAAAGGGTCTTGCAAGACCTTGTACATTTTCTGTCCTCTTGCAGAAAGACAATAATGTCACTTTCTGTCAATTTTAGAAATGGGTAAATTGGCAGTAAAGTACTGAATAATTTCACAAGGTTTGAACAGCAATTGTAATTAGGTCTAAGCAGAAAATTCTACTCCTGTGCTTTTTAAACAAAAAAGTTTAGTTTGAAATCTATAACTTCACAGAATAGTGTAATGAAACTGTTAGCTTTCTGATATTATTATTGTTGTTGGAAAGAAAACTACCATATGTTATGCCATGATTTGCTTGAAGAACCTATATATAATTCAGAATCTAGAATAAGAATGTAACTACCAGTGCTCAAAAAGCCTATATGATTGTAGGACAGGTAACTATGCTTCCTCTGCAGGAAGATGTGAGAGAAGGATTTTTCTTTTTCTTTTTTTTTTTTTTTTTTTAAGTTGTAGAAAACAATAATGTAGTGCTTTTTCCACTTAAAGATTTAAATGCAGCCTTATCAGCTTTATGAGAGACAAAGACTATGGACCATCTGTCAAGACAGATCTTTAATATATCATGTATAAGCTATGGAGAAATAATCCTCAAATGGTTATTTTATTGATCAGTCTGATGGCCAGCCTGTCTCTGGGTGACTGCTGAGTTTCTCTGGTTTCAGATTATTCCTTTCTGTAGGTAGCACTAATGTGAAGATTTAGCTTGCTTTTTTTCGTTTGTAACAGGTATGGCACTGTTTTATCCTTTAGTACTGATTATATTTTTAATTTTATTAGATAGCTGATTACTCTGTAGCTGCTGGAATATACTTGCAAAATTAAAGCAATACAAAAGAACGCTTGTTATTCAATAATGTATTTCAGAATTCTCCTGCAAGTTGTTCCAGCATCAGAAATTCAACAGCTAAACCTCTCACACCACTAAGACCAAGGTCTAGACTGGCAGTGGGTACTTCTACCATGAAGTTCACATATTCATCATTGACACTATTTTCATTTTTCATTCATTCCAGCCTTATGATGTTTCCGGAATTCCAGTTTCACATACACAACTCTCAGATGTGAACTTTACCAATAGCTTATCCGAATGGCATGTGTAGTAAATCAGAAGTAGACAGGGCTAGCCATATTTCCAGTACTAAGCCATCAGAGGAAATGTCAGAGTAGAGCTCTGAGTTACACACACAAAGATTTGCACCACATCAGGACTATTCAGGTAGGTTTTAGACACAATTGTGATTTTTGCTTCAGCTTTCCCTTTGGATATTTTCCTATTTATGCAATGGTGACTGAAAATAAATTGTACTTTTTGTCAGAGCATATGATTCAAATGTGTCATTTTGTAGAGTGCAAACACCTATAGCTGGAAAGGTGCCAATTTCACAGTAAGCCTTTTACAACATATTTGAACACTGAAATAGTATAAAGGGGTTATAATTAGTCTTTTTTGAACAATTTTTGTGATAGTTAAAGGGCAAAACTCATGAAAACACTAGAAAAATAAACAAAACATTAAGGATCTGAACATGGGAAGCAAATTCTAACATCACTAGAAAAGTAAGAGACAGCTGCAAGGACTTTTCTTTTCTAAAATCCCTCTAGACATATTTACAGAGTCTCACATTCAGCATCATCAAACTTCCAGCACCCACAGGAGAGGTAATAACTTATGATGTACTGGTGACCTGTATAACTTCATGTCATACTGCCATTCCTCCCCGTCCAGTTGATTGATTCCAAAGTAGTCATCAGAACTGATTTTCTCCTGCAGTGATCCAGCTTTCATACCCAAACTCTTGTACCAAGGTCAGTTAATCTTTTAGAGATGATCATTCCTTGACTGCACTAAGATGTACTGAGTATGAGGGAAACCTGAACTATAAAGTCACGTTGCCTGTTCTGGCAAGGTTTCCCTCCAGATGCCCTAATTTCCAGGATGATCTTTCCATGCACAAAGCATAGGCTGCCTCCCAGCGCAGGATATAAGGTCAGGCAGTCTACAAATCCTTACTGCCTCTACAATAGGTGGTGTCTTAGTATGCGTTTAGGAACACACTGAAACCACCGCAAGAAAGGATTCAGTCATCTATTTTACCTGGCATTAACGCTACAAGAACAGGTTTGATAGGTGACATAGAAATGGATGATGCAAAAAGTGCCAAACTGGCCCACAGATCAAGTAAGTGCACTCTGAAGGATTCTTCAGGATTTCCCTCAAATTGACCCCAAGCGTTTTCCTGCAGGAAGTCAGCTAATTCTCTTCAGTGCTTCTCCGTAGAACATCTGCTTTCAGCTTCTGATGAGGAAACGTGAAGCCAATGATGTATGGTACATATAGAAGCATGCATTTCTGTGGTGCTGTAACTGTAGCTTGGGTGACTCATCACAGGGAAAATACAAAAGACAGTTAAAAAAAACCCAACAAAACAACACTGACCACCATAACTTGTGTTTTCCTCTTCTTTTATGTGCTCCTTCTATTCTCTAGTTTTTATTTGTTAATGTCTTCATTGACTTTAATTAGGCTCTTGCTAAACTTGACTTTGCTGGCTACAGAACAGGGCTTGCAAATCCTCTGCAGCTTTAATCTGAACTCTTCAGAAGAAACCAGTGCTTTCCAAATGAGACTCAGAATGACTAGAATCACATGTATGACTATCTATAGTGTCTGAAATGGGTTATATTACTTTTTTTCCAAGTTCTAAGATCCTTTCCCCCTTCTGTCTTGGGACCTATCAACACTTTTTGGAGCTTTCAATATTTCCTGTATGGGATATAAAAAAAATAAAAATAAATTGTTTTAAAACCTATTTAGAAAGCTCAGCACTCTGCATTATTGGCCATGGAGTGAAGCGTGCCGGTGTTACAAAGGTGCAAGCACAGATAGGCAGAACACTTGCTCAGAGTTATGTGATCAAGGATGTTTCTTTAGGCAGGTATGATGCCTGCTTCCTCCCCCAGCTGTCATCTGGAGCCAACTAGTTGATATAACAGAGATGAATAAACACTGGTTGTGTCTTCCAAAACAATTCCCTTTCCTGTAATGGTTTCCAAAAAAATGTTTCATTATGAAAATTTGATCATTGTGTAGTATAGTGTTCCAAACCTGAGGATTCTTAGATTTTCACAGGAAAAAATCAAGGATGCAACTTCTTGCCTGAATTTTCCTTTCTCAGATATATATATTTCTTTGTATTGGTATTGTAGTACAAGTAATCAGAATCCAACTGAATATTTGTAATAAAATATTTCCTAGAGCATGCAGGCACTCTTTAGCTCAAGAGATTTGATTTCACTCCTGCAGGGAGTCAAAATAAGGTAGAGCTGGTCAATGCCTTTTTGACATCATTAGTCCTAAATTGTCATCAGCACTTCAACAGTTGGACTGCTTTTGCCAGTTCTTTGTTGGTGGTCCAGCTCTGGTGCTGTGAAGCAGTTGGTGACTCTGTGACACAACAACCTCCAGAGAGGCCTGGGATTGTCACAGTCAACG
Source organism: Falco peregrinus (assembly GCF_023634155.1). Classification (NCBI taxonomy): domain Eukaryota; kingdom Metazoa; phylum Chordata; class Aves; order Falconiformes; family Falconidae; genus Falco; species Falco peregrinus. The sequence continues at coordinate 18,955,368 of NC_073733.1, forward strand.
TAACACAATGACATATTTTTCCTGTTAAGATATGCCACTTTACAGCTGATGGAAAGCTCCTGGAAAATGGGAGTTATGCATATATTATCCACAAAATAACACTTCAGCTGTTCTGTCTGGGCATTGTCATATTCAGTGCACTCATGAAGAATGCAGTTTTTCTTCTTTTCCTTTCTTTTCATCCAGGAGTAAAATCATCGTACACGAATGATCTAGAGATAGTAAAAACACCAGCTGATAAAAGTAAACAAAATTTCTTATTTCATTGAATAAACAGTGAAACTTAAAATAAACACAATGGGTAAATGCATTTTCTTTTCTTTTTGAAGTTCAGATTTTAAAGGGAAACTGTAAGATGCAATTTAGCTGTTTTTTTTAGAACCACATATCTGAGATTGTACTCTTTAAATTAGCATACAATTAACTTCCCATAGAACCAGAATTCATCCTGCATCCTGTCCCAAGTACATCTCTGCTAGGCAACTTCTTAAAATTATATGGCCACACTCAAATAGCTTTCACCTCTCCTCTGTGTTTTAAATTTATTGAACACTGCTTTCTCCCTCTTTGAAGTAGATGTTCAAAAGCAATGCACTGAGTATAAAGGCTAGGGACTTACCTTGGATAAAGGTGCAGAGTACTACTGAGCTCCAAGTTATTGCAGTCCTGTTAATTGTGTCTGAGTGTGCCTGCCTGCTGCTTGGTACAATGCACAATACAAAATACAATCACGTGGAATCCCTTTTGTTAGGCAATAACACTCCATAGGTTACAGGAACCGCATATCAGCGGGCGGTCAGGTGTGTGTGGTGGGGGTGTGAAGTAACCCTGGCATTTAAAAACATTTATAGTTTTGTGATTTGCACTTTTTTCAACTAGCTGTGTCAATTATCCTGACAATTTATTTTGTTAATAATTTTCAATTTAAGAATAATTTGGGGGGGGAGGGGTAGCTTTATTCTCTAAAGTTTTATGCTGACTGTGTTGTAGTTCAGCTTGCTTTTTGAAAAACTGAATGTTTTGGGAGTGTTGAGCCTCAGTCTCATATATTCAGGCGATTCAACATCACAGGACTTACACATAATTTGATTTTATATAGTGTACATGTATGAATCTCTTTGGCACCCATATAAACAACTGTCACATTATGCCAGCTTCTCGTCGCCCTTGCTGGCCAGACAAAGGGAGGGATGCGTGTAGCCATGAGGAGCTGTGGAGACTTGATGCAGCCATCCACAAACTTCAGCCTGCTGATTGACATGGCAAGTCTGATTTTTGGAGGGTGTTCATGTAGTAACACTTAAGTTGTCATGAAACATAGTTTCAGAAACTCAGCTGCAAACCTGCAGATCTCATACAGAGGGAAGATAAAAGGTACCCACCGATAGCCCAGGGGAACTTGCTTTATGCATTTGTAATGACACAAATAAGCTCTGCCTCATCTAGCACAGCATATCATTCATCGAGGGAAGTGCTGGAAGTGATCTGTGACTGCCTTCTGTCAAGCACAAATGAGTGGGACCCTGATTTACTTCTTCCTATGCTTATTAGCAATGAAAGCTGTATATTGACCCTCATTAATCCTGGTTGCAAGGTACCAGTGCAACTTGCAGTATACTAATGGCATTACACCTGCCATTCTGCTGTGCATTCCTACTTTCTTTGTTCTTCTGGGAAGGTGGAATACTTGAGTATCTGGAAACACCAGTATGTTTCTTACTGCAGCTCCTGCTTTGGCTCACCAAAATGGCTGTAGCTTGAGGGGGACACAAGAGGGGCAGGGTGATACATAAAAAATGGCATTAAAAGCAGATTTTCTTGACTTTCTTAAGAAAAGAAAACAAATGAAAACAAAACCTACCATAGCAATTTTGTGATGGTAAATTATTAAGATAATACATTATCTTCATTCATTACAGCCTAAAAGTACTGCAGTGGAAGCAGCAAAATCCAAACAACTTAAAATGAAAATCAAAATGTTATTGCAAATCATGAGACTGTGAAGGGAAAAAATTACTACAGAGGCAATAAACTGTTATTGTTTGTGCTGTAAGAGCTTTCTCTAATTTCTTGGGCTAACAAACAATCCCATCTAATTACAGAAACATTCTTCTTGATTAGGGTTGGCTAGTCCTTGCTTGCATCTTACTGTATTTCATGAACAGATGAGCTAAGAGTTCTTGGTGGTGTGACAGTCTCGGACAACTGTTGCTACAAATTTGCATTTAAAAAAAAAATAAAAAATCTGAATGGAGTTCAGCACCCTCTATTTGTACCCTTCCATACTACAAATAGTACCTTCCATACTACAAATCAACCTACTGGCTGCTTTGTACCAGCCAGTATCCTACTGCATCCCTTTGGGGAGAGCCTTGCATAGAAAAGAGAATAAAGAAAAAGTGTGGTGTTTCCCATATAGCAGTCTCTTTCCTCTCAGAACTCCACCAGCAGCCATCAGTCAGACTTCAAAGCTCCGATCACTGCTGTGCTGTGCGGGGTGATCTAAACAGGGACAGCTGCCACCAGTTCTCCAGAGAAGCTGAGTGTGAACCAAGAGGAGCCCTCTGCCCACACTGCAGAACTGCAGGCAGAGTAATGCGTTGACAGTGAACTGCAGCCATGGTGGAGGTAGCGCTGCTTTTGTGCTCCCTACAGAGCGCCTTACTGTAGAAACTGTTAAAAATGGTCAACAGTGTCTAAAATCCTTTGAGCACAATGTATCATGTGAGTTGTAACGGTGATGAGGCAGTAAATGCACAGTGTGCCTATAACTGCCACCTCATGCGATAACAAGAACTAAAATGCAGGCCTGATACCGAGTACAGTTACTTGGTAATTTCAGGTAACAAAGAGAATCTAATATTTTTAAACAAATGATTTGAAGCTCTCGGTGTAATTTCCCAACTTAGAAAGCAAAACAAAAAAAGGTTTTGTAGGGCATTCATTTCAGCTTTACTGTGTTTTTTTTTACCATTCTAAAACTTTCCCCTTAAATACCCAAAAAACCCCTGATTGTCCTGAAATCTAAAATTCAAACTATTGGAATACACAAGTTTAACAAATAATATGCCAGTTTAGTGACTCTACCTGGCTCTTTTGTTTTCCTTTGGAAGTATAACAAAAAGCATCTCCTCTGTAACTGAAAATCACTGACGGGAAGTCTCAAAACAAGCTTTAGATTAACGTGGAAGGAATGGAAGCTGTCACTTTGTTACAGCTGGACTTTTTTCTTTCCTCACACATAAGATAACTAGTTTAACAGTTGTTGAGATCTGAACTGTACTGTTGTGTTAACTTAAATATTATGTTCTCCATATTAGTGTGATAAACTGAAAAGGAAAAATACACTGGTAAAGGAATCTTTTATAACTTATCTTGATTTCAGTCTCATCTAGATGAGTTTTTCCATTAAAAACACCTGAAAGTCTAATGATTCAATTATCCAAGGTGCTTAAAAAATGGTCCCCTTCATTGAATATATTTTTTTTTTTTCTTGCAAGGAATTTCAAGCCTGCTTTAAGTCTGATCATGCTTAAAGAGTAAGAAATTTTCAGTTGATCGGTGATGTTACATTGTAAAGACAGATCTTCTAAAGCTAGTACCATTTAAGTGGAATTTTTAAACTTTCCAGCTAAAAGTATTTTTCCTTTGGGAATGTCAACGGATCTAAGTGAAGCTTACCAGTTTTGTTGTACTTCAGTAGTGAAACACTGCTCAGGCCCAGAATATGCTCAAGGACCTAGAATAGATGAAGAAATGTGGGATTTCAACCTTGCCACCTGAATGAGGTGAAGTTGAATCTCAGCGTTCACAGTGAGGCTACAAATCACTTGGATCTGTAAAGCAGATTCTAATAGCATTGAGCACTGCATGCCTGTCAGTAGGGTGTCACATCACCATGAAAATAATAGTAGCTAACAGGCAACAGTAATTATATTTTCCTAGATAAATTTCCCTTTTTCAAATTCAATAAAATCAATGTATATCCCCTTTTGGAAAATGTGGTACTATAATTTTCTGTACTTCAAAATAAAAAGAAAAATATGACATATTGAAAGATCATTTTCTCATTTCAGAGAATACATTCTTCTCAAAAAAACAACCAACCCACCCCAAAAAAACTAACAGGCGAGAGTGCTGAAGAAGCATTCCATACAGCAGGAACATTTCACCTGAAAATCCCAGTTGCAGGGGTAATATTGAGATATGATTAAAGACAAAGGCAGAAAGGAGCCATTTAACAGTTCTGTTTTCTGGCTCTGCTTATCAAAATTATCTTTAATTAAATTAATCCATCATTAATAACTTTTACCTTTTTTTCTAATTTTAAAAAATATTATATTTTATGCAAATACTTGGATTATTTTTATAAGATCTGTGGCAGTCTGGGCTCTCTGCTTTATCACAGTGACACTTGAAAACACTTCTAAATGAAGCTTCTATCAGTGTTTTTCATTCTAAATTAAATTTTTAAGTCAGTGATCAATTTATTTTTCCTCCACTGTTCTTTCTGAACTGTGATGCAGAATGACAAGCTGCAGAGCATGTGAACTTTTGCCACACAGAAAATAGTATGCCTGCATCTAAAAGGGCAAATCAATGCCAAAATTATAAATTATTTCCCAAGTATGAAGGTAACATGAATATCAGCCTTGGATGAAATAAACGCTAATCTTGCTCATGTTACTCATGCTGCCTGCCATGGTAAAGGCAATCACCAAATGGAAAAAGCATAGCATTAATAGCTGGGTTATTTGACTTCAGTTTTCTGTTCAGCTAAAACTTGTATGGGTTCAGGTAAGTAACTGTGTGCCAGTTTTGCCACGATTAAAAATGGGTATGTCTCCTCTCACTGAAAATACTGTGAAGACAGCACATTTGAATTCTGAGCCAAGATGACATAACATTTTTTTGTTCAACTTAGAAATGTAGCTGATAATAAAGAATGGGTAAAAATCCCTGAAGTTACTGAAATATGCTATTTTCAGGATACTGCTCTTCTTCTAGAGCAGAATTTTGTATTTGTCAATAAGTTTAGTTCAATGTAAGTACATGTACCTTGTATTAGATTTGCATGCATATATGCACATATGTGCAATGTTTATTTTAATTTTTATATACTGAATTTTTACATATACAAGTTACATACATATACCATTTTGCAGTACTAGTCTAAGATTGTGTGTATGCCTAGATGAAACTGCATCTTGTTACACGATCGTATTTATTGTCAGTTCAATAGTCAGTCTAAGCATTTCTTCCTACTTATATAGTAAACAACATACTGAGGGGAAGTGCTTTAGTGTGCAGATGCATCTGAACTCTCTTGAGAAATAAATAATCAGTACTATGCTGGACCCTTCCCTCAAGAGACAGCACAATTCATAGAATCGTGGAATTATTTAGGTTGGAAAAGACCTTTAAGATCATCATGTCCAACCATCAACCCAGGACTGCCAAGTCCATCACTAAAAAATATCCATGAGCACCACATCTTCGTGGTTTTTAAACACCTTCAGGAAAGGTGATTCCACCCCCTCCCTGGGCAGCCTGTTCCAGTGCTTGACCACCTTTTCAGGGAAGAAATTTTCCGTAATCCCCAGTCTAACCCTCCCCTGGTGCAACTTGAGGCCGTTTCCTCTTGTCTTGTCGCTTGTTACCTGGGAGCAGAGACTGACCCCCACCTACCTGCAACCTCACTCCAGGTGGTTGTGGAGAGTGACAAGGTCCCCCACATCTACTTTTTCCCAGGCTAACCACCCTCACTCAGTTCCCTCAGCCACTCCTCATAAGACTTGTTCTCCAGACCCTTCACCAGCTTTGTTGCTCTTAAATTCACTTAAATGGGTTGTTCCAGAACCATATTTAAACTTCCTAGATGTAGAACAACTTCCAACACTTCCTGCACAGAAGACCTTTATAAAAAAAAAAAAAGCCTAAAATAGTCTCTTCCTCTCTAAGAACTACAAAAAAAAAAAAAAAAAAAAAAAAAAAAAAGCCAAACCAAAAACCACAGTATGTTCCAATATGTCTACTTAGGAGCAGCTGGATCCCTTGTAACATAGTTTCCTTCTGGAAGCATTCACCCTTCACTGAGCATTTCAGGCACCTGTATTTCTAAGTTAGATATTTTCCAGATATCATTAGGGTTAAGAGTATATTTTCCATTTAATACAATGTCTTCTTGATGATGTGATCATTTCTGTAGTTTCTTGTTTGTAAAAAAGCAGCTAATATTTACTGCGAAGGAGAATTTTGAGTACGTACTTTGGTGTATGGACAACTATGAAGTCAGTATGAATGCCCAGCTTGGAGGGAAACTTTTCTTCCTTCCTCTCTTGCTAGTCAAAAAGAGGCACCTGTACTTACTGACAAACAGGTGACAAAAATAAAATGTAACAAGATAATGATGATGAGAACTAGTGAGATGAGCAAGGTAGCCCTAACTAGTAAAAAATAGTGGGTTTGCTTATTTTAAGGTACTTAATTTTTCAATAATGAGTAAGGGATGAGAAGCATTCTCCATTCGTGTGAGTGGGGCAGGACACAGGAGTACTTTAGGTAATGTTCTAGCAGTGGGAATGAATGGCAGTTGCTTCCTGTAGAAGGGAAGGTTGGTGCTAGTATGCAGAAAGAACAGAGATACAGCCTGAATAAGTGGGATGAATGTCAAATGTGCTCCCTATGCACATTTGTGTGTCGGGAAGAAGGTTAGAGGTCAGAAATGGCATTCTGGTGAAGGATTAAGAGCTCTGTTTAAAACAGGCTAAGCTGCAGCTCAAAACTAGGTCCATGTGATTAGATAATCAAACAGGCAAAATAGAAGAAAATCAGTCTAGACCAGAGAAAGCAGCTAATAAGGATAATTAAATTTAAAAGTGAGAATGGTTGCAGACAAAGCAGAGAGGAGAATGGGAACCAAGGACAGAGTCTTCTGAAAGCCCATAGGGAAATACAATGAACAATGAAAAAGAGAAAAAGGCAAAGCGGGTGAAAAATATAATCACAGAAAGACAAGACCTTAAGAAGAAAGAGACAATGAAGATAGTGAAGACATCTTACAGGTTGTGACAAGATACTGAGCCAGCCTGTGTCCTGAAGAGGAGCTGTTGGCAACAGTTCTAAAATGAGAAACCAAAAAGGTTTTCAATCTCCATATAATTATACCTTAGAATACTAGTTACAAGAAAGTAGAGAACTGTACACTGAAAATGCAGATTTGCCAGGTGAAAAAAAATGCAATTTGAGTCAAATTCCTTCTCCCTGTTGGATTGTATTTCCAGAAAACAGACAGTAAAGAAATTCTTAATGTGAAAAGACTTGGTGCTATACTAGATTAAATGAGAGGAATCCTCTTGGTTCTGCAGTTCAGGCATTGAGCAGAGGGAGTTTTCTGCATTTGGCTCAGAATGCAAAAATCTTAAAAATTTAAACACTTTGATGAAAAACCTATTGGAAAGTTGCTGTGGGAGCTGCCTTTTAATTTTTCCCCCCAAATAATAGCTCAGTTGGAAAAAAAAATATAAAACAAGCAGTTAGTTCCTTGCTTTACCTCATTGTTGTGGGTAGGTTTTTTAATACTCTTGTTTCCTTCATGGACAGCCTATGTGGGTTTACTTTGGTAAGCATAATTATTTATGAGCAACTCAATTTATAAAATATATGTAAAAGCCATCAGCCACCTGTCATTTTGCATCTGTAGCAAAGTCCTTCATGCTCCCTAAAGAATAAGAGTCCAAATTAATCCTAATGCAACTTTATTGGCTTACACTTCACTGACGCCTGATGCTGTAGACAACAGCACAGATTTAGCCTCAGTCATTTTTTTACAGTATTCCTACAAAACATTCAGTAACTTCACTGAAGGCAATGATCCAACACCAAAATTTGGTGCCTGGGAGAGAGAAACAAAACCAGGCAATTGACCTTCAATCTCACCGGAAAATAGGTCAGTAGATCCCTCCTTCCAAATGCCCGTCTTTTGCTGACACTGAAATACTCAGCGGATGTTTATCATATAGGTTATCATGAATCAAGATTGTGATGTCACTTCTTTCTTTGGGAAATGTTTGTTACAGTTTTACCTGTCTGAGAGTAGTGTAAGTCATCAGTAGTTATATCACCCAGAGGCTGAGCAATGTAAGCTAAGAGCCAGGCTGCACAGGGCAGTGAACGTCAGATACTGCTGGGAAGAGAAGTGTTTGGAGCATTGCAGGTATCAGTGCCATGTAACCTTAGCAAATTAGGCTCTGGATTTTGAATAGGTCAGTGCCTGCTATTCGTGCAACAGGGATTTACAGCCTTCCGATTTCTTTCTTAAGTTTTTATACTGTTCTTCTTAAGATCAAAAGGCACACCAAGAGGTGTATTGTAACAAGAATGAACAGGCTGACTATTAACTTAGTGCTTTTATTTCTAGACTTGAACAGAAAATAAAATGGTACTTGAGGCCATAGGGGTTTGAGTCAGTTGGAATGCTAGAGTCTAGAGAAAGGGGAGTATTTTGTACCCTCAGTCATTTGAAAAAAAAAAAAATAATCTAAAGAAAGTGCCTGCAGGCTAAAACATCATCTTCTGTTCAGTCTCAAACAAGAGAAAAATGGGAAATAGCAGGTAACAAAGTGGAAGTTAGCATATAAATACTTCACCAAGTTCTTATTTTAATTACAGATGTTTATTCTTCATGAAATCCATAGCAAAACCACCGAGCACAGTGATCCTAAAATGTTATGGGTGGGTTTTGTCATTATCTGTAACATGGCTGGATCAAAAGACGTCTACTACAAAGATGCCTTTAAAACATTTTTTATTTTAATTACATTTATCCACTCCTGCCACAATCTGAGAGTTTCCAGGATACTACTCCTATATGTTTCCCAAGACCTCGTCTTACTAATTTGAGTGTTTTCATGATGGGTGACTAGCACTAGATTTTTTGCAGAAGATGAACTCAGGGAACAGCAATACAGTAGGGCAGGCTCTTAAATGGCTAAAAGTGCCTCAGCTTCTTCGCAGGGAATACTGTTTATCACTTGCTACATATAGTAGGTTTAGTATATTAGTTATAAAAGTATTACACAGTATAGCAGCCTTCTTTCTAAAAGTGTTTCCTCTTTATCGGTGATGCCAGTGAGCTTTTAAGCACTTTAATGAACTTTTTAAGCAGGTCTGAAATTTGGATGCTAATCATAAAAATGTCATGTTTGCAAAGCAGGTTAGATGTCAGGACAGGAAGCAAAACTAGTACTTCAATAATATACAAGGTAATAAGCAGGGACATGGACATTTTTCCTAATAATAAATATTATTTATAATAAATTATTAATATTAAATCAAGTTAATTGAAAACAAGAAATATTATTTTATTTCTCCATTTCCCAAGAAAATTGAACCACACAGCTAAAATTTATTCCTTTATCTCAACTATTCACATTGTTGAATGGTTTTGGTGCTTTTCATCATTTTCTTGAGGCTTTTGATCTGAATCTAACATTTATCTCTGGCCTTAGAATTCCAGCTCAACATGGTTTCATAAATGCTTTTTTTTTTTTTTTTGACATTTACAATACACAAAACATCATTGTCCTTTTTCACTTTTATTTGTGCTAGTGGTCCTATAGAAGTACACAAATTTACTTACAAGTGAAAGGTGATGATAATATGTATTAACCTGATAGATCTCTTACTACATTTTACTACTGCTCCAGCTGTACAGCTGCAGTTGTTTGGGGCATTATGTAGTCAGAGACAAGTTCTCTGAAAAGAGAGACAGGATGATTTTAACATCTTTACAAAGACTCCAAACACTGATAATTATTTTTAAAGCAAATAAGCATGGCAATGCCAAACTACTATGAAAATAGACAGTATTTTCTAGGAGTCTCTTCTTATATTTATTTTTATTTTCAGTGATGATGCCTGGTCCCATTTCATCCTTCTCTTTCATTCTCTTCTGAGTTGGTACCTCACTTGTTTTCAGTTTGCCCACTAACTATTGCTTTTGCAGAATTTCTTTCTGAATATTCCCAGTATGAATCTGTCTTGAACAAACACTAGAAAGGAAAATGTTCATTTTATCTCAGGATAGAAATTTTTCTCTGTTGGGTGCTTCCGTTTGACTTACCACCCCCTGAAGTTTTAACACATTTTGACAATTGTTCTAATTCCAATCCCTAAAAAAAAAAAGAAGCACCATTTCACTGTGAATGACAGTGGAAATTTTGCAGTTCATTTCAGAGCTGCAGGTAATTAGTCAGTCATTACAGTGTGCTTCAGTTAGACGGCAGAACTTGGTGCCATTTTCCAAGCTACCCAGTCATGAGGGCATGACAACAATGTGTCATTTGCCAAGGACTGCAAAATGAAACCTTTCGGTTTAGTATGGTATAAGAAAAAATTAACCTTTACAATAAGCTCTGTGTTTTAATACTGGTTCACGTCTGAAACTGCTATCAAACTGTGCCTTGACCACAGCAGGGGAGTATTTGATTAACTACCAACAAGAAAGAATGCAGCAAACAATAAGACATCAAAGACGGCAGCTTTCTGACAGCGTTTATTGAACATTGATTAATGAATGACATAAATGAAGGATGTATAACCTCCAGTATATTTAAAAGGGCTAAACAAGTGAAGTTCAAAAGAGTCATTAATTGGTAAAAATAAAAAGCAGTAACTTAAAAATATGATTAAACTTTCACCTTTGCTATGGTTTACCAAAGATCAGTTGTATAGGTGACATAACTAACATTCATATTGCAACTTTCTTTTGTAATGAAAAGATGTTCTTAGATGACTTTAACTTTTAGGGAAGACTTATGTTTATTTCAATAAGCACTAGAATAACTCTTAAAATACCAGCTGTACTGTAATAAACACCAGTCCTTGTTTACTGTTATTTTTTTATCATAGGTGGTTACTGTTGAATTTTCAATGACAAAACTGAAAAGGTTAAGGAAGAGCAGAAATATTAGAAATATCAGTGATCTGAAATACAGTGAGAAGTAACTGAATAATATCTAGTGCTTAAGGAATTTCGTTTGTGCCCTTGGTTTGTCACCTATACCTAATGGCCCAAACGTGTACGTAACATACTTCATCGCAGTCGGTTCATGCAATGTTCAGACCAGTGCTAATCCTCTAGTTTGCTTATACTTCTCCCATGCACTGCAAAAACCCATTAATATTGGGCAAAGTGTGATGATGTGGTCAGAAGCTCAAAACTGTGAGAAAAGTAAAGCTTGCCCATTTGTGCTGCTTTTCCCCTGGCAGCTGCTTGCTGCTGGTGCTCCCCTTCCAGCCTGTGTTCCTCACCACTCAACAACATGTTCTGCCATAAATGAAAACGTACCCACACGGCTGGCTCCTTTCATATTTCACACTGCATAAGCTCCGTCCGGCTGGAGGGAGCCAAGACCAGCATCTGAGCGCCTCACACACAGACATGTACCTGGTGGAATTCACAGTTCTGAATTAGATACCCAGGTTTCTTTTTTCCACAGAGGAAGGGCTGGTAATGTGCTCGGATGGAAGCCAGCAAGTTAAGCGGTAGGCTGTGCGATCTACATAATCCATAGCGAGTGCGGGGCACCAAGGTTTGCCTGAGGGAACTGAACAAGGCACCCAACCACAGCTGGAGGGAGGCACGGGCAGCACTTCTCTCACAAAAGATGGCCACTAGAGTCCCTCTGGTCCCCTTTGCAATAGCACAAAACCAGGGACAGTCATCGGGATTAGAAGAGGTCGGGTTCGGCTCCCTCTGCCTACAGGGATTGTTCAGTCTCTCAGAAGAGTCCTAATTACTGTGCTATGAAGTATTCTATGGAAGAATACTCTTGGTCACTCCCTGATGTTATTGCACTTGGCATTAAATAATTAAATCTTTGCTGGAGAAAAGATGCAAAGGTGGGGGATGGGAGGAGGAGAGAGCGAGCACACCAACATGACTTTTAAGCATAATGTCTGAGAAATTCAGACTTGTATTCTCATTCTTATAAACGCACCCACATGTCACAATGCAAAAATGAAGGAGGGAACATGCACCTCCCCATCACAAGTAGCTTTCCCTCTCCTAGACAAATTAAATTTTCTTTTAAATAAATGTTAAGATATTTTTGGGAGATTCACAGAATGTCTGTGGTCGCACATGCTATTAGCACGTCTTTCCTGTAGGGAGGGTCAGACACCTTCCTTGAGCAGAAATGCGTTGGTGTCCCTGAATAGTTGGGTATGGAGATAAATCCTTCCAGCGAGGCTGCTGAAGAGTGCAAGGCATCTCGGAGGGAGAGATTTATATATGTGATCTTGATGCTTCCAAAGTGAAAGTTTAACAAGTGATAAGGCAGATGTATGGCTGAAGTATTTAATTTTATGACAATGCTGTAAGATAGAGGTTTGTATGAGTGCTCTTGAGTCTCTGCTATATGAGATGGCTATGTTGTTTTTCTTATTTGGGGCATGACAACAGATGGGGAAAAGCTGCTCTATTTGATGTCAATCAAGTTTGTGACTGAAAACCTATACAGTTCTACTGATACAGCTACTTAAAACCACACAGTTGTACTGTTCAGGGCCGGGGGGCATAGGGTGTTCTGCTGTGAGTGTGAATTTTGTCTCACTTTAATGCTGGGTAGTAGGTTTTTTTGATTTTTGATGCATGCATCTACATATAAAACATACTAGAAAGGTGCTCTTGGGAATGACTTCTTTGGTGACAATTGTTTGATTGCATCTGGGGTCTCTGCCGGTGGTAGCATAAGTATATATGGTTTTCAGAAACTGTACGTTAAGGCAGTGATGAACGTTCAATAAATGTTATTTCTGAGCTTTTTTTTAACACTGTAATAAGACAAAGTGATATCTGTAGTTAATATTTTCTGTGTGAGATTTAGTATGTAACCTAGTAATAAGAAGTTATCTTGCATCATTCCAAGATAGTAAGCTTTCTGCATTTATCGAAAGTTTGGGGGGCTTGAGAAAAGAAAGATCTTTTTTTTGAGAGTTCTAGCATTGCCTCAGTCAGGCTAAAAACAATGTTTCACTGCTTTTAAACCCAGGAAAAGGCAGTTATAATTAGTAATGTTAACTGAAGGCTTTCAAAGACTCTGTTACAGCCTGAGAAGGTTTCAAGGGTTAGAGAGGGCAAGGTGACAATTTCCAGTGTTATGATCCTATTAGTACAGAGCACTTAAACTAATCTGTGCTGTGTTAAGATTAAGTTAACACGAGTGCTTAGAAATGGTGTTGAAAGTTCAATAGGCAGCACTTAAGAGTTGATGTGACCTGAGAGCTTCTGCATGGCATGAAAAACCTCCCTGGCAGTGGCTGATGCACGAGCCTTAGTCAGTGCTCTGGCTGCAGGTGCACCATCATGTTTTTGAAGGGAACTTGCTGTACAGCAGCTCTAATTGTGCTGTTTGTGGCTAAATATTCAAAGTACCTTAGTCTTATTCAAAAGACCAAAGTCTCTCTTGCTGAGCTACCTGGCTTGAGTCAGTCTGGAAATCGAAGTCCATGCAACTTGCTAGATTCATATACAGAGATTTATATTTGAATATAATAATAGTCTTGATTTGGTGTGCGGTCTTCAATCCCTCATTATCCCAAAGAAGGATTCATTTCAGTGGCCAAGGAAGTTATCTCTGCATATAATTGTATTTTTTGGTATTCCTGTGACTCAAAGCCACATTATAAGTGCAAAACAGGAATGTAATGTTTTGATCTAAAGTAACAAATACAAGTGAAAGTTATTAAGCTCCCATTCATCTGAATTCTGGCAAAACCTCTGGTGTCTTATGGTGACATTCTCTGTCTGCAGCTGTGTTGCAGAAACCAGATGGCACTGCAAAGCTTTACATTTTGCACACTCTTTGTGGTACTGCATGAAATTCAACTACAGTTACATTATGAAGACAAACTCTTCTGTATTCATCTGAAGTGGAAGAACAGGAAGCTTCCAAACTTGAAGGAGAAATTAGTTTAAATACTCTAGCTCCAGAGGCTGATAATGATCCCTTCCAGTCTCAAATTGCAGCATATCTTTACTTTCAGAAGTTCATATTGTGGTAAAGAGGTTGTTTTTAACTGAAATTAGCATTTGTCGCTCGGTGTGATCTTTGCAGAATTTTCTGTCTCTTTCGTGTCAAGACATGCATACGATACTAATAAGCCGCCTGCAGCGCTGTCTGCTCGTAAGATCAAGATCACCACCATGCTGTCTGTCTGCTGTCTGTCTTAAAGGGCTGCTCTTTGACTTGGACATTTCTCCAGGCCCTCACGTGTTACAGGCTTGTTCTCTGTGGGTTTTCTAAGGAAACACCTGTCACAGCAAACTGCATCATCTCAAGTCTCAGTCAGGGCAATAGTTTTTCAACATCCCCTGTCTTGACAACTGGGAAGTTGGTCTTTCATGTATCCCGATGCTTGTAGCACCTCAGTCTTGTTATTGTTTTACTGCTGCCTCCTAGCCATGAGGTGAGCTTAAAACTGCATCCTATGCTCATCAGAATTGTGCTTTCCTGTCTGTGTCTCTAATTATTCGTTGCCCTTTTCTAATTGAACTGCAGGATCTTTACATCCATGATTATTCCTATCACATCATACCATGAGCAATGATAGAAAAAAATGTGGGACAACTTCTTATAAGTGAATTTAGAAAACAAAGTGATGAAAAAAAATATTTCTTGCTGACTATTTAGGCAATCTTAAAAAAAAAAAAAAAGTACAGATGAAACCACTAAACTCACTTAGTTAATAAACTAGTCACATATGTAAAGTTCAGCTATGTTGACGTTTGTTATAATCAGGAGATTATTAGAATACAGCAGATTTTAAATGCAATGTCAGTGACTCACTGAGCCATGAAATAGAGTATGTCAAGCCCTGACCATTCTCTCTGCTTCCACCGCTCACCTCTCCAGTGTGCGTGAATCCTGACGCTGGACTCTGGGGTTGGGGGTGCTGGGCAGGAGCAGCTGTCAGGTATAGATCTGCAATCTACACCAATCCATAGCCTGACTGCTCAGGCCTCTTGGCTCTGTTGGTTGTTGGTTTGTTTGTTTGTTTGTTTGTTTTGTTTTGATTCTGCAGTAATCTATGTACCTTTTTCTCTCCAGATCTCCAAACTTACGACACTAGTTTTTCTGCTGGATTTCAAGAGTGTATTACTCTTAGAAGATTTTTCTTCTATTACTGCACTTATTCTACTCTATTTGTTTCTAGAAACTCTTTAAAAGTGTAGAGATTTAACCTTAGCTACAAGCTTTTGCTAATAGCGGCAGGGGCTCGCACAGATGTGTCTATTTTTTCCTCTAAATTGGATGTTATAATCTATGTCTATAAACATAAAGCTAACACATGAAAGAGAAATTAAGCTTGATATTGCATGAATACTATCAGTTTGTCTTAATTTTATCTATTAATCCTTCATAAGTAGTTTCATGACATCTTTTTAAAAGAGCCATTTTTCTCAGCAAAAACAATAGGTGTTTGCTAAAGAAGTAATGACACATAAATCACCTTTCCTCTCCTGCAACCACTTCCTTCCCACTGAAAGTTCAAGGCTCTGCTTTTCCTACTGCTTTAAGTGTGAGGAGTTACACCAGAAGGACTTGGTATTTATTTATAGAATCTGTAGTAAACTGATTTTACTCATGATTTATCTCAATGCTTGCATTCTCACACCAACGTACTCGAGCACAGATGTGTGCACCCAAATAGTCTGTCCAGCATCACCTGCGCTTGACACAGGACAAAAGACATCCGCTACTGAATCCTGTCTCCCATTCCCTCGTGTCTCTGAGGTTTCTGTGTGGCAACAGCAAACACATTTTTGCCCTTTCAGACACTTTGGAGTCCACAGTTGCTGTGGAGTGGGCCTTTGTTTCCAAATCTTAATCTCCATAGGCAGGGTGGGTGCCATGTTGTCATCTTCCTCTTAGAGACAGACCCATCTATGTGATTTCTGTCAGCTTCCTGGTGGGCTAACTTGAAAAGAAGCAGGCTACGTGGCATGCTGTTGCCCTGCTTGCAGAACGCGGGGTCTTCTGGCAGCATGTGGTCTGTGGTCGTGCTTGTCTCAGAGTGCAGGATTTCTGGTTTTGACAAATGCAGCACATTCCTCATTTTATTACTAGGTATAGTTTCATCTGTTATTAGTATAGGACATTCTTTTCAAGTCTTGTTCTGCTGCTTCATCTCATGCTTACATGCACACGTTTCTATTCATAGTTCATTCATACCAATCTTCGTACTTCTACTATGAGTCTTGGAAAGGACATTTAAGCAACGTGCTGAAATGAATAATTTAAATCACATTAACATGTTAGCATTTTTAAATGCATTATATACCAGCCCTGAGATACCACCAGTTTTACAGAAATTGCCCTCCTGAATACAGTAACAAACAGTGCTCAGTATGTAAATCTTCCTACCCAGACTGTGGTCTAGAGCAGCTATGCTTGTTCTTTCCTTCTGCAGTTGCCAGTTTCCCTCTAAACATTAAAGTCCCAAATATATATAACTTTTTGTTTGTCATAACTTTGTGCTGAAGATTTCGGAAAGACATGGAGGCTTTTGGAACACGCAATTATCTGAATGGTACTAAAAGGTAATGCATGAGTTCAGCCTTCTGCATTCCTACTTCATTTACCTAACGACATTCTCCAGCTTGCCGCAGTATCTTTAAGGAAGTAAGCTAACCTAATTGCAAAGTCAATGTTAAATTAATTTATAAGTCACGCACACTTTGCACAAGTATCTTCTTCCATGAACTTGAATTGTCTTGTTAATTCAGCTTTCTCCTAAAGGGCTTTGAGAGTGATAATCTGATTTTCTCATCTAGTTTCACATGTAACAGAGAAACAGAGATGACGAACTGCTGGCCTGGAGCATAAAATCCTTCAAATGCATAATAGTATTTTAGGAGTATTAAAATAGAGTGAGCTCAATGTTTTCTTTTTAAAAAATACAATAAGAATGAATACCTGAAAAATATGTGGCATAATGAAAAGAGAGATGAAGTGATTGCCTTGACAGTAATTTACAGAGATGACTTTTACCCTTCCATTCATGCTCTATACTGAGCTTTTCTCTCACATATTAGTTTCCAACTGGATTTTGGTGCCAATAAATATTGTCTTTGAAATGGCTAGAAGTAAAAAATAAGTTTTACTCCTAGGAATAAAGAACGCTTCTTTACAGAATCCCCTCCACCCCCAAGACTTATGCCTGAAGCATTCTGCGACTATAGTGCATAACCCACTCAAACTCAAATGGGCAATCAGCCGTATGCTTGTCTGAATGCCCAAGGGGGCTGATATGCTCCTTAGATGAAGAAGAGAGTATTAAATAGAAAAATTCCAGAAGATTTTCATTTAACATGGTTGTGATAATAACAGGAGTAAGATGTCTGGTTCTGCTAGCTGTGTGCTTGGTAAGGTGCACGTACAAAGTGACAGAAATCTGTGCAACACACTTGGGTGTGTTTTCTGCTCGTGGTCTGGGAAGGCATAGGACCTTGGGGTAATGTTTCCTGGGAAGATCCTGAGAATAACACTGATGGCTATGCAAACCGGGCACACAGCAAATAAGAAGTGGCAAAGAGAACTTGTATGTAAGTAGGAGTTATCCTATCAAACGAGCTTTTGCTCCCGGGGTGCTCGCCTATTTCAGAGCAACCTATTGCTGCAGTGACACCCTTAAAACCCAGAAAAGCCACTGTATGGCTAGTAAGGCTTACAAATTCAGTCTGAGCATCAGCTCTACTAGCAACAAAGCTGGCTGTCATACAGCATGTGGAAAATGAGCTTTCCAATAGTGGCATTCTGAGAAAGATTACAACACTGGGTAGAGTGTCCTCAAGAATATTTGATAGGACAGTGTAGAAATGAGTGTGTCTTCAAAAACCGGATCAGACCTCTCAGTTTCGGATATGTCTAAACTCATATTCTGGGCTGTAAGGAGATGGTATAGGATCAGTGAAACTTCCTATGCATCGTGCAAAGCAGGTTCTTCATAGTATCTTTATCTCATGCTATATGCTAAACAAGCCACCACTGAAACAATTTTCTAAAAATTTTGGTAGGTTCTCCATCAGCAGTAACTCAAAGCCAAAAAAGATAGGGTTTTGGTTTTCTTTGAAATGTCCTAGTCAAGCAGGAACTTAAAAACTTTGAATCTTGACTCAGGCTTTCTTGAACATGTTGCCTTCCCATGTCAGCTACCACAGAGCTATCAGTAGGATTCCAAGTTGAAGGGGAATAAATTGTCCTTCGGCCAGGGCTGTGTGCTAGAACACTGAAAAGGTAGTCTGTATTTTTTCACAGGAAGGAAATTCTCTCTTTCTGACCTCATGGACAATAAACTAAAATGATTCCCTGTTAACTGTTGTATTGAGAGACATTCTTTTCCTGGTGTTTTAGTCTGGTTATAATAACAGGTGGGATGGTTGTGCAGATTTCATCTTCTTTTGCGATAAGAAACCCATTTCTGTGTTAATGGTGGAGGGACATGATTCTGTAAGTTTCTATGGGTCAGGTTTATCTTTTCTTATTTTCACATTTAAATAAGAATGTCATTTATGTACTGAATCTTTTCTTACCAGTGACAAAGACTTGCCCCGGTATCTGTTTTCAGATATGCATATTTTAGATTCCATGCTTTTAATTCAAACTGAGATTCTGTTGCTTTTAAAAAATAAATAATTGAGTCTACTGCCCTTGTATCTGTCTCTCTTCCAGACTTCTCTTGGTAGCAAAGAATACTATAAATGATAGCTGAATCTGGTAATTAGACAAGACTTCCCTTTTCTGTCCTGCCTTTTTTTTCCCCCGTAATGCATTTTGTCTGTTTACTGGCTTGAGGTCCCTTCCCCCTGTGAGACTTATCTTTTTAATGGCAGTCATTTTTAACATGCACAATTTTTCTGTAAGCATGACATTCACTATCTCTATAATAACAATCATTTGGTTTATGATTTAAACCATTACAGCAGTGTACCATGCTGTGAGACTCAAATGCTGGCTTCACTTTTACATTGTTTACTTTCCTATCAGCACGTTGACAGTTCATAACTCTTGGCTACTTCCACATTGACTGCAATTTCTGTAAAGCTCCAGTGGAAATAAAGAACTCCATCAGACAACTGGGCAGGGTTACTTGCCTAAGCGTGCTGTGGACTTGGTAAACTCCTAATAAGTTGCTGAACTAGGTAGTCATTCTTACATGGCATGAATTTGCCAGTAAAGTGTGAAATAGGTGTAGCATAATTTTTTTAAAATATCTTAAGTGCAATAGACAAAGATCAATGGAAACCTTTTAACATCAATATGAGACGGGATACATTAAGTACTAAACTAATATACTGACTGTTGCCTGACTATTTTTTTTCCTTGCTCCACCCCTCCCCTGTCTCCCCATAAAGAATACTGCTCCATTTGAGGGGTTCTTCTTTACATGAACATTTAGCCATCATGCTCTTTGAAAGTGAAGAAAAGAGAAGGGTCTGCTTTAGAGGAGATGGTTTTATTTGGATTAGTGGGATACAGAGACCTTTGCTCCCTGCAATCATTCTACATATTTGTTCTGCTCACCAGTTTTCCAACTAAACCTCTGTAGCCAGCCCAGCCAGCAGGAGCATTGCTAGGAAAACTCATTTTAGTGCAAAGGGACTCTAGAAACTTAGCACAAAGAACTCCTCATATGAGCAAATGACTAGGGTTTTGGTTTTTAAGAGGTTTATAACTTGGATAAATTGAATGGAGTTTTTTACAGCTGTTTCCCAAGTCATATCTCTGCCATAAGATTCTCAGCCACAATTTTGAGTCCTGTCCTATTTCAAAGAAAAGTTCTACAGAACTTTTTAACATGGAAAGGAATTATTTTTCAAAGATATCCAACCTGAATTGTACATACGTTTAACTTGGGCAATGTTTTATGAGGCAGACAGTTTCAGGTCTGCGTATTTTAGTCTTAATGAGCCTTCCTTGTAAAATACACACTAGTATCCTCATCTTCTATACATGCAAATGTATAGTGCTGGTATAGATAAAAAATAGATATCAAAACTGAAAATTTTTGTTGTACTCATACCTATCTTACTATGAATTTTTATTTCTTTTTGTAATTAGAGTTTGTTTCTTTTTGTTTGTTATTAAAGTGGAAAATAGAATGAGGGAGAGCTTGTCTTAAAGATGGTTGACTCTGCCTGTCATAAGCAGTGCAGAGTCAGGATTTGTTTTACGGAAAGATAAACTTACTTTAATATTAATGAAATGGGGAGTTTATGCTGTCAGATACTAATAATGACTTACTAGTACTTCATGCTGTACACGAGTACAGCGCTATCTAGTTACATAGGTATACCGCAAGTTTGCCCTGCTTCTATCTAATCCTCAGGAGCAGTGAGATTACCTTTTTAAGAAAACATTTCCAGTGTGTTTAGTTGTAGATAAAAACCTTGAAATTGTGTTTTGAGTATTTATTTTAAAATCTTAAAGCCCAGAGAAATTAGAAATATTTTAAATGTTTTTTAAATAAATCTTATGTTTGGAAATGAACCGAAAATTTCTTAGTGGCTGGAGTTGTAGCGGACTTTTTGCTTATGGCAAGAATTGTTCATAATAAATGGGCATGTACCTGTGTCTTTGTAGGATAGGATTGCAGGGTGGATTTAGTTTGAGTCTGCTTTTTGTTAGATGACCTCTTGTGTACCTTGAGAATACCATGCCTATTCTTGGTGTTGGAGGTGAAAATGTTTTGTGGGTTTTTGTTTTGTTTTGTGGGGTTTTTTTCCACACTTTCTTAACTTCCTTATTAGCGTTTCAGTAAAGTTGTACAATAATGACATCTTGTAAAGAATATTTTATGGTATTTTACAATTTTGATCATGCTAGTGCGGAAATATTTCTAAACTCAGCTTCCCATTTATCTTGTATTCTAGTGTCTGAATTCATATTCTTGTAAACGTAAGGGGGTAGGAGGAGGGTAGGGGAGAAACTATTCTTGAAACATTCTTGTTCCAGTTGGAGTTTGCCTTTGCTTTTCATCCTGAAATTAAAATTGATGGACAGAGAGTAATTTGTGTTAATGCAGCTGTTACTCAGTTTGAAAGATGACTAACAGGAGGATCCTGCTCTTAGCTGGGGAACAAAGGGTGACAAATGTCATTCTGCACATCAAGTTTTTCAAACACTGCCTCTGAAGCAGATGGTACAGTAGCTTAAATAAAAAACCAAACAAAACCCCCAAAAAAAAACACCAAAGAAAGAAAGAAAAAAGAGCATTTGAACCAGTACAGTGTCAATATGCTAGAACAGTCTCCTAAACCTCTTGTCATCTGTGATAAGGACATCAATAATAGTCATTGTCAACCTTCATTAAGTTCAGATCTTCTATTTTTATGTCCCTCAGGATGTTTTTCATTGATGTTTTCTCTGGAAAGAGAAAAGGCCCTACATCAAGCTAGTGTATAAAGCTTGATTCTTTTCCTCAAGGCTCTTAGTGCAAGGGATACAAATTATTTTAATTACTTTTTTCTGGTTTTTTTTTTTTTTGTTTGGTTCATGGTTTGGTTTTTGTTTTTTGGTTTGTTTTTTTTTTGGGGGGGGGGGTTGTTGTTATTATTTGTTGCTTGGTTTTTCTTTTGAGTTCCTCTCAGGCAGGTGTTTAACCTGCTTCTAGATGCAGAAGAGCCCTTGCTTATTAATCCACATAATAAAGTCTAAGAAAATGGGAATGTTCTACTTGCAAACAAATAAAAAAGCAGATGTCGAGAAGATTAGATCTATACTTCCCCTTCTCCAGGGATTTGTCTAAACATCATTGCTGCTATTCCTTCATTTACACGTGTCTAGAGTTAGTTTTTTAGATTCTCACTGGCTCTTGCAGGTTGACTGGCCAGCACCATGTGAGTTCTTCAGTTTTTTCCAGGAAAGACAACCAGAAAGATAAAATTCCTGACTCTGGATGGACTTGAACTCTTTTCAAGCATGGGGTGGAGAATGGACATTTATATGCTCGAAAACAAATGACTTAGCTCACTATTTGATTTTATTGAAGGAAGAGAAGGGAATTATTTCTGAATTCAATCAGTGTTACTCTCTTTTGAGCGCTTTCAGCAGTTCTTTCCAATGTGAGGAGAAAATATACCATGTCAGAGGAGGAAGGGTCACACATTCAACATTGCTACAAAATTAACACAGAATTGTACATATTGTACCTGAAGTTTTAGAAGCCCATGACTTGAATTGTTGCTCCTTTTGAAATTATTTACTATGCAATGAACTATTTTCTCAGACCTTCTGGAGATTTTGGCTAGAAATAAGGAAATATTCTCACACAAAAAAGAAAAGTAAAGTTACCCCCAAAATACTTAGATGGGCAAACAGACTTTCTTGAGGCTGCAAAGCATTGAAACCAGATATTAGGTCCAAGGACTCTTCCCGTATTTTATGTTAATGTCTATTTCTTAATCTACAATTCAGAATATCAAGCCATTTTATGGAGCTGGTTCCTCATGCCTTTCGCTTACAAATGAAATTGTACAATCTAATGCTCAGCCTTGCAAAATCATTCTGAGAACAGAGCATCAAACAGACGTGTTCTCATAACTGGCAATTTAACAACCCAGAAAGCATTCCGGTGCCAGTCCTGCAGTCCTCTGTGAATTTAATCCCACAAGCTAGTTTGTAAATTGTTATTTAAATGCTATGCAATTTATACTATAGATTGGTGGTGTTGCACTGACAGCATTGCCTTTATTTACTCCAAAATTCAGCACATTTAGTAAAAAAAGAATTACAGCACAAAACAGAAAAAGGTGTATTACGAAATCCCTTGAACTGCATGTCATTTTCTGCTTTCAACTAGATCTATCAAAAAAAATCATCCTTTTTTTCTTGTCCAGCTGAGCTGAATTGCATGTTCAGGTTCAGTTAACAATCCAACTGATAATAAAGCTTGTTAAAGAACTGAACATACTTCCAGTCTGGTTATAAAGAAGTCTGCTCACAAATTCTTATAAATCTGAAATGAATTTCCAACAAATCTAGACTGACCAATTTCAAATGTTGCATAATCTTCATTATGGTTGGGAAATATCTGAGATCTGTGATCATACTTTTGTGTGCCGGGCAAAGAATTTGGTGAGTAGAAAGACATTTTTGCTCAATGTTGGAGCTGGGGTACAGGAAATAGTATTTCTTTAAAAAATATGTATCAGTGGAGTTCCATACATTAGTTAGTTTCTTTGCTTGTTTGTGTGGGTTTTCTTTTTTTTTTTTTCTTTTTTAAATGATTTTTAATCAACCAACCCCACTTGAAGTTTCATTAGTGCAGTGTTTGCAGAGCTCAGGAAATTTCTTTCTCTGGCGTCACTTATAAGAGACTCTTCAGGTGGTGAATGTACTCATCATCCTTCTTTTGTCAGTGTTACGGGACTTCATTACAGTGTGCAAGCACTTAAAAGGGCAATGCCTACTGTGTGACAGACCTGTGCAGCTTATGAAAGCAGATATCCTATAGCGTCATTATGGGTTGTCAATGCAATTGTACCTCAGGCCATTCCCACAACATATCTAATTCTGTTCTCCTCTGACCCCTTTCATGCCAGAAAATGGTAGAGTTGTGCAGTTGTGTCTTTGAAAAGTGGCGTAGAGCCTGGCACAATAGATTCCTTATAATATCATACGGCATATTGAGCTAGACCTACAGAGATTTTGAAAGAGATGAAATTATGCTGGTCATAATATCGGAGAGTTAAGTCTTGTCTTCACTTTTAAAAATAAAACATCAGCGTACTTTTTTTTTCCCAATGAAAGCCACTCTATAAAATGACACGTGAAATGATCATGAAAGCCAGTGCTGGCCTGAAAATGCACCATATTTTTAAAAATAGTTCAAATCCAAGCATTCTGTGTGAGTCTTTCTAACACTAGAGCACCGTCTGACCCAAATCCACCAAAGGGACTGTGCTTTGTGAAGCAGCTTGAATGTCTCTGGCATCCAAAGTAGCGTAACGCTCTAAGAGCTTCTCTGTGTGAAGAAAATCAGGAAGACAATACTGTTCTCTAATATGGCTTATAATTAAGAGGCAACTCAGGGTTTTTTTCTTAGACTGGACTGGGACAGGTGTATGCAACACAGCCCTTCCTTGTCCCCAGAGTGGACACACAATCTAAATTAATTGTCTTGAACTGTGTGTTGATGAGAAGGTAGTCACCGTGGCATCAGGTCACAACTTCCAGCTGGTCACATCCTTATTGCAGACAAGTCATGGAGTCAAAGGTGTCTGACAGGAGGGAGGAGCAGTGTGGGATCCTGCTAGATGTAGTTGAGGGATGACAGGCATGCACGCAAATCTTGAATTTATAGGCAGGTAAGCATTTCCTTTCATCACTTTCTACACTTTGCTAAATCCAGATTTAGTGCTTGATTACCTTTTTGTTATATTGTTATGAGGCCACATAATCTAGAAAATCTTGAATTGATTTATTCCTTTTTCCTCTACCTTCCCCAGTTTAAATCTCTAGCTCCTGGGAGAAGGCACAGGAATCTGAAAGCAAAATTACGTTCACCTCTTGGCTTTCTGTTGTAAGCATAATATTCAGAGTGTTTTTGCCATATTAATGCGTAGCTCATAATTGTTAATATTGCCAGTGATTTACTGATGAGCCTCTTAACTTTAAGCAATGCTGTGACTCAATCCCTTTCCCTGTAGCATTAAGAACTAATTTGACAGTTGCTACAGGCAAAGCTGCAAGATGACTCAGATTGTCAAATGTCCTTTGTCCTCACAAATGCAAAATCCTGCAGCCAAGTTTCAAATGCAATTCCATTTTATTCTAATTTATTGTTCATTTCTCTTCTTGACATAGCAGCTCCCTAACAAGTCCGTACATCGTTACTTAAATGCTTGCTCACAAAGGACTGTTGTCAATCACTGACACAGAACATCAAGCGGAAAGAATCTCTGATCAAACACATTTTGAAAGGTCTGCCACAACAATAGAGAAAAGCTGAATCAAACTGGAGGGGAAGGGAAGGGCTAAACAAGACTTACTTGTATCAAGCAGATGAGATTATTTTAAATAGGCCTAAGACTCTGAAAATCATGTGGAATTAATTCATTTCTAGATACTTCTTAGAGTGCGTTTTTTTTAAGTATTGATGATAATGCAAGTGCTAGATAAAATACTAATACCAATGATCATAGCAAAACTGAACCATCAGACCATTCAGACCTTCCTGGGGCTGCAAAGAACCTTGGAGTCAGTCTGAAAATTACTAAAAATAAAATCAGAAATTATTGCTTTGAGGGTGAATCACTTCTGGGTCATCTGTATTAACAGTAATAAGAGCATTGTAAATAATCACACTTTTTCATGCATCTTCCTGGGTCATAATCTTGATTTTATTTATTTTAAAATGCCCACAATAAAAGAACATCGGTGGTTCAGTTTTACAATTAATATATTTGCTTTTAATTTATTTTAAGATATAATTGTTCTGTACATAATGGATGAAAGGCTTCATCAGTTTAAGAGGTAACCTACACAAAGGAATCCATCAATTTTAAATTCAAAATACTAAAATAGATTTTTCATTTTAGGTACCTCAATGAACGTAATTAGATTTTTTTTCCCCCTAATCTGAGAGGAATTTAACAATAGTGTATAGCCTTGAACTTCCCCTGATCTCTGCACTATAGCTGCATACAAATCAATAACACACTTCACTTTAAAAGAGTTTATGTCCTTGTCAGCTCAAAATTCTGGTCACTGAGGGCTGTCATGCTGAAGGTGAGCTTTGCACATCTCTCTGGATTTGTTTATCGCTTCTAGTAGGGCAGGGAAAGGGAGTGGGAGGAAAATAGCCATGGTTGTATGATTCTCTGCCAACCTTCCTTCTGCCCAAATCTTAAAAATAACAAAGTCTTTCTCACAAATGGGAAAATGTTGCAGTCCCTGAGGAATTTCTGGTATGACATTCCTCTGAGGATGCCTCCGTGGGATGGGCAGCAAGAACAGCTGACTGGGGCGTTCAGCTGTACTGAACTGGGCTCCTGCTCTGGGCACTGACGCAGGAAACCATGAGAAAAAAACAGTTTATGGTAAATTTATATAGCAATAACTCATATAGATAAAGAGACAATCAAATATGGATAGTATTATTTCATGTCTAACTTTTACATACCTCACTGTGAAATTGCCTTTTAAGTAGCTTTAATGTAATGTCTTATGTTGGGGTTTTTTTTAATTAAAACAAAAAAACCACCACCTCCACTGTGTGATGCTTCAGGATTCCCATGGTCCACTGTTTGGCTTTATACACAGATTCTTCTGATGAATTAAAAAGTTGAACTAAAATAAATGTGTATGGCTAAACAAAGCTACATAAAGTGCATTAATATTCTTGTGGTAAGGTTACAGGAAACCTGGCTAGGAAGTCTCAGAAGTTCATGTGACCAGCTTGTTGTCTGTGTGTCCCCTAAACTACAGTTAAGAGAAGATCCACTATCTGAAATAAGTCCTTTGCTCTCCCCTCCTTCAGTATTTGCTGGGGCTTATTGGGGTTCTTCTTTCACCATTTGCTTCCTTGTTTCCACCTGGTGACCTTGAGCACCCTGTTCTCTGGTAAGGAAGTGGACATATCGCACAGTAACTGCCATAACATAGAATCATAGAATTATTTAGGTTGGAAAAGACCTTTGAGATTACCAAGTCCAACCATGAAGCCAGCACTGCCAAGCCCACCACTAACCCGTGTCGCTAAGCACCACCTCTATGTGTTTTGCCAAAGTTTGCAGGGAAGGTGATTCCACCCCCTCCCTGGGCAGCCTGTCCCAGCGCCTGACCACCCTTTCGGTGAGGACTTGTCCCTAATCCCCAATCCAACCCTCCCCCGGGCACCTCGAGGCCGTTTCCCCTCGTCCTGTCGCTTGTTCCCTGGGAGCAGAGACCGACCCCCCCTGCCCACAGCCCCTGTCAGGGAGCTGCAGAGAGCGATCGGGCCCCCCTGAGCCCCCTCTTCTCCAGGCTGAACCCCCCAGCTCCCCCAGCCGCCCCCCCCAGCCCTGTGCCGCAGCCCCTTCCCCAGCTCCGTGCCCGTCCCTGGACACGCTCCAGCCCCTCAGGGTCTGTCTGGGAGTGAGGGGCCCAGAGCTGAGCCCCCCGTTCCAGGGGAGGTCTCATAAATACATGTAATATAATACAATCTCTGTGGAACCTTTGGGATAGCTTTATCTAGAACTGGTAGCAAAGAGATGTAGCTTTGGCAGAACTGGAATTCATCCATGGTGGAGTTTAGAATAATGAAAGATTATATATGTATCAGGAAAGGTACTGGAGAAATAAACTATATTTATGCAAGTGTTGTGAATCCACTCTATGTAGGGGAAAGTTTCCGTAGCATCTTCTCTTTATAATTTTATTAAGCAGATTATGTCATCTTTTCTGATAGTATATAAATAAAATAATTATTCAAAGATACTATTAAAGAAATGAATTATATCCAGAATCAATGGGATATCTTTGGTAAACTTGCAACAGAACTGTGTATTTATAGTATCAATTAAATTTTTGAATAGCCTAATCTCATCATCTAAAAGCTGGAACATATTTCATTATCTTCCCTATTAAAAAAATTTAGAAAAAACTTCTAGGAAATTATCAATAAAATTAATGGACATGTAAAATCCGTTCAGGGAGAGCTTCAAATTTACATTTCTAGGAAGAGAAAGAATAATCTCCTGGCTGTAGGTTTCTTGCTGCTTTTGTTGATGGCTGTCAGTTAACATAATTCCTTGGAATACTGTAGATCCAATGGTATTGGCATTAAAACCTCCTAAATAAGTTGCATAACTTGACCTGTGCTTGTGCTCTACCCGCAGAACACATTGATTTAATCCCCAGGGTTGGTGGTAGCTTCGGTTCTGTTTTGAAGTACCTTTTTTCCTCATGTGGAATTGGAGGCTCTGAGTTGAGTCCTGGCTCCAGTTCAGAGATCAGAAGCTAGAGGAACAGTAGCAAGTACCACTTGGAATGAATAGAAAATGTAATATATATTAACAGTGGATAAAATTCAGGAGCATCAGCTGGAAAGGGAACAAAGGAAAGTGCCAGTGTTAAGTGATGTATTGCTTTGATTTATATTGGATGAGAAAATTGCTGGTAGGCTTATTTTATTGAAAAATTAAGTAACAATCAGTAGAGTTTTTTAAAAAATACAGATTGCTTTTGAGTTAACAAACCATAAAACTGATTCAGTGCCACAAAAGTGGATAAGCATTGTTTTATTCTTTTCTCGGTTTTCTTTTGGTGATTGCATGAATCACTACTGTGTCATAAACTAAGGCCTTAAAAGTGAGCTTGAGACGATAAAAAGAAAAGCCTTAAAACATTTTCCTGGGATTAAAAGATCATTTGATTTACTTTTAGCTCATCTGAACTTGATTGTATTGACAAGGTCAATATTTAAGTCATTTTTTCATACTATTATGATAACTGTCTGGGGAGAAGATAGTAATTTCTTTCATTACACCTTGAGCAGAGAATGGATTAAGATGTAAAAGTGAATCTTTTTGTAAAGTGATCATCTCTGAAGAGCCATAGTTAGCTTCAAGGCTGTGGAAATCCATCCAAAGGAACAACTGACGTTTCATAACACCACCAAACACATATTTATTGCTGGGGTATTTATCTTCTGCCCCTTTTTTAAATGGGAATCAAAGAATTCATAGAAATCTTTATAAGCAAATAGACTGTTTAGATTGTGGTTAAAAAAGCTTCTGGACTAGATAAGGTTGTTGGATGATCTTACAAACTATGTATTCATAACCTGTAAGTCCAGAACACCTAGGAAGTATCAAAAATGCTGTATGTGCAGGCAAAAGCCTTCTGCAGCAAGTCTAGCACTTCTTAACAGTAGCACCTTACAGCACTGAGCACGTACCTATCTGTACAGGAAATCCCGTGAAAGCATAACTATGGAAAAATCATCCAGTATCATTGGTATTAGCCAAGCTGCTATTCCATTTATCATTCCTATCCCCTTTGATATTCTGCCTTCTAGAGTATGAAAACTAAAATGTGTTCCACCCAGGAGCCTGAGGACTGCTCTGTGTGTTTCCCAATAGAGTCCCATCAAGAGCTAAACCCCTCCATTAATTTCAAAATAAAAGATCTGGCAAAAGAGTGAATTCTGTTAAGAAACAAGACTCTTGGCAAATGGTCAGACTAAAATATAGCTGTTAGCATCAAGTACATGTGCTGGCTGCAGAACAAATGTCACATATTCCTTACCTCTTAGAAACTAAGGAGAAAAAGCAGCAATTCTGTTGAAACCCAACGCTTGCCCTGTCTTGATTCCAGGTACTCTAAAAAAAAAAACCAAAAAAACCCAACAAAAACCAACCATTCCGTAAACTGATTGACTTTCATCAAGAGCTCTTTCAATGTCACAGAAATAGATTTCATTGGTTTTGACAGCCTGGCTTGATGCTAAGCTTGTATCAAAAACCTACCAACGGGAAAAAGACTGCCGAGTTGAACATAATGGTCATATTAGGGGGTTTTGCTGTGCCTGTCTCTGTGGTGGATGTGATTTCCTCTGTTTTGACCCCAAGAAGCTTGTACAGCAGCTCATTTAAAGTTCATGTCTCCAAAAGGAAAATAGTGGAAATACGAAAAGCGACATGATCAACTGCACTTTTATTTTGAGTAGCCCTCCCACAGTCTGTGAGCTCTGCGGGGCAGCGGGAGATAGGAAATCAGTGTTGCCCTTAAACCAGAAGAAATGTTTTTCTAACATAATATACATGAAGTACTTGAGAATTCCCACTCTCTGTAAATGACTGAAACATAGTAGGTACAAAATCTAACGGTGTGACCAGCTCTTCTAAATCTCTGCTCTCTTCAAACTTCCCATGCTCTTTTCCTACACACTTAGCATTATGTGGCCACCTTAGGGTCTGTGAATAATACCTCTACCAACGTTCACATCTCCTGAGAATCTTCCCATTTTCTAAAGCAGTTTGGATCAAGGGTGTAATTGAAACAATACACTGAACTAGCAGTTTTATACTGGCCACTCTGAAAGCCTGGTCCCAGATTGCAGGAGCCATTATGTATTTCTGTATCGTTTGCTTTTCCTAGGCAGTCAATGAAAAACCTCATCACAAGGGTGTAACACCTCATCTGAAGCTGTGATCATTCCCCACGCTCTCCTTTTCTTCTTTGTAGTCAATCAGCAATACCTAGTAGTGCAAAGCTGGGGAAGGAAGCGTGCCGTCTCCTTTGTGTACCTGGAGTATTTCCTGTATGAAGCTGCAGAAGGGCTATAGTTCTTCCGCTTCCAAAGTCTGGTCAATGGCGAGTTCATAGCTATAGTCAACAAATCTTATATATGTACACAGCCCCTCCGTGTGCACAGTTCCTTTGGTGGTGACATCCCCTCAGCAGGTGACACTGAGAGGTATCACCATGGCAGAGAGCACTAAGAACACAATAACTAACAAGAAAAATCCACTTTTGCCTCCCACTCTTCCCACCCTCATTAAACAACCCAGGTTTGGAAACAAGAACAAAACAAAATCTTAAAACTTCACAATTTTTTCATTTCTGCTAGGTAACATCTAAACTAGAATTTGCTAAAAATTTTGCCAAAGCAGCAGAACTAAGTTATACTTTAATCCTTAGTTATGACTTTTTGAGAGCGTCACTCAGGCATAGAAGGGAACTTGTGTTTAATATACAGTTCAGTGATGGCATGTGCAAATCTGTTCCCTTAGCACCTTTTTAGACTTTTTTAAAACTTTTTTTTCCCAGTTCATAAGATGCAAAATTTCTCATGTGGGATGTGGTTCAATTAGCATAGAGAAATACAGTTAATTGTTTAAAAATACTTTTAAAATGCTGTTATTTGTTACAAATAACTTGAATTATAAACAGCAAAATTAAGCTTGGTACTAATTTCTCTTGTGTTCCTCCCAGTTGGCAAAAATAGAAAATGGTTAGTCAGCTTTCCCATTGTTTACATAGTTTTGAGTTTTTAATTAACATAATCTGCTTATTGCAATGTAGCTGCTAATTGCAGCCAGTTGAAGGAGAGGGGTACAAATTGCTGTTTATGTGGTAGAAGAAGGAGCCAAATAATTAGGGAAACTGTTTCCCGTATAGAAAATGATAATATTTTCTTTCTTTACATGGAAACATAAATAAATATGTGACCAACTGTTTAGACACCATTTTAAAAGCACTGTAGCAAAGCAGAGAACATTCAATTTGTTTCATTTCTCCATCAACTTGCCTGAACATATTTTTCTTTTTAATGAAAACAAAGCTTGTGTTAAAAAGAACTCCATGCTCAGTTTCTGAGGATTTAAGGGGGTGTCCACAAAGGCTCGTTGATCTTTCCCAAGGCTAGTCTGCAGCAGAGCTCTAAAGGTGCAGCAATACCAACTCTGGACTTTGAATATTTGTGACTGTTTCTGGAGTTTCTCTGACTCTTTACAAGGTTGAGTGTAAGTGTATGTGAGCGTTCCAGGGCAATTAAAAGGTTGACTGTTTAGGCACTGAGTATTTCTATTGATTTTCCTCCAAACTGGAATGGTTTTAGCAAGGAAAAAAAACCACCCTAAAATCAATGGTTTTGGCAAATACTCAGACGATAGACCTGGCTCTAGCCATGCTTTACTATTATATGTAACTCTGCAGGGCAACCTTAGGCAAAAAGAACCATTCATGTTGAGTTTTTCTGCAAACCTGAGCAACAGAACCAAACCTCATTACAGCACTGAGTTCTGTCCCGGCCATACAATCCTCCACTGTGCAAATTTTACTCTTCACACTTCCACTGCAGCCAAATATGGTAAAGGTTATTAAGTATTCTAATCTTGTAAAATAAAAAGGAACAAAACGGGATGCTGTCAAGATGACTAGGTTCTCTTCAAACACAGCAAGATTTACTTTATGCTAGAATGAACAATGATTAAGAAGGTTTGACTGTATTATTAGGAATTGTTAATTGCAAAAGGAGAAGCAGCTATGTATTTAGTAAAATGTAATCGAAATCATTTGCACTAACAAATGAAATATATTCATGAGTAAAAATTCCAAATATTTTATCTCTTGACATTTACCATACACTGTAAAATTTTAGTATTGGCGCTATTGTAACCTTAGAAAAAAACAGAGCTCGAATGTATGGGCCTGATTCTGATTTCGCTTATATCTAATGTAATTCTTTTGAACTCTGGAAGCAACTTTTGGTTGTCAGTGTTGATGGCTAATTGGAATCAAGCCTTATGGCTCAAAGATTGCCCTTATGCCCACAATAATACTAACTTATGAAATTAATAAAAAGGACAATGGTTATTTGTCTATTTCAGATTGCACACTATGTGCTTTTCTAGGGTTGGCACCTGTGTCAAGGAAATGGGTGATGAATTAATGGCAGGATTAAATGGCTTCTTGTAAGACTTTTTTGTCTGAATCTTTCAAATCTTGGTTACTAAAGAAATCTCTAGTCTTTTCATTTTTCTCTAAAATAGTGCCAGATATGTTTATAATATTTCCCTAACAAGTACAGTAGACAGTATGTTTATGGTCCTAAGACACATTTAAACTCAAAGCTTCTTTTTTTTGGTAGGAGAGTATTTGCAACAACTTCCTAGTGCAAACTGAAAAATAGACAGTATTTATTAAAATCGTACTCTTTTACTCACGTGTGACAACTTCAACTACTCCTTAACACGTGCTGACCTCACAGCAGAAACACAGACAGGCCAAACATGAAGTAATTATTCTCAGAGCCACCAATACCTTGCAAATCAGACTTCCAGACCCAGAGGAGATGCCTTTGTATTTAATAACCTTTACCTGATGTCTCGTTCATGAATTTGTTGGCTCACACCAAACATGCCGACATTCTCTGTGTCAGCTCAAACACAGGTGGAGCGGGTTTTATGCAACTGGGGCTCATGTGTGCACACTTGACGTATTACTCTGTTGAGTCTGTGAATACTGTTTGAAGAAAGGATGTATCAGATGTTAGAAAAGACTATTTTAGGATTTCAAGGACACAGTTTGTCTTATTAATATATCATGGACATATATTTCAACTGCATGAGCAAACATTTTATCTATTCACCAATCTCAGATATAGGGTCTAACTTCTTCAATATACTACAGATATGGATTTTGATCTCGGCTTCAGGCGCTGTGCTGGCAACACTGAACCTACATGATTCTTCTAACTTCTTCAATACATTACAGATTTGAATTTCTTTACTTTTCTGAGAGCAGAAGGAGAGACCAATAATGTTGTGACCCTGATCTGCGTACTACACGTGTTTAGATGTGTTTAGCAGCAGTACCAAGAAAGGACTGAAGGTACACTGTAAGGTGTAACCTGGTTTCTCCAACTGCATTTTCAGACCTGGCTCATGCCTGGCATTGCAGCAGCAGAGCAATGACATCACACATGAGATGCAAATTGTTTTGTAGTCAAGCAGGAAGCTATAAAGAAAAATTGTTACTGCAGACTCTGGTGTTTCTGGTTCTGCCTTACTGAGGCAAAGTGATGTCTACTTTCAGAAAACTTTTCTGCTGTTGGCTACATAGTGCTTAGTGCAGTGCTGTTAATAAAACAACTGTCATCTGTGACAGAACACTGGTGTTTGTATTAAGATTTAACTCAGTCTGATGCTACAGAAGAGTGTCCTGATGAATTGTGTTCAGTAGCTTAGCAGAGGATAATAGATGCTGAAAAAAATCCTAAAATGACCACTAATGCTGTTTTTCAGGAGAGGCAGTTCTCCTATTTACAGGATCTGAAGAAGGGTGATAGAGTGCTTTTAGACAGACAATGAAACAACTCTTAAACCATCCTAATGACCTCAGAATACTACCTTGCCCTCCTCTTTCTGATTCTTTATGATTCCAATCTCTTCTGAGTGAAAATGCTACAATGAAACATATTATCCCTTTTATTGAAATGACAGAGATAGAACACTTACCAAGCAATTTAAGAGACGCAACTGAACCTAATCACTCCTGAAATCAAAAGAAGTAAAGAGAAAATTCTTTTTTCCCTCCTTTTCCCTGGTAATGAATGTGAATACTTAGTTTTGGACTCCTTTCACCATTCTGCCTCAATAAATGAGCACAGTCAAGGAATAGATCTTCACATCGCTACACTGCTCCCAGCTTGCTGCTGCTGCTTTATCCTCTGCTCCATTTCTCTGGTGCGTCACCAACTTTTTAAGTGGGTTTGCAGCAGTGGTTATCAATTGGTTCAGTTTTCAGGATAGTTCTTCTGTAACTGTGCTGACGAAAAGTAAGCATGAGGAGAAAAAAGAGCTTCTCTTTCATGTGAGTCGATATTCTTAACATACAACAGAATCCCTTGAATTTTGTTTCCATTTTTTCCGTCTGTACAAATGGGTTGTTCAGCTTTTTGCACAACAAATTCTTGGGATCATGACTGCTGTTCCACCCAGAGGGTAATTAGTAGCTTCACTATCAACTGGTTACAGACAGGATAATTTAAGCAGGTCAAAATTGCTTGTAAATCAACATGGTTGAATGCCTTTTTTAAAGTGAAGATAAGGAATGCACAGGATTTTTTCTGGTCTGAACCAGTATTGGCCTTTGATAGTGCTGTTAGCGCTAGGACCCTCCTGACTGGTACCCACAAGCAGAAAGTGAAAACAGACAGTGCAAAAGTAAAATGATGCCGTATCTTCTTCAGCTAGACCTTGTTCCCATGGAAGGGGTTTTGTTTCAGCTGGCTTTGTGGTAAGCAAGTGAAGAGGCCACCAGCGCCAAGCGGCACCAGAATGCAGAAGGTAAGACGACAGTAAGGTGTTGCATCAATTAGTTCGCACTGTTTTGCATACTTCAGTAACCTGTGGAAACTGGCACAAAACTTGGTACTGACAATTTAGAACAGATTAAGCAACACTTGTAGAGTAGACTATGAAACAACCTTTTAGCAGTTTGCTGGCAGAAAGGAAGCTATTTGGAGGGGACATGCACAACACACTGTATTTGATTAATTTAAATTGCAATGGAATCAGTAAATGGAACATATTTCTTTTTCTTTTCCTTTTTTTTTTTTTTTTTTTTACATCCCAAATCAAGGCAACAATTGAGATGCTATAATAAGATTTTCTCAAAAGCCCAAGGGATAAAGGAAATGGTTGCTTGATACAGTGGCATTTTTGCAATTCAGATGGCTTCTAATGATGAATAGGAACATCTAGAAACACTTATTTTGTTTTATTTTCACTTTTAACATGTCTTCATAATAAACAAGCTCTATGAATAAATATAGCTGATGAAACAGTGAAATATACTATGTGCTATTGAGAATGTTCCTCCCCCTGCAGTATAGTAGCTGGAAAATTATGATACAACCACAGTGACAGAGTTCCCCCCCATGGAGCATTTTTGCAGCAAGACAAGTTGAAAGTAAGAATAAGATAAAATGTTATTATAGGGCCATTGATCTTCTGTTACCTAAAAGGAGTGAATATAGGTGTCACAGCTGACAAAGTGCTAAGCTATCCCAGCCTATGCAAAGCTCAGTACAAAAGAGTGAAAAACAGCCTTATCAGATCTTTTCCCAACTTAAGGGGGAAGGAAGGGAAGGTGTTCTTTAGGACCAACAGGACTATAAAAGGTTCCCAAACAAAACAAAGCTTGGATGACAGCTGCAAGTGCATACTCTATGAAAGTGTAAATTCCACTTAAAAAAAAAAAAACAAACCACATTTGCTTTCAAGCATCAAGTCTACTTGCCAATATCACGAAGTCAGATTTTATTACCTAGTTATGAAGTCCTAATACAGAAGCTCTGGAATAAAAGTGTTTGCACAAAATCATCTATAGAGACCCCACAAGTCCAGCTGGAATGATGTCATTCAAAGCTTAGAGGACAGGCTGTTGCAGGAGCTTCTTACAGACTAAGAGTACCAGTGCGTCTGGGTGGCACCTGAGTAATACTCATCCTACCGACCTGTAGCAGACTGGCACATGTGAGCATAAAATCCTAATGCAGCTGTCATAGTACTTAATACAATTTGCAGTGCAATTTTGTTTTTATGCTACTCATTGATGATTATAATAATTGATTCTTTCCTCATGTGGTTTGTGTTCATCTTACTTTTTCCCCTTTACCCTTTGTTTTCCTTCCTCTCCCAGCCTGCTATAGTGTGAAGATCTATCTACCACATGCCTTTTACTGCAGAGGTACAGCAAGCCACTACAATGCATACCTCGGGGTTGTTTCTCGTTCCTTAACTACCAAATCCAGTGGTAAGTCTCTTTGAATCAGTGCTCTTTCTGTTTTGAATAAAGTTTTAAAAGATTTAGTATGAAGCTTACATACAACACTTGTGTCACATTCAGTGTTGACAGTTTTACCAGAGTTAGAAGTAGAGCAATCCACTGACATAAGTAACTTGGAAGTAAACTGACATATTCTACCTATTTTGATTTCTTTTGTGTTCCGGCCCATGAATCATTCAGGAACTGACTGAATATTCTCAGAACACACCTTGTTTTCTCTCTGGCAGGACTTACTTGCACACTCCTCTTTCTGCCACCTGGTCAGATGACTTTGTGCGATTCAGGATGATTTCAATGAAAAAGTGGGAACTATTGGCTCAGATAAGGTGTCTCCTCTCTCTTCTACAGCTGTGCTTAAAAAGGGGACGCGTTGAAGAAAAATGCCATAAGGGTGCCCATGTGTACTCTCTGTTGAAGGAATTCTGGTTTAGGAAGAATTATTGCAGTATAACATCATAGAGCACGGAAACAAGTCCTGAAAAGTGAAAAGCTTGTTTAGCCCACCCACACTACCCATCAGAGGCAGAATTCACCTCCTGCATCATTCTGACATCTTTGTCCAACTCGGACGCCCTCCAAGTGTGCACCTGGCAGTCTACTGTGCCATGAGAGCACAGAAGTGTGGTGACAAACCCAGGTGTCTGGCCAGTGCCATGTAACCGGTGGGTGCCAAGGCATTAGATGTGTCCTGGGAAAGGCTCAGCTGTGGGGCTGCTGCCCAGGGTGAGGGCATCTTGGAAGAACTGGCACTGACTGCTAGTGATTTTGATTCGACTATCGAGACACTGGGCTAATCTAATCTTAAAACTCTCCAGGGAGAGGGATTTTATATTGCTGTGTCAGGCAATCTATTAAAGTGCTACTCTCTCTTTTGTTACAGAGTTTTTTCCATTGACCCTCAGTGTATAAACGCCTGCAGAGCAATGGGGCCAACTGCCAGGATTTAGCTGCAGTCCAAGGAAGGTGGACGCTGAATGAGTGACCATCAAGTATGATGCTACCTTTAGACTCTGGCACTGGTATTACTAAAGTTTTCCTAAGTTTCTTTTATTTTTCAAAAGCATAGAATATGAGGGAAATCATACCAGAATGTTTCTTGTGAGCTCAAAATCTGTTTGGTTTCTTTTTTTTTTTTTACAGTAGGTGATCACGTTGTAGGGAAAGAAAGGACAAGCTGGCACCCAGTATGCAGAAACACCCTACCCTCTATTTATTAATCTATATGCCAAATAAAATAAATAATACTGGCATATAAAGAGCATGGGAAAGAAATGTCAGAACCAGAGGTGGTAGTAAGGCCAGCCCAAAGTCTGCTTTCTAGCGAAGGCTTTCTACCAAAAGCCCTTCTAACACCTGCTGTGTGGGCTGTGCTACCCACTAGTTCTTGTTACTTTTTATTGAGATTCCCAGGAAAATAAACATCTGGTGGGTTCTGACAAGCCAAACATCTTTCCCACTAATTTCATAGCTCTGATGTATGTTCGTATACTGGTAGTGTTTTCTTTACCTTAGGGAAAACACCTCAAGGTAATACAGGTGAGTTTTGTTATGGTCTCCAAAAGATGTCTTATATATCTTTATTATTCCATATAGGTTATGATTTACCTGATGTGAGAAGCACAATGTTCACATGTGCAGCGACATCACTTAAACACAGGTGCTAACGTGGGCTCTTCAGAGAGCAGCTGTTAACAGATTGCATCTCAAACAGAAATATCTGACAAAGCTTTTATGGCTAAATAGCCATAGATGAGGGTCTAATAAGGACCTTCTAACTTCTCAGCTGCTTACAAACAGCTTAGATAGAAGGGTTTTACAAATCTTAACTCATATGCTTATAGATTATTGGGGTTTTTTTCAATATTTATCCTAGCAGAAAATCAATCATACTGTTAATTATTCAACATAGTGCCTTTTCTTGGCAGGAAAATTATCAAAATACAAGGAGAACTATTATTTATGGGCACGACTCTATATGGGAAGAATTGATGCTCAAAATCCATTTTACGTTCTTTTACTTACATCTCTCTGGAAGCTCATTTGAGGAAATGCATTTGGATGCCATTTGTAAGCCATTTAGGATACAAAATTTTGTTTCCACATAAGCCCTTAGACAAAGGAAAGTGCACTTTCATCACACGAGTGATAAACACATACAGCCCCTCTCATGGGAAAATGAATTTTCTTTTCTTGTCCCTGTCCCTAGTATTAAATGCCAGCTATGAAACGAAGAAGGCACCAGCCAAAGACTGTGCTGAAGTGAAATCCAGTGTGTGAACAGCCCCAACAATTTAAAGTATTCAAGGTAAGTCAAGCCAATCTGTTGCAGTGGAGCAGTAACATCTGTACTATGTTCAGCTTGAGTAAAAGACGTGTTTGTAGACTTTTATATTAATTCCAGCAATTTGAGTCTTGCATTTATGACCTCTATGTGCTTTCCAGATACTGTGGTTTGGGGCTGGTTGTTCTTTGGTTTGGGTTTGTTTGGGTTTGGGTAGGTTCTTTTTTCATAAAAATCCATGCTTTCTGGTCAATGAGATTGAGCAAATCAACACAAAATAAAAACTAATTAAATAATGTGATTAATAATTGTTTATCCCTAGAGAATAGATTATAAAAAAAAATAAAATAACTTCTGTCAAGATGCAGTCTGAATAATAAATTATCGTAGCTTTTGGCTACCAGTAGCCAGCTACCAGCTGAGTCAAGATGCACCCTCATTTCCTGCTTGCTGCCTTTGAACAGCAGTTATGGATTAAGTCTGACAGTGTGAAAATAAATGGGAGAGTGTAGCTGGAGCCAAGCATTTATCAAGCCCCGTTGTACTCTATGCAAGGCAAGTCTGATACAATTTAATAAGATAACAGAAAACTTAACACTGTCTTCAGGATGTCAAAATATGGATTTATGCCTTGTACCAATGCTACTATTGTTAACTTGATGAATTTTAAACTATTTCAAGTTCTGGATTTAGCATCCGTAAGTCAGTGGTGCAATAGGAATAATTTTCAGATACAGAACCGAATACTTGTGCATATATACATATATTCAGAACTGTCAGTTATCATACAATGGAGGGAAGAACTGGAAAAGCATTGGGATAACAGCTCTTCTCTCTCATTATAGGTTACATTGCACTTTGCATTCTCCAAATGCTTTGTTTCAAGATGTTTAGCAACTAAACCTGTAAGTGCAGGAAGAGAGAGACCAACAACAAACTAAAAGAACATTTCCTTACCTTTTCTTTGTTGCCTTTTTGAAATTGGATATGTCTTCACAGATCCTCTTTTCTCTGTTCTTTATTGCATTTAAAGTCAGCAAACATGGGATGCCTTCAACAGGAAGGTTATTTTTCTAACCTCGTTGGTTACCAAACCCGAAACTAAAGGAACATCCAAACCTGTGGGTTTGGTAAGTTTTTGTTGAAGGACGCTATGAACTTTTGGAGCAAAGCACACACGGGCCTGACTGTTGCCAGCAGCATTTCTCTCCAATGAGAGAAAATGAAACAACTGCAGGTAGGTTTTATCCCTGTGTGTAATAAATACTATCAAGATATCAATCATGAGTTAAGATAACCTTTTGGACTACATAGAAAGATTCCCTGTAGTCTCTCGATAGCTATTTATCATTCTTTTCCACAGTTATTTTGACCCAAATGGATTGTTTTCTTCTGCTACTCTATGCCCTAGTCCATCTTTAACGTACACTACGGCACTATCTGTTCTTGAGAGTGCGAGGACTTTGACAAATGTACTCCAGTCATCACTGCTTTTTCATACTAGATATCTATTGATTCTTATAATATCAACTTTCATGACTTGCATCATTTGTCAGAATTCCTCTGTTTAGTTTTAAAAGCCATCTACATTGATACACAAAAAATTCAGTTTTCTCACTGGTTCCTTTCAGCATTCTTTATGGCTCCTTTTATCGATCGTATCTCCATCAGTTCAGGAAGGACGTGCCCCAGTTACTCTGGCTATTCAATGAAGTAGCACAGGACTGGGTCCAAAGCTTTTCCAGGGTCAGGCTTTTGTACTGAGCAGAGTGAAATGGACTAAGTAGGTGATATTCCTGAGCCCAATTTCCAGAATAGGAAGCTATGTTTAATACAGAGAAGTCAGTAAGTATTTTTTGTCAGAGAGGAAAGGAATGGCTTTGCCTTGATCTATTTCAGAGATGATCAAAGAACAGATTAAAAGGCCTGAAAGCTCTGTTCAGCCATCATTCATCTGTGTGCTGTATAACAATGCCACCATGCTTCCCTCCTGCCTCGCTGCCAAAGAGGTAGATGGGTAGCTCAACTTAGACCAGCTTTTTTCCCTTGTCATGGTACTTCTTCCCCCACCATTCACATGTTTTCCTAACTCCATGCATAAAAGCTAATTGAATTTATCTGGTAGCACGTGAGTATATGCTTCAGGTTAAATGAAATAGGTGGCAAATAATAGGTGCAGAACTTTCATCAAATATAAGGGCTGCTTTTTGGATGGGGTGAAGGCTCTTCTTCATGCATACTGGGATGGAAGTAAGGAGGCCAAGGAACAGGGAAGATTCTCAGTGAACTAAAACAGATGCAGTTTTACTGCATAGCATTTCTTGTAGCCAAACAGCAGTTCACATCTTATGCAGCAATGAGCAGTCTACTGTCTGGAGACCATCGGAGAAGTAACTTGGAAGCTAGCATCATAAGGAATAACATTTAGTTGAGGGGATACACAACAGTCACACCTTTTAATCTGTTTAAGAATGAGGCAACTGAGCAGATATTGTACATGCAGGAACTGCACCTTCCATTTAGTTAGTCTGTTCTTTGATTGACTTACTGGCTTATTGGCCTGCTAAAATGCTAGCCCCTGATTAAAATTAATAGATGATTTTCCAGTACTATTTCATATAATAAATTGCCCATAATAAAATGGGGTTTTTACCACCAACTATTGTGATGGTTGCTTCTCTGGAGTTTGATGTATGAGGCATGAAGCTATATTGCTAAAATCTATTTTAATAAAAGGAAGTTAAAATTTTACTATTGTTAAATGCAATTTTGTATTAGCTTATAGCAATAGTCCAAAGTTCTAAGAAATTAGAGCAGGTCTTCCACTTTAGTAAAAGTGCCAATACATCTTGTAGCTGTGAAAGCTGAAAATCCTTTTCTTTGTTACGTTTGTGCAGATTCCATTTTATAATTCCATCAAAACATCTGTTATTAAAAACAGGTTAAAAAAAGAAAGGTTATAGACACTAATTCAGTTGCATTGTAATGAAAGAATGGAAATAAAAACCAATGAGATCTATAATAGAAACTTTTCCGTAAGTTCAACGGTGCCTCGCTTTGCATTCATTATCCAGTGGCTTGGAAAAGCACTTCTCCAAAACAGATGCTGATCTTTTAACTTTTGGTGAACAAATTTCTCCAACAGAGATCTGTGAAAGTTGTAAGGAGACCAAAGCTGACAAAAAGTTGGGGGCGGTAAGTGGTGAATAATGGCATTTCTCCAGAAGAAAAGTAAAGCACAGGCAAACCAAGGTGCTCGACTTGGGTCCGTGCAGTGTGGTAAGTTGGCACCAAAGAACAAGCTGAATGAGGTCTTTATTTCCCTGAATGGACCTGTTCATGGCTGTCATGGTCAGAGGGAAGAAAACCAAAGTATGCTTTATTAACAGGTTTTTCTCTCCTCTTTGTAATGATATTAAAGGAGCCAAATTCTTCTAATTCAGTTTGGGCTAATCTTTATGTACTTCATTTTAGTTTAAAGGAGCGCCAAGGCTGTTACACTGGGATTGTGGGCTAAACACTGAGCTGAGTATGGAGACAGTCCACAGTTCTATAGAATTATGAGTTAACTGCTTGTTCTTCTGTCTCATTATTTTAAAAGTGTATTTCTCTGTTGTGGGAGAGTACTATCAATACTGCCTGAAATACTTTTTTCTTTCCTCACAACAGTAGAAAAGGCAAAAGTGACTGGGGTCTAATATCTCACTTGATCTCTTAATGAGAAATGGATATGGTCAAAGTTATACCTCTCCTGGTAAAAATATG
The DNA here is from genome assembly GCF_023634155.1 of Falco peregrinus. Classification (NCBI taxonomy): domain Eukaryota; kingdom Metazoa; phylum Chordata; class Aves; order Falconiformes; family Falconidae; genus Falco; species Falco peregrinus. The sequence goes on from NC_073733.1 coordinate 18,997,761, forward strand.
ACAAAAGTTTTTGACAGGGAACAGGTAAGTTATGAATCAGGAACACCCAGGGGAGAAGTACAAGTTAGTGGGGCTCCAGTGACATGTGCACTTGTAAGAAATATTATGGAACATGTTCAGTTGTTAACCATGTGAAATCGAGCTGGTGCTGTATTTTCAGGTCACAGATCAGAAACCTGTAACCACCTTAGAGAACCAAGAAAAGCCTTAAGAAGAAAAAAAGAATTTGATGAGGGCTGTTGCAATGACAATCCAGTCCTGTGTGTTATATCCAAGACAGTGAAGGAATCAATGCAGTATGATGTGCAATTCAGAGTAATAGTCAACATTATAGAAGGTGAGTGATAAATTGGAACGGCACAGAATGGAGCAGGGAACAGTAGCCAACGCTGAACATTGTGAAGGGATCAAATATTGTATGAGATAATTACCTGAACAGTCTTCAGGTGAAGCTAATGAACTGTTCAACTTATTGGGAAGTCAGATAATTTAAAGAGCACATACTAGAAAAGTGCTCGTAACAACAGACTGGCAGTCAGACTTTTTTATTTGAACAATATTAGGCTGGACTAGCACCTCACCATTTTACTGTGACGTACAATAGGCCACTGCTCAGATTACAGCTCAGAGACAGAAAGAAATAGAAATAGTAGGATTTATAGACAGCAAATAGTCATTTTTCTATTAAGGGACAGTCAAACTCAGGGCAATGTAAGGGCGAAATCAATATGCTATGACTCATAAACCTAAAGGCAATATAAAGGAAATATGGGATGATTTAAAGGTAAACTCACTATAATGATCACTTGATTCTGAACACAGTAAGTAATGTAGTGGTTTCAACAGCAAAGATGAAAAGTTTATAAAATGTACTAAACCTCTCAAAATCCAGAGCTTTTTGTTGAGTCACAACACAAAATCCTTTGTAAGAAAAAAAATCAGCCACCTATCGGATCCTTCACTGTTCTGGATGTCAGTATTCTTCCCCATCTTGAATTTGTGTCTTCTTTCAGGAAGAACTGGACTATGAATAATTCCTTCCTTGTTTAATTACTCATTAAAAGAATTACTGTGATTTCAATTGTCCACTTCACAGGATCCATGCAAATGAAGGTAAGAAACTTTCCTTCTAATGATTAACAATTTCAAAGGAATATTCTGTCTGGTCTTTGGGGTTTTTTGTGTGTTTGGCGTTGTTTTTTTGTTGGCTTTTTTTTACTGTGAAATGCAACCTCAACCACATTATGCATGGTTGAGGGAATTTTACTTCAGATTGAGTTTAATCTGGTCCCTGGGACTAGAATCCCATTAACAGCTGGTGCTCCACCATGTGAAGCAAAGCACAGTAAAGTGGTGAAAGTGAGTTCATATATATGTAGATTTCTTAAGATTGAAGTACTTAACATTATCTTGAGATAAAGTAAACCAAGTAATGGAGTAAAGATCTTGAGATCTTGAGCTACTCTGACTCATTGAATTCAAATGCTTATCCTTTATTTGAAAAAGTTATCTTCTCTTTATTCCTTTATGAAGCTGTCAGGTCTGAATAATCTGGTTTTAAAGGTAACAAACGGTCTGAATTATAATATCAATTTAATATTTATTTAAAATTATTACAAAACAGAGTTAAATTGTAACTCCTTGGTCTTGCCTTTGAATGCTTTTATTAACAAGAATAATATTTGTTTGCATTGTAGCATACAGGGACCCTACTTAAGATCAGGGAATCTGCTGTGCTAGTCACTGCAATACCAGAAAGAAAAAGTCATCCCAAGTTGCATACCAAACACAAGCCAGTTAGTTGTTGATATCTGCAGAATTTTAGGGTGATAAATACATTAATTCCCATAATGGGTATACTCTGTACACCGGAAGTCTTACCTTTGCTAATTTTATTTTGGGAATAGTAACAAAGTCTTTAAAAGTGGAACTAACAGGGAAATAACAAAAGATACATCGGTTTGGGGTTTGGGTGTTTTTGTGGTTTGTTTTTGAGGAGATAAAATAGTCTTAAGTGTGTTTGTTCAGCCAAGTGGAAGCCATAAAGAGGGAAAGAGCAGCATATAAGCAAAAGGTACTTATTTCTCCCTGAAAAGCCTGCAGGGAAAACCCTGAAACAGCCTTGTATGTGTTTTTGTAGGAAGGACCTCTAGACTGTGAAGAACAGAACAAGACAAAGAACAAATGTGCTTGTCCCTAACTGCAGTAAATAGCTGAACAAGCTGAGATCAGAAGCTAATCAGTGGTGGCACTTGATGTGTCAGTAGCTCATGTGAAATGACGAGTTGGAGGAAAGGCCATAAAGGCACGTGACAGTGAGGTTATCTGTGAAGTGACAGAAATGGTGGGGAAGGAAACGATGCAAGGGGAGGAAAAGAGAAATGCTCCTTGCAGAAGCACTTCAGATGGCTGTCAGTAAAGCACATCTGTACTTGTAGAATCTGCAGAAAGATGTTGCAGGTGTAAGATGAAAGCTGGACAAAACTGCAGATGAAATACGGCCCGATGATTACAGAGCTGAGATGTCCAAGCTCAGCTGCTATCCAGGTAAGGGACCTCAACACGCTGAGCGCAAGAATGGTTCCCCCTGGGTCCACTTAGCTCATGGTCCTGTCTCTGAGAAAGACAAGTTGCAGATTCCTCAGCAAGGGGAGCAATATATAAACAGCAAAGGCAAAGCTGGCAGTACTGACCACAGAAATAACTTGGGGAGATGCTAGGATTCTTGGGGACGGGGAGGGCTGACTAAGAAAGCACAGCTAAGCCAAACTTCTGTTGGATACCTTTTGCCCCTTCAGTTTTTCACAAGAGTGCAGCCTGAATAGAAAGTCAATAGCTCTCTCTCCCCTATCCCTTTTCCAGATCATCTCAAAGGAAACTGCTATTCTGTAGCTCCCTAAAGAATTACCCAGTAAAATCAAGAAATACTAAACTTAGCAAAGGTAATGTTTCTGAAAGCTAATGGAGGAAGGGAAAAAACCAAAATACAAATGCAAGAATAACAGGCCAGTTTTTCACGCACACTGTAAGGAAAAAGGCAGAGATACCAGTTTCTTATCATTGTAGGTCACTCTTCAGTGCTTCGTCTTGATATGAATAGATCCCTCAATAGTTAACTTAGCCAAGGGAGGATTCAGATCAATCCTCCTCACTCCAGCCATGCCTTCTTCTAAATCAATAATGGCTGATGAATACCTCTGCCAAGCTCACAACACAGACACAATGGAAATCCTGCTCTTTTAGAAAGTGCCTTTGCAAGCTCTTTGGATAAGGAGTGCTTTACTGCTTCTCCGCTAAATCTCAGCACTGAAGCTGCAATCCTGATGCTGCTGCCATTCTGCAAAAGCATCACTGCACTGGTAACCTGCACCTTTCCGCTCTTTGAGGATTTAGCAAGAGCTGTTTGAATTCATTTGGAAATGAATTCAAACACACATTCTATATAGCTTTCATCTTCAATAAAGTCTAGGTTTTTTGAGTTAGACTCTGCTTTCACAACACATGCAACTTTGTTTTTCAAAGTATCTCTCTGATAATTGGAGATGTCCTAGGGGTTTGGGGTTTTTTAGAAGTTTAGTGTTCTGTAAGCAATGCAAGCTATTGGGAAAAAAATTGAGTTGGGGTTTCATTTTCTGAAAAACTAGGAAAAATTAAAAAGTTTGAAAGTTCAGTTGGATCTTGCAGTTCACATTCATAAATCAAATCTCTTAATTGCACTGAAGCACTAAAAGTTAACTTTTGTTAACTTGAAAGATAGGATGCACTTTTTTGAGGATTCAATCATTTTTGATGTAGCTATTCCCAGTAAAAACTATGCCTGATTATACTCCACCGTAGCATTGCCCATAATTAAAATATTTTACAGGCTACTTTTTCCAAAATCCCCAATATTTAATAATAAATACCTCTTTTCAACAGCACATGAATCTACAATAATAAAATAAAACTGAAATTACAAGCATACCACTCTAGACTATGCAAACAGACTTGGCTGTTGTAAGTATAGATTTACAGCTGGAAGGATGCATTCTCCTTGAAGCTGTTTGTGCAACCTACTTATCAGAAGAAAGAGATTTCCTGGAGATTTCCTTTAATTAGCTGTAATAAGCCATTAGTAAAACAAGCAACTAAACCCATAAGTATATAAGCTATTAGTCTTCTAACACAGTTTATAAAAATAATAATTAAAAATATATCCTAAAATTCAATAAGGGAGTGACCAGGTTCAGTGATAATCATTTCTGTGTGGACAGCACTGTTTATAAGAGTCTAGGAAGAGAAAAGTTAGCAGTCTGCCAGTAAAGATAACGAGAGGAGAGGAAAGACATGATCCATATTAATGTGGTTTACATCCCTCCCTTTTTAAGCTTCTGAAAAGCTCCACTTACTCCTGTGGCAATTAGGAGTAATCATTGCTGCCAATGATGTATTTGTACTAGTTCAATACAATGCAATGTCATTTCCAAAAATTCTAAATCAGATGAACTTTGAAGTTTGAAATGTAGCTATTTTACTTTGTTTACCAGAGTAGCCCTGCCCTATGTGATTTAAATATGAATTGCGAGGTGCGCTTCCAGTGGATTACATGAGGCAATAGTTGTGTTTCTTCTATTAACCATAATGAGAATTGCATGACTCATTCCTCTCACACCAGGCTAAAATGTACCCCTGTACATTTCTGTACTATGCACGTTGACTTGAGTGAAGCTTTGTATAGTAAGATTTAAATTGTAATAAGTCATTATGTCAACCTTTTTTGCTGGTATTTTACATAACAAGTCTACTGCATGGTGTACAGTAGGCTACTGCAGGAAATCCAGGAGGTACGATAGGTTGGCAATGGGTAGGTATGAAAAAAACCAACAAAACCAAACCTACTACAAAAACTTCTCACAAAATCTGAGCATGATCATGATTCCAAAAGTCTGATTTGTGTACGTATGCATGTGTGCACTTATTACAGCCATTATCATCACTCCATACACTCCTGAATTCATCACATTTAGATATATGTCCTCACTTGCTTTTAGTGGGAAGACTGTCTTGTTTATATGGGCTTGAGGTGAATGATTGTCAAAGTATTATTTTTGAAAACTGTTTAAACATTTAGACATGCACACGTGCATGCACACACAGAGAGCTGTTTCCTAATAATCCTTTTATCAGCCTGAAGCTGAAATAACTTTCTTTCTTGCAGGGGTCTGTTATTGAGAGTTTCTTATTAGTAATTAGATGCTGACATTGATTTCATTAAAAATATGCATGGTCCCAAAGAGCTTTTGATTTATTTTTTTTTAATTGCATAACATGTAGAGTATAAATATAAACTGTTTTGCTCAGAACTATACCTCTTTAATTGCTTGAATTAAAGGGATTTCTGGATCAGCATTATTTCTCATTTTTCAGTGTATATTGGTGGCATATTACCAAGGTACCCTGGAAACCACTACAGCTGGCTGGGGCTGAAAGTGAAGTGGAAGAATTATTTTTGTGTTCATTGTAAAGAGTTCAAAAAACACTAATAAACCCCTTTAGTTTTACAGTAGTAATGCAATGGCTATTTTGTATAAATCTAACTGTAGATAAGTATCTCTTCTTATTATAGTAATTACCTATACAGGACCTAAAGATTTAACTATGTCTTGAGATTATATTAAAGTCACTGGACACAAATGTTAAGACAGATCTTGTTAATTTATGCCAGAAAGTACACAGATTCTAAGCCTAGACTGTGGCTCTTTGGTGTCAGGTTTTTAAAGACAGAGGTTAACAAAACTCTTCATGAAACATACATACATGCTCACACACACTTTTCACTACGTGATTCTGCATGAATCCACAAAGCACTATTCTTCCGACCAGTTTCTAAATTCTGGTGTTGCCTATTTACATATCCACAGCACCTGTGTTCTAGCTGAGAATTTAGTATCAACAATTAAACAGTTTAATACTAAACGAGTTGTGGAAGTGGGACCAGAGACTGACAAAAAAATGAGGCAGATAACTGAAGCTTAAAGCTTCTTACAGTCCATCAGAGTAGCTCATATTTCTCTTACATTTGCACTCTTGCTTCTCTTAAACATCTAAGTGTTTCCAAAGTGGACACCAGAGGCTGTAATTGAAAGCTACAGAACCAGCCAATATCAGTATCTAATGGCTGGTGTCCTTCTCCCTTTTCTCCCCTGTTACATATTGCCTATGAAACAGTGTCAATGAACAAAAGACCACACAGCTCCCTTTTTATTTCCCAAACTCATCCTTAGATGTATGTTTTCTCACCCTCCCAACAAACTGTTATGGATTTTAGGACTGGTTTGCTTGTCTTTTTCACTGGCAGCTCTTGCAGCTCTCATTAGTACAAGAAAGTCTAATTGTGCTGGGCAGCTCTGTCTTGGCAAGAAACTTACAAATTACACGTTAAATGGGAAGGAATCTTGGAAAAACCTAGCACTAGGCATCATTACTTCTACTCTTAGTAGGCAAGTTTTTCTCAGGTGAATGATGTGCTTCTTAGCTGAAAAAATTCTGTTTGTTGGGGGTTTTAAGCCTTCTGCATTGTGATAACAATTATGGTATATAAAAAATATTCTTATAACTAATCAGAAGTTAGTGAGAAAATCAGTGTGAAATTTAAAGACAGATTAATACAATAGAGAACCAAGCAATTAGTTTATGCTCGATCTAGTGACTCAACATCTAGCTTGTTATGTCTGTTTATTTTTTGTATCTGTATCTTGATTCAGGAGCAGGCAGGGAATATAGCTGTACTTTTTACTTTTTCTGTAGAATTCACTTAAAGAAAAAAAGAAACAAGCCACCACCAAAACATAGGATTGCAGACTTGCCTTTTTTTTTTTCCTAAGATCATAAATTATTTAAAGTTCCTTCATCTTCAGAATGCCCAGATGAATGCATTGAAATATTCAGAGGCTAGAACTTAAAAGATTATAATGGTGATTCAATAATTCTTGCCAACAACTGAAATAATAATAATGCTCTTTTCTTTCTATTTAAACTATGAGGAATTAATTTTTTCTCTCTTCTTTTCCCCCTGTATCAACAAAACATTTAAGATATATCAGTATTAAATGAAAGGAGATAAACATAGCTGAAATGCAAATATATGTTATCAGTCCATTTTTATTTTCCTTGGAAATACTCTTTTGCTTTTTCCACTCAGTTCTCTACACTTGAAAAAGCAATCTTGCTTTATGTCTACACCGGTAATTAAGTCAGGTATTCATATTTTTTCTGTTACTACTTTTCTTGGTGCTTATTCAAGAACTTTGTTTGCAAAGTTGAATATACAAGGTTTCCTTTCAGCACTTGCATTGATTTTCTTTTAACAGACAACAACCTGTACATAACATGGAAAAAATAACATGCAGCCAGTACTTAAATGGCAAAATCAACATTCTCATTCTTCTTCTAATGACCACTATAAGCAAGCCAAGATCCAACAATACACCAACAGGAGAGTCCTTTATTTCTCAAGTATCAATGATATGGTCACTGGTTAAATACAACAGATGGCATTCCCGCCCGCCCTGCCACCCCCCCCCCCCCCCCCCCCGCCCTGCCCTGCCCCTAAAAAATTAAGAAACAGATTCAAATGGAAGCTCTTCAGCTTTTTTTTTTTCTTTCCTTAGTAGGCTTTTCAGCATACATGAGTTACCTGAATTCACGTGCCTGTTCAAAAATGGGCTGCAAACACATTAATCCAGCAAGGCATGGAAAATAAATCTTAATCATCAATTAAGATTGTCACTATAGTCCAGGTAGCTGAGCTATGGATATGCATCTCAACACTCTGTGCATAACCTGGCAGGAATACAAATGACAATGTATCATAACATTTTGTGTATGCATCTTTAAAAGTTATTGTGTCACACCCTTCTGTGTGAAGTTGTGTAAAATTAGTCCAGAGGTGCAATGTGTGTGGATGGAGAGGAAGTTATCAGAAAATAGCTGAAAGGAGGGTAAATTATACACTGAGAGACAGTGTTTAAAAGCTTTCTAAGGTCTGATAAGCTCTGCAGACTGACTGTCTGGCTAAACCTGCAAAAATGGACAAAACACAAAAAGTCTGCTGAGTCTGCCTGAGGCCACCAGTACACAGTAGCACCAACAGTGGGTTGTGCCACTCAGGCCACATCCAAGAACATGGTGGCTGCTGTACCCAAACAAAGATGCCGATGTTATATACTAGGCCCCTCAAGTGTCTTCCACAGCTACCTAGAAGCTGCTGGCATCACTGCGGCTGTCCACGTGGTGGGCCTCCCAGCTTTGCTCCATCCATATTACTGTGATTCATCCCGTGCGAGTATGTGTAGAAGTGAACTGTTTGGGGGAGTAAGTGGATGTATCGTTATCTGTAATTAATAATAAAAGCTGTATTCTATTAATAATACCAACTTAATTAATAAAAGGTCTTAATAATTAGTAGTTGCAATCTGTCTCACCCAGCTTGGTCCCCTACCAGGAAAACAGAATTTACAATACCTGAATATTTGTTCTACGTGGAAAACATGTGGGATGAACCACTCAGTACAGGGTCTGTGACGTGGTTGCAGAGAAGACCCCCTTCTCACTGAAGCAACCTCATTTCCTGAACACACCCATCCATTATCGTCCACCAGCAATAAACACCTTACGATTTCTTTTTATTAATATCTTTACGTTTAAAAGGGTCATATACTTTTGTGTTTTGACAGTGCAAAGGATTCTGATTTGTTGGGGTTTTTTTATCTTTTTAAATCTTAACTGGAATCAGAAGGCTGGATCATCAGTAGACAATGCATTATCATTAACTTCATGAAGCAATTTCTCTTGTACAATTTTTCTAGTGCAGACATTCTAGCTTTTAGTTTAATTGGATTTGTTGATAAATCTATCATGACATGCTTTCTATATATGATCTTTCTAAAAAAAATATTTCTACAGGATAAAATTCACTCCATGAATAGGATTAGAACAAGGCTTGTACATTGTTTAATCATGTATTGAAATTCGTTTCTAATAAGCTGTAGGAATGACTTAGATTGGCCTTCTGTTCATTTATGACTTTCCCATTAACATTTGCAAAATAGGCAATGAGAAAAAAACATATGTTGAAATCACACATTTTAACAAATGTTTTCATGAAATATTACCAACTTTTTTCATTACTGAACATGGAATATTCTCATTTAATCAATGAATCCAGTAAACAAATGCACTATTGCCTGCAGTACCGTTTGTATTAGAATTTCAGTTTCTACACTTGTCCCCAAGGCCAAGAAAGAGCATGACTTTATGTTGCCAACGTGGTGTGTTTCATCAGGTTGTGTCTTAGTATATACATGTTACTTTGGATCTAAGCAGATGTGACAGAAGGTAACAGACTACACTGTGGTGCTGCAATGTCAGCCTGTGCACCAGAAAGATTAGAAAATGCAGTGCTGTAAGCACGTTGACTGGAAAGCAGAAAACAAACATAGTAACATATAATTTTCTGACAGGAAGTCAAATAATTGGAGCGCACACACTCCTTCATTGCAAACCCCCCTGTTACTACCATGAGAATAATAATGGTTTGCTTTTCCTTTTGGTTTGGCAGCAAGTGATCACCTTCATCAGAACTGAAGCAGACAGTGAGTATATTGTATATAGAGGGAAAAGGAAATAGTGACTAGGTGCTACTGGATTTAACACATTTTATTACTGCATGCAGTTATATGGATTTAAGAAGTGGAATCAATTTTCCCTTTCTGAATTCTGATTGCAATTTTTTAATTTATATTTTTAAGTGAGAATGCTATTGTTTTCCTTTGGTATATTTCTTCGTAATAAGACTGCCTTGGTTATTACAGTGTTATGTTTCATATCTCTTTGACCACAATACAAGATATTCCATTTACTTAAAGCTTTCTTGATGTTATCAGACCAAGAAAATTTACCTCAGTAGCCATAAAAGCCGTTCCAGGAATAAGACTTGATCCTGTACTCAATTATCTGTCCACATTCCATCAAACATCTGTGAAGAGGTTAAACAAAATATAAGGACACCCAGGCCTTAGATTAACCAGCAAATGTTATCTGCGAATTGACTTTTTTCTTTCCCCTTAATATAACAAAAAATAATGCTGGCAAGTCTCTTGGCTGTATCAAAACTAGGATCACCCTTATGATTGCCAAACTGTCTTACAAGCTCAATTATCAGTCATTTTAATTTCACTGTATTTCACAAAAAATGCAGAGGAGGACTCACAGCTCAGAAGAGGATGCAATATTGGTGTGGTCATGCAGAACAGCACATTCCTTAAAAGTTATTAAAGCCAGTCAGTGGGAGAAGGGAAATAAAATTAGGTCATCTTAATTAAAAACCCTATTTTATTTTCATTATCATTTGGCTTTTGGTAATCATCAGCCTTATCGAACCATCATATTTACATCGTCTCTCTCCCTTGATAATTATGTTTTCATAAACAAGCAAAAGTTTACCTTTGGAACTTTTTAACTAGCCAGCTTCTCTCTCAAACTTTTCAAGTAGACTTTTTTCAATTAAATGTCTGTTTGACATTGAGTAATTTGGAGACAAACATAATTAGTTACTATACTTGAGTAATTTGGAGACACACATAACAAGTTACCATACCTTCTTATGTTATCAAATGAAGAACTATATGTTAAAATTATTATGGAAGATGAGACCTCCAATTATGAATCTGATGACTGTGGCTCCTTCAGCATGCTGTCTATTCATGACATTTTCTAAGAACCTTTCAGTGTAGCCTAAAACTAAAACGGAAAATTATCTTTTGACAGTAGTAGTTCAGCTAGGTATGCTCACTAGCATCTATAAGCACACTAATGTACATGGAAAGCACAAGTGACAGGGAGAGAGAGCCTAAGTGCCTGAGTAAGTGGAAATACAGTGAATAACCTTAAGGATTAAAGTGCATCAGATCCTTATAGCAAGTGACACAGGCCTGCTGTCAGTTACGGAAAAAATACCTCTGTTCCTTTCATGAAGTATCTCTCTCTGTGAGGTTTCAAGGACAAAATGAAGAGGGTTTGGGTTGGGTTGTTCAGTCGGTGGTTTTTTTTTTCCCATCCAGTTTTTAATATACTGGCATGAATAAAACCCAGGCTGCAGGGATTTTTGACCTACAAGCATCTTGCTGTTGTTTTGGTGCACGATAAAATCCCAACACTACAATCCCCACTTGGGGTACACATTAATATGTGATACACCCGAAATAAAGGCACCTGTTAGGCAAAAGAGTTCACAAGTTTGTTGGCTTAACATAGCTTTGGGGGAAGGACAAAATGAAAAGCGGACAGGAAGATCTAAGCAATATGAAGAAACTGAGAGCTAGTACAAGGAAAAGCAATGCGAGAGAAGAATTCAAAAGAGAAAGAAAGACCAACACTAACCAACTCTTGATGTTTCCCTCACCAGTAGAGAATTTTGTGTGGTTATTCATAAATATTAACAAGGAAACAACTGACTTAATAATGCTATTTCTTTTTAGAAGAAGGATTTTGTGGCATGCTTTGCCCCATTCTCCCCAAACATACAACCCTTTCTGGACATAAGGAGTAAAATTGTTAATATCTGCATTCCAGGATGCTTTAAAAAGGAGTGGTTTTTCAGAAATATTTTACCTTCTGCCAAAGAAAAGTCAATTCTGACTTTGGGTCACGAGGCAAATTTTTCTAAAATCTGGGCTCCTATTTAAATGCAATATTACCTCTGTGGAATAGGTAACTTCTTTAAATTAGATAGCTCAGAAAATGTCTTTTATAATGATTTAAAAAAAAAACTTTTACCATCTTAACCTCCACATTGATGCAGAGCTTATTCTAATCTACCTTTACCTCAAGTGTTAAAAGGATCTGGCAAAAAATAAAATTACTTTTTGAGAAGCTGCCCTCCCCCTCCCTTAACCATGGATACCAATGTCCACTAGGTCTGCTTGTTTCTGAGACAGAAAGCCAAAACATGTACGAAAAAATAATCTGCTTTTGCTTTTTCCTATAATTCTAGCCTTTTGCTTAATTACAAAAAGACAAACAGCTAGGTTCATGGACTACTCCTGTACAAACTCATCCGTTATGCATCGCTATTTACAAATTAAAACAAGAAGTGGTTTAGATCTGGAGGTTTAACTTACCTAAACATGACACAAAGCTTCAAATGTCAGGTGTGTTACGCTGGTTCAGCTTGCTGTTGGGACCACTAGCCAAGGTTTTACAGAAGACGATGCAGGTCAGAAACTTCATCGTGATGGAAGAAGCACTTTCATATCCAGGGTGCTGAAATCCAGGGCCGAGACCAGCAGATGACTTGTATGTCAGCCACTGGCTCAGGCTCTTCAATGTATATGCCAGTATTTTCCAATCTTGACCAATCGGCATGCTAGACGCCAACTGAAATCCAGAGTCTAGAACTCCAGCTTTGCAGCCAACCTCAATTTAAGCGGGCTGATGCAGAGCCAGGCTTTGTGCGCACAGCCTCAACACATAGCAGGACAGAGTCATAATTCCCAGTGACTGTGGGAAAGCTGAACAATTGTGTCACAGACTCAATTTCTTGTACAGTGGGTTTTGTACAGCAGAGTACACTGCTGTCAAATGAATAGCAGCCTTATGTTTCTCAGTAGTGCTGGCAAGATGGGAGAGGGTTGAAATATGTTGTCTTCCTGAATGTTCAGGGCATGCCTAAGGTGCTGCTCGGGAGTAGCAGGAGGCTGGCTGGGGAGATTCTGGTTGACATCTAGTTTGATGACAGGAGGTTCTTGTGGAGAGTTGCTTTCCGTACTTGGCTTCCTATGAAGAAAACTTGCTTAAGGATGCAGCTATACATTCCTGGTGAGGTTAGGAAGGACCAAGGAGAAAGGCATGTGTCCGAAGACAGCTCTTTACCACTGTAAGAGAAAAGATTCCTTAACTGCAACATCACTGTAGCACTTAAATTTAGTGCAGCTATTGTAATGCAGTTATTGTAGGTACAAGGAGCTATCTACCTTTATCCAAAAGGGCAGAAGAAATTCCATATAATGCAGACAATGTAAAGAATAGATTATGAGTTTACAGCAAGTTAGTCATCTGCCTGTGAATCTCATCCAAGCTGTGAATTTAAAGCATATTCTACTGAAATACTTCGTGGCAAGTAACCTTTTGATACCATTCAGAAAAGAATACTTTCCATCATTCTTGTTTTTTTGTTAAAAATATTTCTTTGTGGCTTGCTTTTCCCACACAGAGATCACAATGAAAACAAGCAAAAACACATGCATAAAACTTGCCTGACTCAAAGCTTGCTCTTTGTGTCCAGCAGGCAGTGGTACATCAGGGAAACTGGAGCCTAAGACCAAATATTGACCATTAAGCACGTGGAGATTCACCTGGTTGGTGTTTGCCATTGTTGTCCCTTCTCCCCTTCTTTCATACAGTCCTGGACTATAGCAAGTGTCTTAATCACTTCTTATATAAATGGCCAAAGATAACTGCGATAAGTAGGGTGTATTTGCTCCTGTGATGCCGCTGAACTACTTCAGCTACCTGAGATGGAGACCCAGAATCCCTCAGAAGGCTGCCTTACCTCTTCCATTTAGTCCTTGAAACAAAACCAGAATCAGGCTTTCAGTTAGGTTATTTTTCAATTACACTGCAATGCAACAAGACTCCTCTAGAAGTCTTATACAGCTCTGAACATTCCAATGACTCTGAAGTTATTTTTTTAACATATGTGTCCATGCTTGTTTTGCCTTTCTTCAGCTGCTATGCAATGGCTTGGTTTCATTTTTGAAAAAGTGTAAGAAATTACCTAGGCTTCAAGACAAAAATTTTCAGAGTTGGGGTTTTTATCATTTAAACATTGATATCACCAGCTGCACACAAACTATTCAGAATCCTTTCACAGAGTTGGCTGAAAGCAAAGAAAAATATTTTTCACAGTATTGCTATCAATTAATGCTCTTGCCTCGTCCAACAGCAAGCTCATGCCTTTGGTCTTGTCCTGTCCCAAACAGATTTGTTCACTGTCAGCCTCAAACAGAAACAAAAGACTGTCTTCCACGCATTGATCTCAGTTATGTTGTTGTGTAAATCATGATTAACATTCTTAACGTAAGAATGTAAGCTATACTGGAGAAAGTAGAAGCTTCATGGGAAAGAGATACCTAGTATTTTGTCCCTAGATGTAAGGTCGACTTGTTTTGGTTGCTTGCTCCAGCCCTGTAAAGCACAGTAAATACTTTGTGTAGGACAAAGTTATTAACTGACTCCATTTGCTGTCTGAGTAGGCAACAACAAGGCCTGGGTATGTGCAAGGCCAGTCTCTGCACTTAATGAAAAAATCCAAGAGCTTCAGCAAGTATGATGGGTAAGTCCTAAAGAGATTGTTTTCCTTATTCCTTGATTTCACTTAACGAAGACAGAGAAACAGGAACAAGCACATTCTGCCGAGCGTTTCTTTCTCTTATGTAAGTGGTTCCAATTCCTCCATTTCTAAAATGAGGAGACACAAAATGGAAGAAGCTCTGCAAATGTATTATCTAATATTTCATGCTTGTCCACAGAATGTCACTGTACATCTGTTCTTGTTTCCTCTGTTAATTTAATGATGTCCATGACACCTTCAGGGCACAAGGTAGCAGAAGCCTAATGAAAGCTCTTCTGAACAATTTCACTCACCTATTGTCTCCTGACACATCCAAACAGCCTTATAGCCAAACTGGAGCTCATGCTGGTCTTTTAGGGTAATAAGAAAGTAGTCATGGGCATTTTAGTATTTTGAGATATATATACACACACACTTAGCATCTCAGATATATGTGTGTATATATGTTATACAAATATTAACATTCTTTTTAAAAAATATTAACACATTAGGTGCCTGAGTGTCACAGTAGTACCAGGAGCATTAGATTTAACTAGGTAGCAAAACCAGAAACTAGTATCTGGTCAAATAGCTTCCAAAGCTGAGCTTAATTGACTTATTAAGTCAAGGAGATGAAGAAAACAATTTTTTTTTTTCAGACATCAGTTTAAGTGAACACTGAATAAGTTATTAAAAATAACTTTGAGAATCAAATAATTAGACACATAATACACGAAGTCAATAATGCGGGATCATCAGCAAAAGAAAAATGTATGAACAATAGAAAAGTATTATACTTCTAGTTCTACTTAGCTGCAGAGAGTTCCTGTGTATCCATCAGATTAATTGTTTATTCCAGTTATTACATTCATTCAAATGTATGAGAAAGCAAACCATTGATTTACTGCCGTCAAGGAGTACTTAGTGCAGCAGTTTAAACAAAGCATGGCTGTCTCCATATATAATTCATGTTTATTATAAATGTAAAGGAGAAGGAAAATGCTACAAGAGTATGTGTAGGCTCAGCTATGTAAATTCTTGTTTTCTGAATGTAATAAATACAATGTTTACCTGTAGAAATAATCAAACAGAAATTTCCTGCACTGAATAGGTTATTTCCAGAAGGAGACACAGTGTTATTAAAAGCATTCTCCAAACATCGATTGCTTCATTCTAAAGCACATCATTTGCTATTTAAAAGCTGTCTGGATTTGCTGCTTTGTTCTTAATATGCTTGACACATATGCCTCACAAATCTTCAAATGGATCTAAAACATGTCCTGGATTATTTTTTGCTGGGATAGCACTGATTTGGAGAATGCACAATGGTGCAATCTTTCCCTTCTCTTTCAGAACCCCTCTCTTTCCTTATTGAGGTGGTTGTAATTCAAATAACGTTTAGATATAAAAAGGGCATTCAGATTCTGTCACTCTCACAGACCCAACTGCAAGGCTGAGTTATATTTTGGATTCAGGCTAGTAATATATCTGTGGTTATGTCAAGTCTTCTTTAGAATTTTGAACTTGTGATTCATTTCATTTCATTAGCTCATGTTTTCTCTTTTCCCAGCTGCAAGTACCGTATTGTAGCAATGAACTCTCTCTCCTTCCAGGAGCCTGTGGTTTCACTGTATAGCCCCCTCTTCTTTCTTACCCTACTAAAAAGTAGAAAATCACTTGGGCTTTGTTCCTCAATTAGATATTCACCATGTAACTCTGACATAGGAAAAGTAAAGTTCTAGGTGCACATTTCTAATTAAAACACCATTCCAATTACTAACTTGAAATCAGAATCCTACTGTGCAGTAGTTTATTATGAAATGTATCTGCAGAAAGCAACACAGGGCAGTGCATAGCCCCTTTTTTTTCAGTGACTTCAGCAAAGTAAATAGGCCCAGAACACCAAGCTACTCAGATATAGCATATCAGAGTGAATGAGAGTGTGTATAAGTCCCTTGAAGGCATAATAATGATATGGTCACCATTTTCATTCCAAACTCCAGCACCAGCTATTTAAAAAAAAATAATAAAAAAAAATTACAACCAAGAACTTGGAATTAGCACAAAGCTGCAGCTTACTTACAGATGTTGTCACATCATGTCTATATAAAAAAAAAAAACCACATCCCAAAGTAAATAATTTCCACTGCCTAAAACACAGAAACCCATTTAGAACATAGAGAACAACCAACCAGAAATCCTAAATATTTTGGGTAAAGAAGTGACCAACCACCATCCAAACAACACTGTAGATAGGCTGTGTGCTTTTAGAGAAATATAGTTGCTGTGTTAATTCTTGTCTGTTTCTTTGCCTGTGAGGTCTTCAAAAAATAATAAATCTGATCTTGAAATAAATAAGGTTTGAACTTTTCTTATACTTTATTATAATTCTTAGCAGATTAGACTTGGTAAGACTCTTAGCATTTTAAATCTTAAAATATAGTCTTTAAATAAGCTTGTCTTTGCTGACCTGTCACCTTTAAGTTATTTGCAGAGAACTTTGATTAAGTAGCATTAACTAAGTCTTCTCCTTTTAAATGATTTGAAAAATTCAACTTTAAATAGGTCACTTTAAAAAAAAAAAAAAAAAAAAAAACTTCCTGAGCTACTTTCCTCAAGTCTCTCTCATACAGATTGTCTTAATAGGTAAAATGCTGTCTGCATTTGCTAGAGGTTGCACCCTTTGCTGCTAATGAAGTCGGCATTTTAAGTTAGACAGATTCCTACAGAGACCTCAGAGCTTTCACGTGGGACCTATCTCTTGGAAATTTTATAATATTTTATAAGGAGAGCCTTCCTCACTCCTACAGTCACCAAAAAATCTTGAGTTCTGCAATCCTATTTAATCACTGATTGAGGTAGCCCTCCTCAGCTGTGGACTGTGCTGAGAGATCTAACGTTTATCTTTCTTATTTGAAAGTAAGAATTTCCTGTTTTATCAAAATACATCTCTGACTCTCTCTCTCTGAAAGTATTTCTTTTCTGTACGAAGAAACTAAAGCTCTGTTTTTGTGTTTTCCAGTTGTGGCTGGGCTGAATATCTAGTTAAGTCTCATAATTATGACAACATAAAATCACAGAATCATTTAAGTTGGAAAAGACCTTTGAGATCATCACATACAACCATTAACCCAGCACTGCCAAGCCCACCACTGAACCGCGTCCCTAATCACCACATCTATGTGTTTTTTAAACACCCCCAGGGAAGGTGATTCCACCCCCTCCCTGGGCAGCCTGTCCCAGCGCCTGACCACCCTTTCGGTGAGGACTTGTCCCTAATCCCCAATCCAACCCTCCCCCGGGCACCTCGAGGCCGTTTCCCCTCGTCCTGTCGCTTGTTCCCTGGGAGCAGAGACCGACCCCCCCTGCCCACAGCCCCTGTCAGGGAGCTGCAGAGAGCGATCGGGCCCCCCTGAGCCCCCTCTTCTCCAGGCTGAACCCCCCAGCTCCCCCAGCCGCCCCCCCCAGCCTTGTGCCGCAGCCCCTTCCCCAGCTCCGTGCCCGTCCCTGGACACGCTCCAGCCCCTCAGGGTCTGTCTGGGAGTGAGGGGCCCAGAGCTGAGCCCCCCGTTCCAGGGGCGGCCGCACCAGTGCCGGGCACGGGGGGACGGGCGCTGCCCTGGCCCTGCTGGCCACGCTGCTTCAGACGCGAGCCAGGGCTGCTGGCCCCCGTGGCCACCTGGGCACCCTGCTGGCTCCTGCCCAGCCGGCCCTTGCCCAGCCCCCAGCCCCTTTCCCGCCGGGCAGTTCCCGGCCCCTGCCCCAGCCCGCAGCGCTGGGGGGGCTGCTGTGCCCCGCGGGCAGGGCCCGGCGCGGAGCCGGGTTGAGCCTCGTACAAGTGGCCTCGGCCCCTCGGCCCGGCCTGCCCAGCCCCCCCTGCAGAGTCCTCCAGCCCCCCAGCAGGGCAGACTCGATCCCCTCGCCCGGATGGTCAATAAAGACACTGACCGGGGCTGGCCCCGGCACGGAGCCCTGGGGAGCTCCACTCGTGCCCGGCGCCAGTGGGATGCAGCTCCGTTGCCCACCGCTCTGGGCTCGGCCCCCAGCCGGCTTCTAACCCAGCGCAGAGCACACCCGTCCCAGCCATGAGCAGCCACTTTCTGCTGGAGATGCTGTGGGAGATGGTGTCAAAGGCTTTACTAAGGTCCAGGAAGACAACATGCACAGCCTTTTCCTCATCCACAAGGAGGGTCACCTTGTCACAGAAGGAGATCAGGTTTGTCAAGCAGGACCTGCCTTTCATAACCCCATGCTGGCTGGCCTCATCCCCTGGTTGTCCTGCACATGCCATGTGATGGCATTCGGGATGTTCTGCTCCATAACATTCCCTGGTCCAAGGACAGGCTGACAGGCCTGTAGTTCCCCAGATCCTCCTTCCTGTTCTTGTGGGCGAGTGTCACTGGCCTAACTTCCAGTCTTCTGGGACCACTCCAGTTTGCCAGGACTGTTGATAAATCATGGAAATGTTCTTGGCAACCTCCTCTGCCGGCTCCCTCAGTACCCTCAGGTGGATCCCATCCAGCCTCATAGTCTTGTACAGGTCTCAGTGGAGCAGCAGGTCACTGACCGTTTCCTCCTGGACTGTGGGGGCTTTATTGTGCTCCTCCTCATCCCTGTCTTCCAGCTTAGGGGACTGAGTATCCTGAGGGAAATTGGTCTCACTATTAAAGACTGAGGCAAGGAAAGCATGTCAAGTCACTTTCAATAGTCAGTCACCATTAACAGACTTCAGTCACTACTAAGGAAAGCAAATATTTATAGATTTTTTAAAGTAATATCTAAAATCAGGCCCCTGCTCTGACAAACCAGTGACCTAGAATTGAATGGCTTTTGTGATATTGGTAACTCCCTTAGTCCCAGGATCTCTTGAGAACTAGCTGTTAACAAGGGAAGACTGAGTGATACACACTCTCATTACCAAATACTTTCTCTTACCTTTGAGAACTGCATATACAGCTAAAATTTGCCAATTCAGTTTATGTGGCTGGTACATCACAGTTCATTCTGTTAGGTCATGCATTGGGAGGTAACCTACAGCAAAGGCAAAGCGACTAGACATATTTACTTACCAATAAAAACACCCTTCTTCTTGGAATATTTTCAGCTGACCTTTCTGGTCTTGTTAACTCAAGAAGAGGATGTTACTAAGATTGTTTCAGATGCAATCATTGCTTAAACATGACATTTAGGACTTACTTAGAGGTGGGATGCAGTAAGGCACGTTTTTCCAATCAGTGAGCAGTGTCTTACATTTCACCCTATGCTCCTTATCCTCAGCTGTTCCTAAACTCATCTCGTACACAAGAACCTCTGTAGAGGATGCAGCACATTTTCAGCCTGTAGGAAGTTTGAGCATTTAAGAAGAATAGCATAGCACTAATAAAATCTAAACACTTATAGTCAAATCTTATTCCTGATGCTGCTAAATGGGAACTTACAGCTTAACATAATAGGCAATTTAGCATATAAATGTGCCCCATAAAAGCAGGATGTTGGCAGTGCAAAACTATAAATGTTAACCTTTGGGCAAGCTGTTACAAATGTGCTACAGGCTCTTGCAATTTTAATGAACTTGTTTGCACATATGAAGTTTATTTTGTACTAAGCACTAGGGTACGCACACCCAGTAAGAGGAACACCTTCAGAAATTCAGACTTGTAGGAGCTGATCATTAAGGTCTGGCCTAACATATTTGTTAGCTAGCATTTCAATTTTTTTTTTTTTTTTTTTTTTTGGTAGCCTTGCCATTCTGAAGCTATGTCCTTCTCATCTGTTAACAGAGGTTTATACCAGTAGACAATGACAATGACTTTTTTACCTTCAGAAGTGTGACTGAGAAACAATATGTCACTTTCCTAACACTGTTAAAGAATACAGGAAGTATTTTATAAGTACAAGTGTTTGTGGTCAAGGCTTATATCCTGGACAAGTACTGATGTAAATGAATGTTTAAGTTTTTGGTGTAGATGGTGGAGGAGCAAAGATGGTAAGGTGTGGACCTTGCGCTCACATAGAAGGACTGGTTAGAGATGTGAAGGCTGGGGATGTCTTAAGGGCAAGTGCCAAGAGGACGGGGCCAGGCTCTTGTCAGTGGTGCCCAGCGACAGGACAAGGGGCAATGGGCACAAACTTCAACATGGGAAGTTCCACTTGAATATGAGGAAGAACTTCATTACTTTGAGGGTGACAGAGCTCTGGAACAGGCTGCCCAGAGAGGCTGTGGAATCTCCTCTGGAGATATTCAAAACTCACCTGGATGTGACTCTGCAAGCTGCCCCAGGTGCCCCTGCTTTAGTGGTGGGCTGGACTAGATGATCTCCAGAGGTCCCTTCCAACCCCGACCATCCTGTAATGCTGTAATGTGATTTTCCTGAGTCATTATTTCATTATTTCTGGCAAGTTCCTGGAAAGGCAGAGGATGTTGAAAATGTAAGAAAGCTATAGTAATTTCAAATCTAAATCAGGGCTAATAGTTATCTTACAAACTACTAGGCACCTGTGACCTTTTGCTGAAAGTAATTTGGGTTTGATGAATCAATGTCTGTGCACCCTCAAAATCAGATAATCCTGTAGAGCAACCAAATATAGTTGCTCCATTTCAGGAAAGCGCTTGCAAAACCACACATTTTCAGACAGCTTTGCTGGTCACGAACATAATACTCATGATCCAGCCTTGACGGTGAGCATGCTTTCAGTCCAAGTCCTTTCCAAAGCAGAAATTATTCAGAACTATTCTTTCAAGCGAAATGTGTGAAAGATGAATCATAGAAAAAGATATTTCACTCCTATCTGACTTCACTGCCATATTTTCTTCACCTTACACCCTATGAGTGCCTCAGCAAAATATCAAGTTTTCAGTTTGCATTCACACTGTTTAATAACATGATGTCTACTGAAACATGGATAATTAAGAACCTTTTTACTTGCTTATTCCTTCATGTAAAGAAAAGGAGCTCAAAGAACTTTCTTTTTATTTGGCTATGAGGTTCTTTTTCCTTGGTTAACAACCATAACTGCCAACAAAGCATGGATCTAGGTTGTAAAGAGAATTCATGCAGAGACAAAAAAGTACTTATCAGGTATTTCTTGTCTTTCTAACTACTCATTTTATTCCTCATTGTGAATATATGTATCTGTGCACACACAGGTAACAATCTGGAGACTCATTAAGAAGTAAGGCAAGAAGAAAATGAGAAGTTACATAATAGCTTACATTAATATAAAGCTTGAAATATTATACGCATGTATTTAATGGAAAGTTAAAACATGAAAGAGAGAGAGAAAATGTAGGTATTGCAAAGCCACTGGGAGCTTGCATTTTTAGAGGCACACCCAGTGAGAAAAGTTTCTCTAATATTATCCTTCAGTATTGTTGTGGTTTAATCCCAGCCGGCAACTAAGCACCACACAGCCACTCTCTCACTGTCCCCACAGTGGGAAGGGGGAGAGGATTGGAAGAGTCAAAGTTAGGAGATAAAGACATTGGAAAAGGTAAAGCAAAAGCCATGCACGCAAGCGAAATGAAACAAGAAGTTAATTCACTACTTCCCTTTGGCAGGCGGTTCAGCCACCCCCAGGGAAGCAGGGCTCCAATCAAGCATAATGGTTACCTGGGAAGACCATAATGCCACCCCCACCCCCCTTCTTCTTCCCCCAGCTTACTTACTCAGCAGGGCATCATATGGTAGGGAATACACCTTGGCCAGTTGGGGTCAGCTGTCCTGGCTGGGTCCCCTCCCAATTTCTGTGCCCCTCCAGCCCTCTTGCTGATAGGACCTGAGAAACTGGAAAGCCCTTGACTTGGTACAAACATTGCTTAGCAACAACCAAAACCATCAGTGTGCCATCAGCACTGTTCTCACACCAAATCCAAACCACACCACTGCACCAGCTACTAAGACAACAATTAACTCTATCCTAGCTGAAACCACGACAAATATGCAGTGTAGTGCACTTAGTTTGGATCCAAAAATATCAAAAAATATTCCACTTTATGTTTATTTACATATAAGCTCAGAATAAGTGTTTCATGTACAGGTCCCCATAAGGACAGAACAACTTGTCTTTACACATCTCTTTCCCAGTATGGATCTTTTGAAAATTTGCTGAAGTTCTCGAAAGGTCTATGTTATGGTTTTTTTGCATTTCACTGTAAGAAAGACGTATCAGGTCATGCTTCCTAGTTCAAGCAAGCAAACAGTCAGGAATCATCTTCAGTCTCCACCCGAGCAAAACTAAAAATTACCCCTCAGAAAATTAAACTTTGCATTGCTTTAGAATCATGCACTGGCTACCTTACAGCAGTTCTACTGGTAGAATTCCATTGTTTTGCAGCACCGTTGCCCTCCAAACAAGAAAGGTTGCTTCTTTTAGAGGAAGAACTCATCTGCTAAGACTCTCAGTTATTCATCTGTGCTTAGGTAATGGGCTAGGAGACCCACACTGGGTAGGGGAGCAGAAGTGTCTGCTACAGACATAACTTACTTTTTCCTCACTTAAAAACACAATCAAACCTTTACTTAAGATGCAAATCCCTGTAATAGTAGAAACAAGCAGTATAATCATTAGGATTCCCGCATGTTCCATACTGTAGTCCTTGCTTTTTAATGCTGGTCTCGATGAGAGCACACAAAGAAGTTGAAGTATATCACAAGTAAGAATAAACACGAGTAAATTGAAAATACAGCCATTTCATATTTCTTATCTAGTTATAAAAGAACCTGCTGGCCTATCAGTTAGCTAAGGATTAATTTCATTGACTAGCTTTCCTGGAAGCCTGGTCAAATAGTTTATAGTGGATCAGTTCAGGTTGACTGGTATGCACAGCCTGTAATGTTTTAATAAAAAAAATATTCTTTCCCTTAGGTATAAATGCAGTACAATCAGGAGGTAAGAGTGCTCTTCGTGTATCTATTCCAAAGGTAACTTCCATCTAGCACATTCATGTAGCAATAATTCTGTGGTCTTGGCAGCAAAAGGTTCACTCTGAGTTGTAAAGGCCTGCAGAGATCCTACGTACATGCTCAGAGCGTCACTTTTACAACCACCCTCTGTGTGTTTTTGTGACTGACTTACTGTCACATCCCCCTAGCTGCACATTGCTTATTTCATCTGAAAAATAGCACAGTAGTTGTTTTAATTGTGGAAGTATCCCATTACTTTTAAACAGTCCACTTATTTAAACTAAATATTTTGTATAAAGCGAGATTGCAGAAGACACAATATTTGTATTGTGCTTCCACCTGAGTTATCTGAAAGAAAATGAGTAATTAGAAACCAAAACAAAAACATGTTTGAAAACTGAAAATCAGAGGTTCATTCATTTAAAAATTCATCTTCATTAGTTCAAGAATTATTTGATAGTAGTACAATTAATTTGAATTAATATCATACCCTACTATGTATGAGCAGCATTTAAAACAAAGGTCTAAAAGGTGGAACATTTTAGATTCAAATTTTAAGAACAAAACTTACCTGCATGTTTGGTTGGTTTTGTTGCTCTGTATTATGCTAGATTACATGCTGTTAAATCTATCATTGACATTAATTTTCTGTAGAAAACAGCTAGGAAAATTATTTGCATAACTGTAAAAACAAAACCCCTTCAAGCCATTAGTATTGAAAAAATATTCATATTCATTTAAACTTGGCCTATGAAACGTACAGTAGATGCTTTCCATTTGGGATTTCTTAGTTTAACTTAATCAAATCTAATGATGCAAAGGTGATTATCTGTCTTCTAAGTTCAGGAATTTAATAAAACTGGTTACATTAGAAAGACAATTTATTATCTGTACAATGACAGAAAATGGTAAAAAAAAACCCCAAAACCCAACAATTTGTGGTGGAACCTTCCATGCCTATTGTATTACTTGCAGTAGAGGTTAAAACTTTCATCTTCTTAGGCTTATAATTACAGAACTGAGAAATCTTGTGAACACATGAGATGGAACATGTATGATGAAATAGAGATTACACTTCTTGCCTTTGTGTAGTTATATTTATATAGCAGACAGAGATTCATTCTCTTGGTGTTATTCCAGTAATGTTATGTTTTACGGTATGAAGAGTTACCCTGAAGTACAGAAGGAAAACCCTTGGGGGGTTGCATTCTCTTTCTCAGGTTGTTGCCTATTACGATCTCTTGGGAAAAACTGCTTAGTCGCATTGTGGCTCCACTTATGGCAAAAGACAGATTCAGGACAGGAATACATTTCTCATTGCTCCTGTCAGTCTTGCAGAAGATATTCAGTGTCAACAGGACTTGAAGATAAGATGGAGCTTACAGACCCTTGGATGAATGGCCTAAGCAGCACAGCTTCTTCAAGCCTTATGGCCTCTGCCTTTTCTGAGTATGATTAGTATGTCAAATGAAACAAAACCCAGGCATTTTTTAGACACATATTTTCTGAAAACATCCCAGTAATAATGGGAAAAACATGCTTTTTCATTTAGTGGTTTAGGAAACCCATCACTTTCTTGCCACATTATATCTGTAGCGATTGCACTACACTTGCCTAAACTGTCAGGAAATTGTGAACCTGAAATACAGCAGCCTATCTTTGGCTCATATTACTATAATATTTATGGTTTTGTCTATTTTCTTCCTATGTGCCAAAGTTTATTTCTGTCTCTGGCCCCAGCCTCTCTCATCTTTCTGATCCACGAAACGTGTCTGTTAAGATTTACAGGGAGATTGAGGACGATGCTTGACTGATCTGTCAGTCAGATTTTAAAATGTATTAAATTTTGTTGATTATATGCAAAGATATTTTCTCAATTTTTTTGCTGTCTTAGCAGAACAGATTTGGCAAAGCCTTCAAAATCTAAGGTAGCTGTCAACTGTGTAAGTTCTCATTTACCCCAAACACATCCATTCCATCTCTCACAAAATGTAGTCATTTTTCTTCACTATTAAAGCAGATTGTGTGTTTGTACGCACAAACGTAGCAGCTCTTTCATGATCTGATTATTCTATTCCATTACAATAACTCTTTTGTATTCAAAACATGTTAGTGATGAAATACAGACAACAAATGAACTATCATACTGTATACAAGTGTGATTTCATACTGAAGTGCAGAAAAAAAGTCCTTGCAGTGGATTATACTCTAAATGACGTTACCCATTAAATTTGTGATGCCACTTGCTGAATCTTCTGTAACATTCAGCGAGTCAGCCACTTCCACTGCTGCATAAGATACAAGTTTTGACAGCATCCACCAACTCGCTTCAATCAAGATGCATCACCTTTCAAACCAGAAACATCACCTGATCGAATTAGATACATTAAGAACTGAATCTAATACGTTGGCTATTAGATAATACAAGATGATATTAGATAATACAAAGATATTAAATCACTCGACAAAATCAATTATAGAACAATGCAACGACATCCTTGTCTGGATTGCCTGCATACTTAAGTCAGCTTGCTTGTGTGCGGCCTTCTTACTGGAATTTTATAATTAAGAAGGTCTTTATCCTTCAATGAGACTGACATAACTGTATGACTTTTCAGAGTCATAAGGACATATTCACCTAGATATGTTCAGGAGTACTGGTTAAAAAAAAGTAAACTATTTTTCACTGCATAACTATTTTACTGCAAAATGCACATCAGTGACTCATTTTCTAACATAACTAGATTATTTTTTTTTCCAAAAAAAGTGCTGATAATCTGTTGCCAAGCTTTCCTATCTACTGTTTGGTACCATTCAATCACATACGTTCATTTTACTCGTGCAAAAACCTCTGTAAAACTGTCCTTATCAGAAAAAGGGTTTCTGAATTTGTTTGGCTTCACTTTTATGGTCCTGTTTCAAGACTAGCATCTGTGTCTAGATATCCCAGAGTAGTGATAAATAGAGCCAAGGGTTGTTTATTACAAAGGTTTGCTATCTTGAACGTGTTGCCATCTCATTACAATGTTTCAACTTCTGCATGGCCAGGTCTCTTATTTACACTCTACTACATTCATGCACGGAACACTGATATTTAAGGTGATAGAGAGCAGAGTGAATGGACACTATTCCTAATAATTTTTAAAATTCACTTTTCATTAATTTTAACACCAGAAACTGGTTCTCTAGCAAAAATTTTAAAGTATCTGATTTTAAGATTCTCAGATGAAGATGATTATAGCCTAGAATTGAGATAAAGATTTATGACAATCTGGGTCACCTAAGCTTCTGTCAGCCAACCAATGCATACAGATGCTTTTTCCTCAGACTCCCAAAGCAAGTTTGAGAGCACTACAGAACCATAAGGACTGTCAGAAATTTCAGACGAGAAAGTACAGCATGTCTTTTTCTCTGCCCTGGTCAATAAAACGTCATTGTGTCATTTGTGATATAAATGAAGATGACAAATTTTACCTGTATAGCTCTATACAGCCTCAATGGAATATTCACAGGTAGATAATCAGGACATACTCTGTATGCAACACTTATTTTAGCTGTACTTCCAATGAGCTCTATGAAGAACTGATTTTATTACTGTATATAACAAGCAGTGAAATGATACTTAATTTCTGGAATTCCTTAAATAGATGAAGAAATTACTCCAAAAATAAAGTAAGAGCAAAATTCAAACCTGAAGTGCATCAGCTGTTTGAAGTCTGCCTGGCAGCTGATTAAAAGAGGTGTTACTTAGAGGCAGTTACTATAGCCCCTCACGTTTCACATCGCTGGCTCCCTGGATGGAGAGTGGAAGACACACTGTGCAAGCTTACAGGTGACAATGAATTGACTCAACTTCACTGGCTCCCTGGCTGGCCTCCCTGCCATTCAGAAAGATCCCAAAAGACTGGAAAAAAAAAAAAAAAAAAAAGAACCAACAGAAACTTATTAACAAGGTTCAACAAGGGCAAATGCAAAGACAAGGTCCTTGGGACATCACAACCCCATGCAACAGTACTGGGAGGGCATCAGCTGGCCAGTAAGCAGCTCTGCAGAAAAGGATCTGGGGGTCCTGGTGGAAAAGCTGAAAATGATACAGCAGAGTGTCTTTGTGGCAATGAACGCTAACTTTGTATTATGCTGCATTTGCAAAAGCATAGCTAGCAGGTCAAGAGAAGCGATTACTCTCCTTTACCTGGCATTTGCCAGATCACACTTTGCCCAGTTTTGGACTTTCAGTACCTTGTCAAACACTTTTTAATGGGAGATCTAGTAGCCACTGTAAGTTACCTAATAAGTGTTTCAGAGGTAAGATGGAGCCAGATTTTTCTGAGATGCACAAGGCTAGTGACAATGGACATAAGTTATAGCAAAAGGAAGTTTTCATTACAGCTTAGCAAAGATTTCTTCATGGTGAAGATCAAACATTGGAACAAGGGCCCAGAGAGGCTGTGAAATCTCCATTATTGGAGACCTCACCAAGCTAAGCCTTATTTTTAAAGGGGTAGACCAGATGATGTCCAAAGATCATCTCCGACCTAAAATATTATATATTTCTGTGGCTCTAGAATGTTGCATCTACAGATAATTTGTTTGCTTGTATCTCCAGCCAGAATTTTCTTATGTTTCAGATTTTTCCAGTGTTGTTTGGTTGGTTTAGGATGGGGTTTTTTTCCAGGGGAATGGGGTGCTGAGTTTTTCTGATGAAACTACCCTTAACATCTATTTCTCAAAATAAGAATCTAATGCCAGAAACATTCTTCAAAAGACACTGACTGACTGAAATTATTCCATATTACAGATTTCAAAGGAGGGTAATTCATGGCAAATATAATGTTTTCCCCATACTTCCTATAACCTATTTCTCCGAGATCCAAATAAATACTGTCAGAACAACAAATAAACTGTTCTCCCGGAGTGTGAGAAGTGCAATCTTTCCACATTATACTATCTCACTCTCTAAGGAGCGAAAAAGGATTTGCTTCAGTAAAGAAAGCACTCTGTTATACGACTTTCTCTTTTGTAGTCTCATATCTTACATTTCAATGGGTAAACTTTGCAAGTCAGATTTATATTCAAGTCTAAAGTTATATTTTGTTGCAGTAAAATCAAAGGAAGCAATGACAGATTGATCTATAGAAGAACAGGTGGGAACCGAACAGACCTTATTAATCTTTTTCTCTACTCGGTGGCACTCACGTGCCTTTAATACGTAGAGAGAACTTTACCTGCTGCATGTAAAGTTCACCTTGAATAGGACTCAGATTTCTAAGCATCAGACATAATTGTTTCTGAGTTAATAACTTGCAATTTTTTGATATTTCAGATATTTTTGTAACATCCCCTTGTCCTCAGTGTTCTCTGTTCAGCTGAGCCACATTTAACGTGGATCTCCTTCTTACACATCTCATATTTTACATCTGAGACAGTAGGATGAACTCCCTTTGTGAAAAAGAGGCCTGCAGAACTAAAGTTGCAGACATCTCAGTCCATTGTCTATGGCATTTTAGCAATTTTACAGTCCATGATAAAGAACTTCATCTTCCTGTTGAAGCGACTTTATTTTAGTTTAAGGCATAAAACCTAATTGAGCTAAATATAGGCTAGTTTAAGCATGGCATTGAAGTCTAATGACTACAAAAGAAAGGGGAGGATCCTGTGTTCAAGCACCCACTGCTCTGTGTATTTTCCATGAAATTGTTTCATGCAAAAAACAAACCATAGAGCACAGACTGGCATGCGTCTGCTGGCTCTCTTAGCTGCCCACCCAAGAGACCCGACTATAAAGCTAACCTGTAAACGGGGTCAGAAACGACAGCCGACATTACAAGTATGGCACAAATATTAGTCAATTGTCATTATACATACGGTTACGACTACATAAATATAATAAAATTCAGATTATTACCAAGCAGTATCTTCACCACACCACTTATTTCCCTCTCATTAGAAGGATACTGAAGTGTTTATCTACTTAGGCACTGAAAAAACACAAGTGAAATTTTGCTGTCTTACACAAAACCCGTACAGCCATGTATATAACTGCAACATGATCATGACGGTCAACCAGCCTTCATCCTGAGACAAAGGGAATCAAGCTGAAAGAGATGCTATGGGGCTGTGGTGGCTAGGAGGAGAAATCATTCCCAAACTGTAGTGCTAGTTTGCTTCTTATACTAGATCTGCTTCTTGAACTGCTTATTCCTGCATGAAAACGCTCAGGAGCAGAACAGCGACTGGAGACCTATGTAAGTCACTGTTGTCATCTTTCAGACAGTTTTGAAAAATGCATCTATTGGTGTTAATGCCATTAAAAGAATTTAACAAGTTAATGCAGTAAAATTTAATTATCTTGATTTGTGTGTCTCTAATTGTTGCATTTACATGATGAAAGTGCTATAAGGCTCATTATCTTAAATAAACTCCTAATTTTCTACTCACGGTTGCTAAAAGTGTTGTACCAGAATAAGCAGCACCAAAATGAACATTTCATTCACTTCTGCATGGTTATAATGCTTCAAGCTCAGAAGCTGTAACCTTCATGCCATGACTGAAAAGAAATGGTTTTATTGTAGGAGTACAAAACTGTCATTGTTACTAACAGGTCTCAGGCTTTGCCCTGAGTCTGCAAGGTGTCAGGATGAGGCAGGGCAAGCTCTGCCCAAGCTTTATGTGAACTGGCCAGAGGTTTGTTTATTCTTGATTTTGCTGCAATAGCAACTTTTCTAAAGGCCTGGTACCTACGCCTGATTTCTTTTTGGTAATCTTTGTATGGTACAGCCTTTCTTTTTGTATGGGTAATTGTAACAGGCAGTTTAGTTACTGTGTACTATTGAGATATTTATGACTGTATCCTAATGATTTTGTGTAGAGGAATACAGGCCTGATAAGGTATCAGAGGCATTAAGATGTGGGGACACAGGATGCTGTGTATAATTGTACAGGCTTGGGAGGACAACCGATGGGCACTGGTTGGCTCTGGACACTCTGTGGCACTGTTTCACGCAAGCTTCCAAGCTTCTACCCCTTCTTCTGGTGTTATACTCACTCTCCCACTTCCCTTTGGGTGTGTTAATGTTAATGACTTCAGTCTGGTTGGAGGGAGTTGGAGGAGTGGAGTATGGCATTTCATCAGCGTTCCTAAGTCCTTTGCCCTGAGGAGTATGATGATGCTGATGTTGAGAGTCTCTTTTCCTTCTCCCTTATCTATTTACCTGCTGCCACTTTTAGCTTTTTAAAGCATGCCTTCACCTCTTACTCCTTTAACATCAACTTGCAGCTCCAAACTACAACCAAATTTATTAAGTATGGTGTGTCGTACCAACATACCTCAGCTATTTGTTTGCTCTCTTTCTACCCTTGAAAAGAGTTCTGCCCAGCCCCAGGTCTGCCTTTCTCTAACTGACCATATGATTACACGTTTCCTAAATGCACAAATCAAGATGAGATTCTTGAACTAATTAACTGGAGGAAGAGAGGGTTATCCTTTATTCACACACACAATATTAATTAGAGATTTTGTTTTGCAAGCCCCAGGATGAAGCAATGTAATGATAACAAAAGAAATTTGATTCTATTGTGCATACGAGTCCTTCAAAGCAAAAGTCTGACTTTGAATAGATGAGAAGCCACATTTCCTGCTCTCAGATTCCATTGGTGAAACTTCCACTTGAGGGTGTTGCATTGTAACAATTGTAGTCAATCACTCAGCAGTAGGAAATCAGTCTGAATATCTGACAAAACAAACTTACCATTTCCTAGCCACCCTTAATAGCTCGGGAGACGGCTCTGTGGTTTGCATCAATATTGCAGTTCATAAGTCTCTTTCAATAACATGTCTTTTCAAGATGAGGGGTACATATTTGTTTTTCCAAACTACCATCAATCATGAACGGTCCTTCCCGTGGGACCTGAATGATGGTAAATATTAGTCAAGTGAGTGTCATTTAGTTTATTTTGTCAGAAGGTGGACACATTATTATCTTTGGTGACAGTAGCAAAGTTAAATTTAGTCCGTATTACATTTTTCAACTTCTGTAGGAGGACTGTTAGTCCAAATAAAAACATGTCTTTTTAAAAACAGGAACTGGCCTCTTGCTTTTTCTCTGTATAGCTTCTTAGTATGCTGAATTATTTCCTTTTAAAATTCATGTCATTAAACACCTATTGCACATATATGGCATAAAAACCACAGAACATGATGCAGGTTGCTGATCCAAAAAAAAACCAAAAACCCAGGTGTGTGTCTGTCAATCAATAAACAAAACAGATTTAACGAAAGTACTTACAGAGAATACGTTCTTACCATAGTCTGACACTTGATCTTGTTCCCCACTGTTTAGCAATCGTATGCTCTTACAACCTCACTAGAACAATGGCAGCCAACACCAGTCTTAAGGCCACAACAATTGAATTTAACATGTTACACAGTAGCCAAATGTCCTCATGTTGCTATCAAAACCATTAATATGCTACATGAACACACAAACAACTAAAATTCCTCATTTATTCTCCCTGCATATCAGCAGGATTAATGTCAAATACTCTTCAGCTTCCTGAATAAAAGGTTTCTTGGTTTTGATGTGACAAATGAGAAACAAATCTCAGCCTGAACTTTTTCATGAGCTGATTTTTTTTATATCATGTTTCGTATTTTTTTGACAGGCCCATGTTCCAGGTGGACCAGAGGAAATACCAGCCACCCATCCACACTGACAGAAAGGCAGCAGAAGACTATAAAACTGTACAAAATGCTAATTCTCAGTATTCTGTTCCCAACCTTGCAAAAATCAGGCTCTCCTGGCTGTGCTTTGAGTTAGAATTGTAGCCTGATTCCATTAAAATAAAACTAAGATGTGTGTTAGAAGTTTTCCTGATGCTCTTTAGGATATTTCTTTTCTGGTGCTGTGGAAAGCACCTGTGGAAATAACCAATAACCCCTCTTGTTGTGGGCTATCAAGTACCTGAATGCATATTATCAGGGCTGTGTAACATGGCATCCACATCTCAGAAAAACAAGCAGCAATTCCTTCTGCTTTCTGTAGAGGCTAAAATCAGGTTCTCCCTGTCTGGTCTTCCGAAATGGCCAAAAGCACTATTAACATGGTTCTCTTGCTTCATTTGGGGGTTTATTAAAAAGCTATTTTCTTAAATTACACCAAAGGTCTCTAATTTTTCAGAACTGCCTAGACCTAAGCATGGCATGAGCTAAAAATGAAATATGGAAGAAAGAAGTTGTGATGCAAATTCAAATTATTAGCTCAGGATCAAAAACATTATTATTTACTGGTGTATAAGAACCTCCTTTAGTTGGAACTATGTAGTACTACTAGGAAACCCAAAGGAAACCATCATACATTAAACTGTGGTGGGTTGACCCTGGCTGGACATCAGGTGCCCCCCAAGCTGCTCTATCACTCCCCTCCCTCAGCAGAACATGGGGGGAGAAAATAAGAGGGGAAAAAACCCACAACAAAACCCCAAACTTTTGGTCAAGATGAAGGCAGTTTAATGCAGCAGTAGCAAAAATTGCTTGCAAAGAAGCAAAGGAAAACAAAAGTTGTTGTTCCCATCAGCAGGTGATGTTCGGCCACTTCCCGGAAAGCAGGCTTTGGTACGCGTACTGGTTGCTCCAGAAGACAAATGTCATATAAATAACAAATGCCCCCCCCTTCCTCCTCCCTCCTCTTCGCTTTTATATCTGAGCAGACATCACACACTATGGAATATCCCACCGGTCACTTTGGGTCAGCCGGCCTGGCTGTGTCCCCTCCCAAGATCCTGCGCCAGCCTACCAGCGGGGGAGGGGGCAGGTTGGAGGAGCAGCCTTGGTGCTGTGCGAGCAGGGCTCAGCAGCAGCCAAACCCCTGGTGTGTATCACCACCTCTGCAGCCACCGGTACAAGCACAGCGCTGTGGGGGTGCTGTGGGGGTGCTGTGGGGCCCAGTCCAACCCAGTACACAACAGAAAAAAAAAAAGACCAAATCCTTCACTCTCCCAGCCTCACAAGCTGTACTCCACAAGAACATTTTAATGCAGAAAGAATTCACATCTAGAGTAGAGGAAATCAATTATTTATGCAGAGTTTTTTTCAGATCATTTTGCTGTTCTTCAGAGATGGGACTGGAATGGGAAAGAGGAATAATTTTAAGCTAAAGAGTCTTAAGGCTTCTCTGCTAGGAATTTTGAACTTTATTCATTTTCTCTTGCAAGCGATACAATTTTGCTTTGAAATAAATTACCCTCTGGTGTCATCTTCCTTCTTTGGGGAGCCTTTAAGGCAGTTCTAAGAGTCATATTCTGCATATTCAGTAGGAGGAAAAAAAATATCTAACTGAACTTACTAATGCTGAGAATAACACCTATAAAATGGAGAAAAAAAAAAAAAAAAGCTCATCTACTAACTATTGCCAGAGAGGTGGCTACAGCTTTCAATTCAGCTAGACTAGATAAAATCCTGTTTATGAGCTGGTTACAACCATTTGGAATAATCATAGCAGTTAGAAGAAAGAGGACTGGATGAGAACTGGGAATTTCTTTCTAACTCAATAGCAAATCTCATCCTACCATTCTGAGTACTAGCTTGACAGACTAGACTTTTGATAGCTAAATACAGTCATTATAAAGCCGCAAAATTGACTTTAATATTAAGGATTCTAAAAAGCTCTACAGATAGTGATAATGAAGTTATTGGCATAGGTGCAACTGATGTAGTGTTCAGGACCTTCAGTAAAAACTTCCAAGACAAATCTTTCTAGGGAATTCCACAGAACATTTGACAAGTCCTGCCTTAATGCTTTGCTTAGGATTTCTTCTGCCCAAAATCAGTGCAGCTACATTAAGCCCAGACCTTCAGAGTAATCTTAGCTGGTTTTTAATCAGTCAACATCCTATGCTACAGACTACGAACTGTAGAGGGAACCCTGTGTGATTTTACATTTAGACTCCACCCATTACACTGTGATTTTGGATTGTAACGTCTCACCCGAGCAGTAGTACTGATAGATTTGTGCAGCCACCTGTGTTGTTTTTCCTTCTGTGACACTGATTAAAATTTGGTTCCTGAACTAGGAAATACAAACAAACAAACCTACGACCTTCCCCCCCCCCGCTTCCTACTGGATTCCAATTAATTATTGGATCAAACTGCTGTGAAGAGCCTTGTTCTTCCTTGAAGTTATTTAGCATTGCTGAAAATGCTTTACCTTTCCAAGGGATATGTAGATTCTGGTTTTTAAACTGCTGTCACCATAGTGAACAATACTGACTCTTTCCTCCTTCAGATCTCTGAATAAGACTTTCTGCAGTCATTCTGGTGCTAGTTTGACCAAGTGTGAAAGTTCATTTGAGAGCCAGGTCTTTGTAACCTGAAGTTCTAGTTAAATCTACTGTCTTTTGCACAGATTTAGAGATAATTTCCTACAAAATGAAGTACCACAGAAGTACTAGTAGGTAGAAGACTTCAATGGCCTTCATGGTACCCTTGCCCAGAAGAAGTCACTTGATTGATCAAACAAATTCAGGTGGATTATACTTCAAAGGATTATTTTCATGGTACTGTTTCTATTTTATGATATGCTGTTTTCCATCCTCAAATATATTGGCCTGTCAATTAAATAATGGTCTACTTAAATTAGTAATTTGAAATAGATCAGTTACCTTTGCTAAATTCAAGAGTCTCTATGACAACTAATTGGATTGTATATGAAATTTATTGACTTGTAATTAGAATATATTGGTTTGTGTGTAGCGAACTGTTTACAGTATGTGTGCCGTCTGCCGTGATCAGTAATCATCACATTTAGAACAGATGGGATTGTATGTAGAGCATACTGGATTTTGTGTACATTATAATACATTGTAGCAGTTTACATGCTCAAATATATATTTGAAGTTACAGAACTCTTGTTAAATGAATGTTCTTTTTATATCCTCCAGCAACAGATCCTATATACTTCAAGAAATAGTCAAGCTATTAGAAATGTTTATTTATGGCTCTATTTATTCTGTTCTCATAGTGTGTCCAAATGAAGGAACTACATTCTGCTAGCTGTTAATGAAATGAAGGTTATCATTAGACTGTATGAATTTAACACGAGCATATTTTGCCTTTGACATGTATATTTACTTGTATTAGTATATTGAAGACAATCTGATGATTGATAGTCACCTGGAAAACTTGTGAAGGTGTAAGCAATTATTCAGTAAGCAATACAGTGGAGAATCAAGGTTACTTCCTTCAAAACAGATTTTCACTTTTCTTTTGTCACAGTAAATGAAATCCATGAAATTAAAGTGGGCTTATGTGCAAGATTACTATAGGCCATTGCCCACAGAGGTCCAGCTACTCCAAAGATCACACACACTGCCAGCCTGTTCAAGGTCCTAAACCCAAGGAAGGGAATGATACTGCAGTAGAAGAGTAAAAAGCTAGAAACCTAGCTTCAGGGAAATATGCAGAGGAGCCATTTATGGGAAATTTGAGCACTACAATAACATAACCTACTTTACACTTAAATATGAACTAGCTTGAAAAAGAAAGGAATCGCATCACTTTGGATGCATATTGTATAGTGTCATATTTTTATCAAGACTTATCAAGATTTATCATTTCCACTATCAAACCTGTTACAAATGCCTTTGTATAGCAGTCCTTAGTATTGACATGTCAATTATTCAACATATATTAATCATTACATAGTATGTACAAGTTCATTATTATTAAAAGACTATTTTATGCTGTTCTGTATATACTGATGTATATAAGGTTCAGTAGATTACTTCTGAATAGCTAGATATTTCAGTAACAGGGTTTATGTGGCTGATTTCAATTAAACACTGAGTGCCCTCAAATTTTATGGGAAGCACTTGATGCCCTGTTAAAATAAAACAAATTGATTAAGCCTATATGTATGTACTGTAACAAGTTCTTAATGAGGAAGTGCTTGCTCATCAGTGGTGCTTGGGAATCTGTGCTTGATGGCTTTCTCTAGTCTTTATTGTGATGATCTGCTATTCAGTGTCAAAAACCTCATGAACACCTTTATGCCTTCTCCTTAGATGGGCAAACCTTTTCTTGGTCTCTTACGGCTATCGCTATTCTCAGAACCTTGCAAAAATCTTCAGAAGTGATTCAGATCTTGACATCCAAAGAATGGCTTTCCCAAAAACCCTAAGGCATAAACTAAGTTCTACCCCACTGACATGTATTTGCATGAAGCCTTTCTGAGTCAGACCCATTGTGTCTAATGATTTCTCAAATCCTAGTATGTATCATGATGCGATTGCATTTATTTATTTATATAACATTATTATGAGTACTTACACACTATACAATATACCTGTTAAAAGGGTCAATAACTTATCATTATTTAGATAGGTCTGTGACTTTGAGCAAGAATAGTTTGCAATAAAATTGCAATGATTACAAAGGTACAAACTACTAGCTGCTACTTCATTTCTCCAACAGCACACACTATCATTAAAGTTGTAATCTACTTTACACAGAGCTTAATGGGAACTTTCCAGTTTTATCATAAATAAAATGGGAATCACATCTAAGAAATATATTTCCAGCAATATTTATTACACAGCACTGCTTTTTCATTATTTTACTTCCCATAAAATTAGGCAAAAAGTCTGAGAGAGTTCTTGGTGAAAAAAGAGGTCCTCACTGAGTTTGGCAAACTATCCAGAAATACTTATGGAGGAAGGGTCCTGAAAAACTTAAACCTTAAGATGTTAGAGAGATCAAAGACTATTCTAGGAAGATGACTTCATGGTTCACCAACTACATTAGGAATCTCACAGTAAACATTTCTCTGTTCTTTATAAATAAATTGTCCAGAAGTATCTATGATTATTCTGTTCAACAGCAATAAGCTATGAAGCTGCAAGCTGTTACCTTGTCAAAAATATGTTCACCACCAGCTAGAGGTGAGCAACACTATGATTAGCACAAAAAAGATACACCACAGGTGCATATGGAAAAGGGGGCTAAAACTGGATGCATTTGCAGACTTGGATACCCAGCACATATTACTGATTGATGAGGGTTGGTTTTTTTCACTGCTTTTCTGAACACTATGAATTTGACCCAAATACCTTATCTTTCTAGAGGTCTCTGATGACTTTTGAACTTCCAAATTCATACTGAATTCCTGTAGACAAGAGAATTGTGAAGAACTTTGTGAGGACAGCAGACTTCTGAACACAACACACAAATTAATTTCCAAATTTCAAAAGTCATTGAATTTAAGAACAGAAAATTGTAAGGGACCACAGACCAGGACAGTTTCTAAATATGACTATGAGAACTCTGAAAAGTTGTAGGATGGAGGATTTGATTCAAATTTTGTTTACTAACAACAATTATTTCTATGGATTTTTTCACCACTAATACTAAATATATTTTCACTTAATAAATTAATTTAATCCATTTAATTTAGGTCATCAATCTGAAAGTTTAAAATGTAGCTTTTTTTTCTCTACAGTGCATGAACATACTTGAAAAGAAGTTTATGAACAGAGCACTGGCTAGCAGTGCTGAAAACCAGATGTATGTAACACCCTAGATCTGGCAGAAAAGTAGAAAGCTTTCATCTCACCTAAAATGCTTTGAAGAGTTAAGAAGAACATTTGAAAAACTATTTTCAGCATAATTTTGTCTTGTTTTTCACACAAGTCCTATTTAAGTGGGATTATTTTCATGTTTCCAGAGGCAAAAAAGGGGGCAGGCATTCATGTATATCCTCCTATTTCTCCCTGGGAGAGTAGAGGGGAGATGACAAGTCTTCAAAGGATAATTTTTGTTTGTGTACATCCATTTGCAGAGTCCTGGAGCTTTGGAAAGTTGATAATTCCAGGTCAGTAGGAAGCATCTGATTGATACCACAGAGATACTTAGTATGTAACTAGGTAAATTGAGCTCAAATGCTTCAGCTGGAGCCATTCATTGACAACTCTACTTGTGAAAATCAAGGGCAATGAGAAGCAAACAGAGGATGTCCTGCAGCAGTAGGTCATTCTCTAGGCTATAGACATGACAGTTCTCAAGAAAACAGGAAAGTGAAACGGTGAAGTACGTGTTCTCCTAAGTAGAAACTTTAAGAGACCCTGAAATTAAACAGAACAGAGATGGAAGGGATCAGTTAGTTCATCCTGCTGACAATTCTGTAATGTTCCTGTGAGGATTAGCATATTGTTCAGCATGGTGTTAGATATTCCCTGCTAGGAGCTGCCTTTTTTTTTTTTCCTTGAGAGACCATTTAAACTAGAACAGGTCTTATTATCAGGAAATAGTCTTGTCTGTAGCCTAAAAATTCTTATTTTTTAATTTCATCCTATTACGTCTGCTTAGACCATGACACATACTGCTCTGTCAAACAACACCTATCTCATTTAACTCCTTCAGATACTGAATAGTCAGAAATCATTCCCATTTGGAGTTTTTTTTACACTTAACCTCTTGTTCCATGACTGAATTTTCTGCTGCTGTTCCCATCTATTTTCATCATATCAAATACTCACATGTTCTAAATGAACTAGAATATCTGAAATTTATCATTTCAAAAGCAACAGTGGGAGAACAAACTCCAGTGTGAGTTATTTTATGTCAACTGTCATTTACTTTAAAAGTTCTCATCAGTCTGCCACAATAAAGCATGAAATAGAAGACATACATTCCTCTGAAAACATCCCCAAAGATTCAAACTTAAAGATTCCTACTGTGCCAAGTATCAGGCAGGCTGCCAATAAGCTCAATTAGAATTTTTGACTAAATTAAGTAGCATGCAATCAAAACATATGACTGAAAAAAAGCACCCTCCAAAAGAATAGCTTTCCTGTAGGTGTAACAAAATCTCTTCTTCACTGCTCAAAATAAGTCTCAAATTATAGTGATGCTATTTGACTTTAGGAATGCACAGATGTGCTAAGTATTTCATTGGGAATACAGTGTGGTTAGTTGGACAAGCATAAAGCATACATAATTAATTTCACTCTTGCAGTGCCTCTGCTCTTTAACATGATATTTGTTACTGTCGCAAAAGCAGCTTACTAGGCACCATGTTTAGCTGACAACATTGAAGGGAATTGTTAAACCCCCCCCCCCCCCCAAACCTGTTTTTGTTCCACTCTCAAATTTGCACCTAGTTTCAAACCGTATGTCTGCATTTAGTGTTTAAAGCAGGCGCAAGAAGAATGGCAGGTTCCTGCAGAGAAATATGTCAGTGGTGATAAACAGCCCCAAAGTCAGTAGAGCAGATAATGCATTGCAGGTCAGAAACTACACCCCTGACAATACTGCACATGCAGGTAATACACCAAATGTCACATCTGAAGGGGGTAATGCTTTTTCTGCTGGTACATCCTCAACAAATTGTAGTACATAGCTGAGTTACTTGCTGACATGGAAGCATGAAGGAGTTTTAGGAGACAGAAAATACAATGAAAGACTGAACAAGATAGACCACCAGAACAAAAGAAAAAAAAAATCCAGCAAAATTAACAGCCTACCTCTCATCAGCAATATAAGACAAATAGTAAATCATCTTAGATTGTAATCGTAACCTATAAGAAAAGTAATTGTTCTTTATAGCTCTGTTTTAAAAGATTAGGCCCTCTAGACAGAAAAGAATCAGACCTTAATAAGGTTAAAAATTGCTTGCTTGTTTGTTTTTAGTCTTGACACTTCTTATCCGTTATGTGCAGGATTTTTAACAGCACATGTCCTTTTAATGGATGCAGTTGAATTCATCCATGTCATTCATAATTCTTAGTTACATACATCTTGACTTACATCTTTACAGCATTGACATTAACTCGTTCATTCTTACTATACATGGACGTGGTGGAAACGTGAGGAGGTAGTACCGGAAAACCTGCCTAAAATCATCCTGGCATTGCTACTGGCATGCAGCGTTGCTGCATTTCACTCACATGCTCATTCACCCAGCCCATGCTTCCTCTTCCTCACCCTCCTCCTGGAGTACTGAGGAAGACACAGGGTATAGTGTTAATTCACAGTCTTTAATATAAAGCTGTAAACAGCACTGATGGGCAGAAGTACCTAATTA
Source organism: Falco peregrinus (assembly GCF_023634155.1). Lineage (NCBI taxonomy): Eukaryota > Metazoa > Chordata > Aves > Falconiformes > Falconidae > Falco > Falco peregrinus. The sequence continues at coordinate 19,038,104 of NC_073733.1, forward strand.
AGTTTCTCATCTGGACCAAGCTTTCCCGTATCTTGGGTGAACATAGCAGAGGTTAACACCTGAATGCACAAGCACACACACATACATGAAGCTAATGCAGCGGTCTCTAACCAAGAACAGGGTGGGGTGGAAAGAAGCACTGCCAATTAAATAGACCCCCTGAAGTCCCAGAGCAGCCTCAGGAACTAATTTTAAAGGGTTTTCTTTTGTGGTACACACTATGCAGCTTCCAGATTAGCTTCACATAAAACTGCTAAATTCAGCGGACCATTTTCAAGCAGGAGTATGTTAAAATGTAGAAATATTTTCAGCAGTCAAGGATAGCAGGTCTATTTTCTATAATGAATCACTTCTTGATGATCTGAAAGTTTTCCTTTCAGGTCTGAAGCCAAGGAAAAATCTGGAATAGTTTTGAATTGTCACTTGTCTTAGCCAGCAGGAAATGCTACTAGTGGCTTGCTGGCCCAGTCTTGCACTCAGAAGTTTTTAAGATCAGAAAATATATCTAACAGAGCAACATGGCAAATGGTCTACTCTATTAGCATTTCTCTTTCCTATCCCATAATGAAACACGTATGAACTCTTGATCTCTCAGTGAAGAAGGGTAACATTTAAGTAGATTTTGCTAACAAGTCGTGCTATCTTCAACGGACAGTTTGAGTGCTGACAGGGGTGAGTCAGACTATATGATGACCCATCAATCCACTCTTTTTGGTGGGCTTTCTTTTTTCAAAGTGATCTTTGCAGCATGTTCTAACCAGGTACATGTGATTCCCAGGATTTGTGAGGGTTGTACCAGGAGTTACAGAATTAATAACAATTGACAAAAACGCTGAAAGTTGGCAGCAAAACCTTAATTTTGGTTCTTTCTATGGTATCAAAAATTATATCCCATCCTGCAGCCTTGTGGGCAATTCTGTGACACCTTCTTGCCCTAGATTTTTAATTTGCAGAATACATAGGAAGGAAATCTCTTCCAAAAGGGAACAATGTCACAAACTGCCAGGAAATACTACAATTATGTATTATTTTTAAATGTCTTGAGTAGATGTTCACAGCAGTGATTCACACCGCAGTGCTTATCTCCCCGTCTAGCTGGATGCCAGAGGTAAGAGATCCATCCTTGGGATAGTGAATAAACTGGAATTTTGTTGAAAGAAATAACATCCTTCACCTTTTCAAGCTAAATAAAAGCAATGTTTCATTAAAACTGTATTCACAGTCTAAAAATATTCAGGGATTTCAGAATTGGTTCTGTTGAGGAACTGATGAAGAACACAGATACTGCACATAGATAAAAAAAATCTTACCATGTACTGGAGGAAGAAAAACTAAATTTCTTACCACGTTTACTCTCAGTGGAAAATGAGGATTTATGTTGTGGCAGGTTGACTCTGTCTGGACACCAGTTCCTCCCCAAAGCCATGCAATCATGCCCCTTCCTTAACTGGTCAGGTGAGAGAAAAATATAGCAAAAAGCTCACGGGTTGAGAAAAGGATGGGGAGAGATCAGTCACCAACTACTGTCAATGAGCAGAACAAACTCAACTTGGGAAAATTAATTTAATCACTAATCAAATCGGAGTAGGATGATAAGAAATAAAACCATATGTTCCCCCCATCCCTCCCTTCTTCTCGGGCTTAACTTCCTGATTTTTCTCTACCCCCCTCTGCCCCAGCTTCACAGGGGGATGGAGAACGGGGGCTGTGGTCAGTTCATCACACAATGTCTCTGCTGCTCCTTCCTCCTTGGCAGGAAGACTCCTCACACTCTTTTCTGCTCCAGCATGGGGTTCCTCCCATAGGAGACAGTTGTCCACAAGCTTCTCCAACATGAGTCCTTCCCACAGGCTGCAGTTCTTCATGAATTGGCCCAGCCTGGGTCCCCGCAGGGTCCCCAGCCCAGACCCCTCCCCACGGGGCCACAGGCCCTGCCAGAAGCTGCCCCAGCGCCGCTGCCCGTGGGTCACAGCCTCCTGTGGGCACCCCCTGCCCTGGGGTGGGGGGCCTGTCTGGGTGAGCCTCTGCTCCAGCACCTGGAGCCGTCCCCCAGCCCTCTCCTGCCCTGGCCTGGGGGCTGCAGGGCTGCTGTTCTCACACAGCCCCGCTCCTCTCCCCAGCGGCAATTGCTGTTGCACAATAACCTCTTCCCCTTCTTAAATATATTGTCCCAGAGGCGCTACCTATGTTGCTGCTGGGCTCAGCCTTGGCCAGCAATAGGTCCAGCTTGGAGCTGGCTGGCGTTGCCTCTGTCAGACACAGGGGAAGCTTCTAGCAGCTTCTCACAGAAGCCGCCCCTGAAGCCCCTGGCACCCGCTACCAAACCTTGTCATACAAACCCAATCTGTATGTGCATCAACAACCTACATTTACCTACAAGACCATAATGAGGACGCAATTTGATCTGGTATATGAGAGGGCTGAGTCACACAGCCAAGCAGGTCGTTAGTGTAGAGCTGTTGTTTATGCATTCTGCTTTAATTACATTAGTATTTATTAAGAAATCTGCTACAGTTTAATGTCATCAGTTGCCATTAAAGAAGTTATTCCACGTGGGCAAGATGACTTAATGCAACATGCTGTTTGTGCTACCACTTTTTATCTTTCAGTGTTCATGTATTTTCCACTACTGAAAAAGAAATCATCATATGCCTGTACAAGTACTTATTCTAAGTTCTGGACAACTTGTGAAGCCTGGCATGTCAAATTTAAATATAAAATACGTGATGTAACAATACCAGATCAAAGTGGGAAACTGTATACATGACAGCTATATAGAATAATAGTCTTGTCAAGTGCTGAAATGATGGTTAAATGTTGATGCGAGGACCAGGTAAGGAATCACACTACCTGACAGATAATGACTTTAAATATTTCACCTTGTAAGTCCAATTCTGCCTTAATTTACACAGGTTCAGCTGATGTAAACCTTTGAGAAAAGATCTGAAATCTTATTTTTCCCCTCTCTTAAAAACAAAAATGATAAATATAACCTATAGTAACAGCGTGAAATCTTTCAAAGGAGAAAGGAAAATTTTGGTATGTGGAGCATGCCCCTACTACAGACAAAAGGGTAGCCGAGAATCCAAACAGAATTTGCTCATTATGATCCTCCTAATGCCATAATTATGCAGCTGTTCCTGACAGAGTAACTCCAAACAGCTAGTTGGATTTCTCCATACAGTTTAGCGGCCACTGCAGTGGATGGATATCCACTGATCTCTAAATCAAGGAATCTTGAATCCTAACGTATTTCATAGCTTCCAATAGAATATTTACAGGGTGGGCAACAGCATTTTCTGTATGTCTGCCAAAGTATTAGAATTATGAAAAGTGTTGTCATTCAATACAAACAATGAGTTGATTTGATGTGAAGTGACATACAGGAGCCCAACTCCACACTGCACTTGTTCTCCCCTTGTACTTTGATAGATTGTGAGATGTTTAGAGGAAAGCAGGTCACCAAGTAAGCAGTAGCAGATACCAGAGTCTAAAGGATCCCATTAGGAGAGCAAGATTTGCAAAGCAGATGACAAAACTAAACTCACATCATCTTAGAAGAAGATTTGGTCCCTTTCAAAGGAAAATTGATCTCTTAGTTAACCACCACCGCAGTTCATGAGCCTGGAAGCTGAAAACCACTTGTCACTCTGACAAAGGGGCCTTGCATTGTGATATGATGCTACTAAAAAATAAAAACATTTCCATTAAGATTATTAATTTACTGAAAAAAGCACACACAGAATAGCAGTAATCACTGTCCTGACTAATCACTTCCACTTTAGTTTGAGGTGAACTAAGATGAAGTTGTCTCCTGCACAGCTTGCAGAATGACCTTGCACCTTCTTCTGTCCTACGATTCCTTTCTAGGCATTAGGAAATTAGTTAGACAGAGAAAGTATCCAGCCATCTGAACTGTTTGTAGCATGTTGTGAAACCTCTGAAATGCTTTTCTTTGTTCACATACAGGCTAGGTGATTGCTTTGATAGCAGCAGTTCATACTGCTACAAAGAAAAACTTAAGAGGATGAGAAAGATTTGTAACATTCCTGAGTGAAATCTGAAGGGTTTTAGCAGGATAACAACTTCTTTTTCTCACTGAGGGGAGCCTGGTAAGGAAATCTTGCAGGAAGAGATTTGTAATGTATCAGGAAAGGAAAGGGAATGAAACAGCCAGCTTTTTCCTCCAGAAAAAACTTACAACATTTTCTGTTTACAATCCCTATTGATAATTTCCCACCAGTAAATTGATTTGTATTATTTTCTCCCACACAAGCTCCCTTCACTGAAACAGTCCAAGACTCCGGGTTTGGACCTTACATGCTGGAACTGTCTGTTCAGCCTTCCCTTGTGCTGACCGGCCCTGTCAGTTTTAACTTTTCTTGAGCACAACTTGTGTTTCCCTGTCTCAGAAATGGGATATCACCATTACACCACCCTGAGCTGTGTGAATGCAACTGACCCTTCCCAAGTTCCTTACTGGCATTAGTACAGTATTTCCCAGAGCCCTGGACTTTTGGGCAGTCCTGTTTCTAGTCTGAACATAGACAGGGGCCTGATGCACACTTCTCACAGACTTTGCAGATAGGCTTGGAAAAAGAACCAGTCTTTACTTAAAAATAACAACAAGCTTTTCAAGATGAAAAATTTCTCATCTTATTTCTTCCCTGCTGTGCTATCTGGAAGTGTTCTTTGTTTTGAGGTTGATGAGCTAAAGGTTAATGATTCGGGGGATAAGGATCTTTCCTTTTTCCTTTTTTTTAGGCTACAGACACTTTTTTAGGTGTATCAGGTGTCCAAAATCAGATGTCCAGAAGGTGTGTAGTTTTGAATGGGTATTAGCCTATTAGATGCTAATCCTAGAAGGGCACCAGTGTGCTAAAGCTAATGTTCTCCCAAAATTTCCTAAGTGTTTCAACCTAGTGCAAAGGTGTGCCTAAGAAAGATACCAAACTATTTTACACCAAGATATCACCTCAAAATATTTTTTCTTCAGTTTTTTACTAGCATACTTAAGTCGAAAATTAACAAGAAGCTATGACCCTAAAATTCTTAATTTATGGTTCCTGATGCAGTTTAGTCTGTTAGAATAAACAAACATAGTAAGTAGATGCATATTGGTCATACAAGTCATTGGTATAATTGTAATCACCAGCAGAATAAATTTTGTGTGAATTTGTCTTTCTTGCACCCGCAGCATGGTTTTACTCTCATTGCAATATGCTTAATGCACAGACTAAAATGAGTAAAAGACTGAAACCAAGGAGAGACACTACTAACAAGACTGCATGAGGATTTTACATTATGTTTACAAAATATGAGATACTCATATGAAACCAGTTTCATTAGTTTGGTGCAGAGTGTAACTTTCATGCTTATTATCTTGCACAGATGTAATTGCTTTCTTCCTTCTATTGAGTTACATGTGATTCAGCTGCAATTAAAGTGCTCTATAAAAGCAGAATAAAGCTGGATTTGAAGAGAATGTTGGCACTGTCAAGATTATTTACTTATTGAACTGTCCTGCTGAGGATAAAGTTGTGTCAGTGCACTGTTAATGTTCGTACACCCTCAAAGTTACAGAGGGAAACACAATAGTCATTTAAAAGTTGGGAAAGTGGGATAGGAATGAACCAGGCAACTCCTGTCAGTAAGTCTCATATAAAGACTTTCAGTTGCTTGTACAGAACTTTCTGCTAGCCTTCCTTTTCTCAGGAGTAGAACTATCACAGAGGATGTATGTGGATGGGTCACTGCTCAGTATGCAGTCTGGCAAACTCTTATTTGTTCCACTTGGCCTTGCAGCACCATCATGTGGTTACTGTTGAGGAAATAAGATAGCCTATCACCAAGTACCACCTGCCTGCCATGAGTACAGATGGAATTTGTAAGCAGTCTAGTACTAGATGGAGCAAAGCCTATGCAGAGAAGAGATGGGAATAACAAGTACTCAGAATGAGGAACACAGCATGCTTTCTCAAGGTCATTTGGTTCCTTTTCCCTTCTTATTAAGTTTAATAATTCATACTATTTGAGTTATATCTGCTTTCTTTGTGTATCTCTACTTAAAGAATTAGATCTGGGTCTTTGTTTAGGCTTTCTGAACATAAACCCATGGCTGATCTGCACTCCTATACTCCATCTGACCTTAATGCATTAGGACTTCTCTGCTCAATATTCTAACCACGGAAAGACAGCTTGAATTCATGCAGGTCCTCTTCGTTTTCATTTTTTGGGGAGGAAGGAGGGAAGATTCTCTACTGGGGAGAAAAGGCAGGGTTTATATATGTTCATTCTCTGAAAATCCTTTACACAAATGATTAAGCAGCATGTTTCCAACAGTATACTTACATTTGTCTTGGTCCTCAAACTAAAATATTTTATGCTTACTAAAATAAAGAAGCATTGAAAAGCTTATGGTCACTATGTGACTGTTAAAATATGTAGACATGCTAACTCATGGATTTAGAAAGCCCTCAGAAGTGTTAAACCTAATAGGAAAAAAGCTAGAATATCATGGTTTTTTTCTTATCAGATTTATAGCATTTTCTAAAGTATGGCCTCAATTCTAGCAACGGAGAATAAACTTGAATTTACGGAATGTGACGTAAAGCAGATTCTAGCCTTGAATGTACAGTTCCTTCTGTGAAATTGTTTACTCCATTTGGCCTAAAAGAGAGGAAATTTCTTCATTTCTAGCAATTTGAATTCAGCTGAGGGGGAGAGCAGTATGCTTGTACCAGAAGCAGCCTTTGGGCCCATCACATGGCAATTTCTGACAACAGCATCAAAGTGATCTGACCAGTTCAAGTATTTACAAGACAACATATGTACAGGGAGACATAGAGGGAAAAAAACTTAATTTTATGCCAAAGCACACTATTCCCTGGAAGAAGCAATAAGAAAAAGACAATGTCAGAATCTACATACAAAGCGCTGAAGTATTAAATCTGCTAAGCTTTCTAAAAGGGTTTTCACCTAGATCTCAGCAATCCAGCCAATTTTATTACACACAGATGCAATAGAACTATGGTCTCGTCAATGTAGTCATAATAAAAATTCAGTGGTTAACTTCTGTAGATAATTGTAACATACTTTCTTTAGTCACAGATGTCACAGTGTGGCATTTTAGAGTATATTACCCAGAGAGGCAATGGCCTGTTTTAACTAATAAGCAAGTCCTTTCTTCCTCTGAAGTTAAGGAATTTTTCTGGAGACATAGTCCAGAATCCATTTCCTCACCCTGTTTCTTTCCAGCTTCTGGGTGCTAAAAGGGCTTTCTTCTCCATTCATCTTCCCAAGCTACTATAAAAACTCCTATGTATAGGTTAACAGTTAAATCAAAATCAGGGGACTGGCAGAGCAGGGTGAAAGACATGCATTCAACACAATTATTTTACTTTCTAACTCTTAAAAACTCTTGCTTATCTTTCTCTATATCTTTCTTGCATAAAATAAAACTCAGTACCCGCTTTCCTGCAAAAATGAAATTCTATTTGCAGCAGAGCACATTCGTCACCAGCTACAAAATTCATAGGCTAAAATTTGTTAATATCTGATACAGTAAAATAGAGAAACAGCAAAGTACATCGCTATAGCAGGGTGGTCAACAAATCCTTTGAGAGGAAGGTAATGCAACATTGCTGTTCTTTGTGCTTCTCAAAACCCGACTACTTCAGTTTCAGTATTCCTGGGATAGTTAATTTTTTCAGGCATACAGCTTTGCCATGCCACACAGACTGAAGCTGGCTCCTAAATTGTTTTGGTGTTTTACAGTTCAGTGTTGCGTGTTTTAGAGTCAGTGAAGCTCTTAAACTAGATGGGATTATTGGCACCATCATTGTGCTATGAAAGAAAATTTTCTTCTGTAACGCTTAAATGCTTGTGGTTCTTTTCCTTACTATTCACCCAATCTCTACTCACTAACAACAATTTATGTCCTAATCATGTCTTCATTTATGCCCACTGCATAGCTAATTCATTCCAAAGAGCATCCCTACACCACCATTTTCCACCAGCCTCTTCCCTCCCCCCACCCCCCACCCCCCCCACCCCCCGAAATGTATTGTCCAGATCATTTTAACATTGAACTTTGAGGATTTACTGCAGATCTGGGATATATTCTGGATATTACCCCTTCTGTGTTCTTTGTTAAGAGATATTAAAATATGCCTGGATTACCCACAGTGACTTGGGAATAGATTATTCTATGATAAATTCACAGGACTCCTCAGTATTCAGCATTACTCCATGAGGAAAATCTCTTAAATTTGCATGCAGAATGAAGCAATTTTATTTGATTAGGGAACATCAGCATTAAGATTCTCAACTTGTCAAGAATTCTGTTAAAACAGCTAGTCTGTGGGAGCCTGCATAGTTCAACTAGAAGTGCCTTAAGTGTTAAGAATATGAATATTAGTAGGAAGGAGACTCACAGGTCTCTACTCCTGTGAGTCTGAGTATCATTCCTTACCTAAGAAGATAGACTGAAAGACTGAGTTGAGCAAAAGCCATAGCAGTACAGGTGGTACAAAAGGCTATTGCAGACAGGAGGTCATGCTTTCCACGTTCACAAGAGCACAATAAACAGCAGCAGATCACTTAATAGTGCAGCAAGATGGATTCAAGCCAGACATTACAAAAAAAACTTTGTAACAAAAGAGGCAGGTAAATTTTGTAACACACTGCCTAGATGGACAGTTGATAACAGTTTACAGGAAAGGGATGGTCCTAGTGACTTTTTGAGCTCTTTCAGGATAAATTCCACATCGTTATGTCACTTTTTTTCTATATTCTAGCATGTAATGTCAAAATGCCCAAGCTAAGCATAAATTATTTTCCAATACTCTTATTTCTAGTCTTCAGATACCCTTTTCTTTTTTACTTTTCACATTTGTCTCCAAACAAAGAATTCAACCATTTTAAATAGATAAGTACGAGACCTGACTTCAGTTCTATTTTACAGCTTTGAATTCCACAGACAGTCTTCAGCATAGTCACTGGAATAACACTGCTAAACACTTCAGTGATTTTGACAGCTTCCCAGCTTTCACTTGCTGTTGCTCTCACAACTGAAAATCAAAGTTGTTATCCATAAAATATGAATGATAAACACAAATTGTAACATTCCACAAGTTCTCAGGCTTTCATGGCTTTCTTAGGCAACACATGACACACTGTACCAATGAGGTGGTCAAATCGCTACGCGTCTTCATTGCCGCTTTACCATTTATCCTTGGAGTGCAGAAACAAGCCACTGCTGAAAAATACAGAGCTGCCATCCCAGGGTGAAGATGCAAGAAGCAGACTGAGAAATCATTATAATCAAGTAGGCAAACACTTAATTTCAGTTGATCTCATTCTTTCTCTTTTGCAGAGTAAGACTTGGTTAGAGTACTCACAGGATTTGGCCTGACAACCGAGTAGAACTCAGAATACACGGTAGAACTAATGCAGAAGACCAATGCAACATTTCATGACATTCAAACAAAAATTAACATCACAGGAATGTCGCCATACTTCATTTAAAAATAAACTTCAAATATTGATTTCCAGATTTTAAATGGAAGAAAATAGCCACATTTATTTTAATAGGCACCATGCACAACGGATTGTAAAACTATCTCTGACTTAATGCAAGACCTTTAAAAAGGTAGGAAAATTGAATATAAGACACTAAGACCTTTTCTAAAATTTCTAACAATTTCATGGGTTTTAGTTTCAAATTCAGACTATTTCTTGTTTTACTTCTGGTAGGACACAGGATTTCTTAACCATGTTAATGACACGTTAGCCCTGTGGAACTTGATTAAAAGACATCAGTAGCTTTCTTGAGAAAAGCTCAGTGTGTGTGGTAGAAATCAAGTTTTCTAGTATAAAATATCACGAAAATACAGACTTTCTTTATAACTAAATGCTTCAACCCCTCCCGCCACATAATCCTGATATATAAATTATATATAAACAGACTTGCAAATGGATTTTGTACCCATTGAGATTTTTGCAAACACACAGGTTTATGTGTACATATTTAACTACAGGGCTGTAGTTACACAGGTTTCTATGGTAAAGAATTGCAGATACTGTTACTCTTACTGGTAAGAGAAAGTATTTTACATTCATACTATGTACCACTAAACTATTTCAAGATATCCCTGTGAAGGAAAGGCATAATATGAGGCAGTATCCTGAAGGATGGAGAAAGTGGTTGCCTGATTGATGAACTTCTGTTAACTTCCTGAGAGGGCAAAGGTTTATTAGTTATTTTGATGCTGCTGGAAATTTGCAGTCAGATTTTTGTGTGTCACTGAGATGGCTGAGCTGACATGTCGAAGTGCTATTTCAAGGCATTGTTGCATAAGCTAGATGTTAGCAGTGGCCAACACATGATTGAATGCAACAAGAAAATCAATAGAAATTCCAAAATACGATTAAAGAAAGTCTACACAGGAAGATGTATTGGTATACTCGCACCAAAATGATTATACCACTCTCTCTGTTACTACAGGTCTCTATCTTCGGAATTTAGTGGGTTTTATTTTTCTTTCCTTTTATGTTTTTGGTGGTTTTGCTAAAATTGAACCACTTCCAAGGAGGCACAAATACCACTCTAAACGATGCTGTAAATCCTGAAACAATGTGTTTATACTGAGAGTTATAACAGTACAGCTATATCACTAATTTTCCCCATTTTAACATTCCTCATACTATGCTTAAGCTTATTTAATATCTTACAGCCTATTGTGTTGTTCATAAGGAAGTAGTATACAGAGTAGCAGAGCTACAGAATCATGTTAGAAAAGATGACTGCAATTGCTGTCATGGTGAAATACTAAACTCAAGTCACTAAAGACACTGTAATGTAATGCACTGAAATGCATGATTTGTGCAGTACAATGTTCACGCATTCCAAACCACATTTGTAGAACTCTACCCCCCGTATCTTACAGTAATGAATAAATTAAAAACTTTATTGAACTATTCTGTCTGCTGTTTGATAATGCTGGATTTAATATTATGATGATAATACAACATGTATAAGAAAACACCTTTAAACATGCAACCAAACACATTTTAAAAAGCAAATTGTTTAAGTCTTCACAGGGCTCCAGATGGCACCATCAATTTTTTAAAAAGACTGTAGGGAAGTTACTGTACACGTCTGCTAGTTTACTGCAGTTCTTAACATCTTCTGTAAAACTGTTGGAAGAGCAAAGGCTTTCCTGACAGGAATAAAATACATGTGAAGAAAGAGCAGAAATAAAAGTGAAGAGTTCAGGAAGTTCAGATTAATTCTCTAGCTGAGGCTTTCACAGATGGCTCTTAGTACCAGTCACATTTATATGAATTCCATTCAGCTGTCATTGACTTGTCATTGATTTCTTACCAATTTTTTCTCCCATTAATTTTATTGCCTTAGATTTTCTTATTCATTACATAGAGAATATTTCTACAAATGGAAGTTACTAACTTTCTATTAGGACTATTAAAGCTTGGAGACATCAAGCAACACCTTCTATATGATGGAAAACACCTCATGAAACTCCAATACTGATGGGTACAAAAAACTCAAACTAACAAGTGTGACTTGTTTTTTCTTTAAAAGGCAAATAAATAAATTTATTTATCTTCACCTGCATCTCAAATGACCCCGACTCTGGAGTGAGAAAGCAATTAGAAAAAAAAGCAAGTAGAGTTAATGCATAGTCTGAATTTAAGATGAAAAGGAATTAAACACATTAGCGAAATGCTTTTAAAACCAAGTACTCTTTTTAAATTGATCACTACTCAGAAGACAAGTTAGCAATTTATGATGTGGGACACAATCTATTCATCTCTATTCAGCAGCCCATAGCAAGACTGCCACAGAACGGGGAGCCAAGAGCCATGGCACACTGCACAAATCTGTGAGAGACAGCTCCTACTAGTTTTTTGCTTCCACCATATTCCAAACTCATCAGAGGGGTGCTATTGGCACTACTACCTCTGCATTAAGGAAGAAATCAGTAGCATCTTGCTTCTTGAGAAGGAAACTCAGCAGGAGTCAGGAGACTGTGAGAACACATAACCTCTAATTTGGAACTGAAAATCAAATTTAGCACTTAAATGAGGTTGCCAAAGCCTAGTCTGCAGGCCAAACTCTCCAACTGTTTTGATCAGTGTTGTATGGGAGATGAACACAGTCTGGGATGGAGAAAATGAACTGGCAATAGGATGATGCTGAAAATTTTGACAGGCTCAAGGATATTACGTTTGATAAGTGGCTGACTGCAATTATTTATTTGCAAGAGAGACTGGCACATATATGTTTGTACACACACAAAGTACAAAGATAAAGTGACATTTAGAGAAGTTCAAGAGTGTTGAATGACTCTTGATAATTTGAAGCCAAGGCTAGTCCTCCGGGGCCCAGAAGATCCATCTATTAAATGAAGCTTGTCCACCTTTCAATGGAAAAGGCATTAGGACTGTGACTAAAATTAAGAAACCGTGTATCAGAGTTTTGAAGAAATAAGCTATGAGGAGATCAAGAACTGACCTTACTAAAAAATAACTTTTGTCTCAATAATTAATCATGACCTACCCTGACCTTGGTCTTAACTACATCCAAATGATAAACTTAACTAAAATTAAGTGTTAACCATTAATTCCAGAAATCAAACCTAACCCAGCCTTTAGATCATCTCAGCGATAAAGAAAAGCTGTAACACAAACACTGATCAACCTCTACAGTGGTAGAAATTCAGACTGTGTAGACTCCACCAATATACCCCACCCATCAGTTCTACTTTTCATACACATTACCAAATCCTTCACCTTATTGTATAAGCTGTACATCTATCGAGCAAGTATTTTCTGTCTCCAACCCTTACTCTAAATATTAGGACCTCAGCAATAAACTGAGTGTTCAAGTGTTCTTTTTCCAAGCCCAGACCTAGGCAGGTACTTACACCAAAACTAACCACCAGCACTCTAGAATTTTAGCATTATTTAGTTCACCTGTAACCTTACTTCAGAATGTCTCTTCCTAAATCCTGGCTTAATCCTTGGTCATAATCCTCGATTATTCCGATTTGAAACCAGACATGTTACTAACAATTCTTCACTCAACCTAGGAGAATCAGTAACACACTGTTACCACAGTCTTCATGCCTCCATAATAATCCCAAAGCTATCTGCAGCATCAAAAAGCATTAGCCATCTCTGTATTTACTTTTGGTATCAGCTACTGGTCTTTACAACAGTAGGCTTATCTCTAGCCTTTCCAAACCACAATAGCAAGATACCTCCTGAAGTTTTTTCTTTCATTATAGAAGTAATCCAAGCTACAGTGCCAGCCTAGACTATAAATGTGAGATCAGGCCTTTATTTCCCTTTTTAAATCTATTTGACTTTAAGAGGAGTAAGTTAACAGTGCAAGACATTTCTACAAAATAGAACAGAATTCAAGTTCTCTGGAGTGATGCTAAATTCCTTTTTTTTTTTTTTTTTTTTTTTTTTTGAATGCTTATACCAGCATATTGCATGGCTTTTACTTTAGTGCTGTAGAATCAAAGGTCATACATATGTACCCATCATTCACACCTTAGGGATACCTTCTGTTAAGAAGGAATTTCTAATTACATTTTCCCAAACTTGTGGTGTAGCCAGCATGTCTCATGTCAAACCTGTAAACATTAAACTATTGTTTCTGTCTAGGTAGGAAGGCTGGAGATGCAGAGATTACTGTTAATCAAAATAATGCAACACTGTCTGAAGAGCTATTTTAGAGATAGTCTGAATATAGTGGACTCTGTTAAAAAGCCTTGGTAAACTATGGTAACTAGAAAAAACAAGTAAATAGCTGGAAATTAAGCAGTTTATATTCCAAGTTCATTTAATCTTATAAGAAAGCAAGCTGAATAAATATAGATTGTTTTTTCTTTCTTCAAAGAATAATTTTTTTATGAAGAAAATCCTGAATTGGCATTTTTGCTTCAGTTGAAAATTGTAAAAGGAAAGCAAGTCTTTTGTGGCTTTAATCAGAAACATTAGGGTTTGAAGTCTGAATAGTCTAAATAGTCTGTTTACTATTCCACTATCTGATAAAACTTCAAAACCCTAGGGGAAGTAAATTAAAAGACAGACATGCAATCTAGACAAGCTACTGCTAATCTAAAACTAGTCATCCAAAATGGAAATGAGATTCATCGGGTAAACTGAAAATCTATCTAGACAGTAGTGTAACAATTAATGAATAATAATAAATAGAAGAACATGTAACCACTTCAAACCTCTAATTTCACAACTCACTAGAAATGGAAGGAAACCAGGGTTTTGGGTGATTTTATGTTTTAATCTATGCTACAATTTAGTCAAAAAGAAAGTGTGCCTAGCTACTTAAGCATTAGTTAAATCAAAAAGAGGGGAAAAAAGCAATGAAAGTTGCTGAAATTGAGCTTTGATCTCTGACTAGCTTTAACTAGACTCTTTAAGGTGTTTAGGGGTAAATTTTATTCTTCATAGGTAATACATTAAATATCACTTAGACTTTTAGGAATTCAGAGTCATCAAGCCCCGATTCAGCAGAGTATTTAAGCCTTTAATTAAAGCCTTCCCTATTCAGCAAAGGGATGAATATAGACACATGTGCCTGACCATATATAGGCTATTTCAAAAAATATATATATCAAAAATGACCTTTTAAGGGAATCAAATTGCAAAGAGGAAATAAACCCTTTACTAAAAAGATGTTTCCATTTCCTTAAAGAATTAAAAAATGTTTTAACACTCCCTACATCTTATTGGACAGCATAAGGGATCGTGCTAAAAATGAAATTATGATAAAACTTTGGTAGATTAAGCATACACAGTAAGTCAACCAAAGGAGGATTTAAGAAACAACAAGCAAAAGGAATCAAAGCTATCTATTTTTTTCATATACATCAAAACCAGAAAACCTCTCAAAAAGTCTGTGAGTTCAATACACACACTCCAAGAGTAGTATTCAGAGAAGTCAACACTTTCAGAGAAGCCAAATTCTTTGCATATAATCCCTGTGGAAGAAAGAAGAGATCTGTACTCCAGAATCATTCTCTGTGGAGAACTCATAGGATCTGTCTTAAACTGAAACGATTACAGAAGCAATTTTAGGACATTTTTAGATTATGAACATCAGATCACAAGGACTAAGTGGTATTCATCTAAGACTTCTAAGGGAATCAGAGTAGCTAAATTACTTACAGCAGTGAATAACCATTCACTTAAAATCACCTTGGCATCTGAGCATTGGGGAGGGAAAATTATGGTACCAAATTTTAGAAGAATGCCAGAATAGATGTGAGAAACAACATGTCTAGAAACCTGACATCTATAGAAACTGTAAGGAAAAAAATAATGGACATCTTGACAAAAATAATGTACTTTGAGAGAGTCAACCTGCCTTCTGTTAAAGGAAATTACCCCTCACAAACCTAGAGGAATTCTCCAAAAAGGTCACCTCCACAAAGTTAGAGTGAACCAGTTGATAAAACTCTCCACGTATTTCTAAAAGGCTTTCAACGAATTTTACTGTCAAGGCTTTGAAAGAAACTAAGCAGCTATGGCATAAGAGGGAATGTCATGGATAAATGATGGCTTAAAAGACAGGAAACGAAAATGCAGGAATAAATGATCTGCCCTCATGAAAAAGGGAGGTCACTAATGGCATTCTACTGGGATGTGTACTGTGACTGTTGAACATTCACAAGATGGTAAAAGGATCAAACATTTTGGTTGTTAGGTGGTAGAAGTTCAACAATACAAAGTCATTCGAAGGAGTAAGAACAAAGAGCAGCGGTAAAAAACTGCATAAGGATCTTAAGTTAGACCACTAGGCACTAAAACCAGACAAAACTCAATAAAGAAAAACATGAAGTGATGCATGTTGGACAAGCAGAGCAATCCTAATTTCATATACAAACTAACAGGCTCAGGGGTGACTATTATCATTCAGGACCAAGACATTGGGGGTTATTATAAATAGTTCATGAAAATAGCAGCTCAGTAGCAGCCTCAAAAACAAGGCAGATGTAAATCATTGCATGGGAAAACAAGATAAAGCACCACAAGTAAACCATGATTCATTGATATCTTGCATATTGCATACGGTTCTGTTCCTTTCACCTCAAAGAACATACTAGAACTTGAAAAGATTCAGAGGGCAGGAAGCATGACCAAATCTATGAAAAGGTTTCCACATGAGAAAGGATCAAGTAAGTGTAGACTCACCTATATCCTTCAGATACAACAGAAATCTGTGAGTGCTGTGGAGCAGGCAGTTCTGGATCAATGTGTTAATCACTCACCAGCCCTTCGTGTATAAGAACTCAATGGCAGGAAATAAACTGCTAGGATGCAGGTTCCAACCCACATTTGTCCACCATTAATGGAACACATCATTAGGATGTGAAACTGTAGAGGAATGAAGGCAGTGGGTTAATTAACACTGATAATATGCAGCTGTGGGCTTGCTTTGGGGGGCAGTGGGTTGATTGACATGGACAATGTTCAGCTGTAGCTCGTCCCCCCTAAATAGTGAAATAGCCCTGAGGAGTGTGGGAGAGGTGTGGTCTGGCCTTTGGAGGAACTAGAAACAATACAGACAGTAAATTCTGACCCACAGTAAAGCCCTGTGGCAGCCTGTTAGCTTAGCTTGTGCTGCAACACGAAACTCCTTGCCAAAGAACATCATTGATGCCAACAGTTTACATGGACCCAGTAGGAGTCTGGATGAGTTCATAGAAATCCTGTATTAATTATGCATTACTAGCTATATAGAAACTACATCTGGTTTAGTAAGCAGTCAGGGAAAAGAGTGGAAACCAGGGGAAGTATTAGGTGCCAAACTCAGCTGCTAGTGGTACCCTTTTTCAAGCATCCATTTACAGATATTCTGGGAGGTGGAATCCTGAGCTATATGAACTTTTGACATAACTCAGAACAATCAGTCTTGCGTTGCAGCAAAATAGAGATGGTCC